>NC_058081.1:383877854-384477854 GCF_014858855.1 Bufo gargarizans | reverse complement strand
CCAGCAGTAGGACCCCAACCGATCTGATAGTATCTAACTTCTAACAACCGGAATTCCTCTTTAACTCTCTCGATTGTACTTTTTTTTTTATTATTGTCTCTTTGGTGTTGATTTGGGCATTGTAGCTAAAGCCTAATTCAGACAAGGTGTTAAAGGGGTTTTCTGGGTATTTAGTATTGATGACCTATCTTCATGTGCCGGAACCCCAACAATAAACTGCTTGAAGAGGCCACGGCTCTCCGGTGAGCTCTGCAGCCTCCTTGCAGCTTACCAGTCACAGTGCTGTCAATTGCATAGTGGCCGTGCTTAGTATTACAGCTCAGGCCCCTTCACTTGAATGGGACGGAAATGCTCCTAAGCAATGTGACCGATGAACGTGATGTCACTGGCCTAGGAAGAGGCCGCAGCAATCACTATTAACTAGCTGAGTGTTGTTAGGGCTAGTGATCGTGAGTGTCTATGTAACTAGCTGAGTGGGAGGAACTAAAAACAGGCAACTTCAAACAGCTGATCATCGGGAGTTGGACCCCACATTTAATATTAAATATTGGATGTGATGATTGCTAACAGGGGCAGTATTCTGTCATTGGGATGCATGGGTAGAAAAAAAAATTGAGGGCCATCCTGAAAACCCCTTCCCTCATAGATTTTCATAAACAGCAACAACATGCATTTTCATTAGGATTTCTACTAACTATGCAGCTATTGACATTTTCCCAGACCTGGAATTACTAAGTGGGCAGCTATCCAACTTGAGCTTTAATAGAGTCCACTCCCATGCTCTGCTTTTCCCTGTTTTCAATGAGTCTATCATATTCTCAGCATGAACAGATTCCATTAGAGTTACACTAGACATGGGCTACAAATGGATGACACTGGTAAAAACGTAAGAAGTAGTAAAATAATGTTAACGTTATGCCTGGTTGAAATCAAGCAGCGCTTTGGTGTGACTATTTGGACTACCATGTTAACAAGAATACTTTCAAGTTTTACAAGCTTATGTGGGGTCCCTATTTTTGTTATTACTTGTACTGATCCTGATTTGCAGTCTATATATTAGCTCAGAGGTGTAGGCTTTAGAACTGTATTCAACTTCATGTATGTATCTGTCCTTTTTAATTATGTTTGCATGCTTTGTTAAAACCAGGAATGAAACTTAAGACAGAAGTACAAGAAAAGTATGTTCTTTGGATTCTAGCCCTAGCTTTAGTTTAACCCCTTCAATTCCCTGAGATTGTCAATTTTTCCATTTTCATTTTTTAGTCCATGTTTCCTGAAGCCATAACATTTTTATTTTTCCATTCATAACCATATGTTGGCTGTTTTTTGAAGGACAAGTTGGTCTTTTTAATGATATAATTTTTATGAATAATATTGCATACCAAAGTTTTATTCCTTTAATTTTTACAGTGTCCCTGATGTGGTAAAACTGATCTGTTCCCTTCTTTCTCAGATTACAGCGATATCACATTTCTATAGTCCAACGCAAACCAGTTGTGTAACCTTATTCTTTGTCCCTGTCTATGAGATGTACCAAATTCTATATAGTGTTCCTTTGACCCCTTGATGTATAATATAGCACATCAAACATTCATGCACTGTATACTTCCTTCTTATTTCATACCTTGATGAAATTCACTCAGGCTCCCAATATGTACCATTCTAATGAAGTGAACTTTTTATCCTAGATCAGATTTTCCTGGCTCATTTCCTAGATATTTTTATGGTATTTCAGTTAATGCAGCCAAGGTCCAGCAGTAAAATCTTCACAGGCATGCTGTTTATTCCCATTTTCTGTTCTATGCTATGCAGCACATTTTTCCTGTGAAAACAGTTTACCTGTACTGGTATCAGACTGTTATTCTATTACTATTATTATGATTACTATTATTATTTTGTTGCCATATTATTTTGTGTAATAAAATTTCATTCCGAATAAGTAACATACTTCAACTCTATTTTAAGGGACTACATTTTACATTGATGGTGTAGGACCCGGCGTGGGGAGGGGGCCTGCTGCACTCATGTGTAATGGGAGCGATCTGACGGGCCTGGCATAAAGTACACTGACAATCCCGGGCCCCGTCAGAGCGCTCTTCAAACATTAGGGGGCGCAGAGGCGAGGGGGGGGGGGGCGCACTCACCCGGCCCGGCAGTTCTTGTCACTGCTGAGCTGTTTGCTTTCAGAGTAAACCAGGGAGACCTCTCCGCTCCCTGCTTCACTGTTCTTCAGAGCTTAGGCACTCCCCTTGCAGGCTGCACATCGCGCTGCTGGCTGTGGGAGGAGTGCTGAAGGCCCTGGAATCGGCTTAAAGCACAGCCAGCAGCGTGATGTGAGTGTGGGAGCGCGTCATCAGGGAAAAGGGTAAGTATGTGTTGTTGTTTTTTTTTTCCATAAAGCTGGAAAAAGGGGGCAACAACTAGAGTGAGGGGGCACAAAAGAGCATAACCACTGTGAGGGGCACATATCTGGGTATAACTACTGTGAGGGGGCACATATCTGGCATAACCACTGTGAGGGGGCACATATCTGGCATAACTACTCTGACGGGCACATATCTGGCTGTAACTAATGTGATGGGTCATATATCTGGGCATAACTACTGTGAGGGGGCACATATCTGGGCATAACTACTGTGAAGGGGCACATATCTGGGCATAACTACAGAGAGGGTACACAAAAGTAGGCATAACTACTGTGACAGGAACAAAGGTGGGCATAACTGCTGTGAGAGCCACAAGGGGGACAGAACTAGTTTGAAGGGACCACAAGGTGGGATTAATTACTGTCAGGGGCCACAAGGTGGGCATTAGTGTACTGTGTAGTAGCATTTACCCTGCTATACATTGGCATGGCTCAGTCTTACAGGCCACCAAAACCCCCCTTGCTGGTGATTTCACAGGGGCAGTCACCATCCCTTCCTTATGTGATTATTATTTTTTTCTCTATCACCACAGGGACCTTGTTCTGGATCCAGTGCACATCACGCCAGCGACACCCTGGATGAGGTAGGACCAGATTTTATTAGGACTGGATGAGTGTAGCCATGCATTGGGCTTAGGGCTCTTTAACACGAGCGGATCCTGTGTGGGTAATCCACTGGGTGAAAGCGAGCCAAGCCCAGTTCTGGTCAGCAGAAGCACGGAGCATTAACATGATTGATAATGCTCCGTGCCTCTGTGATCTTTTTACTACAAAATCACGGTGACAACTTTATCTCACTGTGATTTTGTAGTAAAAAGGTCACAGAGAGGCATGGAGCATTATCAATCATGTTAATGTTCCTTGTCTCTGCTATCCGGAATGGGGCTTGGCTGTCTTTCACACAGCGGATTACCCGCACAGCATCTGCTTATATGAAAAAGGCCTTAGTGTAAAGAAAATCTGCCGCCTCTTTGTAAAAATGGGGAGTGCCCAATCCAAAGTTTGCACTCTGGCCCATAACACTCTAGTTACACCACTGTACTTATCCTTAGAATGCCCATTAAAAATCAGAATGAGGGGTAGCACACTTCACTTCTGTACTTGACCCAGCAACGTCCATATGAGTGTGGCTATGTCTTACTGTATACTACAGAATTTTAAGAACTGAAGCATGCAGTATATATCAAGTATATCAGAATGTTTAAACCTCACCACGGTTTACTGATCCTCTTGCCTCTCCTATTCAAGCTTGCCTATCAGTCTCTGCTTCCCGATTTCTCTACTCACGCAGGAAAAGAATGCTTAGTCGATCACTGGCTGATGAGGGTCACTGCTGTGTCCAGTGATTGGCTGAGCTGTCTTTACTGCATGTCGAGAGAGACCAAGTACCAGATCGGAATAGGAACGAAGCAGTGTAAGGTGAATTCTATTATATCACATCGTTGTGTGCTTTTTTTTTTTTTTTTAAATCTTAACTGGCCAGACAACCCCTAAGTTACTCTTACCTAAAGTGGAATGCCTCTTTTAAGGTGCTATCAGGCTTTATTAAAATATGTATTTGTTTTCCCCCTCTTTACAAATTTTTTTTTTTAGTTTTTTGTGTCTTGGTCCATTATACTCAATGGTTGTAGTGCTATTGACCAAAGGTGGAGTTAGATGACTGTCCTTATGTCTGATGGTCATATTAGTCTCATGTCTATAGTTCGCTTCACATGCAAAAAATATTCTTCAGCCGGTAAAGATAGAGAGGGAAATTTATCATTGTAGGTTTATTTGAGGTTAGTTTGTACATTAGAGTTTCTATGTGCACGTAGTAACATAGTTTGTGAGGCAGAAAAAAGACATCCGTCCAGTTCGACCTGTTATCCTGCAAGTTGATCCAGAGGAAGGCAAAAAAAAAACATGACGTGGAAGCCAATTTTCCTCATTTTAGGGGAAAAAAATCCTACCCAATTCCAATCAGGCAATCAGAATAACTCCCTGGATCAACGACTCCTCTCTAGTAGCTATAGCCTGTAATATTATTACACTCCAGAAATACGTCCAGGCCCCTCTTGAATTCCTTTATTGTACTCACCCTCACCACCTCCTCAGGCAGAGAGTTCCATAGTCTCACTGTTCTTACCGTAAAGAATCCTCTTCTATGTTTGTGTACAAACCTTCTTTCCTCCAGACGCAGAGGATGTCCCCTCGTCACAGTCACAGTCCTGGGGATAAATAGATGATGGGAGAGATCTCTGTACTGACCCCTGATATATTTATACATAGTTATTAGATCTCCCCTCAGTCGTCTTTTTTCTAAAGTGAATAACCCTAATGTTGATAATCTCTCAGGGTACTGTAGAACCCCCATTCCAGTTATTACTTTAGTTGCCCTCCTCTGAACCCTCTCCAGCTCTGCTGTGTCTTTCTGGTTCACAGGAGCCCCATAATCTTATTGGACTTGGCAGCAGCTTCCTAACACTGGTTTCTACAACTTAGTTTGCTGTTCACTAAAACCCCTTTTCCATGTCAGTGTTAGACTCCATTCACACATCCGTAATAATGGGTCCGCATCCGTTCCCCAAGTGCAGACCCATTCATTCTCTATGATGACGGAATGGATGCGGAGATCTGCTGGTCCGCGGCTCCCGAGAAAAATAGAACATGTTAGGAAATTTTCTATTATAGTGTCAGCAATGTGCGGCCTGCAAAATGCGGAACGCACATTGCTGGTGTCCGTGTTTTGTGGATCCGTAAAACACATAGGGATGTGTGAATTGACCCTTACCCAGTGTTTTACCATTTAGTATTTACTGGTGACTTATTTTTCCTAGTAATAAGGACACTTAAGGAGAAAGAATATACATAAATCATTAGCTTTCTCTGTGAAGTGCCTTTCCCCCTTCCATGCCATCAGTGTATTACCATTTAGTATTTATTTGTACTGCCCTGGCACTCTAGGGGCCCTAAAGTGTGAGAAGTCATTGGAATTTGGGCCCCTTTGCGCACCTAGGGTGCAAAAAAGTGTCACACATGTGGTATCACCGTACTCAGGAGAAGTAGGGCAATGTGTTTTGGGGTGTATTTTTACATATACCCATGCTGGGTGAGAGAAATATCTATGTAAATTGACAAATTTGTATAAAAAAAATGGAAAAAGTTGTCATTTACAGAGATATTTCTCACACACAGTATGGCTATATGTAAAAATACACACCAAAACACATTGCCCTACTTCTTCTGAGTACGGCGATACCACATGTGTGACACTTTTTTACAGCCTAGGTGCGCAAAGGGGCCAAAATTCCAATGAGTACATTTAGGATTTCACAGGGCATTTTTACGCATTTGGATTCCAAACTACTTCTCACGCTTTAGGGCCCCTAAAATTCCAGGGCAGTATAAATACCCCACAAGTGACCCCATTTTAGAAAGAAGACACCCCAAGGTATTCCGTGAGGGGTATGGTGAGTTCATGTAAAATTTTATATTTTGTCACAAGTTAGTGGAATATGAGACTTTGTAAGAAAAAAAATATATATATATATCATTTTCCGCTAACTTGTGACAAAAAATAAAAACTCCCATGAACTCACTATGCCCATCAGCAAATATCTTAGGGTGTCTACTTTTCGAAATGGGGTCATTTGTGGGGTGTTTCTACTGTCTGGGCATTGTAGAACCTCAGGAAACATGACAGGTGCTCAGAAAGTCAAAGTGCGTAAATTCACATTTTTGCACCATAGTTTGTAAACGCTATAACTTTTACCCAAACCAATAAATATACACTTATTGCATTTTTTTATCAAAGACATGTAGAACAATACATTTAGAGAAAAATTTATATAGAAATGTAGTTTTATTTGAAAAATTTTAAAACAGAAAGTTAAAAATTTCCTTTTTTTTGCAAAAATTTCGGTCAATTTTGATTAATATAAAAAAAAAGTAAAAATGTCGGCAGCAATGAAATACCACCAAATTAAAGCTCTATTAGTGAGAAAAAAGGAGGTCAAATTTATTTGGGTGGTAAGTTGTATGAGCAATAAGTAGTGCAGAATTGTAAAAGTGGTCTGGTCATTAAGGGGATTTAAGCTAGGGGAGCTGAGGTGGTTAAACTAATAACACACAAAGAATTAAATGTTACCATGTTTTTATTAACCCCATAGGGACACAGCCTTATTTCACCTTAAGGACCAGGCCAAATCCGACCACTGTCACTTTAAGTGCTGATAATTTCAAAACGCTTTGACTTATCCAGGCCGTTTCAGTTTTTCTACTTCCGTAATACATAGTAATATCCCCAAAAATTGTGATGACTTTACATTCCCCATATGTCTTCTTCATGTTTGAATTATTTTGGGAATGATATTTTATTTTTTGGGGATGTTACAAGGCTTAGAAGTTTAGAAGCAAATCTTGAAATTTTTCAGAAATTTACAAAAACCCAATTTTTAGGGACCAGTTCAGGTCTGAAGTCACTTTGCGAGGCTTACATAATAGAAACCACCCAAAAATGACCCCATCTAAGAAACTACACCCCTCAAGGTATTCAAAACTGATTTTACATACGTTGTTAACCCTTTAGGTGTTGCACAAGAGTTATTGGCAAATGGGGATGAAATTTGAGAATTTAATTTTTTGGTCTAATTTTCCATTTTAACCCATTTTTTCCACTAACAAAGCAAGGGTTAACAGCCAAATAAGACTGTATCTTTATTGCCCTGACTCTGCCGTTTACAGAAACACCCAATATGTGGCCGTAACCTACTGTACGGCCACACAGCGGGGCGTAGAGTGAAAGGTGCGCCGTTTGGTTTTTGGAGGGCTGATTTTTATGGACCTGTTTATTTACACTGTGTCCTGTTTCAACCCCCCTGATGCACCCATGGAGTAGAAACTCCCTAAAAGTGACCCCATTTTAGAAACTATGGGATAAGGTGGCATTTTTTGGGGGGACTATTTTTAGGGTACATATGATTTTTGGTTCCTCTACATTATATTTTTGTGAGGCAAGGTTACCAAAAATTGAAATTCTGAAATTTCATCTCCATTTGCCATTAACTGTTGATGAACACCTAAAGGGTTAATAAGGTTTGTATAATCAGTTTTGACTACCTTGAGGGGTGTAGTTTCTTAGAGGGGTCACTTTTAGGGAGTTTTTACTCTAGGGGCATCAGGGGGGCTTCAAAAGGGACATGGTATCAATAAAACAGGCCAACAAAATCGGCCTTCCAGAAACCATGTCGGTCCTTTCCTTTTGCGGCCTCCCTTTTACTGATACAGCAGTTTACAACCACAAATGTGGCATTTCTGTAAACTGCAGTATCAGGGTAATAAATATTAACTTTTGTTTGGTTGTTAACTTTTGTTTTGTTACCGGAAAAACGGATTGAAATGGAAAAGTGACAAAAATAGCGTTTTTGGCACCGTTTTTTTTTTTTTTTTTTTAACCGTGTTAATCTGGGGGGTTAGGTCATGGGATATTTTTATAGAGGATATTTTTATAGGCGATACCTAATAATAATAAGTTTCAAAAAAAAACTATTATTTAGGTTTTTGACTATATTATCCTTTTTGTTACCCCCCTAAAAATTTGTGTATCTCTCTAAAGTTTGTGTCATTT
Source organism: Bufo gargarizans (assembly GCF_014858855.1). NCBI lineage: Eukaryota > Metazoa > Chordata > Amphibia > Anura > Bufonidae > Bufo > Bufo gargarizans. The sequence goes on along the minus strand of NC_058081.1, from coordinate 384,469,824 downwards.
TTTAAAAAAATTTTTATCCGATTATCTTATGTGGGGGCTCATTTTTTGAGGGACGAGCGGACAGTTTTATTGGAACTATTTTGCGGGCTATATGACTTTTTGATCGCTTGCTATTAAACTTTTTGTTATGTAAGGTGACAAAAAAATCTATTTTTTTTCTTGACCGTGTTAATCTCGGGGGTTGGGTCAGGGGGTAATACCTAATAAGTCTTCTTTTAATAAATTATTTTTGTTTTTTGGGGTGTCTCAAGTCTGAGAGCCAGTTTTTTTTATCCAATGTCAGTGCTAAATTGGGATATAAATTTAGTCCTCCATGGAAGTCAATTGGACTCCCTGAAGCAACCAATAATGCAGAGGCCCGGATGATCGGGGCATGTGTTACACTGAGTTGTGGTGTCCTTCCGTATCCCCCTCCTGTGACACACTCTGCACCTTTTTAGGGTTTGTCCCTTCTTTCCAGTATGGTGGACCACATCTGGAAAGTGTTTGCGAGGGACGATCCGGGCGCCTACAGTTCCCGAGGTACTCCGGCCTGCTCTTTCCCGGTCCGAAAGGATCAGGGCCTCATAGAACTGGAGGAATGTCCCTGTGCTGCCAGCGCTTCGGGATAGTACAAAAGAGTTGTACATGGCAACCTGTACCAAGTAGACCGCAACTTTTTTGTACCATGCCCGGGTTTTTTAGCATGGCGTTATATGGCTTGAGGACTTGATCAGAGAGATCAACTCCTCCCATATACCGATTGTAGTCGACAATACAATCGGGCTTGAGGACCGTTGCCGCGGTACCTCGCACAGGGACAGGGGTAATGCAGTTACCATGAATTGTGGACAGCATAAGGACATCCCTCTTGTCCTTATACCTGACCAGCAACAGGTTTCCAGTGGTAAGGGCACGGGTCTCACCCCTGGGGATAGGTACCTGGAGGGGGAGGGCAGGGAGGCCGCGTTGATTTTTCCGCACGGTCCTACAAGCGTACGTGGATCTGGCGGCAAGGGACTGGAACAAGGGGATACTGGTATAAAAGTTATCCACGTACAGGTGGTAACCCTTATCCAGCAGTGGGTACATAAGGTCCCACACAAGTTTCTTGGTAACACCCAGAGTGGGGGGACATTCTGGGGGTTGAATCCGGGAATCTCGCCCCTCGTATATACAAAATTTGTAAGTGTACCCTTAGGTACTCTCACAAATTTTGTATAGCTTGACGCTATACCTCGCCCGCTTGGAGGGCACATACTGGCGGAAAATGAGTCTCCCCTTGAACGCAATGAGAGACTCATCAACCGCGACCTCTCTTCCAGGTACATAGGCCTCCATAAATTTGGCCTCAAAGTGATCGATGACCGGCCGTATCTTATACAGACGGTCATGGGCAGGATCACCTCGGGGAGGACATGCTGCATTATCGGAATAATGCAGACATTTCCGGATGGCCTCAAACCGGGAGTGTGTCATGGCCGTACTGTAAAGTGGAATCTGGTATAGGACGTCCCCACTCCAGTACAGCCTGACACTGGGTTTCTTGACCAGGCCCATATGCAGCACGAGGCCCTAAAATGTCCTCATTTCGGCTGCACTGACCGGCGTCCAGCCACCGGGCCTGGCCAAAAAGGAGCCCGGGTGTTGAGCAACGAACTGTTGGGCGTACAGATTCCTCTGCTCCACCATCAGATTTACCAGTGGGTCACTGAAAAAATTACAAAAAAAAGTCATATTCAGTGTAGCCCACTGTGGAAATCTGGATTCCTGATTTGCCTACAAAATCAGGAATCACGGGCTATTATCACAGGGTGCTCCGGTGGATTTAACTGGTGGGCCGGGAAATCAGTACGAACCCCAGAGCTGTTCGTACCAGGCTGGGCCACAGGGTCCCTAACATGGCGATCCCCTTGCTCCGCCTGGCGTTGTCTCCGCCGCCTTGGGGGTTCATCATGATCGCTGGATGATGAGGAGGACACGGATGACAACAGGAATGTGGGGTCATCCTCGTCCTCACTGGGACTCTCTGAGTCAGAGGCAAGCTGGGCGTATGCCTCCTTGGCCGAGAACGTCCGGCAGGCCATAGGGGAATGTGTGTCTTCGTGTGTGTGTTTGTGTGGAAATCTTTATTTTGTGTGCGTGTGTGTGGGGGCACGGGTGTTTACGAACCCTAAAACTAACAGAAAGAAAAAAAAATAACTAAAAAAAAAAGGCAAAAAATGTGAAAAAAAAAAACATTCAAAACCGCTGATCAACCGTCCGAAGTTGATCAGTGGTGGGGTTTGTGATGCGCCCCACAGTGGCCGGACGCTAAGAGTGCCGGCCACAGTCAGCGTACACAAAAAAAAAAAACTGCACCCAAAAAAAGTTGATGTGGGGGCAGGGGTGGGCAAGCGGCAGCACCCCTGGGGGGGGTCTAGGGTCACACTGCTGTGCTGTGGACCCCAGACACCCTAACTTAGGGTGATGCAATCAAAGTTGAACAAACTAACTTTCCCTTTTTTTTTTTCCTGCCTAACCCAAACTTTCCCTATGCTTTCCCTATGTACCTGAAGTTCAGATTGAGCTTCAGCTGGTTGAAAGATGGCCTTAATTTCTCCTGCAAAATGTCTTGATAAACTTGGGAATTCATGTTTCCTTTGATGATAACAATCCGTTCAGGCCCTGACGCAGCAGCCCTAAACCATGATTCCCCCACCATCATACTTCACAGTTGGGATGAGGTTTTGATGTTTGTGTGCTGTGCCTCCTTTTCTCCACACATAGTGTTGTGTGTTTCTTCCAAACAACTCAACTTTAGTTTCATCTGTTCACAGAATATTTTGCCAGTACTGCTGTGGAACATCCAGGTGCTCTTGTGCAAACTGTAAACGTGTAGCAATGTGTTTTTTGGACAGCAGTGGCTTGCTCTGTGGTATCCTCCTATGAAATCCATTCTTGTTTAGTGTTTTACATATCTTAGATTTGCTAACAGGGATGTTAGTATATGCCAGAGACTTTTGTAAGTCTTTAGCTTACCCTCTATGATTCTTCTTCACCTCATTGAGCAGTCTGCGCTGTGCTCTTGCAGTCATCTTTACAGGACCACCACATCTAGGGAGAGTAGCAGCAGTGCTGAACTTTCTCCATTTATAGACAATATGTCTTACCGTGGACTGATGAACAGCAAGGCTTTTGGAGATACTTTTATAACCCTTTCCAGCTTTATGCAAGTCAACAATTCTAAATTGTAGGTCTTCTGGGCACTCTTTTGTGCGAGGCATTATTCACATCAGGCAATGCTTCTTTTGAAAAGCAAACCCAGAACTGGTGTGTGTTTTTTTTATAGGGCAGGGCAGCTGTAACCAACACCTCCAATCTCATCTCATTGCTTGGACTCTAGTTGGCTGACACCTCACTCCAATTAGCTCTTGGAGATGCCATTAGTCTAGGGGTTCACATACTTTTTCCACCTGCACTGTGAATGTTTACATGGTGTGTTCAATAAAAACATAGTAACATTTAATTCTTTTTGTGTTATTAGTTTAAGAAGACTGTGATTGTCTATTGTTTTGACGTAGATGAAGGTCAGATCACATTTTAGGACCAATTTGTGCAGAAATCCATATCATTCCAAAAGGTTCAAATACTTTTTCTTGCAACTGTACATTGTTGCTGCCCATACATGGAGGGTGAAGATTTACTATAACTCTACTATATACAAGGATGTAAAGATGTGCATTATAATGTACAGTAATGTTATGAATCCATCATGGGTGAATGGGCCTAATGTTAGCACAGAAAAGGAAGCACACAGGAAGGACACAAAATCAAACTAGTTGCAAATGATATAATTTCATTTTGCTCTACGACACAGATACTTTTTCAGATGGGAGGGCATGAAGTAAATCAAACTTAGAGTCTTTCTATAAATCTTATACATGGAAATTGTGCAGATGTTCTCATTGCTTGAAAATGATCGCCACCATATAATAGGAGGGGACATGCGTGCACTATGGTTGGGCACTGTAATAATCCCATGGTCATACCCATTCTATAAGATCAGCTGGGCTATCCAACACAACACAATGTATGGTTACCCCAACATCTCCTGACCAGACTGCAAAAGTGGTATACATAAGACACAGTTCAACTAGAAGTAGGATTTGAATGCACTTAAGATCACAGAAGAAAAAGGACCAATTTATTGATATAAGGGCAGGCTAAAATACTTGTACCTGTTTCCAACAGCATACAGATAAGCTACGGTGTTATATGAGGGACGTGTTATATGAGGGACGTGGCTGGCCCTGTCTGCGTTCAAAATCTGGCGCCTGCGCTGTGCCTGTCTTCAGTCGGCTCAGGTGCACTGAGAGGAGGACGCTCGCTCGGCCACTCCTTCTTCAGTGCGCCTGCGCCGGGTGTAGATGTGACGTCATCGGTGCAGGCGCACTGAGGAAGGAGCGGCTGAGCGAGCGTCCTCCTCTCAGCGATCCTGCGCCGACTGAAGACAGGTACGGCGCAGGCGCCAGATTTTGAACGCAGACAGGGCCAGCCAGCGTTCGCTGGCCCTGTCAATCAACTTGAGGAGGGGGCGTCTTTATGAAAGGAGTAAGATGCGGCTGCTACCAGCAAGTAGCCGCCCTACTTGCTGTTAATGAGCTCATTTACATATTATAAAAGTCTGTTTTTTGAAGAAACTGCTGAAGGAAAATGAGTAAGAGCATTATATATTCATATCGCACTATAAGGTATCTTTCACACGGGCGTCATATTTTTGGCCCGGATAAGAGGCTAGTGTGGGAAAATGCGCAATTTTTCTGCGCAAGTGCAAAACATTGTAATGCGTTGTGCACTCGCGTGACAAAAATTGCACAGGTTTGGTACCCAAACCTGAACTTCTTCACAGAAGTTCGGGCTTGGGATTGATGTTCTGAAGATTGTATTATTTTCCCTAACATGGTTATAAGGGAAAATAATAGCATTCTGAATACAGAATGCATAGTAAAATAGTGCTGGAGGGGTTAAAAAAAAAATGTAAAAGTTAACTCACCTTCTCCTCTTGATCGCGTAGTTCCCAGTCTCTTTACTTCGTGAATGATGAGCTGTGGGCTAAAGGACCTGTGGTGACGTCAGATCACATGCTCCAATCACATGGTCCATCACCGTGGTGATGGAGCATGTGATCTGACATCACCACAGGTCCTTTAGCCCACAGCTCATCATTCAAGAAGTAAAGAGACCGGGAACTACGCGATCAAGAGGAGAAGGTGAGTTAAATTTTTTTTTTTTTTTTTTAACCCCTCCAGCACTATTATACTATGCATTCTGTATTCAGAATGCTATTATTTTCCCTTATAACCATGTTATAAGGGAAAATAATTCAATGAATAGACTGTCTCCTAGCAACCATGCGTGGAAATTGCACCGCATCCGCACTTGCTTTGCGGATGCTATGCGATTTTCACACACCCCATTCACTTCTATGGGGCTTGCGTCGCGTGAAAATTGCACAATATAGAGCATGCTGCGATTTTCACTCAACGCACAAGTGATGCGTGAAAATCACCGCTCATGTGCACAGCCCCATAGAAATGAATGGGTCAGGATTCAGCAATACGTTCACCTCACGCATTGCACCTGCGCGGAAAACTCGCCCGTGTGAAAGGGGCCTAAGGAATTTTAGCCACAAAAAAATATATATGACTTTGGTGGGGTGACAGAAGCCCTTTAACCAAGCACCATCCTGTTCCAGTGATTGATCAGCACTGATTGGGAAGAAATTGGGAAGATATCTTGTGAAAATCCTTTAAAGAAAAGTGGAGGCTGGTATAGTCGTTAAAGGAGTGCAACTCCATAGTAACACCCATGGTTTTAGAATGGGATGGGCAACAAGCTTATATAACTGTGATGGTCGTGTGCCCACATATTTTTAGTCAGTAATGTAAAAACAAATGATGGCACCTCCACTAGTATTCAATGGCTACAGTATGATAACAACTAAAAAGAAACAACCATGTTCCACAGTTCGAAATCTCCTGTTACAACTTGTAGACATAAAAAATGTATTATGAGAACATTGCTTATAGCTGCATAATATAACGGTGGAACTGTATCCATTGCATCTGTAAAAGTCAAGCTCTAGATTTATTAAGAGAGAAAAATTGCAGTCATTATACACTTTACATAAAGAGCCTGAAAAATAAAACTCTAGGTGTCTGTAGACATAATCAACGTAAAACCTAAGAAACTATGCACCAAATGGATCCGCTACAGACATAACAAAGCGAATACCAAACATCTGAGTGATAGAAAGGCATTAATAAAAATAATGTTCCCCCAACAGAGGCATATAAAGCCTAGAGGTCTGAATGAAGTAACTGTCGGAGACATATTAATAAGTTTTGTCCTCTATTTACTCCAGAGATATCTGCTTTCTAAACCAGTTCAAAGTCTTTGTAGCTCTTTATAGCTTTATATTACATTTATATACATAGCACAAATGTTAAATGGTAAATTACGGCACACGGTAAGGGAGCCATTTATACATTCGATCCTTATTCTGCTCTTGTCCTTTGTCATATGCAATCATCTATACTGCCTAGTATATGCCCACTTTACATAGAAAGGAATATCCTGCAATTTCCTCACTAACATGATTAGACTGTGCGGAATGAAAGCGAGTGCTGACAGACTATACGTTTGGTGGAAGACCATGAATAATTACTCATTTGATGTATTACTAGTAAGCATCAGGGAGGAATTACCATGGTTTATGTTTGTAGATTGATGGGATTAGGAAATATTCTTTTTGACTATGACATTTTCACAAAAGGATGCGACGATTAATGAGTCGTTGATTTCATAAAACAGCCACAATTAATTGCTGCAAATCTTTTACACCAAAAAACAATGCAGCGTAATTATTCTGCTGCTAATACCTATTACTGTCCCCACCCTTACTCCTCATGAGAATCTTTCCTTTCCTTTAAAACGCCCTCATTATGTCATACTGTGCTTACAGCTGCACTCTGACTTGGCCGTCAAGGCTTTGCCTGTCTGGATCACACAGTACCTGCAAACTGCTATATAATTAAATTTTATTATATTTCACATATTTTATACCATAGCATCATGTATACATACAGTGCAGGAAGAGCCATGGCAACAGTCAAGATAGAGCCCAATTGGGGGAAAGGAGGTGTCCTGTTATTGTCAAGAAGGGTGAGATGACTCTTCAACCATTCAGACACCTCCTTATTGAGTCTTACAACACTCACTGGGGCCTCTTCTGTCCATCACCCCATATATGCAGCAGTGCTGAATCTATGACATACACCCTAAGCACACGCAACATAAGTTCACATTACATTTCCAATAATAGTACAGTGGAGCCCAGCAATATTATGTTGCTAGTACAGATTTGCTATGTTAATAAGTTGAATTATTTTTTTTATGGAATTGTCAATGGCGATTGTCACAAGGTAGATAACACATTTATTACATAGCAAAATGTGTACAAATCTGAATTTAAAGTGTACCATTATTGCCAGGTGTGTTTTCTGAATGTCATTTTGTGAGTGCATGAGGAATAACACTATATTTGGTCTTTATATGACTTATATTGTGCCCTCTCATAAGCAGCAGCAGTATGAAGAAGCATATTATACAGCAGTAGTGAGCAGTTTAGCTGTAAATCCAGCAATGGGGTGAGATAGGAAACTTACTAGTGCTATCAGCTGTGTCTATGCGCTTCTGTCTCTTTCCAGCAGCTGCTCCTTCCCCTTTCTATAGACGTCTAATGGGGTCTATGGGCATCATGTAACTGCATCCCTCAGTAAGCTACTTTAGTATAGGCCATTAACCACCTCAGCTACCCTAGCTTAAACCCCCTTAATGACCAGACCACTTTTTACAATTCTTCACTACACTACTTTCACCGTTTATTGCTCGGTCATGCAACTTGCCACCCAAATGAATTTTACCTCCTTTTCTTCTCACTAATAGAGCTTTCATTTGGTGGTATTTCATTGCTGCTGACATTTTTACTTTTTTGTTATTAATCGAAATTTACTGGTTTTTTTGCAAAAAATTTACATTTTTCACTTTCAGTTGTAAAATGTTTCAAATAAAACTACATTTCTATATAAACTTTTTGCAAAATGTATTGTTCTACGTGTCTTTGATTAAAAAAATACAATAAGTGTATATTGGTTTGCGCAAAAGTTATAGCGTTTACAAACTATGGTACAAAAATGTGAATTTCTGCATTTTGAAGCAGCTCTGACTTTCTGAGCACCTGTCATGTTTCCTGAGGTCCTACAATGCCCAGACAGTAGAAACACACCACAAATGACACCATTTCGGAAAGTAGATACCCTAAGGTATTCGCTGATGGGCATAGTAAGTTCATAGAAGTTTTTATTTTTTGTCACAAGTTAGCAGAAAATTATGATTTTTTTTTTTCTTATAAAGTCTCATATCCCACTAACATGTGACAAAAAATAAAAACTTCCATGAACTCACTATGCCCATCACGAAATACCTTGGGGTGGCTTCTTTCCAAAATGGTGTCACTTGTGGGGTATTTATACTGCCCTGGCATTTTAGGGGCCCTAATGCGTGAGAAGTAGTTTGAAATCCAAATGTGTAAAAAATGGCCTTTGAAATCCTAAATGTGCTCTTTAGAATTTGGGCCCCTTTGCCCACCTAGGCTGCAAAAAAGTGTCACACATGTGGTATCGCCGTACTCAGAAGACGTAGGGCAATGTGTTTTGGGGTGTATTGTTACATATACCCATGCTGGGTGAGAGAAATATCTCTCTAAATGTCAACTTTTCCAAAATTTTTATACACAGTTGTCATTTTAGAGAGATATTTCTCTCACCCAGCATGGGTATATGTAAAAAGACACCCCAAAACACATTGCTCAACTTCTCCCGAGTACAGCGATACCACATGTGTGACACTTTTTTGCAGCCTAGGTGCGCAAAGGGGCCCAAATTCCTTTTAGGAGGGCATTTTTAGACATTTGGATTCCAGACTTCTTCTCACGCTTTAGGGCCCCTAAAATGCCAGGGCAGTATAAACACCCCACATGTGACCCCATTTTGGAAAGACACCCCAAGGTATTTCGTGATGAGCATAGTGAGTTCTTGGAAGTTTTTATTTTTTGTCACAAGTTAGTGGAATATGAGACTGTAAGAAAAAAAAAAACACAAAAAAAACAAAAACATAATTTTCCGCTAACTTGTGACAAAAAATAAAAACTTCTATGAACTCACTATGCCCATCAGCGAATACCTTAGTGTGTCTTCTTTCCAAAATGGGGTCATTTGTGGGGTGTTTGTACTGCCCTGGCATTTGAGGGTCTCCGCAATCATTACATGTATGGCCAGCATTAGGAGTTTCTGCTATTCTCCATATATTGAGCATACGGGTAATGAGATATTTTTTTTTCGTTCAACCTCTGGGCTGAAATAAAAAATGAACGGCACAGATTTCTTCATTCGCATCGATCAATGTGGATGAAAAAATCTCTGCCAAAAAAAAAGGAAAGGAAAGGCGTCTGCCAGGACATAGGAGCTCCGTCCAACATCCAAACCCACTGAACTTTATAATAACATTTGAGCAGAACATTAACTTTATTGAACTTTTGGAACAGAACATTAACTTTTTTGCTTACCAGTGATTTATTTATTTTTTTACCTTTTTATAGGACAAACCTCTCCTTCCCCTTGGGGCAATGTGCAAAGTGCAAATCACCCAGAGATGTGGCGAAGTACATTATGCACTTTGTCCCAGGTGAAAGGAGAGGTTTGCAGCAGCTGTGAGTGAAAGGGCCCAAACAGCCCTGTGTGCCTGTCCTGTGTAACGTAATCCCTATGCTAATAGTGTACCTGTGTGTGGTACTTCCGGAAACACTTCCCTAAGCATAGGGCAGGGTGGTCAGGGCAGTCAGGACAGAAATAGCGGGTGTCACGCCTTATTCTTTTCCTGCTACAGACACATTTTTCGGGGTGGCGCTTGGGTTGAGGTACCAGCAACGACATTGGGGAAATGTCGCTCGTGTAGACGGCTCACTACACTGGTGGATGGGGCCACGGAACCTCCTGGATACAGGAGGTTCTCGATGATCTCTTCCTGAAATTTGAGGAAGGATCCTGTTCTCCCAGCCTTACTGTAGAGAACAAAACTATTATATACAGCCAATTCAATTAAATATACAGACACCTTCTTATACCAGCGTCTGGTGTGGCGGGACACTAAATAGGGAGCCAACATCTGGTCATTGAAGTCCACCCCTCCCATGAACAAATTATAGTCGTGGACCGAAAGCGGCTTTTCAATGACACTGGCTGCTCGTTCAATTTGTATTGGCGTGTCTGCGTGAATGGAGGAGAGCATGTAAACGTCACGCTTGTCTCTCCATTTCACCTTGAGCAGTTTTTCGTTACACAAGGCAGCCCTCTCCCCCCTTGCAAGATGGGTGGTAACGAGCCGTTGGGGGAAACCCCGGCGACTAGGTTGCGCGGTACCACAGCAGCCAATCTGTTCTAGGAACAAATGCCTGAAGAGGGGCACACTTGTGTAGAAATTGTCCACATAAAGATGGTACCCCTTGCCAAATAAGGGTGACACCAAGTCCCAGACTGTCTTCCCACTGCTCCCCAGGTAGTCAGGGCAACCGACCGGCTCCAGGGTCTGCTCTTTACCCCCATAGATCCGAAATTTGTGGGTATAGCCTGTGGCCCTTTCACAGAGCTTATACAATTTGACTCCATACCGGGCGCGCTTGCTTGGGATGTATTGTTTGAAACCAAGGCGCCCGGTAAAATGTATAAGGGACTCGTCTATGCAGATATTTGCTCAGGGGTATGCAAATCTGCAAATTTGGTGTTAAGGTGGTCTATCAGGGGCCGAATTTTGTGGAGCCGGTCAAAAGCTGGGTGGCCTCTGGGACGAGAGGTGCTGTTGTCACTAAAGTGCAGGAAACGCAGGATGGTCTCAAATCGTGTCCTGGACATGGCAGCAGAGAACATGGACATGTGATGAATTTGGTTCGTGGACCAATATGACCGCAATTCATGCTATTTTGTTAGTCCCATGTTGAGGAGAAGGCCCAGAAAAATTTTAATTTTTCAAACTTGGACTGGTTTCCACCGGAAAGGCTGGGCATAAAAGCTTCCCGGGTTGGCGGATATAAATTGAGTGGCATACCGATTTGTTTCTGCCACAACTAAGTCCAAGAGCTCCGCAGTCAAGAACAGCTAAAAAAATCCCAGGGCCGAACTGATCTGAGATGTCTCAACCCGAACTCCAGACTGGGTGGTGAAAGGGGGAAATACAGGTGCGGCTGAAGTTGGGGTCTGCCAATAAGGGTTTGCCAGCACCTCAGGGATTCTAGGGGCTCTACGGGCCTGTCTGTGCGGTGGCTGCGACGGGGTAACTACTGCACGTGCCACCCTACCAGCTTCAACTGCCCTTCTAGGGCTCACCACTTCACCATGTTGTACGGCAGTGCTGGTACTAGGTCCAGGATGGGCTGCGCTGCTGGTGTATGCCTCACCACATAATCCGACAGCGCCAGCCCCACTCTGCTGCCCTTCAAGCGGATCATGCGCAACCTGTGGTCTAGCGACACGGGGCCAGGTATGCCTGGTGCTATCAGGGACCACAACCTCCTCGTCCGAACTTTGAGTCAGACTGCCACAGCTTTCTACAGGTTCATATTCTGACCCGCTAGATTTATCAGATGAGGGTTCCCATTCCTCATCCGACTGGGTCAGAAGCCTGTAGGCCTCTTCAGAAGAATACCCCCTTTTTGACATTTGGGCTACTAAATTTAGGGATATTCCCTGATACTACCCAAGAAAAAAAGCAAGCCTGTCTTACAAATGGGAGGCTAGCGAAGTACCGGAGGCCTCTGCGGTTGATAAAAAAATATCAAAACTGATTTTTTTTATCGCCGCAGCGCTTGTAAAGTGATTGTGCAGTGATAAAAAATATATATTTTTTTGTCACTGCGGCGGGGCGGGCGTGGGTGAACGCACGTGTGGGCGACTGATCAGGCCTGATCGGGCAAAAACTGCGTTTTGGGTGGAGGGCGAACTAAGGTGACACTAATACTATTATAGATCTGACTGTGATCAGTTTTGATCACTTGCAGATACTATAAAAGTACAAATGCTGATTAGCGATACGCTAATCAGCGAATAAGTGACTGCAGTGCTGTGGGCTGGGCGCTAAACGATCGCTAAACTACCTAACCAAAATTACAGTTTACACTGATCACTTTTTTCCCTTTCACTAGTGATTGACAGGGGCAAGAAGGGGTGATCAAGGGGTTAATTGGGGTGCAGGGGGGTGATCTGGGGCTATGTGTGGTATTTGGTGCTACTCACTGTGATGCCTGCTCCTCTGCTGAGACCAACCAATGAAAAGGACCAGCAGAGGAGCAGAGAAGCCATTTAACACATTATATTTGCAAATATAATGTGTTAGATGGCTTCTGATTTGAGATTTTAAAAATCGCCAGCCTGTCAGCAACGATCATTGGCTGGCAGGCTGGTGACACAATTGTGCTTGAACTTTTGCCGGCCCGCGATGCGCATGCGCGGGCCGGCTCAGACCAAAATCTTGCGTCTCGCGAGATGATGCACGGATGCGTCCAGGAGGAATGAATCGACCGCCTCCACGACGCATCCGTGCGTTACGCGGTCAAGAGGAGGTTAAAAGGGTTTTCCGAAATTTTAATACCGATGATCTATTCAATAGATAGGTCATTAATAGCTGATTGGTGTGGGTCCAACACTGGGACCCCCGTTGATCAGCTGTTTGAGAAGACACCGGTTCTCCTGTGAGTACTGCAGCCTTCTCTATGTTTACCAAGCACAGAGCTATACATTGTATAGCGGCTGTGTTTGGTGTTGAGCTCAGCCCCATTCACTTCAATGGGGCTGAGCTGCGCCTAGGCCGTGTGACTAATGAACGTATCGTCACTGGCTTAGGGAAAGCAACGAGAAGGCAGTGCCACTACTGCGAGCACAGCTGCCTTCTCAAACGGCTAATTGGTGCGGGTCCCTGGTATCAGACCACCACAATCAGTATTTAAAGCTTGGAAAAACCCTTTAACTCTGCTACCTGGTTATTCTACCTCTGCCCTCATTTCTCCTTTGCCTCCTTCTGCCAATCCCTTTACTGGTTTACCTTGCCCAGCAAATTCAGTTCAACAAACTAACAACTACATATAAGGCCATCCACACTCTGTCCACTCCTTACATTTCTGATCTACTTTCCAGTTACATCTCTACACGTAATCTCCAATCCTCTTAAGACCTCCTCCTTTTGTTCTCCTCTTGTCTGTGCAAAAAAACTATTGTCTACAGGATTTCTTATGTTCATTTCCTACACTCTGGAAATCACTACCCTAGCTCATCAGACTCTTCTCCCAACAGCCAAACCTTAAAAAATAACCTGAATACCCACCTTTTCAGGAAAGCCTACCACCTGCAATAAGCATGCTGCCACCACACCGCCAAACAAGCAACCCTCACCTAGTGTGTCTGTCCTCACCCCCTCTGTAGCAGTCTGTTAATAAGTTGATGCTTATTGTACTTGTGCCGTTTTATATTATGTTTGTATACCTCCTCAAAGGCTACTTTCACACTTGCGTTTGGAGCAGATCCGTCTGGTGTCTGCACAGACGGATCCGCTCCTATAATGCAAACGATGGTATCCATTCAGAACTGATCCGTCTGCATTATATTTCATAACAAAATCTAAAAGTTAGTCAGACGTTTGACATTGACACAATATGGTGCAATTCAAAACGGATCCGTCCCCCATTGACTTTCAATGTAAAGTCTGGACGGATCCGTTTGGAATTGCACCATATTGTGTCAATGTCAAACGGATCCGTCCCCATTGACTTACATTGTAATTCTGGATGGATCCGTTTGGCTCCGCACGGCCAGACGGACACCCTGCAGGTTGCGTTCGGGTGTCCACCTGCTGAGCGGAACGGAGGCCAAACGGTGCCATACTGATGCATTCTGAGCAGAGTGTGGCACTGGGGCTGTACGGATCCGTTCGGGGGCGCTTGTGAGAGCCTTTAAACGGAATTCACAAGCGGAACCCCGAACGCAAGTGTGAAAGTAGCCTTAGATCTACAGCGCCATGGGATTAACCCCTTAGGGTCATAGCCTTATTTCACCTTAAAGGGCTTATGTCACCCCAGTAAAGTCTTTTTTGGGGGGCTAGTTAAATTGCAGTATAAGGAATTTAACTAGCCCCCCCCCCAAAAAAAAAAAAGACCTTAGTGGGGTGACAGAAGCCCTTTAAGGACCAGGCCATTTTTTTGCAAATCTGACCAGTGTCACTTTAAGTGCTGATAACTTTAAAACGCTTTGACTTATCCAGGCCATTCTGAGATTGTTTTTTCGTCACATATTGTACTTCATGACAGTGGTAAAATGAAGTAAAAAATAATTTTGGGCATAAAAAAATACCTAATTTACAAATAATTTGGAAAAATTTGCAAATCTCCAAGTTTCCATTTCTCTACTTCTGTAATACATAGTAATACCCCCAAAAATTGTGATGACTTTACATTCCCTATATGTCTACTTAATGTTTGAATTATTTGGGGAATATATATATTTTAGAAGTTTAGAAGCAAATCTTGAAATTTTTCGGAAATTTACAAAAAAACTTTTTAGGGACCACTACAGGTCTGAAGTCACTTCGCAAGGCTTACATAATAGAAACCACCCAAAAATGACTCTAAGAAACTACACCCCTCAAGGTATTCAAAACTGATTTTACATACGTTGTTAACCCTTTAGGTGTTGCACAAGAGTTATTGGCAAATGGGGATAAAATTTGCGAATTTTATTTTTTTGTCTGATTTTCCATTTTAACCCATTTTTTCCACTAACAAAGCAAGAGTTAACAGCCAAACAAGACTGTATCTGTATTTCCCTGACTCTGCCGTTTACAGAAACACCCAATATGTGGCCGTACACTACTGTACGGCCACACAGCGTGGCGTAGAGGGAAAGGTGCGCCGTTTGGTTTTTGGAGGGCTGATTTTTATGGACCGGTTTATTTACACAGTGTCCTGTTTCAACCCCCCCTGATGCACCCCTGGAGTAGAAACTCCCTAAAAGTGACGCCATTTTGGAAACTACGGGATATGTTTGGAAACTACGGGTTAGGCTACTTTCACACTAGCGTTCGGCTGTCCGCTCGTGAGCTCCGTTTGAAGGGGCTCACGAGCGGACCCGAACGCTTCCGTCCAGCCCTGATGCAATCTGAATGGATGCGGATCCGCTCAGACTGCATCAGTCTGGCGGCGTTCAGCCTCCGCTCCGCTCAGCAGGCGGACACCTGAACGCTGCTTGCAGCGTTCGGGTGTCCGCCTGGCCGTGCGGAGGTGTGCGGATCCGTCCAGACTTACAATGTAAGTCAATGGGGACGGATCCGTTTGAAGATGCCACAATATGGCTCAATCTTCAAGCAGATCCGTCCCCCATTGACTTTCAATGTAAAAGTCTGGACGGATCCGCTCAGGCTAATTTCACACTTAGCTTTTTTTTTGGCCAATTTAATGCAGACGGATCCGTTCTGAACGGAGCCTCCGTCTGCATTAATATGATCGGATCCGTTCAGAACGGATCCGATCGAACGCTAGTGTGAAAGTAGCCATAGGTGGCATTTGTTGGGGGACTATTTTTAGGGTACATATGATTTTTGGTTACTCTATATTACATTTTTGTGAGGCAAGGTTACCAAAAATTGAAATTCTGAAATTTCATCTCCATTTGCCATTAACTGTTGAGGAACACCTAAAGGGTTAATAAAGTTTGTATAATCAGTTTTGAATACCTTGAGTGGTGTAGTTTCTTAGATGGGGTCACTTTTAAGGAGTTTTTACTCTAGGGGAGCATCAGGGGGGCTTCAAAAGGGACATGGTGTTAATAAAAATTGCCATCAAAATCGGCCTTCCAGAAACCATGTCGGTCCTTTCCTTTTGCGGCCTCCTTTTTACTGATACAGCAGTTTACGACCACAAATGTGGCATTTCTGTAAACTGCAGTATCAGGGTAATAAATATTAACTTTTGTTTGGTTGTTAACCCTTGTTTTGTTACCGGAAAAAACGAATTGAAATGGAAAAGTGCCAAAAATAGCGGTTTTTCTTTTTTATCCGATTATCTTATGTGGGGGCTCATTTTTTGCGGGATGAGAGGACGGTTTTATTGGCACCATTTTGGGGGCTATACGACTTTTTTAATCTGCTATTATTAAACTTTTTATTATATAAGGTGACAAAAAAAATCTTTATTTGCACTTTTTTTTTTCTTCTGGACAGTGTTAATCTGTGGGGTAAGGTCATGGGGTATTTTTATAGAGGAGATTATTACCGACACGGCGATACCTAATATGTCTACTTTTAATACATTTTTTTTGGGGTGTCTCAAGAACCATTTTTTTAATCCGATGTCAGTGCTAAATTGGGATATAAATTTAGTACTCCATGGAAGTGTGATACTCCCTGAAGCAACCGTCAATGCAGAGGCCCGGATGATCGGGGCAACGTGTCGCACTGAGTAGTGGTGTCCTTCCGTATCCCCCTCCTGTGACACACTCTGCACTTTTTTGGGGTTCATCCCTTCTTTCCAGTATGGGGTACCACACCTGGAGAGTGTTGGCCAGGGACGATCCGGGCGCCTACAGTTGCTGAGGTACTCCGGCCTGCTCTTTCCCGGTCCGAAAAGATCAGGGCCTTGAGGACTGCCTCATAGAACTGGAGGAATGTCCCTGTGTTGCCAGCGCTCCGGGACAGCACAAAAGAGTTGTATATGGCAACCTGCACCAAATAGACCACAACACTTTTTTGTACCATGCCCAGGTTTTGGGCATGACGTTATATAGCTTGAGGACTTGATCAGAGAGATCAACTCCTCCCATATACCGATTGTAGTCGACGATGCAATCGGGCTTTAGGACCGTTGCCGCGGTACCTCGCACAGGGACAGGGGTGATGCCGTTACCATGAATTGTGGACAGCATAAGGACATCCCTCTTGTCCTTATACCTGACCAGCAACAGGTTTCCAGTGGTAAGGGCACGGGTCTTGAATAATGCAGATATTTCCGGATGGCCTCAAACCGGGAGCGTATCATGGCCGTACTATAAAGTGGGGTCTGGTATAGGACGTTCCCACTCCAGTACAGCCTGACACTGGGTTTCTTGACCAGGCCCATGTGCAGCACAAGGCCCCAAAATGTCCTCATTTTGGCTGCACTGACCGGCATCCAGCCACCGGGCCTGGCCAAAAAGGAGCCCGGGTGTTGAGCAACGAATTGTTGGGCGTACAGGTTCGTCTGCTCCACCATCAGATTTACCAGTGGGTCACTGAAAAAATGACAAAAAAAGTAATATTCAGTGTAGCCCACTGTGGAAATCTGGATTCCTGATTGGCCTACAAAATCAGGAATCACGCGCTCGTATCACTCTGGGCTACACCAGATTTAACTGGTGGGCTGGGAAACCAGTATAAGCCCCAGAACTGCTCGTACTAAGCTGGGCCACAGGGTCTCTAACATGGCGGTCCCCTTGCTTCGCCTGGCAGCGTCTCCGCCGCCTTGGGGCCTCATCATCATTGCTAGATGATGAGGAGGACGCTGATGACAACAGGAATGTGTGGTCATCCTCGTCCTCACTTGGGACTCTCGGAGTCAGTGTCAAGCTGGGCGTATGCCTCCTCGGCCGAGAACATCCGGCGGGCCATAGGGGAGTGTGTGTCTGCGTGTGTATGTGCGTATGTGTAAATCTTTATTTGGTGCGCGTGTGTGTGGGGGCACGGGTGTTTACGAACTTGCCCTAAAACTAACAGAAAAAAAAAAAAAAGGGCAAAAAACGTGAAAAAAAAAATCAAAACCGCTTATCAACCGTCCGAAGTTGATCAGCGGTGGGGTGTGTGATGCGCTAACAGTGGCCGGACGCTAAGAGTGCCAGCCACAGTCAGCGTACACAAAAACTGCACCCAAAAAAAGTAGGCGGGGGGGGGGCAAGCGGCAGCACCCCTGGGGGATCTACTGTGCTGTGGACCCCAGACACCCTAACTTAGGGTGATGCAAACTAACTTTCCCTTTATTTTCCCTGCCTAAGGCCTCATGCACATGACAGTATTTTTTCACGGTCCGCAAAATGGGGTTCCGTTGTTCCGTGATCCGTGTCCGTTTTTCCTTCAGTGTGTCTTTCTTGATTTTTGGAGGCTCACCAGACTAGAAAAGTGAAAAAAAATATTTTTCAAGTTTGCCTTGGAAATTATAGGAAAAAAAACGGACGCGGATGACAATCTTGTGTGCCTCCGTGTTTTTTCAAAGACCCATTGATTTGAATAGGTCCACGAACCGTTGTCCGTCCAAAAAATGGGACAGGTCGAATTTTTTTGTCGGACAGGAAACTCAGATCACGGACGCGGATGACAAACGGTGCATTTTCCGAGTTTTCAACGGACCCATTGAAAGCAAATAAAAAGGCTGGGTTCACACCTGAGCGTTTTACAGCGCGTTCCTACGCGCTGTAAAACGCTTAACAGGGAGAAACCAATGCTTCCCTATTGGAATGGTTCTCACCTGGGAGTACATGAGCTTCTTTGTCCCTATTGGAATGGTTCTCACCTGGAAGTACATGAGCTTCTTTGTCGCGTCTTGTCGCGTGTTCCCGTACATAGACTTCTGGGAACACGTGACAATGGGCGTTCGCTTGTCTCTGTATGCGCGATTGCAAACGCCCGTACAAACGCGCATACAGGGGTTCGACAGCCGGTCCTCCTAGTACTCCCACAAGGGCATTCAGCAGTTTTTCGCTTCGGAAGGGCAGAAGGTAACAGGCCGCGATTCCGGCGGGGCTGCTCTCCCATATGCAGCACGCGAACTTAACATCGCTGCGCACCCATACAAGCCCTTAACAAGCCCGAAGCCCGCTGAGAAAGTCGAGAATATACGTCTCACTATGAGCCAGTCCCAGTCGCCTGCGACGGGTCGGAAGAGGGACTCACCGCTGCCTCACTCGGCCCATGTTGTGAACGGAGGAGACATGAGGCAGGCGCCATCTTGCCAATCCGCACGAGATCCCATGCCACTGACTCAATCATCAGTGTCCCTGCACCCGCAAGCCCTATCCCAGTCCTCTCCTCCAACAGAACCGGATGATCCATCCTGGGACTGGAGAGCTCATGTTCGGCAGCTGCTGACTAGACAGGAAATGGAGCAATTCATAATACGCCTGGAATCTTCATATAAGCAAGAGCTCCATACCCTGTCTACCAACTTACAGTTAGTTGAGGAGAGGGTGGATGATGTTTCCTCTCACCAGGCCGAACTGTCCTCCCGACTGGATGAAATGGAAGATAAAGGCCTTCAGAGGGATCAACATATTAGCCAGCTATACCGGCTACATGAAGACGCAGAGAACCGCAGCAGGCGAAATAATATCAGGCTGCAGGGCCTACCTGAATCTATACCTACAGTGGATCTCATCCATACTTTGCAGGACCTTTTTAAGATGATACTGAACAGAACGGTATCCGATGATCTGGAAATCGACAGGGCACACAGAGCACTCGGCCCACCGAATCCTGATCCTGCTAGACCCAGAGATGTGATTTGTCGCTTACATTATTACTCCATAAAGGAGGAGATCATGCGGAAGACGCGCAACACAGCTACGATCGAATTTCAGGGAGCCCACATCTTGCTATTACAAGATTTGGCCCGCTCCACCCTACAACAAAGGAGAGCTCTTCGCCCCCCTGTTAGAGTGCCTCCGGGAAAGAGACATTCCTTACATGTGGGGATACCCTTTCCAGCTGGTGGTCAGAAGAAGTGGTAAGCGCCATGAACTGTGAGACCCATCAGAGCTGGCAGATTTTCTAGCTGCGCTGGGTCTACCTGATATCGAGCTACCTGAGTGGAGCATCACCCCTCCGATCCTGGCGAGGTTCTCAGTCTGGAAGTCTACGCCATTGGGACGCAGTAGAGGGTCGGATAATCGGAGACTGCCATCTTGATCTCCCCTTTATATTGTATAGCACGTTGTATACAGTCTGTTTATCTAAAATGTTCTTATGCTAGGGCCTTTTGTCAGTTGCGGTCTCGGACACTTGGCTTGTTTGCGACAGATTACCATGATTGACAAGACGGCTTGGTTCCCTTATTCTTAGATGTGGTGCAAACATCTCGTTAAGCGTTCTCTACCTCATTGCCCAGTTTTTAGATATAGGGCTTTCTTATTGATACATGTTGGCAAGATTTATTCACGTGTCGCCCCTTCCACTCACCATCCTCTTTTTTTAGGGCGCTCACTTGATAACTAATGACCATTCATACTCTCAGACAGGTCTCCATACCTGCTATTGGAAGACAGTCCCCTGACTTACATTAAACGTTACCCTCCTCAGTTCCAAGGTTTACTTGATACACTTTGTGTGTCATCCCTAGTTTGTGTTCTACGTCTGTTCCCCACCTCTTTCTTGTTTGTGTCTCATCCTCCCTCTCCCTTTTCATTTCTCCCTCTATGGTCCTTGTGGTCCTTTTGTCACTAGTGATCCTCTGTGATATTTGTTTGTCCTGTCTTCCCCCTTCTTGTGTTTTCCCATACCTCAATACCTGTCCCTGATCCACCCCAGAGTCACACATCACTGAGTCGCCACGAAGTCAGAAATGAATCAGCAGGCTGAAATTAAACTTGTCTCTCTGAACGTTAGAGGATTTAACATCCCTGACAAAAGGGCAAAGATACTCGCGGGGATGCAAAAGGATAAGGCGCAGATCTTGCTTCTCCAAGAGACACATTTTAAGACGCACCATATCCCAAACTTTAGGTCCAAGACTTATACTACCTGGTTTCACAGTACAAATCCAGAAGCTAAAGCTAAGGGTGTTTCAATCGCTTTGCATAAAAATCTAGCCTGCTCTGTTATAGATTCCAGATCATGCAGCAAGGGACGCTACATCTTTGTCAAGCTGGCCATCCATGGGAGAGCGTACACTGTAGGTAACATATATCTTCCAAACTCTGAACAAGGTAAGTCGTTTGCAGCTATTATGTCGAAACTCAAATCTTTCATGGATGGTATTGTACTGCTGGGGGGTGACTTTAACTTGCCCCTTAACCCGTCACTAGATACTTCCCTTGGAAGATCTCTTGTTCCTAATTCAACTCTATCTAAAGTTCGCTCTGTCTTGCAGAATAATAGGCTGGTAGATGTATGGAGGCTTTTGAACCCGACAAGTCGGGATTACACATACTACTCCCCGGCCCATAACACATATAGCAGGATCGACTTGTTTTCTATATCCCATTATGCACTAACATACCATGCTAGGGCAGCTATTGGTTCGACTGTATGGTCGAATCATGCTCCTGTTTCGCTTACTCTAGCTCTACCCGACTTACTTGCCAAAGAGTGGACGTGGCGGCTCAATGCAAATTTACTGAAGGATATGATATGTAGGCAAGCAATCGAGAAGACCATTACGGACTTTCTTGACACTCATGCTAATGATTCCATGGCCCCTACTCTGCAGTGGGAGGCACTTAAATGCGTGTTACGGGTGTGTTTATTCAACACGGCTCGAGATTGAAAAAGGAAGGGGAGGCACGTATTAGGAGCTTGTCTGAGAAACTACTTCACTTAGAATCCCTACACAAGGGATCTCTTACCCCTGCCTTGTTAACAGAATTGACTTTGGTGAGGAATAAGTTAAAAGAAGAGATCAGTAAGAAATTTGCTTATGCCAGAGAACGTTATCAGAGCTTCTTATTTGAAAAAGCCAATAAATGCGGGTCGGCCCTAGCCAAACTCTTACATCCTAGATTGACACAATCCTACATCCCAGAGATTAAAGACTCAGGTGCTAAGATCTTGCATCACCCTCTTCATATTGCTGAAGCATTCAGATTGTATTATGAATCACTTTACAATATAAAAGGCCAGTTCGCGGATATGCCATCTCCTGAATTAGACAGCCGTATTTCATCCTATTTAGATGAGACGGCCCTGCCCATGATTTCGCCAGATCAACAGTCCGACATGGATCAATCCTTCTCTGAATCTGAAGTAAGGTTGGTGGTCAAGTCTCTTAAAGGGCATAAGAGCCCAGGTCCAGATGGGTTTACTGTTTTTTTCTATAAGAAATTCCTTGACCTGCTTAGTCCCTTGCTGACAAAAGTTTTTAATAGCAGCTCTTTTACCTGTCCTTTTCCCAAGCAATCCTTAGAAGCCCACATTGTTGTTATACCTAAGCCCAATAAGGACACCACGATTTGTGGCAACTATAGGCTGATATAACTAACAAACTGTGAAATCTATTCAAAGATTCTGGCAAATAGGTTGTGGATGATTTTGCCGCAAAGTATTAGCCTGGATCAGGTTGGGTTTGTCCCGGGCAGAGAAGCCAGAGACAATACCATCTGTACTATCACGTTGATCCACCAAGCTCAGGAACAGCAAAGTCCCCTATACCTGATGTCTGTTGTTGCCGAGAAGGCATTCAACAGGGTTCATTGGCGATTTATGTTGGCTTCCTTGCATCTTGGATTAGCATCTTGGATTAGGAAACAAATTTTTAGAATACGTATCTGCTTTATATACCCGCCCCACAGCTAGGGTTAGAACTAATGGTATCCTTGCACCTTCTTTCAAGATCCATAATGGGATGCGTCAGGGGTGCCCGTTATCCCCTCTCTTATATGTGCTTCAAATGGAACACCTAGCACAGGCCATTTGTCTCAATCCAGATGTCAGGGGTATCAACATCAAGAATAAACAGCATAAATTGGCGTTGTATGCTGATGACTTGCTCCTATATGTGTCAGCCCCCCACATCTCAATTCCATCTCTACTCCGTGAGTTTAATAGATTCGGACATCTGAGCAATTTTAAGGTGAACCTCTCAAAGAGTGAGTTATTGAATGTATCTTTGGCCCCTGAGGAAGTAACCACCCTCCGAGATAACTTCTCCTTTAAATGGAAGGAGCAAAGTCTGGTGTACTTGGGCATCCAGATCCCTGCGCAGTTACATTTGCTCTTCCCACTTAACTACTTGCCACTGCAGAGGAGGACACTGGAGGATATGCAAAAGTACTCCCTTAAAAAGTTATCTTGGTTTGGTCGTATGGCTGCCTTTAAGATGGATGTCCTACCGAGGTTTCTGTACCTCTTTCAAACTGTCCCTGTGCATGTGCCTAGGTCATACTTTCGAGAATTACAAAAAGGGCTGAACAAGTTCATATGGCAGGCCAGCAAACCCAGACTGCAGAAACAGGTTCTGACTAAACAGAAATCTTTAGGAGGTTTTGGCCTTCCGGATATGTCCATCTATCATAGTGCAACTGTGCTCACCAGACTGAGGGACTGGCTACATAAAGACTCTCAGAAACTGCGGGTTGGCCTGGAACAATCACTATCTCCTCTGTCGCTTCAGGCGTTCCCCTGGATTCCTTTAGATCAGGCATGTCCAAACTGCAGCCCTCCAGCTGTTACAAAACTACAACTCCCAGCATGCCTGGATAGCTTACAGCTATTAGGGCATGCTGGGAGTTGTAGTTTTGCAACAGCTGGAGGGCTGCAGTTTGGACATGCCTGCTTTAGATGGTAGACCAGCCACTGATAGATGGCCATATTTGGTGAGGAATGCCCTGGCTATCTGGGATTGCTGGATGTCCTCGTCACAGGTATCCGCCAGACCCGGTCCTATGACTCCATTGCATAGCAACCCGGCATTTTCACCGGGCCTAGCACCCTCCTCCTTCCTCATTAAAATTGCTCGAGACGATTTCCTGAGGGTTAGAGACATGACCACTTCTGGTCAATTATCCTCTATAGGGACACTTCGACAGAAGGTAGCCTTCACAGCTGTTTCATGGCTGGGATATGCTCAAGTAAGGTCAGCTGACAGACTTTGACAAACTTTACCTAGCTCCCGCGGACAGTCGAGGTACAATATCAGCCATGTATCAGATCCTATTAAATCTCCAAAATGGAGAGAGAGACCCATTTATTGATAAATGGGAGAGAGATCTACAAATTACCTTTTCGGCAAATGAAGTGAGGAAGTTGTGTATGCTCTCCCATGGAATGTCAATGGCGACTCAAGTTTAACGAAAAGAACTATAAAATTGTCTCCAGGTGGTACTATTGCCCTACTACTCTACATCAGATGTTTCCTTCAATTTCTGATCAATGTTAGCGGTGTGAGCGGGAGAAAGGTTCCATGCTTCATATTTGGTGGGACTGCCCGTTGATAAAGCCTTTCTGGGAATAGGTCTTAAAGATATACTCTAGTTACTCTAGTAAGTCTATACCTAATACACCCCAAATCACTCTGCTATCACTCCTTCCGGGATCCATTTCACAAATTAAGAAGGGGGCACTACGGCTCTTTTTGGCTGCGGCGCATATGGTAATTCCAAGACATTGGAAAATTTGTCCCCCCCCACTCTCTGGTTGAATGGGCCAATGAATTGAAACACATTTTAAGGATGGAAGAACTGATGGCAGACCGTCAAGAAAGGGGCGAGTTATTTCAGAACACATATACCTCTCTGACTTTATTCTTGGATTCTCAGGGATTTAAAAATTTGTTGTCATCCCATGGTTATTCTTATACAGTTTCCTGCAAGCGTGTCTCGATATTACTTATACCCCCCTCCCACCCTTACCCTCTTTCCTTCTGTGTCCTATATGTTTTGTTCGAACTAGGAATTCACTTGATACAACTTTATGCCAGGTGCTTTCGCTCATGAGTTCGAAAGTTTATAGCGAGTCTTATATTACTACAAGCTGATATTCTTCCTTACTTCAGGGCCCCTGTTACACTTGGGATGATACGAGTTTCTTTAGCTGTATTACATTGTACACCTATAATATGGCTGTATTATGTGGGTCCTGCGTGACCTATTGTTGGGCTTTGCCCGTACCATGTGTTCTGCTATCTTTTGCTGTAACATGTCACTTGAAAAAATAAAAAATGGAAAAGTAAATAAAATCAGATTACACATAACCATCTCCAAGAACGATTTGGTGGTGCATATGACAAAGAGGTAAGGAAGATGGAAGTCACTGTGATATATACAGTATATTCCTCACCTTCAAAGGTCTTTTCCGTTCAAAATCGGGTGTCGTAATGGTATGTATATATTTACTCTAAACTAAGGTCTGCTCTTTTTGGCCCCTTTAGGCTGCCCTACCACGGCAGTTATGGCATAACTCCACTGCTTGTCATAGATGGGGTTAGATAGGTTAGGTTCACCTTTCTGATAGCTGATCCGACCACAAACAACAAAAAACCTTTGTCCTGGAATCCGTACAATGAGCAAGATGTTGGAGTGAGGTATTGTATGAATAAGTGGAGGCAACACATGTTTACACTTAGTAGTCCATTGCTAAATGCAATGTTAATGAAGATGGGAGTAAAGTACTGTAAATATACTAGCCTGGAAGGATTTGTTGTACTTTTTTACTTATTTTGTTTGTAGTCTTCACTAATACAGTTTAATTTGCGTTTGCCTGTTGACTTTGTCTAAATTGTGTTTAGTAATTTTTAAAAGAAACCTCTCAACTGGTTTGGGATCCCCAAACCACCAGCATGTTGTACAGCCAGGTTTTAGGGTTTCAAATGTGCCCATAGGAAACCCATCCGTCACAGCAAAGAATAGTAAATGGAAATTAAACTTGCATGCACATGTGAAGTGCAGTGTACTGTCCTCTGCTTAATCAGCAGAGTGTGCATGCACTTAGTGCTACTGAAGAAGAGTCCTGGACTCTTCTCCCAGTAAGTTTGATTTTACTTTACTATTTTTTGCAAGAACAGAGGAGTTTACTTTAGGCAGGTTTAGAACTCTAAACCCCAGCTGCATAATGGTGGTTTAGTGGTCTCAAAGCAGGTGGTAGGTTCCTTTTAAGAGAAATCTGTCAGCAGATTTGTACCTATGAAACTGGCTAACCCGTTTCATGTGCACTTGACTGCTGAAGGCATCTGTGTTGGTTCCATGTACATATGTGTCCACATTGCTGAGAAAAATTATGGTTTAATATATGCAAATGAGCTTCTGGGGCCAACGGGGGCATTGCCATTACACCTAGAGGCTTCTTCCTCTTTGCAACTGCCGCCCCCTTTGCACCTTGATGGAAAGGGCTAGTTATTATTATTATTATTTATTATTAAAGCACCTTTCATTTCATAGTGCTGCAGATATGAGAAGGGATATACATACACAATATAGACAATTGCACTAAGCATGAACAAGACGAGTTACAAACTGGTACAGAAGGAGAGAGGGCCCTGCCCGTGAGGGTTTACAATCTACAAGGTATGGTGGAAGGAAACGGTAGGAGAGAGTAAAGCTGGTCATGATGGTATAGCAGCAGCGTCACTGGTTGTAGGTTTGTCTGAAAAGGTGGATTTTTAGGTTTCTTTTGAAGAATTCCACTGTAGGTGAGAGTCTTATTTGTTGGGGTAGAGAATTCCAGAGTATGGGGGATGCACGGGAGAAATCTTGGAGGCGATTGTGGGAAGACGTGATAAGAGGAAAGGGGAGAAGAAGGTCTTGTGAGGATCAGAGATTATGTGTGGGGAAGTAGCTCAGAGATGTAGGGAGGGGACAGGTTGTGAACAGCCTTGTATGTATTTGTTAGTATATTGACTGAATTCGCTGGGCTATGGGGAGCCAGCGAAGGGATTAGCAGAGGAGTAACAGGGTGAGAGGTGGATTAGTTGGGCAGCAGAGTTGAGGATAGATTGGAGGGGTGCAAGAGTGCTAGATGGAAGGCCACAGAGGAGGTTGTTGCAGTAGTCTAGGCTGGCAATGATGAGGGCATGTACAAGCATTTTCACAGACTCAAAGTTGAGGAAAGTGCGGATGCGGGAGATGTTTTTTAGTTCGAGGGGGCAGGTGGGGGAAAGGGCTTGGATGTGTGGTCGGAAGGAGAGAGCAGAATCTAAGGTCACTCCAACGCAGCGTGAGTGTGCAGCCATTGATTGTGATAGATAGGTCTGTTGGGGGGGGGGGGGAGGGTTGAGCAAGATGGGGGGGGGGGGAATGATAAATTCTGTTTTATCCATGTTAAGTTTTAGAAAGCGAGAGGAAAAGGAGGATATGGAAGGTAGGCATTGTGGGATTCTGGATAGTAAGGTGGTGATGTCTGGACCAGACACATTTGTGTGTCGTCAGCATAAAAGTGATACTCTAACGCAGATACGACATTATCTGAACACAATCTCTCACCAACACTGTGAGCCCCTCTTCTCCGCTCCACCTCCTATTCTCTGAAAAGGATCTACACTGTAGAGGTCTTTCCATAATCTACTTTAAACTCCTGTCCCCCATGCAAGGATCAAAAGATCCCTTCATGCTCTGATGTGAAGAGGAATTAAACAAATTATTCCCTCTGGAACAATGGAAATCTGCCATGTATGCCATGCTGAACAGAGTAGAAAGATTCCATTACGTTGGTATCTCACTCCGGACAGACTGTCCCATATAGTCCTGAACTACTTTTCTCTTTGTTGCCGCAAGTGTGGTTCAAGGGGCTCCCCCTACCATATGTGATGGTTCTATCCAGCAGTTTCATCATTATGGAGAGTGACAGAAAATCTCTTGGAAGAGGTCTTAGTCGTCCACACTCCCTTGTCTCCTGAACTGGCGATTCTGAGCACTGATCTTGTTGGCATTCAGCCATCCTTCCGAGGGTTAGTGTCACATATCCTCACGGCTACGTGCAAGGTAATAGCGAGACATTGGAAACCCCTTGAAACCCCCATTCCACTATTCACCCCTAACATATCGGAGGTTACCCAAATGGTAAACTTACATATAATGCATGGGTTGGTTTTTGCCCCCTCCTTGCAATCCAGGATAAGAGCACACAACCAATGGCTGATGTGGCTCTCTAGCGCACACGCCACTCCGCTGCTGACCGCCTTACTATAAAAGGTTTACGGGCTCACCTGAATGTTTAGGGACAATCTGCAGCAGAGTACTGGAGCAGGAGGATGTTGGTTCTTGGACTTACCTTTAAACAATTTTCTTTTCTCTAAAAGAGGTATGAGGCTAATGGGAAGGAGCAGACTACTAGCTGGTGGGCCACATACATTTACATTGAGCACACCCAACTCTAAAGATTACTATAAAACTCTTCATTCCATGACTACACTTCATCCCTCTGCATTCAGTACATCACCGCTACATCACTGGGTCACTTATGCTAGGAGTATGGTTTCCCAGCGACATAGCAATATTAAATGAAGC
This sequence comes from Bufo gargarizans, assembly GCF_014858855.1. Taxonomy (NCBI): domain Eukaryota; kingdom Metazoa; phylum Chordata; class Amphibia; order Anura; family Bufonidae; genus Bufo; species Bufo gargarizans. The sequence continues at coordinate 384,441,538 of NC_058081.1, read as the reverse complement.
TGATGTGATGGCCGGGCCCCCTACTTTGAGACCTGGTTGTAACTGTGACTGCTATAGCGACGGTACTTTTAGTTAATATAAGGGATACAGAGTAAAGCCTGATATGTAACCAGCTAAATTATTTTACGATTTTCTCTTATATAAGAAAATACATATATTGAGAATATTTGGACTCAGTGTTTGCATTGTACAATCACTCCCCACCTTGTAGGGCCATTCATACATCTCAAATTTATCTGTAAATATTTAAGAAAAAGCACTTGAGAGAAATCTGTTAGGTACTTTAGGTGGTTAATGGGCTCATCAATCAACGGATGGAAAGCAAACAAGAAAAATAAACCAGCACAGAGACTGTACATGTGAGGACATTTTTTATTTTTTTTATAGTTTGGTCAATATTTTTTTTTTTTTTTTATTATAATAATTTTCCTTTTATTTTAATCATCTCAGCAGTTTACAATTTATATAGAAAAAACCAAACTAGTAAGATCAGAAAAAAGATCAACCAGCTCCATTATACGGGGAAGAGTGTTCTCTGTTTGATGGATAAAAAAAAGGATATCGTCTGCATAGAGGGATACACGATCATGCTTCCCTATTGTGCCAAAACCGACCACCTTCGAGTCCTGTCTTATGCTGGATGCTAAGGGTTCTATGTAAATATTAAATAAAAAGGGAGAAAGGGGACAGCCTTGACGGGTGCCTCTTCCTAATACAAAGCTCTCTGTCATCATGTCATTAATCCTGATCCTAGCAGCTGGAGAGTTGTATAATAACTGAACCATCGCCATAAATCTAGAGCCAAAACCCATTTTTTTCATCACCTCCCAGAGAAAAGTCCACTCCACCCTGTTGAAGGCTTTATTAGCATCCAACGACAGGATGGAGCGGGCACCACCCCCGGGGGACTGAATATTCATAAATAGCCTATGCAAGTTGTGATGGGTACCCCTTTTTGGCATAAAGCCATTTTGGTCTGGGTGAATTATGGCAGACATAACCCGAGAGAGCCTACTAGCCAGAACTTTTGATAATATCTTCGCATCAGTATTTAGTAGTGAGATTGGTCTGTAGGAACTCAAATCTAGCGGATCTATATCCTTTTTGGGGATTAAGACTATCAAGGCCTCCATCATAGAACATGGTAGACCCCCTCCTTGTGTTGCCTGAGAAAGGACTTCTAACATATGAGGAAGGATCACATCGCTATACTTGCGATAAAATTAGTATGGAAGGCCATCTAGCACTGGCGATGGGTTCCCCGAGATAGACCCCAGAGCCTCTTGGAGCTCCAAGAGAGACAGATCCTCTTCAAGATATTTTATTTGAGCTTCCTTTAGGGTCAAAAGTGGAATTTTCTCCAAGAACCACCTCGCCAGGTCGGATGACAAACCGGAAGAAGATCTGTACACTACGTGCAGAATTATTAGGCAAATGAGTATTTTGATCACATCATCCTCTTTATGCATGTTGTCTTACTCCAAGCTGTATAGGCTTGAAAGCCTACTACCAATTAAGCATATTAGGTGATGTGCATCTCTGTAATGAGAATGGGTGTGGTCTAATGACATCAACACCCTATATCAGGTGTGCATAATTATTAGTTAACTTCCTTTCCTTTGGCAAAATGGGTCAAAAGAAGGACTTGACAGGCTCAGAAAAGTCAAAAATAGTGAGATATCTTGCAGAGGGATGCAGCACTCTTAAAATTGCAAAGCTTCTGAAGCGTGATCATCGAACAATCAAGCGTTTCATTCAAAATAGTCAACAGGGTCGCAAGAAGCGTGTGGAAAAACCAAGGCGCAAAATAACTGCCCATGAACTGAGAAAAGTCAAGTGTGCAGCTGCCAAGATGCCACTTGCCACCAGTTTGGCCATATTTCAGAGCTGCAACATCACTGGAGTGCCCAAAAGCACAAGGTGTGCAATACTCGGAGACATGGCCAAGGTAAGAAAGGCTGAAAGACGACCACCACTGAACAAGACACACAAGCTGAAACGTCAAGACTGGGCCAAGAAATATCTCAAGACTGATTTTTCTAAGGTTTTATGGACTGATGAAATGAGAGTGAGTCTTGATGGGCCAGATGGCTGGATTGGTAAAGGGCAGAGAGCTCCAGTCCGACTCAGACGCCAGCAAGGTGGAGGTGGAGTACTGGTTTGGGCTGGTATCATCAAAGATGAGCTTGTGGGGCCTTTTTAGGTTGAGGATGGAGTCAAGCTCAACTCCCAGTCCTACTGCCAGTTTCTGGAAGACACCTTCTTCAAGCAGTGGTACAGGAAGAAGTCTGCAAGGTAAGAAAAACATGATTTTCATGCAGGACAATGCTCCATCACACGCGTCCAAGTACTCCACAACGTGGCTGGCAAGAAAGGGTATAAAAGAAGAAAATCTAATGACATGGCCTCCTTGTTCACCTGATCTGAACCCCATTGAGAACCTGTGGTCCATCATCAAATGTGAGATTTACAAGGAGGGAAAACAGTCCACCTCTCTGAACAGTGTCTGGGAGGCTGTGGTTGCTGCTGCACACAATGTTGATGGTGAACAGATCAAAACACTGACAGAATCCATGGATGGCAGGCTTTTGAGTGTCCTTGCAAAGAAAGGTGGCTATATTGGTCACTGATTTGTTTTTGTTTTATTTTTGAATGTCAGAAATGTATATTTGTGAATGTTGAGATGTTATATTGGTTTCACTGGTAAAAATAAATAATTGAAATGGGTATATATTTGTTTTTTGTTAAGTTGCCTAATAATTATGTACAGTAATAGTCACCTGCACACACAGATATCCCCCTAAAATAGCTAAAACTAAAAACAAACTAAAAACTACTTCCAAAAATATTCAGCTTTGATATTAATGAGTTTTTTGGGTTCATTGAGAACATGGTTGTTGTTCAATAATAAAATTAATCCTCAAAAATACAACTTGCCTAATAATTCTGCACTCCCTGTATATCTGAGCAAAGTACTGTAAAAAGGTATCCCTTATTCCTTCTGGATCTGTTATAATTTCCCCTTCTGCGTTACGAATCGAAATAATAGATTTATTTTTCTTATCTTGTTGTGTAATTATTCTGGCTAAGAGCTTACCAGGACGTCCAGATTCCGAAAAATACTTTAGGCCCCTAAAGAATACTCTATGATTTGCTTTCTCGACTATGTATTTCTCCAAAGAGCAGCTAGCCTTCTGCATCTCTTCCTTATTATATTCAGTAGGTTGGCTAATAAATTGCTCAGTTGTAGATGCAGCAGTCTTGGCCAGGTCCTCCTCTTTTTTTTTAAATGTTCTCCGTAGTGCAGCAATATCACTTATAAAGACTCCTCTCAGGTATGCTTTCAAAGCATCCCATACTATATTGATGTTAGCAGAGGGGAGATTAACCTCCCAAAAGGAGGATATCAGTAGTTTAATAGACTGATGGTTAACCATAGTAAGCCAATATGGATTCAACTTGAATCCTAGCCCCCTGTTCTCCTTGTTCTCCCCGGTGCAGACCTCAATTGATACGGGTGAGTGGTCTGAAATTGTTCTTACTCCATATCGTATCCTTCGGATATTACTCAAATTGCTCTCATTGGTGAATGCTAAGTCAATCCTAGACATTGCTCTGCCACCCCTGCTAACGCAGGAGTATACTCTCTTACCTCTGCCGAGATGTTCCCATATATCCACCACTCCAACCTCTGAACAAAACTGGGGCAACGGGGAATTGCAGAGATTCCTCCCCCTTCTGCATCTAATGTAAATCTATATTTTTTGGGATCCATGACAGCATTAAAATCCCCCATCAAAACTAGCCGACATTCTGGTCTCTTTTCCAAGAAAAGCAGTAGCTGGATAAGTGGATACATTGAAAATGGCGGAGGAATATAAAAAAAAGCGAGAATATAACTGTAGCCATAAAGCTTACCATACAAAAAAATTAATCTACCCTGATCATCTATATGGGATTCTGTCAGAGTAAAATCTATGGAATTATGGATCAGGACTGAGACGCCACTAGAGGCACTACTAAAGGTGGAATGGTAAGATTGAGAGTACCATCCCGTTGTCAGACGGGACACAGTCTCTTTAGTAAGATGAGTTTCTACTATGCAAATAATTGCAGGAAGATATCTTTTTAACCACCTCCGGACCGCCTAACGCGCCGATGCGTCCGGAAGGTGGTTGCTTTTCTCCTCCTGGACGCATCGGCGCGTCATCTCGCGAGACGCGAGATTTCCTGTGAACGCGCGCACACAGGCGCGCGCGCTCACAGGAACGGAAGGTAAGCGAGTGGATCTCCAGCCTGCCAGCGGCGATCGCTCGCTGGCAGGCTGGAGATCCGAATTTTTTAACCCCTAACAGGTATATTAGACGCTGTTTTCATAACAGCGTCTAATATACCTCCTACCTGGTCCTCTGGTGGTCCCTTTTGTTAGGATCGACCACCAGAGGACTCAGGTGGGTCAGTACAGTCCCACCAAACACCACACTACACTACACTACACCCCCCCCACCCCCCCCGTCACTTATTAACCCCTTATAAACCCCTGATCACCCCAAATAAACTCCCTGATCACCCCCCTGTCATTGATCACCGCCCTGTCATTGATCACCCCCCTGTCAGGCTCCGTTCAGACGTCCGCATGATTTTTACGGATCCGATCCATGTATCCATGGATCCGTAAAAATCATGCGGACGTCTGAATGGAGCCTTACAGGGGGGTGATCAATGACAGGCGGGTGATCACCCATATACACTCCCTGATCACCCCCTGTCATTGATCACCGCCCTGTCAGGCTCCATTCAGACGTCCGCATGATTTTTACGGATCCGATCCATGTATCCATGGATCCGTAAAAATCATGCGGACGTCTGAATGGAGCCTTACAGGGGGGTGATCAATGACAGGTGGGTGATCACCCATATACACTCCTTGATCACCCCCGTCATTGATCACCCCCCTGTCAGGCTCCATTCAGACGTCCGCATGATTTTTACGGATCCGATCCATGTATCCATGGATCCGTAAAAATCATGCGGACGTCTGAATGGAGCCTTACAGGGGGGGTGATCAGTGACAGGGGGGTGATCACCCTGATTACCCTGATCACCCCCTGTCATTGATAACCCCCCTGTAAGGCTCCATTCAGACGTCCGCATGCGTTCTGTGGATCCGATCCATGTATCCATGGATCCGTAAAAAATCATGCGGATGTCTGAATGGAGCCTTACAGGGGGGGTGATCAGTGACAGGGGGGTGATCACCCTGATTACCCTGATCACCCCCTGTCATTGATAACCCCCCTGTAAGGCTCCATTCAGACGTCCGCATGCGTTCTGTGGATCCGATCCATGTATCCATGGATCCGTAAAAAATCATGCGGATGTCTGAATGGAGCCTTACAGGGGGGGTGATCAGTGACAGGGGGGTGATTACCCTGATCACCCCCTGTCATTGATAACCCCCCTGTAAGGCTCCATTCAGACGTCCGCATGCGTATTGTGGATCCGATCCATGTATCCATGGATCCGTAAAAAATCATGCGGATGTCTGAATGGAGCCTTACAGGGGGGTGATCAATGACAGGTGGGTGATCACCCATATACACTCCTTGATCACCCCCGTCATTGATCACCCCCCTGTCAGGCTCCATTCAGACGTCCGCATGATTTTTACGGATCCGATCCATGTATCCATGGATCCGTAAAAATCATGCGGACGTCTGAATGGAGCCTTACAGGGGGGGTGATCAGTGACAGGGGGGTGATCACCCTGATTACCCTGATCACCCCCTGTCATTGATAACCCCCCTGTAAGGCTCCATTCAGACGTCCGCATGCGTTCTGTGGATCCGATCCATGTATCCATGGATCCGTAAAAAATCATGCGGATGTCTGAATGGAGCCTTACAGGGGGGGTGATCAGTGACAGGGGGGTGATCACCCTGATCACCCCCTGTCATTGATAACCCCCCTGTAAGGCTCCATTCAGACGTCCGCATGCGTTCTGTGGATCCGATCCATGGATCCGTAAAAAATCATGCGGATGTCTGAATGGAGCCTTACAGGGGGGGTGATCAGTGACAGGGGGGTGATCACCCTGATTACCCTGATCACCCCCTGTCATTGATAACCCCCCTGTAAGGCTCCATTCAGACGTCCGCATGCGTTCTGTGGATCCGATCCATGTATCCATGGATCCGTAAAAAATCATGCGGATGTCTGAATGGAGCCTTACAGGGGGGTGATCAGTGACAGGGGGGTGATCACCCTGATTACCCTGATCACCCCCTGTCATTGATAACCCCCCTGTAAGGCTCCATTCAGACGTCCGCATGCGTTCTGTGGATCCGATCCATGTATCCATGGATCCGTAAAAAATCATGCGGATGTCTGAATGGAGCCTTACAGGGGGGGTGATCAATGACAGGGGGGTGATCAGGGAGTCTATATGGGTGATCACCCCCCTGTCATTGATCACCCCCCTGTCATTGATCACTCCCCCCCTGGTAAGGCTCCATTCAGCCATTTTTTTTGGCACAAGTTAGCGGACATTTTTTGTTTGTTTTTGTTTTTGTTTTTTCTTACAAAGTCTCATATTCCACTAACTTGTGTCAAAAAATAAAATCTCACATGGACGCACCATACCCCTCACGGAATCCAAATGCGTAAACATTTTTAGACATTTATATTCCAGACTTCTTCTCACGCTTTAGGGCCCCTAAAAAGCCAGGGCAGTATAAATACCCCACATGTGACCCCATTTCGGAAAGAAGACACCCCAAGGTATTCCGTGAGGGGCATATTGAGTCCATGAAAGATTGAAATTTTTGTCCTAAGTTAGCGGAAAGTGAGACTTTGTGAGAAAAAAAACAAAAAAAATCAATATCCGCTAACTTATGCAAAAAAAAAAAAATTCTAGGAACTCGCCATGCCCCTCATTGAATACCTTGGGGTGTCTTCTTTCCAAAGTGGGGTCACATGTGGGGTATTTATACTGCCCTGGCTTTTTAGGGGCCCGAAAGTGTGAGAAGAAGTCTGGGATCCAAATGTCTAAAAATGCCCTCCTAAAAGGAATTTGGGCACCTTTGCGCATCTAGGCTGCAAAAAAGTGTCACACATCTGGTATCTCCGTACTCAGGAGAAGTTGGGCAATGTGTTTTGGGGGGTCATTTTACATATACCCATGCTGGGTGAGAAAAATATCTTGGTCAAATGCCAACTTTGTATAAAAAAATGGGAAAAGTTGTCTTTTGCCAAGATATTTCTCTCACCCAGCATGGGTATATGTAAAATGACCCCCCAAAACACATTGCCCAACTTCTCCTGAGTACGGCGATACCAGATGTGTGACACTTTTTTGCAGCCAAGGTGGGCAAAGGGGCACACATTCCAAAGAGCACCTTTAGGATTTCACAGGCCATTTTTTACACATTTTGATTTCAAGGTACTTCTTACACATTTGGGCCCCTAAATTGCCAGGGCAGTATAACTACGCCACAAGTGACCCCATTTTGGAAAGAAGACACCCCAAGGTATTCCGTGGGGGGCACGGCGAGTTCCTAGAATTTTTTATTTTTTGTCACAATTTAGCGGAAAATGATGATTTTTCTTTTTTTTTCTTTTTTCCTTACAAAGTCTCATATTCCACTAACTTGCGACAAAAAATAAAAAATTCTAGGAACTCGCCATGCCCCTCACGGAATACCTTGGGGTGTCTTCTTTCCAAAATGGGGTCACTTGTGGGGTAGTTATACTGCCCTGGCAATTTAGGGGCCCAAATGTGTGAGAAGAACTTTGCAATCAAAATGTGTAAAAAATGCCCTGCAAAATCCGAAAGGTGCACTTTGGAATATGTGCCCCTTTGCCCACCTTGGCAGCAAAAAAGTGTGACACATCTGGTATCGCCGTACTCAGGAGAAGTTGGGCAATGTGTTTTGGGGTGTCATTTTACATATACCCATGCTGGGTGAGAAAAATATCTTGGTCAAATGCCAACTTTGTATAAAAAAATGGGAAAAGTTGTCTTTTGCCAAGATATTTCTCTCACCCAGCATGGGTATATGTAAAATGACAGCCCAAAACACATTCCCCAACTTCTCCTGAGTACGGCGATACCAGATGTGTGACACTTTTTTGATGCCAAGGTGGGCAAAGGGGCACATATTCCAAAGTGCACCTTTCGGATTTCACCGGTCATTTTTTTACAGATTTTGATTGCAAGGTACTTCTCACACATATGGGCCCCTAAATTGCCAGGGCAGTATAACTACGCCACAAGTGACCCCATTTTGGAAAGAAGACACCCCAAGGTATTCCGTGAGGGGCATGGCGAGTTCCTAGAATTTTTTATTTTTTGTCGCAAGTTAGTGGAATATGAGACTTTGTAAGGAAAAAAAGAGAAAAAAAAAAAATCATCATTTTCCGCTAACTTGTGACAAAAAATAAAAAATTCTAGGAACTCGCAGTGCCCCTCACGGAATACCTTAGGGTGTCTTCTTTCCAAAATGGGGTCACTTGTGGCGTAGTTATACTGCCCTGGCAATTTAGGGGCCCAAATGTGTGAGAAGTACCTTGCAATCAAAATGTGTAAAAAATGCCCTGCAAAATCCGAAAGGTGCACTTTGGAATATGTGCCCCTTTGCCCACCTTGGCAGCAAAAAAGTGTGACACATCTGGTATCGCCGTACTCAGGAGAAATTGGGGAATGTGTTTTGTGGTGTCATTTTACATATACCCATGCTGGGTGAGAAAAATATCTTGGTCAAATGCCAACTTTGTATAAAAAAATGGGAAAAGTTTTCTTTTGCCAAGATATTTCTCTCACCCAGCATGGGTATATGTAAAATGACACCCCAAAACACATTCCCCAACTTCTCCTGAGTACGGCGATACCACATGTGTGACACTTTTTTGCTGCCAAGGTGGGCAAAGGGGCGCATATTCCAAAGTGCACCTTTCGGATTTCACCGGTCATTTCTTACACATTTTGATTGCAAAGTTCTTCTCACACATTTGGGCCCCTAAATTGCCAGGGCAGTATAACTACCCCACAAGTGACCCCATTTTGGAAAGAAGACACCCCAAGGTATTCTGTGAGGGGCATGGTGAGTTCCTAGAATTTTTTATTTTTTGTCGCAAGTTAGTGGAATATGAGACTTTGTAAGAAAAAAAAAAATAATAATAAAATCATCATCATTTTCCGCTAACTTGTGACAAAAAATAAAAAGTTCTATGAACTCATCAGCGAATACCTTAGGGTGTCTACTTTCCGAAATGGGGTCATTTGTGGGGTTTTTCTACTGTTTGGGCATTGTAGAACCTCAGGAAACATGACAGGTGCTCAGAAAATCAGAGCCGTTTCAAAAAGCGGAAATTCACATTTTTGTACCATAGTTTGTAAATGCTATAACTTTTACCCAAACCATTTTTTTTTTGCCCAAACATTTTTTTTTTATCAAAGACATGTAGAACTATAAATTTAGCGAAAAATTTATATATGGATGTCGTTTTTTTTGCAAAATTTCACAGCTGAAAGTGAAAAATGTCATTTTTTTGCAAAAAAATCGTTACATTTTGATTAATAACAAAAAAAGTAAAAATGTCAGCAGCAATAAAATACCACCAAATGAAAGCTCCATTAGTGAGAAGAAAAGGAGGTAAAATTCATTTGGGTGGTAAGTTGCATGACCGAGCGATAAACGGTGAAAGTAGTGTAGTGCCGAAGTGTAAAAAGTGGCCTGGTCATGAAGGGGGTTTCACCTAGCGGGGCTGAAGTGGTTAAGGCATCCATAATAGCTTGCCTTTTAACCCTTTCCCCAAGACCTCTAACATTCCAAGATACAATTCTAGTAGACATTAATATGTGAGGACATTTAACTAGAAGACTTAAAGCTCTCCCAAGCTATGGCTTTAGAATAATCATTAAAGGTCTGCATGCCCTTAGCAACCAATCAGATTCCACCTATGGGCAACTAAGTCAGTTCCACTTTACACCAGTTTCATAAATGACCTTCTTAGTATTAGCTCACCCCCTGCTGCGGATTCTGGGACAGAATCCCACTGGTTTCTTACCTTGGTTTTTCAATTTGAATGTGGTGAAGCTACTCGCCCTTTAGCCTTTGGTTACCCAACTTTAGCAAGTGGATACCCAACACAATCTCATGTGGTGTCCGATGGCCTTTCTTGGCGTGGCTGCACGGAATCCATGGCAAATTGCACAGACTTAAACCTCCATGTGAGCTAGCCTTTACAGTTAATTATGTTGAGAAACTACAGTTTGGGTCTTCTGTTTCCTGATACTTAACAAGGTATACCCCTATATTAAGCTAATCCTGCTGTAATGACGATCCGTTCTAACCACTCAACAGTTATTTGATGCCACTTTTCAGTTACAGTTGATTAGGTTGTGGTGCCACAGGAGTCTGTCGGCAGGTTTTGAGCGTTGACACAGAAATCAGTGTCTTCACCCCCCTGGTGTAGTGAATGCAAATGCCCTGGAAGAGGGCACCATCATATTTAGTACCCTCGGCTCTCTTTACTCAATGCTTCTCAACTCAGAGTCACAGCTTAGGTCTCCTGATTGGATGATTGAGCTGTCACTAAGGGGCTGGGAAGCATTTAGTGCAGAGATAGCTGGGCACTGAACATGAAGGGTCCCGTTCCTGGGCACTTGTAGTCACTGCACCAGGGAAATTAGAACATTGTTTTCTGGGTCATGGTGCCTTTATGATTATGTCTTTAGGTATGCTTGCACCCCTCTCTCCATCACCTATAGAGTGCTGTCAGTTTTGAGGACTACAACTGTTGATGGGCTTCCTTAAAGGGGTTCTGCAGTTTGTTTAAACTGATTATCTATCATCTGGATAGATCATCAGCATCTGATCAGCGGGGGTCCGACACCCTGGAACCCCGCCGATCAGCTGTTTGAGAAGTCAGCTGCGCTCCAGCAGCGACGCAGCCTTCTCACTGTTTACCGCTGGCCCAGTGACGTCACGACTAGTATCAACTTGCCTGGGCAGGGCTAAGCTCCATTCAAGGGAACGGAGCTTAGCCGCGCCCAGGCCAGTGATACTAGTCGTGACGTCACTGGACCAGCGGCAAACAGTGAGAAGGCCGTTGCGCTCCTGAAGCGCTGCTGCCGTCTTAAACAGCTGATCGGCGGGGTCCCGGGTGTCGGACCCCCGCTGATCAGATGCTGATCTATCCAAAGGATAGATCATCAGTTAAAACAAACTGCAGAATCCCTTTAACCTCCTCAGGACTGCGTCTTTGCGGCGGCCCTGTAATTCCTTCTTGACGCGCCGGCGTGTCATCTCGCGAGACATGAGATTTCGGTTAGAGCCGGCAAAAGTTAAACAACAATTTCATCATCAGCCTGCCAGCCAATGATCATCGCTGGCAGGCTGATGATTTTCAAAAAATCGAATCAGAAGCCATCTAACACATTATATTTATAAATGTAATGTGTTCAATGGCTGCTGTGCTCCTCTGCTGGTTCTTTTCGTTGGTTGGTTCTAGCAGAGGAGCAAAGTTCACAGTGAGTACACAACAACAGTGCACTTAGCCCCAGATCACCCCCCATCACCCCAATTTACCCCTTGATCACCCCTGTCAATCACCTAGTGAAAGGGAAAAAAGTGATCAGTGTAAACCGCATTGCAGTCACTGATTCGCTGATTAGTGTATCGCTAATCAGCATTTGTACTGTTATAGTATCTGTAAGTGATCAGAAGTGATCACAGTCAGATCTATACAGTTGCAAGAAAAAGTATGTGAACCCTTTGGAATGATATGGATTTCTGCACAAATTGGTCATAACATGTGATCTGATCTTCATCTAAGTTACAACAATAGACAATCACAGTCTGCTTAAACTAATAACACACAAATAAATAAATGTTACCATGTTTTTATTGAACACACCATGTAAACATTCACAGTGCAGGTGGAAAAAGTATGTGAACCCCTAGACTAATGACATCTCCAAGAGCTAATTGGATTGAGGTGTAAGCCAACTGGAGTCCAATCAATGAGATGAGATTGGAGGTGTTGGTTACAGCTGCCCTATAAAGACCACACACCAGTTCTGGGTTTGCTTTTCAGAAGAAGCATTGCCTGATGTGAATGATGCCTTGCACAGAAGAGCTCTCAGAAGACCTACGATTAAGAATTGTTGACTTGCATAAAGATGGAAAGGGTTATAAAAGTATCTCCAAAAGCCTTGCTGTTCATCAGTCCACGGTAAGACAAATTGTCTATAAATGGAGAAAGTTCAGCACTGCTGCTACTCTCCCTAGGAGTGGCTGTCCTGTAAAGATGATTGCAAGAGCACAGCGCAGACTGCTCAATGAGGTGAAGAAGAATCCTAGAGTGTCAGCTAAAGACTTACAAAAGTCTCTGGCATATACTAACATCCCTGTTAGTGAATCTACGATACGTAAAACACTAAACAAGAATGGATTTCATGGGAGGATACCACAGAGGAAGCCACTGCTGTCCAAAACCAACATTGCTGCATGTTTACAGTTTGCACGAGAGCACCTGCATGTTCCACAGCAGTACTGGCAAAATATTCTGTGGACAGATGAAACCAAAGTTGAGTTGTTTGGAAGAAACACACAACACTATGTGTGGAGAAAAAGAGGCACAGCACACCAACATCAAAACCTCATCCCAACTGTGAATATGCTTTGTTGCGTCAGGGCCTGGACGGATTGCTATCATTGAAGGAAAAATGAATTCCCAAGTTTATCAAGACATTTTGCAGGAGAACTTAAGGCCATCTGTCTACCAGCTGAAGCTCAACAGAAGATCGTTGCAACAGGACAAGGACCCAAAGCATAGAAGTAAATCAACAACAGAATGGCTTAAACAGAAGAAAATACGCCTTCTGGAGTGGCCCAGTCAGAGTCCTGACCTGAACCCGATTGAGATGCTGTGGCATGACCTCAAGAAAGCGATTCACACCAGACATCCCAAGAATATTGCTGAACTGAAACAGTTCTGTAAAGAGGAATGGTCAAGAATTACTTCTGACCGTTGTGCACGTCTGATCTGCAACTACAGGAAACGTTTGGTTGAAGTTATTGCTGCCAAAGTAGGTACAACCAGTTATTAAAGCCAAGGGTTCACAGACTTTTTCCACCTGCACTGTGAATGTTTACATGGTATGTTCAATAAAAACATGGTAACATTTAATTCTTTGTGTGTTATTAGTTTAAGCAGACTGTGATTGTCTATTGGTGTGACTTAGATGAAGATCAGATCACATTTTATGACCAATTTGTGCAGAAATCCAAAGGGTTCACATACTTATTCTTGCGACTGTAATTGAATTAGTGTCACCTTAGCTCGCCCTCCACCCAAAACGCAGTGTTTGCCCGATCAGGCCTGATCGGTCGCCCACACGTCCGTTCACCCACGCCCGCCCCGCGGCAGTAACAAAATGTTTTATTTTTTTTTGATCACTGCACAATCACTTTCCAAGCGCTGCGGCAAAATCACTTTTGATATTTTTTTTTATCAAACGCAGCGGCCTCCGGTACGTCGCTAGCCTCCCATTTGTAAGACAGGCTTGCTTTTTTTTCTTGGGTAGTCTTGGGAATACCCCCTAAATTTAGTAGTCCAAATGGCAAATAAGGGGTATTCTTCTGAAGAGGCCTACAGGATTCTAACCCAGTCGGATGAGGAATAGGAACCCTCATCTGACGAATCCAGCGGGTCAGAATATGAACCTGTAGAAAGCAGTGGCAGTCTGACCCAAAGTTTGGACAAGGAGGTTGAGGTCGCTGAGACCACCAGGCGTACCCGGCCCCGTGTTGCTAAACCACAGGTTGCGCAGGATCCGCTTCAAGGGCAGCAGAGTGGGGCTGGCGCTGTCGGATTACGTGGTGAAGCATACACCAGCAGCGCAGCCCATCCTGGACCTAGTACCAGCACTGCCGTAGAACATGGTGAAGTGGCGAGCACCAGAAGGGCAGTTGAAGCTGGTACGGTGGCACGTGCAGTACTTCCCCCGTCGCAGCCACCGCACAGACAGGCCCGTAGAGCCCCTAGAGTCCCTGAGGTGTTGGCAAACCCTGATTGGCAGCCCCCAACTTCAGCCGCACCAATAGTTCCCCCTTTCACCGCCCAGTCTGGAGTTTGGGTTGAGACAGCTCAGGTCGGTTCAGCACTGGGGTTTTTTGTGCTGTTGGCGGAAACAAATCGATATGCCACTCAATTTATAGCCGCCAACTCAGGAAGCTTTTATGCCCAGTCTTTCCGGTGGAAACCCGTCCAAGTTTCCGAAATTAAAATTTTTCTGGGCCTTCTCCTCAACATGGGCCTAACAAAAAAGCATGAATTGCAGTCATATTGGTCCATGAACCCAATTCAACACATGCCCATGTTCTCTGCTGCCATGTCCAGGACACTATTTGAGACCATCCTGCGTTTTTTGCATTTTAGCGACAACAGCACCTCCCGTCCCAGAGGCCACCCAGCTTTTGACTGGCTCCACAAAATTTGGCTGTGTTCAAAAGTTATTATAAAGTTAATGTTAATAAATAAATTGCGTTGTGGCCTGTTTTTTTTTAAAAAATTTACCTTCTAGGTTGACCAACTGATCGACCAGCTGCGCTGCTGTCGGATTACGCAAAAGTCAGTGTATGCGGCGCTGCAAGACGAGATTTCTCCTCTGCAGTAAAAAAGATATGTTTGCCGATGCTTATGAGCTGAGGGGGCGGCGGTGTTCATATGCTTTGGCAAGCACTTTGTATATTTAAAAAAAAAAAAACGGCAATGATTTATTCGATTCGATTGATGTGAATGGAGAAATCGGGTTTGCCACTGCATATGAGCTAAGTGGGTATGGATGTTGGGCGGAGCTCCTATGTCCTGGCAGACGCCTTTCCCCTCCTTTTTTATGGGCAAATATTTTTTCATCCACATTGATTGATGCGAATGAAGAAATCTGTGCCGTTCAGTTTTTCTTTCAGCCCAGAGGCTGAACGGAAAAAAAATCTCATTACCTGTATGCTCAATATAAGGAGAATAGCAGAAACTCCTAATGCTGGCCATACATGTAATGGTTGCGGAGACCCTCAAATGCCAGGGCAGTACAAACACCCCACAAATGACCCCATTTTGGAAAGAAGACACCCTAAGGTATTTGCTGATGGGCATAGTGAGTTCATAGAAGTTTAAATTTGTTGTCACAAGTTAGCGGAAAATGATGTATATTAGTTTTTTTCTTACAAAGTCTCATATTCCACTAACTTGTGACAAAAAATAAAAACTTCCATGAACTCACTATGCCCATCACGAAATACCTTGGGGTGTCTTCTTTCCAAAATGGGGTCACATGTGGGGTGTTTATACAGCATTTTAGGGGCCATAAAGCGTGAGAAGAAGTCTGGAATCCAAATGTCTAAAAATGCCCTCCTAAAAGAAATTTGTGCCCCTTTGTGCCCCTAGGCTGCAAAAAAGTGTCACATGTGGTATCGCCGTACTCAGGAGAAGTTGGGCAATGTGTTTTGGGGTGTCTTTTTACATATACCCATGCTGGGTGAGATAAATATATGTGTCAAATGACAACTTTGTATAAAAAAATGGGAAAAATTTACTTTTAGAGAGATATTTCTCTCACCCAGCATGGGTATATGTAAGAATACACCCCAAAACACGTTGCCCTACTTCTTCTGAGTATGGCGATACCACATGTGTGACACTTTTTTGCAGCCTAGGTGGGCAAAGGGGCCCAATTTCCAATAAGTACTTTCAGGATTTCACAGGGCATTTTTGCGAATTTGGATTCCAAACTACTTCTCACGCGTTAGGGCCCCTAAAATGCCAAGGCAGTATAACTACCCCACAAGTGACACCATTTTGGAAAGAAGACACCCCAAGGTATTTTGTGATGGACATAGTGAGTTCATGGAAGTTTTAATTTTTTGTCACAAGTTAGTGGAATATGAGACTTTGTAAGAAAAAAAAAGAAAAAAAAAATCATAATTTTCCACTAATTGTGACAAAAAATAAAAAGTTCTATGAACTCACTATGCCCATCAGTGAATACCTTAAAGTGTCTACTTTGCGAAATGGGGTCATTTGTGGGGGTTTTCTACTGTCTGGGCATTGTAGAACCTCAGGAAACATGACAGGTGCTCAGAAAGTCAGAGCTGCTTCAAAATACGGAAATTCTCATTTTTTGAAAAATTTTACAACTAAAAGTGAAAAATAACATTTTTGGGCAAAATTTTGTTAAATTTCGATTAATAACAAAAAAGTAAAAATGTCAGCAGCAATGAAATACCACCAAATGAAAGCTCTATTAGTGAAAAGAAAAGTAGTTAAAATTAATTTGGGTGGTAAGTAGTATGACCGAGCAATATACGGTGAATGTAGTGTAGTGCAGAATTGTAAAAAGTGGTCTGGTCATTAAGGGTGTTTAAGCTAGGGGAGCTGAGGTGGTAAAAGTCCTCCTGTGGTACATCTATACTGTCTCTTATGATTGTATCTGCATTCAAAGCTGCAAAATACCCCCTGTCTCACTGAAGGCTCTAATGCTGTCAAATAACACTTTACCTGAATTTAGAGAAAATTGTAGCAAAAACCTCATTCTATAAATCTAGCCTTAGGCCACATCCACACAACTGTTGTTTTGGTCCACATCCGAGCCTCATCCACACTCCGTGTGCTGTGCTCATCCGTTGCTCCGTTCTGTGGCCCTGCAAAAATAAAATACACCATGTCCTATTTTTGTCTATTTTGCAGACAAGAATAGGCTTCTCTATAATGGGCTGCCTGTTCCATTCCGCAAATTGCGGAACGCGCACGGGCGGCATCCGAGTTTTGCGGTTTTGCAATTTGCAGACTGCAAAACACGGCACGGTCGTGTGAATGTAGCCTTATAATGATCTATGTATGAACAGACGTGTTGAGCTCCTGGTTATGGATACGACCAGTATGGACTGAACTAATCCAGAAGAACTCCACCCAGGGCCTTGATGTAGTCAACATTTTAAAAACAAACACAATTAAAAAAAGACAACTGAAAGTATATTAGCATATGCCATAACTTTAAGGGGTTGTCTTAGCTCAGACATTGGTGACATATCGGTAGGATATGCCACCTATGTCAGACCTGTGGCACCTCTGGAACCCGCTCCGATCTCTAAAACATATACTTGTTCGTTTATTTTCTCCCTGGAAGAATCCTTGAATGCAGTCCGTTTATGGCCATGTTCTGTATTTGTACATTTTTTTTTTATAAATCAAATTTTATTCATTTAGTTTGTCCTTTGTCAATTAATGATACAAGATACATTCATCCAATGTTCACAATAGCGTAATACGTAAATACATTGACAAATGTTACAATAAAGCATCATATGGAGCCTGTCACATCAAAGGGACAATCTAAAGGTTTATATAACTGCCATGGTAACTAAATATGCCCAGCCCCCTCCCCTCCCTCCCTAGCTTAAAGAAAATCAAGTAGTATCCAACGCCAATGCTCTCCTGATTCCCTAAAGTTCCCTAACAGACGGCTCAGTATTAATGCCATGCAAGGCCCTACTGCTCCAATTTACCCAAAGAACCTTTAATTTGTTCCAGTAAATACCATGATGTTTGCTTTAAAGGATCCATAAGTACTTTGATTTCAAAGGGCTCTAACACATTAATAATAAATCCTCTCCATCTGGTCATTAGCTTTTGCAGTACCTTTTCTGTACTTTGCTCTGCCGCATAAAACTCCCTGTTTAGGCACCATTTTATTTGGATGGTAATCTCCCCGATTGAGGGGGTTGTCTTGAGTAACCAATTTCTGAGTATACACCTTTTTGCCGCCGTGATACATACATGGGTAATTTGCGCTAATTTTGTACCTTCTGGGTAATAGTGGAACATAATTAACCCTGGAGTTAATACAATCGTAATGTGCATTACGTTTTTTAGCCACTTAATGAAGGTCATCCAAAATTCCACCATCTTTGGACAATTCCACAATCCATGGAATAAGTTGGAATTTTCCAATTTACATTTTGGACAATGCATTATTCTGTTTGCCTGAACAGTTGACCGTGTATTATAAAACCCATATATAGCTCTGTGTGCTATTTTAAATTGAGTTTCTCGCCAGATTTCATTGGGGGTAATTTTTCTCAGGCATAACCAGCCCTTCAAGATGTTATCTTGGACTCCTTGCTCATCAAGCTCCTTTTCCCATTCCTTGAATGGTTGAAAAGGGAAGGTCTCCTGTCGAGCCTTCTGTAATCTACCCTGTAGGTCTGATAAGGACATTGGGGTTGTAGTAGCGCAGCCTAGGAGGTCAAATCTATTTGTGGGGAATTCTTTCCCAAGGTCAATTATCCGGTATTAAAAAAATTGTATACCTGAAGATATGCCAGATAATGGCTAGAACTTAAATCATATTTGGTTCACAATTCTTCAAAATTGAGATAACGGTGAATCGCACTGTGCCATAAATGAATTACAGATCGTATTCTCCTGACTCTCCACTCGCGGAATTGCTTGTTAAATCTTCCTTCCAAAAATTTGGGGTGTCCCCAAATAGACATATGGTAGCCCATATTTTTTGCGCACTGCTTTCCACGTTGCTACCGTGTCTTTAATGATAAAGCTTCTTCTCAGAAGCTGAGGCAAATTGGCATACTTAGTATGGAGTAGTGCAACTAAAGACCAGGGGGAAGCTAAATGCGATTCTAATTTGTAGTTTGAATAAATACTTCTTCCTGTCAACCAATCCAGGGCATGTCTAAGATTGCTGACAAGATTATACCTCCTGATGTCTGGGAAATTCACCCCTCCCTTTTCTTTAGGGAGTTGCAATTTCCGTAGTGAGATTCTTAGACGTTTGCCTTTCCAAAGAAAGTAGCGCAACGCTGTTTCTAAAGACTGGACATCTGCATGTCTAATTAGCAATGGTATCATTTGCATAGGGTACAATAAGCGTGCAAAACTGATCATTTTCAATAAATGACATCTACCCAGCAAGGAGAGGGGAAGCTGAAGCCATCTGTCTATGTCTCCCTGAATTTTCGGAATCAAAGGAGGGTAATTTAACGAGTATATCAATAGTCGTAATCCTTAGCCCGACGTGCCTGGAAGAGAAGCAGGAGTTCACTCTTATCCGCGTTAATTTTAAAACCAGACACGCTTCCAAAATCTGAAAGCTTATTCATCAGGGGAAGTAAATCCCTCTGGGGTTTTGCCAAGAAAACTAATAAATCATCCGTATATAAAGCATGCTTTATCTCTTTGGAGCCTACTTTGATTCCTTCTATTTCCCTGGTGTTACTTAGGTAGCAGGACAATGGTTCCAAAGCAATATTGAAAAGTAACGGTGAGAGGGGGCACCCTTGTCTCGTTCCCTTACCTATGGAAAATGCTGGTGATAGATAACCTGGGGTGTGGATCCTGGCTGAGGGATTAGCATATAGTACCTGTAGATAAGTTCTAAAATTTCCCGTTAGCCCTATCCAAGACTCTATCCATCCATCCCAAGCTCACATTGTCAAACGCTTTCTCAGCGTCTATTGTTAGCAGGGCTAGGGATGGATGTAAATCTGGTCTCATCTTTATTTCATCTAATACTGTTAAGACTCTTCGAATATTCGTGACTGCTGAGCGGCCTTTAATAAAGCCCACCTGAGAGTCCGAAATGATCTTGGGGAGAATATTCGCTAGCCTTTCCGCCAAAATTTTGGAGAGGATTTTGATATCTGTATTTATTAATGATATCGGCCGGTACGAAGCGGCCTGCAAGGGATCTTTTCCCGGTTTCGGGATTAATTTTATATGGGCCGTGTTAGCAACCTCTGGAAGCAAAATTCCAGATGCATGGGAATTAAAAACTTTTGTTAGGATTTCCGATGTTCTTCCCCCCCCCTTCCCCCAGGATTTTATAAAATTCCCCAGTGTAGCCGTCTGGACGTGGGGCCTTCTCTAGTTTTAAGCCTGATATAGTTGTCTGCACTTCCTGCACTGATATAGGGGCGTTGAGGACAGCTAAGTTTTCTGGGGATCCATTCAGGAGAGTAATGGAGTTCAGCCAATTCTCCCCAGTATCTACGTTTTCTTTCTCATATTTTTAGAGGTTGCTATAAAAATCTCTGATTATCCCATTTATATCTTTAGGGTCATGTTTTAATAGCCCACTTTTATCTTTTAAGGCCAGGATCGGGGATGAATGATGAAAGCCCTTCGCCAAATTAGCTAATAATTTCCCTGCTTTATTTCCGAATTTATATAGTTGTGCGTCTGTTCTCGATCTGTATAATAACTCCCTCCTCTGTAACCAATACTTGTACTCCTGCTTCTCTGCCTTCCACGCCGCCTCCGTCCCGACCGATGGGTTTGTTGTGAAAGCCCAGTAAGCCCTCCTAAGTTTTGATCCATGTGCCTCGATTTCAGTTGTGATTTTCTTTTTGAGGCTCGCCACATAAGAAATCAATCTTCCCCTCAGTACCGCTTTCCCAGCGTCCCAAGTTAATTGTGCATTATCAGGTAGATCATTAGTGCTGATGTATTCATCCCACCACCCTATCAGCAATTTGTGGAAATCTGCATGTTCGAATAAATCCGAAGGGAAGCACCATATGTAATCTGGTCCTCTAGGCGTGTGATCCTGCACTCATATAGTAATCGGTGCATGATCTGAGATCACTAGATCTTCTATAGTAGAGGATTTGCATCTCCCCAATAGATTTCTGGAAACTAGTAAGTAATCTATGCGTGACCAAGACTTGTGCACTAATGAGTAATGCGTATAGTCACGTCCTTCCGGATTTAATGTCCTCCAGGTATCCACCAAACCTAAAGCTGACATGAGTTCTTGTAAGATAAGGGCATTGCGTTGTTTGGGAGGAGTAGCACTTCTGTCTGTTCTTCTGTCTCTCCTCCCCCCCCCCCCCCAATCTGCTACTACATTGAAATCTCCCCCAACTATCTTGTCCGCTATCTGGTCTTTTAATAACCTCTCTGAGACCGCTCTAAAAAAAATTTCGCTAGATTCATTGGGACCATATATATTATATTTGCTCATAGTTTTACCCATGGATTGTATGGTGAGCTGAGTAACCCTAACCCTCATTGTCACAAGAATGTAAGGACACCATATAGCTGAGATTTTTCCGGATCAGTATCAGTACCCCAGCTTTTCGCTTGCATGCCTTGGATCCGTAAACTTCCCTCACCAAAAGCTTTCTCATCCTATGAAAATCCTCCTCTCCCAGGTGAGTTTTCTGTAGGAGACCGATATCTGCTCCCAATCTACTTAGGTGTCTCAACACCATTAGACGCTTCTGCGGGGACCTCAGTCCCTTCCCGTTCCATGAGACAACCTTAACCATTTTCTAGTAGTTTAAGATTTGATCACTCAGTCTCCTTAGGGGAACATTCGAGCTTCACATCTGACCGGACCATCTTGAAGCTACAGTACAGACCAAAGGTTTGGACACACCTTCTCATTCAAAGAGTTTTCTTTATTTTCATGACTATGAAAATCGTAGATTCACACTGAAACGCATCAAAACTATGAATTAACACATGTGGAATTATATACATAACAAAAAAGTATATAACAACTTAAAATATGTCATATTCTTGGTTCTTCAAAGTAGCCACCTTTTGCTTTTAATACTGCCTTGCACACTCTTGGCATTCTCTTGATGAGCTTCAAGAGGTAGTCACCTGAAATGGTTTTCACTTCACAGGTGTGCCCTGGCAGGTTTAATAAGAGGGATTTCTTGCCTTATAAATGGGGTTGGGACCATCAGTTGCGTTGTGGAGAAGTCAGGTGGATACACAGCTGGTAGTCCTACTGAATAGACAGAAAGAAAGAAAAAAGCAGCTAAGTAAAGAAAAACGAGTGGCCATCATTACTTTAAGAAATGAAGGTCAGTCAGTCTGAAAAATTGGGAAAACTTTGAAAGTGTCCCCAAGTGCAGTCACAAAAAACCATCAAGCGCTACAAAGAAACTGGCTCACATGCGGACCGCCCCGGGAAAGGAAGACCAAGAGTCATCTCTGCTGCAGAGGATAAGCCTCAGAAATCGCAGGTTAACAGCAGCTCAGATTAGAGACCAGGTCAATGCCACACAGAGTTCTAGCAGCAGACACATCTCTAGAACAACTGTTAAGAGGAGACTGTGTGAATCACGCCTTCATGGTAGAATATCTGCTAGGAAACCACTGCTAAGGACAGGCAACAAGCAGAAGAGACTTGTTTGAGCTAAAGAACACAAGGAATGGACATTAGACCAGTGGAAATCTGTGCTTTGGTCTGATGAGTCCAAATTTGAGATCTTTGGTTCCAACCACCGTGTCTTTGTACGACGCAGAAAAGGTGAACGGATGGACTCTACATGCCTGGTCCCCACCGTGAAGCATGGAGGAGGAGGTATGATGGTGTGGGGGTGCTTTGCTGGTGACACTGTTGGGGATTTATTCAAAATTTAAGGCATACTGAACCAGCATGGCTACCACAGCATCTTTCAGCGGCATGCTATTCCATCCGGTTTGCATTTAGTTGGACCATCATTTATTTTTCAACAGGACAATGACCCCAAACACACCTCCAGGCTGTGTAAGGGCTATTTGACCATGAAGGACAGTGATGGGGTGCTGCGCCAGATGACCTGGCCTCCACAGTCACCGGACCTAAACCCAATCGAGATGGTTTGGGGTGAGCTGAACCGCAGAGTGAAGGTAAATGTCACAACCAGACAGCTGAGAAGCTCTGACAGAAGCCTTTCAGAACCTCCTCCTTGAGTGTTCTTTGTTGTGGTATTCAGTTCCTCATCTCGTTAGCCTCTCTCAGCTGTCATGTAGTTGGACTGATTGCATCCCTTTAAATTCCGCCTCATAATGCATTACTGGGCGGCTTATACGTCTTCCTGGAGTGTGTGTGTATCCTGATCCTGTTTTCCTGTCTGCTACAAAGTTAAGTGCTGTACATTTATCTGTTATTTTCTGTTTGCTGGATCCCAGGTGACCCTGACTCTCTCCGTGTCTGGTGTAGGGAGACGGTGGTCGTGTCCCCTCACTATTGTAGGGTGTTCAGGGGTTATATAGTCAAGGTACGTGGATATGCACGGGATCTTTGCATAGGCTGAGCAGCCAGGGAAAGTGCTAGGTCTTGTGCAGGGGTCTCCCCTTGGTTCCTTAGTTTGGATCCAGTGAGTCATATATGCATGTTGCATTGTCTTGTTTCCTGTACACCGTCCATGATATTATAAGCCGCCAAAACCGTCTCAAGCATGGATCCGGTTTCGCTTTTGGCTGAACGCCTTCAGGGTATTTCATTGGAGGTAGCTGATCTCCGCAGGACTTTTTCTCAGCTTCAAGTGACCGGTTCAGCTGGCGTTCATGGAGTTTGTTCTGAGCCTAAGATCTCGCTCCCAGATACGTTTTCCGGGGGTAATGAGAATTTTGTGCGTTTTAGAGAGGCTTGCAAACTCCATTTTTGCCTTCTTCCCCATTCCTCTGGTGATGAGGAACGGAGGGTGGGGATCATTATATCTCTGCTCAGGGGTAACGCTCAGTCCTGGGCCTTTTCGCTGCCGGAGGGGGCACGGCCCCTCCGTTCAGTGGATGAATTCTTTTTAGCCCTGGGTCAGATATATGATGATCCGGATCGTATTGCTCTGGCTGAGTCTAGACTACGTCTATTATGCCAGGGTAAACAATCCGCAGAGATGTACTGCTCAGAATTTCGGAGATGGGCAGCTGATACTGGTTGGAATGATGCTGCACTCCGAAGTCAATTTTGCCATGGTCTTTCAGAAGGATTGAAAGATGCATTTGCCTTTCATGAAAGGCCTATTTCCTTGGACTGTGCTATGTCTCAGGCCGTTCGTATTGACAGGCGTCTTAGAGAGAGAGGAGAGATCTCTCCTTCCTGTCATACTCAGTCCCAGGATGGTGCAGCGGTCCCATTCTGTGTGCAGGGGTCTCAGTCGCTGTCGGCCCCTTCTGAGCAGGAGCCCATGCAGCTGGGGTTGATTGCTTCTGACAATAGAAGATTCAGCCCGCATGGGAGGGTTTGTTTTTGTTGTGGAGGTATAAATCATTTGGCAAATGTCTGTCCCTCTAGGAGATTCAGGCAGTTCTCTGAGAGTAATAAAGAAACAAAGAGGAAAAAATCTTTTAAAAATGTTCTGTCTAATACTATTGGCAGGGTTGAGGCGGAAATTGAAGGTTTTCCGTTTGCTTGTAGTTCCCGTTTTGTCCTGCCTGCTAGGGTGGCACTAGAGAGCAAGAGCATTTTTTGTGAGATTTTTGTGGATAGTGGAGCAGCTGTCAATCTCATTGATAATCAATTTGCGATAACTCATGGTTTCCAGGTGCGCACTTTGGGAAAGGATATTCCTGTTTTTGCTATTGATTCCGCTCCACTTTCTCAGAAATCATTAAAGGGCATAGTTCACAATATCCGTTTAATTGTGAGTGATGCTCATGTTGAGGATGTGTCATGTTTCGTCCTTTAGCGGTTTGCCTACTCCTCTAGTGTTGGGGCTACCCTGGCTCACTAAACATAACCCCACCATTGATTGGCAAGCGAGGCAAATAAATGGTTGGAGTGACTTTTGCAGAGAGAATTGCCCCATGACATCTGTTTCTGAGGTTGCTACTAAGACTGTACCATCTTTTCTCTCTGAATTTTCGGATGTCTTCTGGAGTTCAGGATTTGCCTCCGCACAGGGAGTATGATTGCCCTATTAATCTCATCCCAGGTGCCAAGCTGCCTAAATCTCGTTTATACAACCTCTCCCAACCTGAAAGGATCGCTATGCGTTCTTATATCTCTGAGAGTCTGAGAAAAGGACACATATGACCCTCGAAGTCACCTGTTGCCGCTGGTTTTTTCTTTGTTAAGAAAAAAAGATGGTTCTTTAAGACCTTGTCTGGATTTCAGGGAGCTGAACAGTATCACTATTCGTGACCCTTATCCGCTTCCTCTGATCCCGGACCTGTTTAATCAGGTTGTTGGGGCTAAAGTCTTTTCCAAATTAGATCTAAGAGGGGCATACAACCTGGTCAGGGTCAGAGAAGGAGACGAATGGAAGACGGCCTTCAATACCCCTGAGGGCCATTATGAAAATTTGGTTATGCCTTTTGGTTTGATGAATGCCCCAGCCGTTTTTCAGCATTTCGTGAACAGCATTTTTTATCATTTGATGGGAAAATTTGTATTGGTGTATTTGGATGACATTTAGATTTTTTTCTCCTGATTTCAAAACTCATAAGGAACATTTACGTCAGGTCCTGCTCATCCTGCGGGAGAATAAATTATATGCGAAACTGGAAAAATGTGTGTTTGCGGTTCCAGAAATTCAATTTCTGGGGTTTCTTCTCTCCGCTTCTGGGTTTCGCATGGACCCCGAGAAGGTCCGCGCTGTGCTTGAGTGGGAGCTTCCTGAGAATCAGAAGGCGCTGATGCGTTTTTTGGGCTTTACCATTTATTACAGGAAGTTTATTTTGAATTATTCCTCTATTGTTAAACCACTCACTGATATGACCAGAAAGGGGGTAGATTTTTCTTCTTGGTCGGTAGAGGCGCGTAAGGCTTTTTCTAATATCAAGGAGAGTTTTGCTTCCGCTCCCATCTTGGTGCAACCTGATATTTCTTTACCCTTCATAGTTGAGGTTGATGCTTCTGAGGTGGGTGTGGGTGCGGTCTTGTCTCAGGGTTCCTCTCCTGCCAAATGGCTACCGTGTGCCTTTTTCTCGAAAAAACTCTCCTCCGCAGAGAGAAATTACGATGTGGGAGATAGGGAATTGTTGGCCATCAAGTTGTCTTTTGAGGAATGGCGCCATTGGCTAGAGGGAGCCAGACACCCTATTTCCGTATTTACTGACCATAAAAATCTGGCCTACTTGGAGTCAGCCAAGCGTCGGAACCCGAGACAGGCCAGATGGTCTTTGTTCTTTTCAAGATTTAATTTTGTTGTCACGTTCCGCCCTGGGGTTAAGAATGTGAAGGCAGATGCCCTGTCACGTTGTTTTCCGGGAGGCGGGAATTTTGAAGACCTGGGTCCCATTTTGGCCGAAGGTGTGGTGGTCTCTGCTCTTTTTTCTGAATTGGAGGCAGAGGTGCAGGCAGCCCAGTCAGAGGCTCCTGATCTTTGTCCTCCTGGGAGGTTGTTTGTGCCTCTCACTTTAAGACACAAGATTTTTAAGGAAATACGCTCCTTTCTGGGCACCCGGGGGCAAGAGCCACACTGGATCTCATCGCTCGGAGATTCTGGTGGCCTGCGCTTCGTAAGTCGGTTGAGGGTTTTGTGGCAGCCTGCGAGACTTGCGCTCGTGCCAAAGTACCTCATTCACGGCCATTAGGTCCTCTCCTTCCCTTACCCATTCCTTCCCATCCTTGGACACATCTGTCCATGGACTTCATAACGGACCTGCCTCGTTCCTCGGGGAAGACTGTGATTCTCTGGTGGTGGTGGACCGTTTTAGCAAAATGGTGCATTTCATCCCTTTTCCTGGTTTGCCCAATGCTAAGACGCTGGCGCAGGCATTTATTGATCACATTGTCAAATTGCATGGTATTCCTTCAGACATAGTCTCTGATAGGGCACGCAGTTTGTTTCCAGATTCTGGAAGGCTTTCTGTTCTCGCTTGGGGGTTCGGTTGTCATTCTCTTCTGCTTTCCACCCGCAGTCGAATGGCCAGACGGAGCGCGTCAATCAGAATCTGGAGACATATCTGCGCTGTTTTGTGGCGGAGAATCAGGAGGATTGGTGTTCTTTTTTGTCCCTTGCTGAGTTTGCTTTAAATAACCGTCGTCAGGAGTCCTCTGATAAGTCACCATTTTTTGGTGCATATGGGTTTCATCCGCAGTTTGGGACTTTCTCGGGAGAGAGGTCTTCTGGTTTACCTGATGAGGACAGATTCTCCTCGTCTTTGTCATCTATTTGGCAAAAGATTCAGGATAATCTAAAGAGCATGAGTGAGAGATATAAGCGTGTGGCAGATAAGAGACGTGTGCTTGGTCCGGACCTGAATGTTGGTGATCTGGTGTGGTTGTCTACCAAGAATATCAAATTGAAGGTTCCCTCCTGGAAGTTGGGTCCTAGGTTTATTGGGCCTTACAAAATCCTGTCTGTCATCAATCCTGTTGCCTACCGTCTTGATCTTCCTCAGACTTGGAAGATCCATAATGTTTTTCATAAGTCCTTATTGAAACCTTATGTTCAACCCATTGTACCCTCGCCTTTGCCTCCTCCTCCGATTATGGTTGATGGGAATCTTGAATTTCAGGTCTCTAGGATTGTGAATTCTCGTCTTGTCCGCGGTTCTCTCCAGTACCTTGTTCATTGCTAGGGTTACGGTCCTGAGGAGAGGATGTGGGTCCCAGTGACGGACATTAAGGCCTCTCGTCTCATCAGGGCTTTCCATAGATCCCATCCTGAGAAGGTGGGCTCTGAGTGTCCGGAGTCCACTCGTAGAGGGAGGGGTACTGTCACAACCAGACAGCTGAGAAGCTCTGACAGAAGCCTTTCAGAACCTCCTCCTTGAGTGTTCTTTGTTGTGGTATTCAGTTCCTCATCTCGTTAGCCTCTCTCAGCTGTCATGTAGTTGGACTGATTGCATCCCTTTAAATTCCGCCCCATAATGCATTACTGGGCGGCTTATACTTCTTCCTGGAGTGTGTGTGCATCCTGATCCTGTTTTCCTGTCTGCTACAAAGTTAAGTGCTGTACATTTATCTGTTATTTTCTGTTTGCTGGATCCCAGGTGACCCTGACTCTCTCCGTGTCTGGTGTAGGGAGACGGTGGTCGTGTCCCCTCACTATTGTAGGGTGTTCAGGGGTTATATAGTCAAGGTACGTGGATATGCAACCATCCACCTCTGGGATCTTTGCATAGGCTGAGCAGCCAGGGAAAGTGCTAGGTCTTGTGCAGGGGTCTCCCCTTGGTTCCTTAGCTTTGGATCCAGTGAGTCATATATGCATGTTGCATTGTCTTGTTTCCTGTACACCGTCCGTGACAGTAAAAGGACCAACAAGTACTAAGCATCTCTGGAAACTCCTTCACGACTGTTGGAAGACCATTTCAGGTGACTACCTCTTGAAGCTAATCAAGAGAATGCCAAGAGTGTGCAAAGCAGTAATCAAAGCAAAAGGTGGCTACTTTGAAGAACCTAGAATATTACATATTTTCAGTTGTTTCACACTTTTTTGTTATGTATATAATTCCACATGTGTTAATTCATAGTTTTGATGCCTTCAGTGTGAATCTACAACTTTCATAGTCATGAAAATAAAGAAAACTCTTTGACTGAGAAGGTGTGTCCAAACTTTTGGTCTGTACTGTATATAGAAACAACGAGCCCCCCCCTTCCTACCCTTAATATGTATAACAGTGTAAACATCCCACTTGAACGTCACTAGGAGTTCTTCCCTCTTTAACTCCTCAAACTTCCTGACTTCACTTCTTCCCAACATAGTAGGGTAAGTATGTAAAATACAATAACAGATACATAACCATATATGCATTCTTATCTTGTGCCCCACGCTCATGTGAAACATATGAACATGACAGACAAGCACCAATTGTGGTGATAGATTATACTGCCGCTAAGCTATCAATAACTTTTTCTAAGAATAGCAAGAAAATTCCTAATCAAATAGATTGTGTCAAATATATCGCTAACTTCACCATTCTATTAATAGGTAGCTCTTCTAATAACCCACAGCAGCTAACAGATACCTCCTTGATTTTTATCACATGGCTGATTACTTTCAATATAATGGCAATGCTGAACTCACAAAAAGTGCTAAACAAATCAACTCGCCGACTTAGGTCAGCTGCATTATTGAGAGATATTGTCGGGTAACTCCACATCAGTTCTCACGTCTAGTTTGCGGTCTTTGGCCTTGATCTTTCGGATGCAATGTATTCCACCTGTCAGTCGGGGGAGAGTTCCATGGTGTCGGTAGCTTTCTGAGCATGGAGCTGTCAAAATGGTTCGTCTTGCTGCTACTCATGGATTCTTTGTGTAGGTCCTTGACCTCCTCCAGGCTGGTGTAGATGTCCACTTGACCATCCGCATGGAAAACCTTTAAGGTTGCTGGGTACATTAATGTGAATTTCCTTTTCTGCTGGTATAATGTCGAGCAGATCTGTGAAAAGGCTTTGCAGCGTCTCGTGACCTCGGCTGAAAAATCGCTGAAAATCAAAATGCAGTGTCGCTTTAATTCCAGGTCTTTGGACCGGCTCTTATATAAATGCAATATTTCAGCTTTTTCTAAGTAGTCCAAATACCTCACTATGACCGGTCTTGGTCTCTGGGGTCTGTTATCTTATGCCCTCCGGGTGTCTGACGAGTCTCTCGCCGGACCCACCCTATGTGCTCTCTCAGCTTTGCAGTTCGTCTGGAGGCCTAGTGCTGCAGGCAAATCTTGTTCACAGACGAGGTGCAGTTCTTTCCCAGAGATGGATTCAGGGAGACCTATTATATGGAGATTATTTCTCCTAGACCGGTTTTCTAGGTCATCAATTTTCTCTCAAAGCCTTTTATTATCCACAGTCACTTCTTGAAACTGGTGTTGTAATGATTGTACTTCCATTTGCAGTGACTGGACTCCGTTTTCGACTATCTTGTCGTTCTGCATTTCGCGCCACTTCACTCTGCAATGCTACAAAGGATGCCACTGTCGTAGTGGATAGAGATTCTTGTAAATCGGGTAATATGCGGTTGGCTACTTCCTGGGCCAGTCTTTTATAGTCAACCTGAGGCGTCTGCTCATCTGCTCCTTCTGCCCCAGCGTCTTGACTGCTGAGGAGTTGAGGAGAGTCTTCCTCCTTAGGTAATAGTGTAGCCGGCTCCGCCATCTTTGGCACGTCAGCTTCTGGCTTGGCGCCTTTCGATTGCGCTTTCCCTCTGAATTTGCTCCCCATCGCCTTTAGGTAATGAGCGGTCGGGGACGGAGCTGCGCTCACTCGCCGCTTACCATGTCGGCGCCGGAACCGGAAGTCCCTGTATTTGTACTTGATGGTCCTTGTATCCAGATGCTGCCTGTGCCGATGTATCAAAAGAAAAAAGAAAAAGTCTGGCACTGCGTTAGGCTACTATGACACTAGCGTTTTTTGCGGATCCGTCATGGATCTGCAAAAACGCTTCCGTTACAATAATACAACCACATGCACCCGTCATGAACTGATCCAGTTGTCATTTTCTATGGTGCCAGATTGTGTCAGAGAAAACTGATCCGACCCCATTGACTTACATTGTGTGCCAGGATGGATCTGTTTGGCTCGGTTTCGTCAGACGGACACCAAAACGCTGCAAGTAGCATTTTTGTGTTCGCCTCCAGAGCGGAATGGTGACTGATCAGAAGGTAAACAGATGCATTCTGAGCAGATCCTTTTCCATTCAGAATGCATTAGGGCAAAACGGATCAGTTTTGGAACACTTCTGAGAGCCCATGACTGATCTCGCAAACGGAAAGCCAAAATGCCAGTGTGAAAGTAGACTTAGGCTCCATTCACACCTCCACAATTTTGTTCCGCATTTTGCGGAACGGAATTGCAGACCCATTCATTTCTATGGGGCACTTCCGGGTACGCACCTCAGTACTATTCTTGACCGCAATTGCGGACAAGAACAGGCATATTCTATTAGTACCGGCAATGTGTGGTCCGCAAAATGCCGAACGCACATTGCCGATTTCTGTGTTATGCGGATCCGCGGCTCCGTGGATCCACAAAACACGTTGCCGACGTGTGAATGGAGCCTTAGCCAATAGAAAACTAGTTTAGTGCTCTCTGATGAAGGGACTGGTGATGTCTCGAAAGCTCGCTATGTAACATCGTTACTTCTATTTTTGTTAGCCATTAAAAGGTATCAAACCTGCAATACTCTTATTTTGTTTCTCTTAGGCCTCTTGCACACGAACGTTTATTTTTTCTGTTTACATTCAGTTTTTTCCATTTCATATATGGACTGTATTCGGAACCATTGATTTCAATAGATCCGCCCAAAAAAAACGGAAGGTGGGTACTCCGTTTTTCCATTCTGTTCAAAGATAGAACATGTCCTATTATTGTCCGCATAACGGACAAGGATACTACTGTTCTATCAGGGGCTAGCTGTTCCGTTCCGCAAAAAACGGAATGCACATGGACATCATCCTTATTTTTTGCGGATCCGTTTTTTGCAGACTGCAAAATACTGAAAAAGCCATACGGTCGTGTGCAAGAGGCCTTAATGAGAGCACTAAACCTGTGCTGTTGTATTGTACGCCCTTTCCCTGCATCTGATGTCTTTATTGGTTCCATTTTTCCGATTTGCTCAAAAAAGCATAAGTGCATTTCAAGGATGTGCTATAATGACTGTAAAGGGGGCCCAGGTGCCAGATGCAGAATCATTTTACATACCCGGTGCAAGATTGTTGTATAGTTGTCCTTTTGGAGCATGCTCCCTCAAGAAAAATCTAAGAAATTCATTTGCAGCTTTTTGCAGTTTCACAGCGGTGTTTATTAAAGGGTTAAATTAAATATTAATTATCTATATAAAATAATTACAACCGTAAGTTGATCTGAAACCAAATCCACCTAGCCCCTATTAAGGGCTCATGCACATGAACATATTTTCTTTCCGTGTCCGTTCCTTTTTTTTTTGCGGACCGTATGCGTAACCATTCATTTTAATGGTTCCGCAAAAAAATTTGACCTGCTCTATGTGCATTCCGTATTTCTGCATGCGCGCAAAAAAAAAGTAGAACTTGTCCCATTATTGTCCGCATTACAGAAAAGGATAGGATTGTTTTATTAGGGGCCAGCTGTTTTGTTCCGCAAAATACTGAATGCACACGGACATCATTTGTATTTTTTGCGGACTGCAAAATACATACGGTCGTGTGAATGAGCCTTAATACACAGAAGAAGGGAGGGTGGGCATTTAAATAATTCTGCTCTTCCTGCTGAAATGCAGTCTGGGCCAATCAGCTGACAGAATCAACTGGCACGATCCACAGCTGAATGCAAGAACCAGGTCATGCCAGTTGTATAGCTTGACCCAAAGATGATCTCAACTAATAATACCACCTAGCCCAAATAGGGGGGACCATGTGTTTCCCCAAGGTATCCACTATGAGGGCACTTGCCATTAGGTTTTGATGCATTTCCTGTGCAGGTTTGAATAATAATTTGAATGTGTCACTGTCCCCCATAAATTTGTAATTTGTTGAAGAATATAAATGTTACCTCATTCTACTATTTTTTTTCTGTATGCAAGGTTCACATAAATATGACAATCTACAGTAATTGAATCAGTGGATAAAAAGTTGTGCTGTATTGTTCTGTGTTACCATATCATTTTTGTAAAATTTTTGTTGTTTTTGGGTCAAAGTATTAAAGGGTTTGGGTGCTTTCTGGCTGTTATTGGCACTCGCTAATATATCCTTTGCTGATATTCTGTGCCGTTTTCTATATTTCATAGGCCATGTCCCATTGTTGGGCAAATCTTCTTCTGTGCTTACAAAATGGTGCAGAATATCAGCAAAGGTTGTATTAGTAAGTGCAAAATAATCATCTTTCAAATACATTGATGAACAGTGACCAGGAAATGGGCAACCCCTTTAAATCCATTATGAACTAAACTAGTTCATTCAGTGCTAGATTAATATTTTGCCAGGGAAATCTGCTTGAATAGCAGCTAAGGGGGAAAATGCTGTGGACTGTCCCCTAGAAAGTTCACTTGCTACCATGCAAACATTGGCATTTGTCGTATGCTGACGAGTCATAGGTGTGACTCAATTAGCATGCATGATGAATAAGGCTGAGATGCCATATGGTAGAGGAAAAAGTACTACACGGTCTGGATATAGTTCCCCCCATAATGGAAATAGATGGTAATATCAACTATATGGAGTAATATATGAACACAAACCCATCTTTCTAAACTTGTAACAATTTTATCAAGTAGAGTTACAGAAGTTTATTAGCTAAATTCCCATTTAGGGCACAGCCACATGGTACGGCTGGCCACAGGCAGCCAAGCCATGCCCTCCCACAGCAGCCAATGTTCTTCATGATTTGCCTGATTGCCACAGATGGGCCTGGTTGGGTAATGTATAGCCAGTGGCTTGTACTCTTACATACAGGTCCTTCTAAAAAAATTAGCATATTGTGATAAAGTTCATTATTTTCTGGAATGTACTGATAAACATTAGACTTTCATATATTTTAGATTCATTACACACAACTGAAGTAGTTCAAGCCTTTTATTGTTTTAATATTGATGATTTTGGCATACAGCTCATGAAAACCCAAAATTCCTATTAAAAAAAATTTGCATATTTCATCCGACCAATAAAAGAAAAGTGTTTTTAATACAAAGAAAGTCAACCTTCAAATGGAGGCAATCAGCCTGTGGCACTGCTGAGGTGTTATGGAGGCTCAGGAAGCTTCGATAGCGGCCTTAAGCTCATCCAGAGTGTTGGGTCTTGCGTCTCTCAACTTTCTCTTCCCAATATCCCACAGATTCTCTATGGGGTTCAGGTCAGGAGAGTTGGCAGGCCAATTGAGCACAGTTATACCATGGTCAGTAAACCATTTACCAGTGGTTTTGCCACTGTGAGCAGGTGCCAGGTCGTGCTGAAAAATGAAATCTTCATCTCCATAAAGCTTTTCAGCAGATGGAAGCATGAAGTGCTCCAAAATCTCCTGATAGCTAGCTGCATTGACCCTGCCCTTGATAAAACACAGTGGACCAACACCAGCAGCAGACATGGCACCCCAGACCATCACTGACTGTGGGTACTTGACACTGGACTTCAGGCATTTTGGAATTTCCCTCTCCCCAGTCTTCCTCCAGACTCTAGCACCTTGATTTCCGAATGACATGCAAAATTTGCTTTCATCCAAAAAAAGTACTTTGGACCACTGAGCAACAGTCCAGTGCTGCTTCTCTGTAGCCCAGGTCAGGCGTTTCTGCCGCTATTTATGGTTCAAAAGTGGCTTGATCTGGGGAATGCGGCACCTGTAGCCCATTTCCTGCACACGCCTGTACACGGTGGCTCTGGATGTTTCTACTCCAGACTCAGTCCACTGCTTCCGCAGGTCCCCCAAGGTCTGGAATCGGTCCTTCTCCACAATCTTCCTCAGGGTCCGGTCACCTCTTCTCATTGTGCAGCGTTTTCTGCCACACTTTTTCCTTTCCACAGACTTCCCACTGAGGTGCCTTGATACAGCACTCTGGGAACAGCCTATTCGTTCAGAAATTTCTTTCTGTGTCTTACCCTCTTGCTTGAGGGTGTCAATGATGGCCTTCTGGACAGCGGTCAGGTCGCCAGTCTTACCCATGATTGCGGTTTTGAGTAATGAACCAGGTTGGGAGTTTTTAAAAGCCTCAGGAATCTTTTGCAGGTGTTTAGAGTAAATTAGTTGATTCAGATGATTAGGTTAATAGCTCGTTTAGAGAACCTTTTCATGATATGCAAATTTTTTTTAGATAGGAATTTGGGGTTTTCATGAGCTGTATGCCAAAATCATCAATATTAAAACAATAAAAGGCTTGAACTACTTCAGTTGTGTGTAATGAATCTAAAATATATGAAAGTCTAATGTTTATCAGTACATTACAGAAAATAATGAACTTTATCACAATATGCAATTTTTTTTAGAAGGACCTGTAATTCAAGTTTACTTACCAATCTCTCATTGACCGCAGTTTAAGCATTCAGCACATATTATGACTTAATTTAGTCATGCTTAAGTTTTGAGTAGGGTATATGCTATCATTTTTTTTGGTGCACATTAAAAATATATCTGTCCAAAACCCACTGCATGAGAAAAATGGCACAAGTTATGCCAGACAACTGCAAGGCTATTAGTAAATGTGGCCAGAGATGGTGACCATAGCTAAATGTTATCACCAATAAGAAGACAACGGGCCACATTTACTAATAACCTTGCAGTTGTCTGGCATAACTTGTGCCATTTTTCTCATGCAGTGGGTTTTGGACAGATATATTTTTAATGTGCACCAAAATAATGATAGCATGTACCCTACTCAAAACTTTTTTTGAGACGCAAAAGTAAGCATGACTAAATAAAGTCGTAATATGTGCTGAATTTATTATTGCCATGCACCAGTTTCTAGGTGCGAATTAGGGTTGTCACTATACCAAAATTTTGATTTGATTTCGATACCATTAAATACCACGTGAAAAAAATAAAACACCAAAAAGCCATGTGCATTCTATTTTTTATGGAACGTCCGGCCAAGAATAGAACAGTCCTATCCTATTTTTATTGGGGGGGGGGGGGGGGGGGGGACGACGACAAGGTGACTAAAAATGGTGAATTGCACTAGTTTTGATTTATTTTTATTTTATTTACGGTGTTCACCGCATAGGAAATATTTTTTCATATTTTTATAGTTTACACTTTTTTGGGCGTGGCGATTATGTAATATGTTTATTTAGAAAAAAAAAAGTTAAAAAAGACCAAAATACTAAGTTTAAATCGCCCCCTTTCCCAATTTTTTTTATATGTAAAATTGGGAAAGGGGGCGATTTCAAACTTTTAGTATTTTGGTGCTGGTGTTGACGGCCTCTGACATGTCCCGTTTTTTAGAGAGGGTCACACAAGGCTGAGAGAAGACATCCCGCCATCCACTTTGGCCTGTTATCCTGCAAGTTGATACAGAGCTAGAACCCTTGGGGCTAGAACCCTTGTCCTATTCACCCTAATATACATCTATTAGTGGGTAGGGAGGAATTCCCTTCTTCTCCACTGTGCTAGTGAAGAGAACATGGCGCCCCGCCGAAAGCAGCGCGTGCCTTATTCTCTAACTGATACTAGGCTACATAACAGCGCAACCTAGCATTGGTAAATAGTAAGACCTGATATCGTATCGATCCGGGTCTAAAAGTATCGATTGGGTATACTTTGATACCCGGTGCAACCCTAGTGCGAATAATGATCTAAAGTAACCCAACTTAGAGCTGGTGTACAGTGCCTTGCAAAAGTATTCACCCCCTTGACTTTTTTCGTATTTTGGTGCCTCACAACCTGGAATTAACATGGATTGTTTGAGGATTTGCATAATTTATTTTACAGAACATGCCCACAACTTTGAAGATGTTTTTTGTTGTCTTATTTATTGTGAAGCAAACAACAAATAGGACAAAATAACATAAAACGTTAATGTGCATAACTATTCACCTATACTTTGTGGAGCCACCTTTTGCAGCAATCACAGCTCCAAGTCGCTTTGGATAAGTCTCTTTGAGCTTGCCACATCTTACCACTGGGATTTTTGCCCATTCCTCCTTGCAAAACTGCCCCAGCTCGTTTAAGTTGGATGGTTTGCGCTTGTGAACAGCAATCTTTAAAGGGGTATTCTCAACACGCTATTTCATACTTACCTGCTCCCGGCGCGCTGTCCACTTCCTGGTTTCGGCACTCTGCATGGGGCGGGCTCCATCTTGATTGATGTCTTCTCCCGGCAGGGCCGCATGCTGGACTGAACGCGCATGCCGAGGCTGTGCATGCGCCCTTGTGACTTCTTCCTGGCAAGTATACTATACTGGCCAGGAAGAAATCACCATAGCGCATGCGTGGCCTCGGCGTGCGCGCGACCGGCCGGGAGAAGAGAAGTCGTCTGCGCAAGCGCTGCCAACGCGATTCCTGAGAAGAGTAGTGACCGTAACCAGGGGAGACGGAAGACAACAGTCAGGTAAGTATATGTTTTCTTCTTAGGGGTGGGAATTAGTTAATTAAATATATTTAGAAAAATGATCACTGTTAAATCGTTAACAGATTTAACAGTGATCATTAAGGTGGGAATACCCCTTTAAGTCTGACCACAGATTTTCTATTGGATTGAGATCTGGGCTGTGACTAGGCCATTCCGACACATTTACA
This sequence comes from Bufo gargarizans, assembly GCF_014858855.1. Classification (NCBI taxonomy): domain Eukaryota; kingdom Metazoa; phylum Chordata; class Amphibia; order Anura; family Bufonidae; genus Bufo; species Bufo gargarizans. The sequence continues at coordinate 384,404,653 of NC_058081.1, read as the reverse complement.
TGTTTCCCCTTAAACCACTCAAGTGTTGCTTTAGCAGTGTGTTTGGGGTCATTGTCTTGCTGGAAGGTGAACCTCCGTCCTAGCCTCAAATCACACACAGAGTGGTATAGGTTTTGCTCAAGAATATCCCTGTATTTAGCACCATCCATCTTTCCCTCAACTCTGACCAGTTTCCCAGTCCTGGCTGCTGAAAAACATCCTTACAGCATGATGCTGCCACCACCATGTTTCACTGTGGGGATGGTGTTCTTTGGGTGATGTAATGTGTAGGGTTTGCGCCAGACATGGCATTTTCTTTAATGTACGAAAAGTTCAATTTTCGTCTCATCAGACCAGAGCACTTTCCTCCATGCATTTTGGGAGTCTCCCACATGCCTTTTCACAAACTCACAACGTGCCTTTTTGTTTTGAGCTGAAAGTAATGGCTTTCTTCTGGCTACTCTGCCAAAAAGCCCAACTCTATGGAGCGTACAGCTAATTGTCGTCTTATGTACAGATACTCCAGTCTCTGCTGTGGAACTCTGCAGCTCTTCCAGGGTTACCTTAGGTGCTCTGTGCTGCCTCTCTGATTAATGCCCTCATTGCTCAGTCCGTGAGTTTTGGTGGGCGGCCGTCTCTTGGCAGGCTTGCTGTTGTGCCATGTTCTTTCCATTTGGTTATGATAGATTTGATGGTGCTCCTGGGGATCATCAAAGATTTGGATATTTTTTTATAACTTAACCCTTACTTCTCAACAACATTGTCCCTTACTTGTTTGGAGAGTTCCTTTGTCTTCATGGCAGTGTTTGGTTATTGAGGCCTCTTGCTTAGGTGTTGCAGCCTTTGGGGCCTTTCAAAAAAGGTGTGTATATGTAATGACAGATCATGTGACACTTAGATTGCACAGAAGTAGACATCATTTCACTAATTATGTGACTTCTGAAGGTAATTGGTTGCACCAGAGCTTTTTATGGCTTTTTTCTTATTTCACTTAACCAACTTAGATTATTGTGTTCTGATCGATCACATAAAACATTTAATTTTATTAAGGCTGTAATGTAACAAAATACAAAAAAAGTCAAGGGGGTGAATACTTTTGCAAGGCACTGTAAGTGGGGAAAAGCTTTTAGCAAAATGAGCCAAATAATACAGGACTTTTGTCCTGTAATCTTCCTCTGAGAGGAAACCTAATAGACTCCATTATACTCTGAGGCCTGTAGGCTCCGTTCGGCTCAGTTATGTGCCGAATCCGTCCTTTCCGTTCTCCTGCTCCTATAAGAGAGCAGGAGAACGGAAAGGCCGAACGCTGATGTGAACTCAGTCTTAGTAATAAAGTGCAAGAATTGATCCAAGTAGAAGTATATAAGAATCTAAATGCAGATGCCAAACCATCCTGTGAACAGCAATCTTTAAAGGGGTATTCTCAACACGCTATTCACTGTAACTAGAGACTTGTAGTGGGCTAGTATGCTTCCAGAAAGTGTATGCACGTATCATAGTGCTAAGGGTTAAGGTTATACAATGACGTACTGTGGCTTAGAATATTTTTTCATTTTACAGACCCCGCATTTTGGCAATTAGGGAAATATAAAAAGAAGGAAGTGCTAGTAGCCACCAGGTAGGCTTTTAAATAGAGTATATTTTCCCCAAAAATGCAGCAGTATAAGACAGTTCTGTCTAAATGGAAAGTTCCATTTTGTATGGAAACGGCAGAGAAACCGTCCATAACAACTTAATAAGACCTCCATTTAAGAAAGGGAAATTATTGTAAACGTTGCTTGGAATAAGTGGCTCATTTACAATTCACTCAGTAGTGGCTAGCAGACAGCTCAGAAATGCTAGAGCTCTAGTGAACAGATCAATTGTAGATGGTTATTTTCAATTGTAGCGCCATCAATTACTGTTATAGACAAGAGGTCGGTGAATAATATGTGCAGGATGACAGCTGTAATACAGGGGCTCTGCATTCCAATCTGGAGCAACCTCTTTGTTCTCCTGAAGATGTTCTAAAGATTGTAGAGAACACTGTTCATACAAGACCATCAGTTTCATTGCTCCTGTAGTAGACCCTAGTTTTTAGTAGACCTTAGATTTTGGGTTAACCGTTTTAACAGTCTACAATTTTGTTATAAAACCTTAATACATTATGAATAAGGCCAGATTAGCACAGTAATATTTGGTTTACATTTGTCAATTTAGGTTAAAAAAAAGTGCCTGAAAACATAACACAGGAAGAAAATGTAGGGCAAAAATCCTTACTGTTATTTTTTCCCCATTTTCTCAATTAAAAGAAATAACTTTGTTTTCATAGTAGACTAAGACTTAAAGGGGTTGTCTCACTTTAGCAGCATTTATCGTGTTAATACAAGCCACTTACTTATGTATTGTGATTGTCCATATTGCTTCCTTTGCTGTCTGGATTCATTTTTCATCACATTATGCACTGCTTGTTTCCATGGTTATGACTGCTTTTCAATTCAGCAGCGGTGGCCGTGCTTGCACCCTATAGGAAAAAGTGCGCTCCTATAGTCCCAGACGGAGAATGGAGAGGCTGGAGCTTTTTCCTATCATTTCTATCCTTTGTGTTCCATTGTGGTTTTATGGGAGGAATGGCACTGCACACACTTACTGCATTCCCACAAATCTACGAGTACTGCCCATGGAGTCTCCAAAAGACCTTATGACAGCAGTGAGAACAGAGCCATAGTCCCATGAGCACAACCCTTATTTAAAACTACAGTCACTGAACACCACTTTCTTCCCATGCAGTAGGTTTTTATACTGTCCAGCATTTAGTTGGCAAATGTTTATGTTGGTGACTTGGATTAAAATTCTGTAATGTACAATACGACACCTTATCACATATAGGAGAGCATTAGGTGTTGATGGGGCTGAATGGTAAAGACAGCTTGTAGAAGAGTTAAGGCTACTTTCACACCTGCATTAGGTGCGGATCCGTCTTGTATCTGCACAGACGGATCCGCACCGATAATGCAAACGCTTGTATCTGTTCAGAACGGATCCGTTTGCATTACCATGAACAACATTGTTCATGATAATGCAAACGGATCAGTTTTGACTTACACTGAAAGTCAATGGGAGGCGGATCCATTTTCAGTTGCACCATATTGTGTCAGTGAAAACTGATCCGTCCCCATTGACTTACATTGTAAGTCAGGGCGGATCCGTTTGGTTCCATTGTCAGGTGTCCGCCTCCAGAGCGGTATGGAGGCTGAACGGAGGCAAACTGATGCATTCTGAGCGGATCCTTATCCAGTCAGAATGCATTGGGGATAAACTGATCTGTTTTGGGCCGCTTGTGAGAGCCCTGAAATCTGAGCCCTGATCTCACAAAAGGACCATGAAACGCCAGTGTGAAAGTAGCCTTAGTTAAATGGAAAGAGGATCACATTTCGGGATTACCTTTGTCATGCATACTGGAGGTCTGAAGATCTTTGAATTAGCAGGTTTTTCTGCTATTCACAAAGCATTCAGTTTAGTACTGTACTGTATATCACAGTTTTTAGAATAGAATATACAGTGTGAATGTCTATGTCTATGACGCTGATATGAATAATATTTTTTCGCAGATACAGAGTGTAGCCTGGGTCCGTTACATATTGATATTCTAGACTATGATGCATATTCTTTATGTATTAGTGCAATATACCGTAATATGTAATGTTTATACTTTTTGTAATTTGATTAATATTTATAGAAATAGATTTATCTCCAATTTAGGTACCATTTACATTTACATCTCAGTGGTTAATTCTAAAGAACAGCAAAAATTACGCCAGTGCCCAGTTAATGGTGCCTGACGAACAACATTTACTATAATGGGTCAATCAGTTTTCCGTCATGGTGTCTGTCAATAGCACAGCATTCTGTACAATTTTGTCTTTGGGGAATACAATATCTCCTGATGGAGACCACCTTAGTTGTCATGAGGAGACTTTTAGGCTAGGCAATGCTGCTCTGAAATCCTGGTAAGATGGGTATGCAAATAAGCTTGATCCTTGCCAGCAGCTGGCGAAACATGTCGGTGTTTGAGGGATGATTTTAGGACAGAAGTGAAGCCTTAGTGTTAGGAAGAGATACTACTGTATGTGGTAGGTAGGGAATACTTAGAGTGAGTAAGAGTCTGGAGCCAGCGCACAGCTGCAAGCCTCCAACCATATTATAACAGCACTTTAAACATTAGTGCTGATGAAAAATACATTAACAAAGAGGCGACACAACTGATAGTTTTAACAGCTATAATTTAATGGTCGGTAAGAAGGTTTATAGTAAGTAACATTAAAAGTTAAGTTTTATGGTGATGAATAAGACATATGTCAAGATGAGGCATACAGTAGTCTGACTGACTAATTGCAAATAAGTTTTTGCGGTTTTGTCTTCGGCAGTCTGTTCCATTGGAGGAACAGACTGCTGGGGTTTACTGGCACAGGATCCCCATTCACTATAGTAGGATTGACTTTCAGGCGGACAAAAAATGCTGCATGTATGCCGGATGCAGTGAATTCCAGCAGTCTGTTCTCCCCACGGAACGGAATTAAGGACACAGATTTGAACCCAGCCTAAAATGCACATGTTGTAAATTTTATAGTGACTAGTAAAGCTCTGCCAATTCAGTGGTTTGGTCACCCATCCCAGTGATGGCGAACCTTTTACAGACCGAGTGCCCAAACTGCAACATAAACCCACTTATTTATCGCAAAGTGCCAGCACAGCAATTTACCCTGAATACTACAGTCCAATATAGAATATCTTCCATGTACTTTATCATTTATTTACAATATCCTGCCTACATTCAGTGCACTGCCTGTGCTGTTCATAGTGCGCCCTGCACTGCTGAATGGCATATTGATACACCATAGACTTTTTCCAGAGTGCCATAGGTTCGCCATCACTGCCCTATACCATAGCATCACCGCACATGTTTCCTCACTTATTCCAAGGATGCTCAACCTGCGGCCCTCCAGCTCCCACCATGCCCTGCTGTAGGCTGATAGCTGTAGTCTGTCTGAACATGCTGGGAGTTGTAGTTTTACAACAGCTGGAGGGCTGCAGGTTGGGCTTCCCTGACTTCTACTATTACAGCAGATGTTCAGGCATCATTACTAATAGTGGTAGAAGGAGTGACAACATCAAATAGTGAAATAAACAGCCATATTAATCCTATAGACCAAGTCTGCAGGACTATACATTATTTTTTAGAAGTCTAATTACTGTGCTAACAGTATCACAGCAAAGTTTTAAACTTTTTTGTCTACAGTATAGTATTACAGCTGAGATTCAGGTTTCCATTGCCTGTAGCATCACAGCAGGAGCCTGGATCAGAGTCTTTTTTTTTTTTTTCCTTGCTTAAACTTACACAATGATGTAATATGTAATATTTATTTAACTTGAACAGAAACATGCACCCACCTGAATTTTGACATTCTCACGTTCCTATGGACTCAAAGAATAGGTGCAAGAAGTAGAACCTTCTCCCATGCATTTGGTTGAATCACACCGGCTTGCTGTATTCTCAACACGCTATTTCATACTTACCTGCTCCCGTCGCGCTGTCCACTTCCTGGTTTCGGCACTCTGCAGGGGGCTGGCTCCATCTTAATTGATGTCTTCTCCCGCCGGGCCACGCGCTGGAATGAACATGCACGCCGAGGCCGCGCATGCGCCCTGGTGACTTCTTCCTGGCAAGTATACTATACTGGCCAGGAAGAAATCACCATAGCGCATGCATGGCTTTCGGGACTGCATGCGGCCGGCCGGGAGAAGAGAAGAAGTCGCCTGCGCAAGCGCTGCCACCGAGATTCCTGAGAAGAGCGGTGGCCGTAACCAGGGGAGATGGAAGACAACATGACTATGAAAATTGTAGATTCACACTGAAGGCATCAAAACTATGAATTAAAACATGTGGAATTATATACTTATCAAAAAAGTGTGAAACAACTGAAAAATATGTCATATTCTAGGTTCTTCAAAGTAGCCACCTTTTGCTTTGATTACTACTTTGCACACTCATGGCATTCTCTTGATGAGCTTCAAGAGGTAGTCACCTGAAATGGTTTTCACTTCACAGGTGTGCCCTGTCATGTTTAATAAGTGGGATTTCTTGCCTTATAAATGGGGTTGGGACCATCAGTTGCGTTGTGGAGAAGTCAGGTGGATACACAGCTGATAGTCCTAATGAATAGACTGTTAGAATTTGTATTATGGCAAGAAAAAAGCAGCTCAGTAAAGAAAAACGAGTTGCCATCATTACTTTAAGAAATGTAGGTCAGTCAGTCCGAAAAATTGGGAAAACTTTGAAAGTGTCCCCAAGTGCACAAAAACCATCAAGCGCTACAAAGAAACTGGCTCACATGCGGACCGCCCCAGGAAAGGAAGACCAAGAGTCACCTCTGCTGCGGAGGATAAGTTCATCCAAGTCACCAGCCTCAGAAATCGCAGGTTAACAGCAGCTCAGATTAGCGACCAGGTCAATGCCACACAGAGTTCTAGCAGCAGACACATCTCTAGAACAACGGTTAAGAAGAGACTGTGTGAATCAGGCCTTCATGGTAGAATATCTGCTAGGAAACCACTGCTAAGGACAGGCAACAAGCAGAAGTGACTTGTTTGGGCTAAATAACACAAGGAATGGACATTAGACCAGTGGAAATCTGTGCTTTGGTCTGATGAGTCCAAATTTGAGATCTTTGGTTCCAACCACCGCGTCTTTGTGTGGCGCAGAAAAGGTGAACGGATGGACTCTACATGCCTGGTTCCCACCGTGAAGCATGGAGGAGGAGGTGTGATGGTTTGGGGGTGCTTTTCTGGTGACACTGTTGGGGATTTATTCAAAATTGAAGGCATACTGAACCAGCATGGCTACCACAGCACCCAGCATGGCTACTTGCAGCGGCATGCTATTCCGTTTAGTTGGACCATCATTTATTTTTCAACAGGACAATGATCCCAAACACACCTCCAGGCTGTGTAAGGGCTATTTGACCATGAAGGAGAGTGATGGGGTGCTGCGCCAGATGACCTGGCCTCCACAGTCACCAGACCTGAACCCAATCGAGATGGTTTGGGGTGAGCTGGACCGCAGAGTGAAAGCAAAAGGGCCAACAAGTGCTAAGCATCTCTGGGAACTCCTTCAAGACTGTTGGAAGACCATTTCAGGTGACTACCTCTTGAAGCTCATCAAGAGAATGCCAAGAGTGTGCAAAGCAGTAATCAAAGCAAAGGGTGGCTATTTGAAGAACCTAGAATATGACATATTTTCAGTTGTTTCATACTTTTTTGATAAGTATATAATTCCACATATATTAATTCATAGTTTTGATGCCTTCAGTGTGAAACTACAATTTTCATAGTCATGAAAATAAAGAAAACTCTTTGAATGAGAAGGTGTGTCCAAACCTTTGATCTGTACTGTATATTTGGAAAAATGATCATTAAGATGGGAATACCCTTTTAAATGCTTAGGAATTTACTTACAGTTTGATCAAAGTGTGATGTGGGAACCTCTCAACAACGTATTTCACTGTTATTTATATATAAGGTGTTGATTATGTGAGTGATGTAATCTTTTGCTGACCAGTATTGAAGTATTTTATTGGGCATAATGGAAAAACTAATTTTCGCACATTACATATATTCGGTGCAGTTCCCCAATTGAAAACTGAATCTTTGAGCATGCCACATACCGTATATAAAGAGGCTCCTGCACTATTACACTACTTCTGTCTTAACCCTTAGCTGAATCAGCCATAGCTGATTGTGATCCTTAGGCCTCATGCACACGAACGCGTGTGCCCCTGCTGCGGGCCTTAATGCACAAACACCGACCATGGGGCAGCGGATGGCAGACCCATTCACTTTAATAGGTCCGCGATCCACCTGTTTCGCAAAAATATATCTTTTTGCGGAACGGAAGTACTGGATGAAACTCCATGGAAGCACTCTGTAATGCTTCCGTAGGGTTCCATTCCGTGCTTCCATTCCACATCTCCGGATTTGCAGACCCATTAAAGTGAATGGGTCCGCATCTGTGATGCAGAATACCCACGGAACAGCGCTCGTGTATTGCGGTTCACAATACGGCAACGGGCAGCACGCGTTCGTGTGCAGGAGGCCTTATGGAAGACCTAAAATCTACATTTTCATGACTTCCTTTTTTATTTTCATCTATGTATTATTTTCTAAGCATTTTCAAACAGTTACATATAATGTATAGAATTGTTAAATATTAAAAATGGTAAAATGTGTTAACTTGTATTTTATTTATGCAAACAGCAGTATCTGTATTTCCCTTGAATAGAAAGAATGGGGTATTTTCTATAATTTGTGAAATGGCCACACGATCCACAAAAAAAAAAAAGGATGTGTGCATGGCTCCGTATAAATGACTGAGGGTGTGCTATCTGCAAACAATGTACATAGCACACGGTTGAAAAATACAGTCATGTGCATGATGTCTAATGGCGTCATGGTTAGAAGTCCCGTTTATAGGAATGTGTACAGTAATATAGTATTGGTGAATCTAGTAATGAGTGAGGGTGATGTGCATGGTTTCCAGGAAATATCACATTATATGTATGAGGCCATTCTTTAGATGTCATTATCAGTGATTTATCATTGATTGTAGTTTTACCTTTGGTTACAGATATGAAGGGAGGGCTTGGTCACCTACAGAAGAGATCAGACAACAACCTTGCAAATATAGCCTGGAATCAGAGTTGCAGGTAAGAGAACCATGTCACTATAAGACTTATTGTTGATGATCCATTGGTCCTGAGTACAGAGTAGATAAATCTATACAAATGGCTGTGTGTGGCTGGATTTTATTATGACTGTATTTAAAATATTTCCTATCGTCCATATTTAACATCTATTTTCATAAGAGATAAAAGAAACCTAAAACAGAAGATTGTTTGTCAGGTGAAAATGTAGTAGTCATCGCCTGGAAAAAAGTTGGTTGAGCTTCAGAATACTGTTCTGAGACAAATACATCTGTTCAGCTTTGATTTGGTCATAAATCAGCTTAGAAGATCATTTAGGAGAGAAGAGACATGGACTGGAGACTGAGTCCTCCAGACAAACAACCTGACAGATATGACAGAATTTTATTCTGCAGTTTTCTATGTACTGTGATGAATAGAAGTTGTAGAATCCAAACAAAGCAAAATGTCTGATAAAACTCATTACAATTATTTTTAGGTAAAAACACATGCGTTTCAGTAAAAAAAAAAAACTAAATATCCCCATAGATGTCCATAGACAATAAAACATTTTCAATTATATTTTTTCAAAATTCAGTCTCATCACTAATGTCACAGAAGGGTAATGCTGTCCATGTTGTATGTATTATTAAAGAACAACTCCACAAAAAACTATTTTGTAATATTTAATACATAACAGGAAATATCTGCCAAGTAACTTCTTTTAGTTTTGTATACTTTTCTACTGCATATGCAATTAGATTATAGGAGAATGTCAGCTGATGGTGTCAGAAATATCACCTCTGTGGCACTATGCCATGTCTCTCCCTATCTGCTTATGTAGCAAGAGATATCTTTGTGTAAGTGTGCAATATGTCTAAAGGCGATTTATTACTTTTTTTCTGTTTCCGTTAACTGCTAAGGCTACTTTCACACCTGCGTTAGGTGCGGATCCATCTGGTATCTGCATATAACGGATCTGCACCTATAATGCAAACGCTTGTATCCGTTCAGAACGGATCAGTTTGCATTACCATGAACAAAAAAAAAATATATATATATATATTTTTTTTCTTGGTAATGCAAACGGATCCGTTTTGACTTAAACTGAATGTCAATGGGAGGCGGATCCGTTTTCAATTGCACCATATTGTGTCAGTGAAAATTGATCCGTCCCCATTGACTTGCATTTTAAGTCAGGACGGATCTATTTGGCTCTGCATCGTCAGGCGGACATCAAAACGCTGCAAGCAGCGTTTTTGTGTCCGCCTTCAGAGCGGAATGGAGGCTGAATAGAGGCAAACTGATGCATTCTGAGCAGATCCTTATCCATTCAGAATGCATTAGGGCTGAACTGATTTCTTTTGGGACGCTTGTGAGAGCCCTGAAACGGATCTCGCAAGCGGACCCAGAAATGCCAGCATGAAAGTAGCCTAATGCAAAGATTAGCATGCTCATAATATTACAGAGTATGTGAGTCTTCAGAACACTTTAGTGATATTAGTGTAACAGCTTTTGTCACCCCTGGCTTCATAATCTGAGCATTACCTAAAGGCCTAACAGTAATCTGGCACTATTCTTAACAACTGTGGTATCACTGTGCTCAAGAAGAGTAGTAGTGATATACAGAGAATTTACCTCTTTAACCCCTTAGGGACACAGCCCTATTTCACCTTAAGGACCAGGCCATTTTTTGCAAATCTGACCAGTGTCACTTTAAGTGCTGATAACTTTAAAACGCTTTGACTTATCCAGGCCATTCTGAGATTGTTTTTTAGTCACATATTGTACTTCATGACACTGGTAAAATGAAGTCAAAAAAATAATTTTTTTTTTGCACAAAAAATTACCTAATTTACCAAAAATTTGCAAATTTCTAAGTTTCAGTTTCTCTACTTCTGTAATACATAGTAATACCCCCCAAAATTGTGATGACTTCATGTTTGAATTATTTTGGGAATGATATTTTATTTTGGGGGGATGTTACAAGGCTTAGAAGTTTAGAAGGAAATCTTGAAATTTTTCAGAAATTTACAAAAACTCAATTTTTAGGGACCAGTTCAGGTCTAAAGTCACTTTGCGAGGCTTACATAATAGAAACCACCCAAAAATTACCCCATCTAAGAAATTACTCCCCTCAAGGTATTCAAAACGGATTTGACATACGTTGTTAACCCTTTAGGTGTTGCACAAGAGTTATTGGCAAATGGGGATGAAATTTGAGAATTTCATTTTTTTTGCCTAATTTTCCATTTTAACCCATTTTTTCCAGTAACAAAGCAAGGGTTAACAGCTAAACAAGACTATATCTTTATTGCCCTGAATCTGTTGTTTACAGAAACACCCAATATGTTGCCGTAAACTACTGTACGGCCACACAACGGGGCGTAGAGTGAAAGGTGCGCCGTTTGGTTTTTGGAGGGCTGATTTTTATGGACTGGTTTATTTACACCATGTTCCATTTGAAGCCCCCTGATGCACCCCTAGAGCAGAAACTCCCTAAAAGTGACCCCCATCTAAGAAACGACACCCCTCAAGGTATTCAAAACTGATTTTACATACGTCGTTAACGCTTTAGGTGTTGCACAAGAGTTATTGGCAAATGGGGATGAAATTTGAGAATTTAATTTTTTTGTCTAATTTTCCATTTTAACCCATTTTTTCCACTAACAAAGCAAGGGTTAACAGCCAAACAAGACTGTATCTTTATTGCCCTGAATCTGCCGTTTACAATATGTGGCCGTAAACTAACAAAGCAAGGGTTAACAGCCAAACAAGACTGTATCTTTATTGCCCTGAATCTGCCGTTTACAATATGTGGCCGTAAACTACTGTACGGCCACACAGCGGGGAATAGAGTGAAAGGTGCGCCGTTTGGTTATTAGAGGGCTGATTTTTATGGACAGGTTTATTTACACCGTGTCCTGTTTCATCCCCCCTGATGCACCCCTGGAGTAGAAACTCCCTAAAAGTGACCCCATTTTAGAAACTACGGGATAAGGTGGCATTTTTTGGGGGACTATTTTTAGGGTAAATATGATTTTTGGTTGCTCCATATTTAATTTTTTTCACCAAAAATTGAAATTCTAAAATTACATCTCCATTTGCCATTAACTGTTGAGGAACACCTAAAGGGTTAATAAAGTTTGTATAATCAGTTTTGAATACCTTGAGGGGTGTAGTTTCTTGATGGTATCACTTTAGGGAGTTTTTACTCTAGGGGGGCATCAGGGAGGCTTCAAAAGGGACATGATGTCAATAAAAAAGGCCATCAAAATCGGCCTTCCAGAAACCACGTCGGTCCTTTCCTTTTGCGGCCTCCCTTTTACTGATACAGCAGTTTACAACCACACATGTGGCTGTAAACTGCAGTATCAGGGTAATAAATTTTATTTTTTGTTTGGTTGTTAGCCCTTGTTTTGTTACCGGAAAAAATGGATTGAAATGGAAAAGTACCAAAAATAGCTGTTTTGGCACCGTTTTTTTTTTGTTTTTTTTAACCGTGTTAATCTGGGGGGTTAGGTCATGGGATATTTTTGTAGAGGAGATTCTTACGGACGCGGCGATACCTAATAAGTCTACTTTTTTTTACTATTATTTAGGTTTTTGACTATATTATCCTTTTTGATACAAAAAAAATTGTTGTATCTAAAGTCTAAGTGTCATTTTTTGTATTTTTTTGTATCCGATTATCTTTTGTGGGGGCTCATTTTTTGTGGGATGAGACGATGGTTTTATTGGCACTATTTTGGGGGCTATATTACTTTTTTATCACTTGCTATTAAACTTTTTGTTATGTAAGGTGGCCAAAAAAAAAATTTTTTGCACCTATTTTTATTTTATTTTTTGACCGTGTTAATCTGGGGGTTGGGTCATGGGGTATTTTTATAGAGGATATTCTTATGGACGTGGCGATACCTAATATGTTTACTTTTAATAAATTATTTTAGTTTTTTGGGGTGTCTCAAGTCTGAGAACCAGTTTTTTTTAATCCGATGTCAGTGCTAAATTGGGATATAAATTTAGTACTCCATGGAAGTGTGATACTCCCTGAAGCAACCGTCAATGCAGAGGCCCGGATGATCGGGGCACGTGTCGCACTGAGTAGTGGTGTCCTTCCGTATCCCCCTCCTGCGACATACTCTGCACTTTTTTTGGGTTTGTCCCTTCTTTCCAGTATGGGGGACCACACCTGGAAAGTGTTGACCAGGGACGATCCGGGCGCCTACAGTTCCCGAGGTACTCCGGCCTGCTCTTTCCCGGTCTGAAAAGATCAGGGCCTTGAGGACTGCCTCATGGAACTGGAGGAATGTCCCTGTGCTGCCAGCGCTTCGGGATAGTACAAAAGAGTTGTACATGACAACCTGTACCAAGTAGACTGCAACTTTTTTGTACCATGCCCGGGTTTTGCGCATGGTGTTATATGGCTTGAGGACTTGATCCGAGAGATCAACTCCTCCCATATACCGATTGTAGTCGACGATGCAATCGGGCTTGAGGACCGTTGCCGCGGTACCTCGCACAGGGACAGGGGTGATGCCGTTACCATGAATTGTGGACAGCATAAGGACATCCCTCTTGTCCTTATACCTGACCAGCAACAGGTTTCCAGTGGTAAGGGCACGGGTCTCACCCCTGGGGATAGGTACCTGTAGGGGGTGGGCAGGGAGGCCGCGTTGATTTTTCCGCACAGTCCCACAAGCGGACGTGGATCTGGCAGCAAGGGACTGGAACAAGGGGATACTGGTATAAAAGTTATCCACGTAAAGGTGGTAACCCTTATCCAGCAGTGGGTACATAAGGTCCCACACAAGTTTCCCGGTAACATCCAGAGTGGGGGGACATTCTTGGGGTTGAATCCGGGAATCTCGCCCCTCGTATACACAAAATTTGTAAGTGTACCCTGAGGTACTCTCACAAATTTTGTATAGCTTCACGCCATACCTCACCCACTTGGAGGGCACATACTGGCGGAAAATGAGTCTCCCCTTGAACGCAATGAGAGACTCATCGACCGGAACCTCCCTTCCAGGTACATAGGCCTCCATGAATTTGGCCCAAAAGTGATGGATGACCGGCCGTATCTTATACAGACGGTCATGGGCAGGATCACCTCGAGGGGGACATGCTGCATTATCGGAATAATGCAGACATTTCCGGATGGCCTCAAACCGGGAGCGTGTCATGGCCATATTGTAAAGTGGGGTCTGGTATAGGACGCCCCCACTCCAGTACAGCCTGACACTGAGTTTCTTGACCAGGCCCATATGCAGCACGAGGCCCCAAAATGTCATTTCGGCTGCACTGAGCGGCGTCCAGCCACCGGGCCTGGCCAAAAAGGAGCCCATGTGTTGCGAGACGAACTGTTGGGCGTACAGATTCGTCTGCTCCACCATCAGATTTACTAGTGGGTCACTGAAAAAATGACAAAAAAAGTCATATTCAGTGTAACCCACTGTGGAAATCTGGATTCCTGATTGGCCTACAAAATCAGGAATCACGGGCTCGTATCGCTCTGGGCTACACCAGACTAGTTTACCGGCAGGGGGCTCTGCTGGATTTAACTGGTGGGCCGGGAAAGCAGTACGAGCCCCAGAGCTTCCCGTACTAGTGTGGGCCACAGGGTCCCTAACATGGCGGCCCCCTTGCTCCGCCTGGCCGCGCCTCCGCCGCCTTGGGGGCTCATCATCATCGCTATATGATGAGGAGGACGCGGATGACAACAGGAATGTGGGGTCATCCTTGTCCTCACTGGGACTCTCTGAGTCGGAGGCAAGCTGGGCGTATGCCTCCTCGGCCGAGAACATCCGGCGGGCCATAGGGGAGTGTGTGTCTGCGTGTATATGTGCGTGTGTGTAAATCTTTATTTCGTGTGCGTGTGTGTGGGAGCACAGGTGTTCACGAACTCACCCTAAAACTAACAGAAAAAAAAAAGGGCAAAAAATGTGGAAAAAAAATTCCAAACCGCTGATCAACCGTCCGAAGTTGATCAGCGGTGGGTTGTGCGATGCGCTAACAGTGGCCGGACACTAAGAGTGCCGGCCACAGTCAGCGTACACAAAAAAAAAAACCTGCACCCAAAAAAAGGGGGGTGGGGGGGGTCTAGGGTCACACAGGAGGACACGTGCAGGCAGCTCCTCTCTCCTTCGGCTTCGGCTTTGAATCTGCCGCCGGACCGCCCACAGACCAATCAGAAGCGATCCTGAGTGGTGATGTCACCATCACCACTCAGGATCGCTGAATAGTGATTGGTGGGGTGAAATCGCACCACCATCACCATCCTGTTCCGGATTATCGGGTCTTCAGAGACCCGAATAACCCGGAAACGCAGAAAACCGCAGGTCTGAATTGACCTGCGGTTTTCTGCGATCGCATACATGGGGTAGTCACCGGACCCCCCGGGGCATTTGCCCCAAGTGCCTGCTCAATGATTTCAGCAGGCACGGGGTTCCGATCGCGGCCTTCCGCGCAGCGGTGATCGAAAATGCGCAAGGGCGTACATGTGCGCCCTGTGTCCTTAAGAGGTTAAAGATACAAATAATATCAAAATACTTAATGTCATTTTTCTCCTTTCCTGCATTTCATGAGAATCTGAGGAATTTGGTGGTACTATTCTGTTAGAATTCAAGGAACATTGTTTGAACCTGTTAGGGAGGCTAGGTTCACCATCTAGACAACAGCCAGTGAACCCCAAAATTGCACTCTAGGTATTTTAAACCTAATGCTACCCCTAAATTGCTCACCAGAGGGGGATGTGAATTTTAGGAAAGGGAAGTGATTAGAATCTGGGGAAAATTGATGGAACCATTCGATTAGAATATGAGGAACATTAATAATTTCACTTCACGAAGATCTGAGGAACATTTGTGGTGCCATTCCATGTAAATCTGAGTAACATTGCTGGTATAATTTTATGAGAATCTAAGGAACACTACAGTTTCTCAAAAGCTCACAATACAGTATATAGATTATTGTAATCTGAAATAAGCAATTTTGCCCAATGATCATTTGAAAAATGCAGTAAACAATTGTTTGTGATAGTCTACAGCAGATTTCGAAAATGGGATCTGTCAGGTTGGAAAACTTTGGCCATTGTCAACTGAAATTATGCTTGTGACATGATGAGCGGAATTAGGCTGATCATTTGCCATTGTTCTGAAAGACTAGGGAGTTAGATATTTTTTTTAAACAGACTCCCTGATTAGCGAGGTTAAGAGGAAATGTTGCTGTTGGGATTGTTCATACGAACGAACCCACAGATATCTGATCAGCCAATCAATCTCTCATATGTACGGTAGGAAAATTTACGTGAATATTACATGAGAATCTGAGAAACATTGGTGATATTTCATGAGAATCTTAGAAGCACTAGTGGTACCATTTTATGAGAACCTGAAGAACGTTGGTGGTTTTTCATTAGAATATGAGAAAAATTGGTAATACCATTTCATAAGAATCTGAGAAACCTTAGTTATAGCATTTCAATAAACACTTGATTCTCTTTAAGATGCATTGATTTTAGATTTGCATTAATAGAATAACTATATATGTATGCTGATATTGGTACAATATAGGTATCGTTTTGATGGAAAGTATAGTAGCTAAATGTAAAGTAGCTGCCAGCATCTATGAGCCAGTTACATTTAGCAGGACATTTTGCTAACATCTGAAGAACGCCTGTGTTATAACATCTCTTTCTCCATCTGCTGCTACCCTCAGGATACCATACTCAGAGTGGAAACATATTGAACACAAACTTTCATTTGACAGATGAAATTATAGGCTGTTTGCTTCTGATTGATGGAAAAGTTCACAGGCCTACCTCAGTAGTGTAGTTCCTGACACTATGCAGACATCTTACTTTAGAATCATGATTGCTCTGAGTATCAAAGCTGCTTTTTTGGGGCATTACAATGACCGTTTTAGGTGATTAATATCAATATTAAAACGTTTCAAAACTCTATCCTCTAATATGTCTTTTGGGGTGCCATCACACTGGCAATGAAAAAATCTTTATACGTGGCACGTTATGCAGGCCTCCAATGTGGCCTTTGACTCATAGTCATGGAGGAGACAAAGGTAATGCCTACCAACATCTGTAAGACTTGTTTGTAGAGTATATTTGAGCTTTCCTGTCATTTCTATTTTATTCCCCATAAAAGAACAATTCTTGCACATCTTTCTTAGACCTTTATACTGTTCCTCTGTTATTCCTTCTGAATATATACAAATACATTGACAATTAAGTATTACCATCACTGTTATCAGAAGGGTGTGTCTTTGGTGTGTCTTACCCTGTGAGCACTGATTGGACAGTGGCAGATTGTGTAGAGATGCACCCCTTCAACAAGTAGAATGGAAAAACACAGATTTCTTATTTACTATTACATTTCCAGGAGGAATAAGATGCTGTTTAATTCATAAGTCATTTCATGAGGAATACAGATATTTCCTGAAATAAACTTATCAGGAGTGATGGTATGTCATCTTTAAATAACAATATTTGGTGACACTGCACCTATTCCAGTTGGTTTCTGTTGTTGCCCTAATCACACAGTCTAGAGAAAGTTGTATGGCACATGAAAAATTAAGAATCAGACACTTTTCTATGTGGTGCAACCTGAGAACATATAACTAATAACAAATGTAGTTTCCAGAGGTCATATGAAAAGTGATCTTTGACTGCTTTCATGCATCAGAGGTCAGGTTGTTGCGTCTTTGAACTCCATCTGGTGTTCCCTTGCCACAGGCTTTCCTTTATATGTGAAAATAATTCTTTCTAGAACTTTGTACTTGACAATGCTATTTGCCTACCACAGTCATGAGTTGTACTTAGTAAAACAATGCTGGCTATTCACAAGAGTACTGAACTTCACTTTTCCTGAATACTATCTGTGTCTCTTGAAAATCGGATTCCCCCAGGACTTATAGTAAGACAGAATTTTATAAGTGGATGGTCGCAACAAAAATACATGAAGCATGTATCAACACTTGCTGGTAACAAATATGCATTTTTTTTTTGTCTAATTAGATGCTTCAGTATTTTGCACAGGCATGGTATGGTTAAGAGTCTTGCAGCACAGAAGAGACTTGCCAGTGAGCCTCTTTCCAGTAGATTTTAGGAGAAGTCAGGGGCATGCATGATCATGTTTACACCACCTGCACCTGTCAATCAAAGTGCAGTGGATGTGGCGGTTGCAGAGAGAGCTGAGCTTCCATGTTGCTCCTAGAGGTTCATTTGAATATATTAAAACAATTTTTCTCAGCAGTGTAAGCACATTTTAAAATGGAACCAGTACAGATGACTTCACCTGCCAAGCACATATGCAACAGGTCAGCCAGTTTCATAGGTAGAAATCTGCTGACTGATACCCTTTAAGGTGCATTCCCCAGATAAAAAGTGGCTGAGCTTTAGGTATTTGCTAGTCCTATTGAAGGTGTGCTCATTCTCTCTGCCTGTGTAACAAACTCTTCCTGTTTGCAAACTATGACCATGGACTACTTATTGTGACTACTGCCTGTTAATTGTATAGACTCTCATCTGCCTGCCCTAACCTCAGACTTGTTTCCCAGATGCACGCACACAAACTCTGACCACACCCTGTTTCCTGATCATGAGTATTGCTTGATCTGCTGGTGCTTCACTCTAGTGTCTCTGACCCCTCTGGGGTTAGCTGCCAACTACATCAGGACTATTCCAAGAGGTAGCGGCCTGGTGGCTCCCTTGCAGGAAAGACTAGATGGCTGTACAGGGATTCAAAAGTGATAACCAGGGGACTGCCAGGACCACGCCTTCAGGAATAGCCCAAAGTCAAACCGGTTAGTTCCACAACCATTTTCCGTTACAAACAGAAACTAGATGAGGATGGCAGTGGATGAAGTGAATGGCAATCTAGCAATAAAGCAGATTGGAGATGGTATTGGCATTCAGGTATAGAGCAATGAATGTTGCTGAGGAGAAATCAAGACAGAGCTGACCATGCCCTGCAATACAAACCACTAAGACAGCCAAGAAAATTAAAACACCAAACTCAGCTAAACTACTACAGAAAACTTGAAATCTAGCAGCAATGAAAGGCAAAAGAACTACAGGTCTCAGAACACACTGATACAACTCAAATAGAGTAGAATATGATACTAAGAATCTGGAAATACATGTGTGGAGCTTATATTATCACCAGCACAGACATGCAGAAACTCTGAACATTTAAAGGAAGGCTAATCAATCAGAAGCTCTACCTTAGTAAACAGAAAAATATGAGGCAGCAAAGAAATCTCTATTGCTCATAAAAGTAGTGTTAGAAGAGCTGTCACAGAAGTAGAATATGAAATCCATGACCACAATAGCTGAAATTAGGTTGTGTTTATTAAGTAATGTGTAATTCATATGTTGTTCTGAAAACATATGATCTTCATCTATTTACATCTGTGTTGGAAGCTACGTGGGGGCTTCCAAGGCAGATTCTATAAAAATACAAAATATATCAGCATGATACTTTATTTTGTCTGGTAAAAGACCAGACTTTCTAATGGAATCCCAGTGGATACCATAGTCAGTAGAGGCCATCAGGCGCCATTCGTATCTGTCATTTGACATCTCTTCTGTTATTTTTGTTGTTCTACTCCTATAATAAAGTGGTACAATATAAATTAAAAGTTCTGGTTTGAACCAGCCTTAGTATAAAAATTCTAAAGTGTTACTACTTATGTCTGCTTGAACCATTTATGAACAGCAGCAGATCCAGCAGTGAAGAAATAAAGAACACATTACCACTGTCAAAATGTGAATATTTTTAGAAAAGACATTGAATTTTAAAGATGTAGCATCATAAACTAAGATCAATTTTGTTGAGTTATAGTATTTACTGTGATTTTTTTTTTGTGGATGTGAATGGAAGCATTGAGACTGGCAAATTAGTCATGCATTTGTACAGTACTTCAGTGTTGTCAAAACCTTTGAGCATGCAAATAGATGATCGACTGAGCCAAAGCTCGTACATGATGAACAAATAGCCATCTCATTTTTAACCGTTTATGTAAAGCTACTACTGAGATTCCTGAAAGCACAAGTAGAGGACAGGGCTTTTCCAATGAATCTGGTTGAAATCAGAGAATAGTTTGAGCTGACAGTAATACGCGTGACACATATCCTGGTAAGTGTCTCTGATTTTCATTTGTATAATACAAATAATAGCGCTGTCTTCCCTCGCTATGCACAATACATGTCAGCTGATAATTCAGAGATCCAGACACAGGAAATTTACTTTATTTGAGTGCCAAAAATGGCTGACAGATTTCATGTAGATACGTCCAAACAATTACATTTTACATATTCATTTCATTTATAGAAAGCTTTGAGTTCATTCTAAATGGCAATAGTCATGAGGCAACAACAATCACTGTTTAGCCAGTTTACATTTTGGGAAATTACTTATTTCGGGAATATATAGTTTTCTGTGATGTTGAGCAAGTATGAGGTTGTAGGCAGGAAGCACTGTGATTACTCTATATGGGTGGGGAAGCGTTCTTTAAATCATCAGCATTTACTCAGCATTTTACATGAAAACAATAAATCAGATCAGAAAGTACTCTAATAGAGAGTGGTACCTTTGCTAATACTTCCCATTGGGGAACAGAAATGCAGAATCTCACTGCCAACGTTCATACCACTGTATTGTGTGGGTCCAGTTTCTTAGAGACAGATAGAAAATACAGGTCCTTCTAAAAAAATTAGCATATTGTGATAAAGTTCATTATTTTCTGTAATGTACTAATAAACATTAGACTTTCATATATTTTAGATTCATTACACACAACTGAAGTAGTTCAAGCCTTTTATTGTTTTAATATTGATGATTTTGGCATACAGCTCATGAAAACCCCAAATTCCTATCTAAAAAAATTTGCATATCATGAAAAGGTTCTCTAAACGAGTTATTAACTTAATCATCTGAATCAACTAATTAACTCTAAACACCTGCAAAAGATTCCTGAGGCTTTTAAAAACTCCCAGCCTGGTTCATTACTCAAAACCGCAATCATGGGTAAGACTGCCGACCTGACTGCTGTCTAGAAGGCCATCATTGACACCCTCAAGCAAGAGGCTAAGACACAGAAATAAATTTCTGAACGAATAGGCTGTTCCCAGAGTGCTGTATTACGGCACCTCAGTGGGAAGTCTGTGGTAAGGAAAAAGTGTGGCAGAAAACGCTGCACAACAAGAAGAGGTGACCGGACCCTGAGGAAGATTGTGGAGAAGGACCGATTCCAGACCTTGGGGGACCTGCGGAAGCAGTGGACTGAGTCTGTAGTAGAAACATCCAGAGCCACCGTGTACAGGCGTGTGCAGGAAATGGGCTACAGGTGGCGCATTCCCCAGGTCAAGCCACTTTTGAACCAGAAACAGCGGCAGAAGCGCCTAACCTGGGCTACAGAGAAGCAGCACTGGACTGTTGCTCAGTGGTCCAAAGTACTTTTTTCGGATGAAAGCAAATTTTGCATGTCATTCGGAAATCAAGGTGCCAGAGTCTGGAGGAAGACTGGGGAGAGGGAAATGCCAAAATGCCTGAAGTCCAGTGTCAAGTACCCACAGTCAGTGATGGTCTGGGGTGCCATGTCAGCTGCTGGTGTTGGTCCAGTGTGTTTTATCAAGGGCAGGGTCAACGCAGCTAGCTATCAGAAGATTTTGGAGCACTTCATGCTTCCATCTGCTGAAAAGCTTTATGGAGATGAAGATTTTATTTTTCAGCACGACCTGGCACCTGCTCACAGTGCCAAAACCACTGGTAAATGGTTTACTGACCATGGTATAACTGTGCTCAATTGGCCTGCCAACTCTCCTGACCTGAACCCCATAGAGAATCTGTGGGACATTGGGAAGAGAAAGTTGAGAGACGCAAGACCCAACACTCTGGATGAGCTTAAGGCCGCTATCAAAGCATCCTGGGCCTCCATAACACCTCAGCAGTGCCACAGGCTGATTGCCTCCATGCCACGCCGCATTGAAGCAGTCATTTCTGCAAAAGGATTCCAGACCAAGTATTGAGTGCATAACTGAACATAATTATTTAAAGGTTGACTTTTTTTTGTATTAAAAACACTTTTCTTTTATTGGTCGGATGAAATATGCAAATTTTTTTAGATATGAATTTGGGGTTTTCATGAGCTGTATGCCAAAATCATCAATATTAAAACAATAAAAGGCTTGAACTACTTCAGTTGTGTGTAATGAATCTAAAATATATGAATGTCTAATGTTTATCAGTACATTACAGAAAATAATGAACTTTATCACAATATGCAAAAAATTTTTTAGAAGGACCTGTATATACATAACAAAAACGTGTGAAACAACTGAAAATATGTCATATTCTAGGTTCTTCAAAGTAGCCACCTTTTGCTTTGATTACTGCTTTGCACACTCTTGGCATTCTCTTGATGAGCTTCAAGAGGTAGTTATCTGAAATGGTTTTCACTTCACAGGTGTGCCCTGTTAGTAAGTGGGATTTCTTGCCTTATAAATGGGGTTGGGACCATCAGTTGTGTTGTGGAGAAGTCAGGTGGATACACAGCTGATAGTCCTACTGAATAGACTGTTAGAATTTGTATTATGGCAAGAAAAAAGCAGCTCAGTAAAGAAAAACAAGTGGCCATCATTACTTTAAGAAATGAAGGTCAGTCAGTCCGAAAAAAAAATTGGGAAAACTTTAAAAGTGTCCTCACGTGCAGTCACAAAAACCATCAAGCACTACAAAGAAACTGGCTCACATGCGGACCGCCCCAGGAAAGGAAGACCAAGAGTCACCTCTGCTGCGGAGGATAAGTTCATCCGAGTCACCAGCCTCAGAAATCGCAGGTTAACAGCAGCTTAGATTAGAGACCAGGTCAATGCCACACAGAGTTCTAGCAGCATACACATCTCTAGAACAACTGTTATGAGGAGACTGTGTGAATCAGGCCTTCATGGTAGAATATCTGCTAGGAAACCACTGCTAAGGACAGGCAACAAGCAGAAGTGACTTGTTTAGGCTAAAGAACACAAGGAATGGACATTAGACCAGTGGAAATCTGTGCTTCGGTCTGATGAGTCCAAATTTGAGATCTTTGGTTCCAACCACCGTGTCTTTGTGCGACGCAGAAAAGGTGAACGATTGGACTCTACATGCCTGGTTCCCACCGTGAAGCATGGAGGAGGAGGTGTGATGGTGTGGGGGTGCTTTGCTGATGACACTGTTGGGGATTTATTCAAAATTGAAAGCATACTGAACCAGCATGGCTACCACAGCATCTTGCAGCGGCATGCTATTCCATCCGGTTTGCGTTTAGTTGGACCATCATTTATTTTTCAACAGGACAATGACCCCAAACACACCTCGAGGCTGTGTAAGGGCTATTTGACCATGAAGGAGAGTGATGGGGTGCTGTGCCAGATGACCTGGCCTCCACAGTCACCGGACCTGAACCCAATCGAGATGGTTTGGGTTGAGCTGGACCGCAGAGTGAAGGCAAAAGGGCCAACAAGTGCTAAGCATCTCTGGAAACTCCTTCAAGACTGTTGGAAGACCATTTCAGGTGACTACCTCTTGAAGCTAATCAAGAGAATGCCAAGAGTGTGCAAAGCAGTAATCAAAGCAAAAGGTGGCTACTTTGAAGAACCTAGAATATGACAGATTTTCAGTTGTTTCACACTTTTTTGTTATGTATATAATTCCACATGTGTTAATTCATAGTTTTGATGCCTTCAGTGTGAATGTACAATTTTCATAGTCCTGAAAATAAAGAAAACTCTTTGAATGAGAAGGTGTGTCCAAACTTTTGGTCTGTACTGTATTTCCCAATTTTTAAGCATATGATCAAAAGATGAGCTTTAACCCCTTAAGGACTCAGCCCTATTTCACCTTAAGGACTTGGCCATTTTTTGCAAATCTGACCAGTGTCAATTTAAGTGCTCATAACTTTAAAACGCTTTGACTTACCCAGGCCGTTCTGAGATTGTTTTTTCGTCACATATTGTACTTCATAACACTGCTAAAATTGGGTCAAAAAAGTGAATTTTTTTGCATAAAAAAATACAATTTTTACCAAAAATTTCGAAAAATTAGCAAATTTCAAAGTTTCTGTTTCTATACTTCTGTAATACATAGTAATACCCCCAAAAATTGTGATGATTTTACATTCCCCATATGACTACTTCATGTTTGTAGCATTTTGGGAATGATATTTTATTTTTTGGGGATGTTACAAGGCTTAGAAGTTTAGAAGCAAATTTTGAAATTTTTCTGAAATCTTCAAAATCCCACTTTTTATAGACCAGTTCAGGTTTGAAGTCATATTGTGGGGCTTAGATAATAGAAACCTCCCAAAAATGACCCCATTCTAGAAACTACACCCCTCAAGGTATTCAAAACTGTTTTTTCAAACTTTATTAACCCTTTAGGTGTTCCACAAGAGTTAATGGCAGATGGAGAAACAATTTCGAAATTTCTATTTTTTGGAAAATTTTCCAATATAATCAATTTTTTCCAGGAGTAAAACAAGGGTTAACTGCCAAACAAAACTCAAAATGGGTTGCCCTGATTCTGTAGTTTGCAGAAACACCCCATATGTGGTCGTAAACTACTGTTTGGCCGAACGGGAGCACATAGAAGGAGGGGAACACCATATGGGTTTTGGAAGGCAGATTTTGCAGGACTGGTTTTGTTTATACCATGTCCCATTTCAAGCCCCCTGTTGCACCCCTAGAATAGAAATTTCTAAAAAGTGACTCCATCTAAGAAAGTACACCCCTCAAGGTATTCAAAACTGGGTTTAGAAACTTTGTTAACCCTTTAGGTGTTCCACAAGAGTTAATGGCAGATGGAGAAACAATTTTGAAATGTCTATTTTTTGGAAAATTTTCCAATATAATCAATTTTTTCCAGGAGTAAAACAAAGGTTAACTGCCAAACAAAACTCAAAATGGGTTCCCCTGATTCTGTTGTTTGCAGAAACACCCCATATGTGGTTGTAAACTACTGTTTGGCCGAACAGGAGCACATAGAAGGAGGGGAACACCATATGGGTTTTGGAAGGCAGATTTTGCAGGACTGGTTTTGTTTATACCATGTCCCATTTGAAGCCCCCTGTTGCACCCCTAGAATAGAAATTTCAAAAAAGTGACTCCATTTAAGAAAGTACACCCCTCAAGGTATTCAAAACTGGGGTTACAAACTTTAACCCTTTAGGTGTTTCACAAGAGTTAATGGCAGATGGAGAAACAATTTTGAAATGTCTATTTTTTGGAAAATTTTCCAATATAATCAATTTTTTCCAGGAGTAAAACAAGGGTTAACTGCCAAACAAAACTCAAAATGGGTTGCCCTGATTCTGTAGTTTGCAGAAACACCCCATATGTGGTTGTAAACTACTGTTTGGCCGAACAGGAGCACATAGAAGGAGGGGAACACCATATGGGTTTTGGGAGGCAGATTTTGCAGGACTGGTTTTGTTTATACCATGTCCCATTTGAAGCCCCCTGTTGCACCCCTAGAATAGAAATTTCAAAAAAGTGACTCCATCTAAGAAAGTACACCCCTCAAGGTATTCAAAACTGGGGTTACAAACTTTGTTAACCCTTTAGGTGTTTCACAAGAGTTAATGGCAGATGGAGAAACAATTTTGAAATGTCTATTTTTTGGAAAATTTTCCAATATAATCAATTTTTTCCAGGAGTAAAACAAGGGTTAACTGCCCAAAAAAAACTCAAAATGGGTTGCCCTGATTCTGTAGTTTGCAGAAACACCCCATATGTGGTTGTAAACTACTGTTTGGCCGAACAGGAGCACATAGAAGGAGGGGAACACCATATGGGTTTTGGAAGGCAGATTTTGCAGGACTGGTTTTGTTTATACCATGTCCCATTTGAAGCCCCCTGTTGCACCCCTAGAATAGAAATTTCAAAAAAGTGACTCCATCTAAGAAAGTACACCCCTCAAGGTATTCAAAACTGGGGTTACAAACTTTGTTAACCCTTTAGGTGTTCCACAAGAGTTAATGGCAGATGGAGAAACAATTTTGAAATTTCTATTTTTTGGAAAATTTTCCAATTTAACCCTTACTTTATTACTGGAAAAAATGGGTTAACAGCCAAACAAAACTCAAAATGAGTTGCCCTGATTCTGTAGTTTGCAGAAACACCCCATATGTGGTCGTAAACTACGGTTTGGCCGAACGGCAGGACATAGAAGAAGGGGAACGGTTTTTGGAAGGCAGATTTTGCTGGACTGGTTTACTTACACCATGTACCCTTTCAAGCCCCCTGATGCACCCCTAGAGTAGAAACTCCATAAAAGTGACCCCATCTAGGAAACTACGGGATAAGGGGGTTGTTGTTTTGGGACTATTTTAGGGGTAAATATGATTTTTGGTTGCTCTATATTACTCTTTTTTGAGGCAATGTAACAAAAAAAATCTAAAATTGTTTCTACATTCACTATTTAGTTTGTGGAACACCTAAAGGGTTAACATAGTTTGTAAAGTAACTTTTGAATACCTTGAGGGGTGTAGTTTCTTAGATGGGGTCACTTTTTTGGAGTTTCTAGTCTAGGCTACATCAGGGGGGGCTTCTAATGGGACATGGTGTCAAAAAAAAAACTGTCCATCAAAATCTGCCTTCCAGAAACCGTATGGAGTTCCCTTCGTTCTATGCCCTGCCGTGCGGCTATATACAGACGTGGACAAAATTGTTGGTACCCTTTGGTCAATGAAAGAAAAAGTCACAATGGTCACAGAAATAACTTTAATCTGACAAAAGTAATAATAAATTAAAATTCTATAAATGTTAACCAATGAAAGTCAGACATTGTTTTTCAACCATGCTTCAACAGAATTATGTAAAAAAATAAACTCATGAAACAGGCATGGACAAAAATGATGGTACCCCTAGAAAACACAGAACATAATGTGACCAAAGGGACATGTTAATTCAAGGTGTGTCCACTAATTAGCATCACAGGTGTCTACAACCTTGTAATCAGCCATTGGGCCTATATATATGGCTCCAGGTAATCACTGTGTTGTTTGGTGATATGGTGTGTACCACACTCGACATGGACCAGAGGAAGCAAAGGAAAGAGCTGTCTCAAGAGATCAGAAAGAAAATTATAGACAAGCATGTTAAAGGTAAAGGCTATAAGACCATCTCCAAGCAACTAGATGTTCCTGTGAGTACAGTTGCACATATTATTCATAAGTTTAAGATCCATGGGACTGTAGCCAACCTCCCTGGACGTGGCCGCAGGAGGAAAATTGATGACAAATCTAAGAGACGGATAATCCGAATGGTAACAAAAGAGCCTAGAAAGACTTCTAAAGAGATTCAAGGTGAACTTCATGCTCAAGGAACATCAGTGTCAGATCGCACCATCCGTCGTTGTTTGAGCCAAAGTGGACTACATGGGAGACGACCAAGGAGGACACCATTGTTGAAAACGAATCATAAAAAAGCAAGACTGGAATATGCCAAACTACATGTTGACAAGCCACAAAGCTTCTGGGAGAATGTCCTGTGGACAGATGAGACAAAAATCGAAGTTTTTGCCAAGGCACATCAGCTGTATGTTCACAGACGAAAAAATGAAGCATATCAAGAAAAGAACACTGTCCCTACTGTGAAACATGGAGGAGGCTCTGTTATGTTCTGGGGCTGCTTTGCTGCGTCTGGCACAGGGTGTCTTGAATCTGTGCAGGGTACAATGAAATCTCAAGACTATCAAGGAATTCTAGAGAGAAATGTACTAGCCAGTGTCAGAAAGCTTGGTCTCAGTCGCAGGTCATGGGTCTTGCAACAGGACAATGACCCAAAACACACCGCTAAAAACACCCAAGAATGGCTAAGAGGAAAAAATTGGACTATTCTAAAGTGGCCTTCTATGAGCCCTGACCTCAATCCTATTGAGCATCTTTGGAAGGAGCTGAAACATGCAGTCTGGAAAAGGCACCCTTCAAACCGGACACAACTGGAGCAGTTTGCTCATGAGGAGTGGGCCAAAATACCTGCTGAGAGGTGCAGATGTCTCATTGACAGTTACAGGAAGCGTTTGATTGCAGTGATTGCCTCAAAAGGTTGCGCAACAAAATATTAAGTTAGGGGTACCATCATTTTTGTCCATGCCTGTTTCATGAGTTTATTTTTTTACATAATTCTGTTGAAGCATGGTTGAAAGACAATGTCTGACTTTCATTGGTTAACATTTATAGAATTTTAATTTATTATTACTTTTGTCAGATTAAAGTTATTTCTGTGACCATTGTGACTTTTTCTTTCATTGACCAAAGGGTACCAACAATTTTGTCCACGTCTGTAGCCATTTACGACCACATATGGGGTGTTTCTGCAAACTACAGAATTGGGGCAATAAATATTGAGTTTTGTTTGGCTGTTAACCCTTGCTTTATTACCGGCAAAAAGGATTCAAATGGAAATTTTGCCCAAAAATTGTTGTTTTGGCACCGTTTTTTTTTTATATTTTTAACACCGTTCATCCGAGGCGTTTGGTCAAAAGTTTTATAGCGACGACTTTTACGCACGCGACGATGCCCAATATGTATGGCTCTCAGACTTTGGAGACACTAAGCAGGCATCCTAAAACTGCGGCCCACCAGATGTTGTAAAACTGCAATTCCCACCATGCCCTGCTGATGGCTGTAGGTTTTTCTGGGCATGCTGGGAGTTATAGTTTTACAACATCTGGAGGGCCGCAGTTTGAGGATGCCTGCACTAAAACTAATATTTTTTTGGGAAAAAAAATATGTTTTCGTGTCTCCAAAGGCTGAGAGCCATAGTTTTTTATGTTCTCTAGTGGACTGTTGGGGATTATAAAAATTTAGTACTCCATGGAAGTGTGATACTCCCTGAAGCAATCGATAACGCAGAGGCCCGGATGATCGGGGCACGTGTCGCACTGAGTGGTGGTGTCCTTCCGTATCCCCCTCCTGCGACACACTCTGCACTTTTTTTGGGTTCGTCCCTTCTTTCCAGTATGGGGGACCACACCTGGAAAGTGTTGGCCAGGGACGATCCGGGCGCCTCCAGTTCCCGAGGTACTCCGGCCTGCTCTTTCCCGGTCCGAAAAGATCAGGTCCTTGAGGACTGCCTCATAGAACTGGAGGAATGTCCCTGTGCTGCCAGCGCTTCGGGATAGTACAAAAGAGTTGTACATGGCAACCTGCACCAAGTAGACCGCAACTTTTTTGTACCATGCCCGGGTTTTGCGCATGGCGTTATATGGCGTGAGGACTTGATCAGAGAGATCAACTCCTCCCATATACCGATTGCAGTCGACGATACAATCGGGCTTGAGGACCGTTGCCGTGGTACCTCGCACAGAGACTGGGGTGGTGCCGTTACCGTGGATTGTGGACAGCATAAGGACATCCCTCTTGTCCTTATACCTGACCAGCAACAGGTTTCCACTGGTAAGTGCACGGGTCTCACCCCTGGGGATAGGTACCTGGAGGGGGTAGGCAGGGAGGCCGCGTTGATTTTTCCGCACGGTCCCACAAGCGAACGTGGATCTGGCGGCAAGGGACCTGAACAAGGGAATGCTGGTATAAAAGTTATCCACGTACAAGTGGTAACCCTTATCCAGCAGTGGGTACATAAGGTCCCACACGAGTTTCCCGCTAACACCCAGAGTGGGGGGACATTCTGGGGGTTGAATACGGGAATCTCGCCCCTCGTACACACGAAATTTGTAAGTGTACCCTGAGGTACTCTCACAAATTTTGTATAGCTTCACGCCATACCTCGCCCGCTTTGTGGGAATGTATTGGCGGAAACTGAGTCTCCCCTTGAACGCAACGAGAGACTCATCAACCGCGACCTCCCTTCCAGGTACGTAGGCCTGCTGAAATGTGGCCCCAAAGTGATCGATGACCGGCCGTATCTTGTACAGCCGGTCATAGGCAGGATCACCTCGGGGTGGACATGCTGCATTATCGGAATAATGCAGACATTTCCGGATGGCCTCAAACCGGGGACGTGTCATGACCATACTGTACAGTGGGGTCTGGTATAGGACGTCCCCACTCCAGTATTGCCTGACACTGGGTTTTTGGACTAGACCCATATGCAGCACGAGGCCCCAAAATGTCCTCATTTCGGCTGCACTGACCGGCGTCCAGCCACCGGGTCTAGACAAAAATGAGCCTGGGTTTTGAGCGACGAACTGTTGGGCGTACAGATTCGTCTGCTCCACCATCAGATTCACCAGTGGGTTACTGAAAAAAAAACTAAAATAGTCTATTTCAGTAAACCCCACTGTGGGAATCTGGATTCCAGGATTGCCAGCAAAATCCGGAATCTCAGGCTCAAAGTCCACTGGGGGACACCAGCTAAGTTCATCGGCAGGGGGCTCCGGTGAACTTATTTGGTGGGCCGGGAAACCAGTACGAATCCCAGGGCGGCTCGTACTAGGGTGGGCCACAGGATCCCTAGCATGTGGGGCCCCTGGCTCCGCCTGGCGGCGTCTCCGCCGCCTTGGTGGCTCATCGTCATCCGATGATGATGAGGAGGATGCGGATGATAAAAGGAATGTGGGGTCATCCTCATCCTCACTGGGGCTCTCAGAGTCGGAGGCAATCTGGGCATATGCCTCCTCGGCCGAGAACACCCGGCGGGCCATGGGTGTGTGTGCGTGTAGGTGTGCGTGTGTGGCAAACTTTATTATATGTGCGTGTGTGTGGGGGCAACGGGTGTTCGCGTACTAAAAAAGGCAAGAAAAAAAGGGCAAGTGTTAGGAAAAAAAGTTAAAACTTGCTGATCAGCGGTACAAGGCTGATCAGCGGTGGGGTGGTGGGGCGCTAACAGTGGGGTGGCGGGCGCTAACAGTGGACGGACGCTAAAAAGTGCCGACCAGTCAGTGCACGCAGAAAAAAAAAAAAAGGGGGCTGGTGGTGAAGTGGGGGGGGGGGCTGGTGGGGGGTGGGGGGGCTGGTGGGGGGTGGGGGGGCTGGTGGGGGTAGGGGGGCTGGTGGTGGTGGGGGGCTGGTAGGGGGGGGGCAAGTGGCAGGGGGGAGGCTGGGGTCTGATAGATGGATCAAAAAAGTTAGGAATAAAAGTTTTTTTTTTTTTTCTAACTAACTTTTCCCTTCTTTCCCTGCCTAACGGTGCCTCTCCCTCACTGACCCTAACCTACCTGGGTGGCGATGGGTGCAGGAGGGTGATGGATGGCGATTAGGGGGACACAGGAGCTGGTGCTGGACGATGCTGCCGGGTGCTCGTGCAGAACAGGAAGAGGAGGGGAGAGAGGAGCGCAGGAAGTTTGAATCTCGCGCCTCTCTCCCCTGCACCAATCAGCACCCTGGACAGCAGTGTTCAGCACCAGGGCCAGCACCGCCTCCTCAAATCCTCGGACTGCGATTGGTGGTGTATAATTACGCCACCGATCGCAGTCTTTTTCCGGTTCATCGGGTCACAGGACACCCGAATGGACCGGAAACGCAGAAAACCGCAGGTCTGAATTGACCTGCGGTTTCTGCGATCGCCGATACGGGGGGGTCAAATGACCCCCCCCTGCGTTGTTACGGGATGCCGGCTGAATGATTTCAGCCGGCATCCCGTTCCGATTAACCCCCGCGGCGCCGGAATACCGATTTAAATTTAGGACGTACCGGTACGCCCTGAGTCCTTAAGGACTCGGGAAATAGGGCGTACCGATACGCCCTGCGTCCTTAAGGGGTTAAAGCACCAGTGCTGTGCAGTGTACTGTATTTGTTCTTTACAATTCTTGATAAAATGTCTCTCTTTTCCATGGTTCTGCATCTGCTGGGGTCATGTATACCAGGAGTAGAAATTTTAGGATAAAACTCATTCTAATCCCACACTGGTTAATGGGCCAACATGTTTTCGCATTGCAGAAATATTACATTTCATATATTCAAGAATAGTAGGACTTGTGGCAGACATCATGTTACCAAACCTCACTCCTGGGAATTTCTACTTTGAGATGAAAATTTGCAAGACATTATTCCAATAATAGGAAAAAGTGTTTCATTGCCCTGCAAACTGCTTCCACAGTGGATGACTTCATGAGTTGGCATCAGAAGTGATTATCAGCCTCTTGAAATACACACAATCTTTGTTGGAAAGAGCGCTTGAAGCTACTGGTACATTCATTTAAGCCAACCATAAAGTTATGAGACATATATTTCACATTTTAAGGTCACATATCACTTGTCTGGCTTTTTTTTGCTCTCTGAGGCCAGTTTACTGTTTGTGCTCCTAGTGCACAAGCCAGAACACGCTCACTAAGTACATAATTGCTAGGTCCTTTAGCATGTTGTACATGACCTAGAATATTAGTGACAGAGAAAATAATTTGTATGTGCACAGTTAGGTCTTGAAAAAACAAATGGAGCAATGAATTTGCAATGATCGGTTGGGATTAGGTAAATTCTTTGTGGACAGTGTCGAGCAGTAGACTTCTATGGCTAGCACTAGAAAGATCAAGTGCAAGATGTGAACTTTGTTCTCCATATGTTAATATTTTGGTGATTGAGTAGATGCATAAGCATATATCCATTTGATAGCATCATCCTATGTCTAGGCACTTTGAATCTGTATCCGTGACTTAACGCTCAATATTAAGTCAGCCATGCACAGTACATGTATGGCAACAAAACCTTCCAATTTCTGCAGGACTGGCCGACCATCTAATGCATATGGGGGCTTCTGACTGTCCACAAATTCAATCACAAATTGCTACCTGTAAATTCTGCCCGGAGGGGAGGAGGATGGAGTGATGTGCATTTCAGCGTCCCTCATGGTGTTTACATTTATTGAACATTTTACAATTTGAAAATACTCAATAAAATAAATATGAACGTGAACTACCTCTGGTTTGTGATTATGAATTAAGAAGCTCCCTGTATCTTATGCTATATCATGATGCTAAAAGTGATCACGTTTGCCTATTGAACTTTTTCTGTGGCTTCGGACTGTCTCCAGTGGCAGATGTTGGGGAATGGAGTGATGGAATTCAACAGGACCAATCCTTTTGTTTTGGGGAGATAAGCCACCAGCAAAAGCCTCTAGCAACAGCTTACTCCCCTCTCTCTATTGAGAAGGCCAAGAATGCACGTGTATGGGGGGGAGGGGGGCAGCAACTGCTGTCTAATTTGTGTGGCTAGGGTCAGACACAAGAAGACTGTGACTTCAGCCATTACCTGAAGAACAGGAGCTGACGTCAGAGAACTGGTGTAATTTTGATAGATTCTCCTGTACAGCCCAGTAACCTGCAGCAGTTTTGTTTTTACCTGTGTTATAAAGGATCTATACTGTATGGAGCACCTTTGAAACTTGCATTTCGGGAACCTCTGCCTCCCTCTGTCCTCTTGTAATTAGTGACCCAGAGTGCAACTCACTGGAACAGGAATCACTCCATGTATAAATGATATGATCTGCTATCTTTATGTCAAATGCCCTATTTGGGAACATGGACATCAGTGAGGTTGGCCTTCCTCTCAGGACCCCCTCTGCATGCCTAAATGGAGAGCCGCTCTGTGAGCCAGTAGATGGGAAATCTAAAGTCAGATGTGGCACTTTACTGGCACTAACTGTTGAATACCAAGGAGATAGAGACCTGTGGGAGGGAGTTTTGAGCTCTGTCAGAGCTTAGAGACTACAAACCTCTTTTGTTGAAGGACTCATTACTTCTGTGACTTACAACCATGTTAATGCCCTCCAGTATGTGTATATGCTAACATTATTGTCCATATAAAATTATATTATGCCTCAAGTGCCACTGTTCTTGAAGATGCAGCTAATATGAAGATTTGTTCCACATTTACAATAGGTCATATCCAGTATATTATCTGTAATATTCATGTAAACATTTGCACAAATCAGTGTCCGTGGCTCCACCAAACAATATAGTTTTAAAGAGATTGTTCCACAAGGACATCTGATAGCGTTTAATTGCTAGGGGTCCTATTGTCTCCCATCTAGCACTCTTGCTCCTCTCCAATCTATTCTGCTGTCTGGTTAATCCACCTCTCCCCTAGTTTCTCCTCTGCCTCCCCCATCTGCCAATCCTTTCACTCGCTCCCCATTGCCCAGCAAATTCAGTTTAAAATACTAACAACTACATATAAGGCTGTCCACAATGTGCCCCTTCCTTACATCTCTGACCTGCTTTCCTGATGCATCTTCACACATAATCTACGATCCTCACGGGACCGACTTCTCTGTTCTCCTCTCAGCTGTTCTTCACACAATAGACTACAAGATTTCTCATGTGCCTCTCCCCTATTCTGGAACTCTCTAGCCTAGCTCATCAGATTCTCCTCCCAACATCCAAACCTTCAAAAGTAACCTGAAATGGGGGCGTGGTCTGCTAGCGCATGGAGTGAGACGCACCGTTCACTGCTCCTCCTGGTACCCTGTATTAAACCGTCGGTAGCACGATTCGTTCTCTCAAACTAACCTTACCTGGTGAGAGGAAAGTGTCCGGTGGCTGCTGTGTTGCTTTTGGGACCCTGAAAATGCAGCGGAAGGCGAGCAAAACTACAAGACAAGACAGGCTGGAGGCAGGCCAACATGGCGCCGATAGTGGACAGGTGATGGCGCTGCAGGTGGTGGTGAGCCAGAGAGCGGCAGCCAAGTTCAGCAAGTTTGCCCGTCTGAATAGCGGAGTGGGCGATTGGGCTACTGACAAGGGGACTGATATACTTACCTCCTCTGACCAGGAGGACGGTTCCATTGATGGCGACGGCCCAGAAACGGCTGGTCAGCCTTTGCATGCTCCTGCAAGCCCTGTAAAGGATACGGTGGGCCTTCGGGCCGCATCTACAGAGGAGCCCACTCTGAAGGATATAATGGCTGCTGTAGCAAGCTGTAATAGCACCCTCAAAGTGCTCACAGTACATGTCGGCAGTTTGAGGTCTGATGTTTCTATAATCGGACACGATTTACATAAGATTTCTGAGCGCACCTCTGAATTGGAAAAGAGGGTGTCATCAATGGAAGATGAAGTCTAGCCTTTGCAAATGGCGTCCAAGACGACTATGAAGGACATTAATGCTTTATATGCCAAGACGGATGATCTAGAGAACAGATCGCGAAGAAACAATCTGCGCATTGTGGGAATGCCGGAGAAGATGGAGGGGGCCAATGCCACTGAATTTGTGGAGAAATTCTTATACCAGTTGTTTCATGAGAAAGGCTCATCTTCCCTGTATGTGGTGGAGCGGGAGCACAGAGTGCCCATGCGGCCGCTCCCACCAGACAGACCTCCTCGCCCTATCCTTGCGAAGATATTACATTTTAAAGATCGGGACACTATTCTACGGCAGTCCAGAGATAATGAAGATAGGGAGATAGATGGGGGTAGGTCTGGGGGCGTGAACTCTGAATGGATGTTGATTGAGTGGGGTGTGAGATGCAGGTATGTCACAGGGTTTTGCCATGACACAGGTGATTAAAATTTTGAGCTGGAAACGACAGTGTATTTTTCACTACTTGAGGCGTTTTCAGCCTGCCATTTGTTGACTGCAGGAAATGCATTTGACTAGTGATACTGTACAGTGGCTAAGTAAAAACTGGGTGGGACATGTGGTACACGCAATCTATTCCTCGCATTCCAGGGGAGTATGTGTGTTGGTGCATAAGAGTATCAGGTATGAACATGTGCAGCAGTGTGTGGATGCTGAGGGCAGGTTTGTCTGTATTGTGTTTAATATTGACGGGATTCAGGTGGTGTTGGTGTCAGTGTATGTGCCTCCACCGTTTGCTTCTCCTTTGGTACATGCAAGTATGACCTTTGTGGCGGACTTCCCTGGGCTACCATGGCTCCTGGTAGGAGACTTCAATTGCATGCCGGAGGACTCCCTGGATAGATGTCGGGTGGCGAGGTCAGGTGGATCGCCAGGGAGTGTAGCTCTGAAGAATATTATGACTGAAACTGGTTTGTTTGACGTGTGGAGAGTACGCATAATAGGCGCGAATATTCGTGCAGATCTGCTACGCATCATTCACTATCACGCATAGATCTGGCTCTTGTTAATGACGTTATGTTGCCTCTGATTCGGGGTGTTACCTATCACCCTCGGTTGTTGTCTGATCATTCCTTGATGAAGATGACATGTGCCTGGGGGCGCTCAGGCAGGGACCGAGGTTGTGGAAATGTAACCCGCATTGGTTAAATGTACTGGGAGACCTATCTGAGGTTTCTCTGGCGGTCAGGGAATACGTTGCTATTTAATGTAGGGATGGCTTCAATACACAGAGTCTGGGATGCTATGAAAGCGTTCTTAAGGGGAGTATTGATAAAAGAAATTAGTAAGCACAAATCCAAGTCTAGAGAGGATGTAAAGGTGCATGTACAAGTGGTGGAAGCCGAACAGGTTTTTGGTAGATCCCCTTCCTTAGTTAACAGTGAGGATCTGGCGGTAGTTCAGGAACAGTTGAGGTGTCATTTCATGCAGGCTGCAGAGCGAAAGTGTAGTTTCTACAAACAAAGATCTTTTGAGGAGGGTGAGAGGGTAGGTCATCTACTGTCAGTTGTTTCTCAGGCTCAGCGGGGGTCCTCTTGTATACAGGAACTGTGAGATCGAACTGGGAATATTAGGCAGGACACAAAGGGAATATTAGACATACTTAAAGGTTTCTATTCGGGATGAGCCAACCCAAACTGTATAGTTCGGGTTTGTACCGAATTTTGGGGTGTCCGTGACACGAACCCGAACATTTTCGTAAAAGTCCGGGTTCGGTGTTCGTCGCTTTCTTGGCGCTTTTTTAAAGGCTGCAAAGCCAATCAACAAGCGTCATACTTCTTGCCCCAAGACGCCATCACAGCCATGCCTACTATTAGCATGGCTGTGATTGGCCAGTGCAGCATGTGACCCATCCTCTATTTAAGCTGGAGTCACTTAGCGCCGCACGTCGCTCTGATCAGTGTAGGGAGAGGATGCAGCTGCTGTTAGGGCGAGATTAGGCAGTGATTAACTCAGCAAAAACACTTAATTCAGTGATCGATCTACAGCTGTGGATCATTGAACTGCTGCTATTTAATTGCTCCCTGTTTTTAGGCTGCCCAGAGCGTTTTTATGTCACTTTTTTCTGGGGTGATCGGCGGCCGTCTTGTGGTGCACCAGCACAAGCTGCCACCAAGTCTATTTAACCATCAATAGTGTGGTTATTTTTTTGCTATATCCTACATCAGGGGCTTGGCTGTGCTTGCTATTTTATTGAGGGGTGAAATACAATTGCCAAAATAGCAGTACCCTAAATGTGGTGTTTCAGCTGTGGCTAGCCAATCGTAATACTGTCTGCTGTCTGGCAAAGGATATATTTTTTTTCTGGGTTGAAATACAATTCCCAACTTAGCAATTCCCTAAATCAGGGGTTTCTGCTGTATCAGGCCAAGTTTATAAAAGGGTATATTAGATTGAAGGTGCGGATAGTGTCATCCTCAATAACTTCACACGCTACTGTGCATTTCCAAGTTTAATTCTGTCCGTAAACGTATACTTGTCACCCAGCGCCTAAATAATAGGCCCAAAATTTATATTCAGCTAAATCTGTGGTTATTGCTGTGGCTGGTCAAGTTATTTAGTGTCCGTCAAAGCACAGTTTTGTTCTGGGTTGAAATACAATTCCCAACTTAGCAATTCCCTAAATCAGAGGTTTCTGCTGTATCAGGCCAAGTTTAAATCGATCCATAAAAGGGTATATTAGATTGAAGGTGCGGATAGTGTCATTCTCAATAACTTTACACGCTACCGTGCATTTCCAAGTCTAATTCTGTTCGTAAACGTATACCTGTCATCCAGCGCCTAAATACTAGGCCTACAATTTATATTCAGCTAAATCTGTCATTATTGCTGTGGCTGGTCAAGTTATTTGGTGTTGATTAAAGCACAGTTTTTGTTCTGGGTTGAAATACAATTCCCAACTTAGCAATTCCCTAAATCAGTGGTTTCTGCTGTATCAGGCCAACTTTAAATCTATCCATAAAAGGGTATATTAAATTGAAGGTGCGGATAGGGTCATTTTCAATAACTTCACACGCTACCGTGCATTTCCAAGTCTAATTCTGTCCGTAAACGTATACCTGTTGTAACGGCACCGTTTCAGCAGACAAGGGGTTAAAATACGTTTAGGCGATATGCCCCTTTCCAAGAGACAGGCACAGCTACTGCAGAACACCAACCTCCCGAACTGGATACAAAATAGCACTCCAAACTGGAACCTCGCAAATAGCTGCCGGCAGACGAACAGGAAAAGCGTATCCGTCAGCTTACACTCCTGGCAATCAGTCTCCAACAGCATACAGGGAATCCCCCCAATAACGAGACAAGGCTCCGTCTTGAGGGTCAAACAGTGCTCTGACTGTACTTCAAGTACAGCCTCTTTTATTGATAAAAACCAAACATAGTACTGCCCACAGGGTTTTGAAATCCAACCAATCAGTAATTCACAACACACACAATGTAAATACAGCAACCAATCGTTCCCTACCCCTAGAGGACCAGAAGGGAGACTGCGACACAGAACAGATACAACATATCCCCACAATGCATCATGGTTTCCTCCTCTCTGCCTCGGAGACGACCGAAGACAATCCAATTATCTCTCAGGACAAAGGGGAGATCACCAATACACATGTGGAGACAACAGGACAGACATCACCATTTAAACACACAATGGGACAATGGGACAATAGAACCACACCCAGCATATTCCTCCCAAGCTGACAAGTTACAGTTATTATAAGTTGTTACAACTTTGTGAGGTTACATTGTCCATACATATAACTTACATCAATTTAAACAGTATAACTTGGGGACAAACCTATCCAAAATTCCCTGGAATAGGTTCAGGGGTTTAAAAGTTACTATGGGCCATAATCCTGAGGCAAGAGGCTTTTAAACAGCCCCCTCCAAAACCCAGTGGCGAGGTTGGTTTCGCCACACATCTCCCCCCCCCCCCAGGGAAGTCTAACCAGATACCTGACCTCGCCAGTCGGTACCTGAGTTAGTCTGGCAGGCCACCCACAACAAAATACTGGACCTGCTGAATTTCGTAGCCTGTCTCTGTCCAGGGAATCCACCAAGATTATATTTGTAGCTGGTACTCCCGGTCTCTGAGTTGCTCCCTGGCTTGGAGTGGAGGTTGCTTTGTGGGCAGGGATCAGCAGGACTCTGCCCTGGTACTAGCGTTACCACAGAAGAAGCCTGGTTGGAGTCTGGTTGTTGGAGGGGGAAACTGACTGTCTCCCCTTTGGCTAAACAGCCCTGTTGCTGGGGGACAGGACCGACTGTCCCTACCCCCTGTGCTGTAAGTGCAGAGACCACGGTCCCATCTGCACAGTTGTGGGGCTTACTGTCTCCCCCTGGTGCGTTAAGCTGCCGCTGGGAAGAGGGGGTAACATGCTCCTCTCCCATACATACTTCCAGCCGCTGGGGAGGGCGACCGACCGCCTCCGCTCCCAATACAGTGTCCTGCTGCTGGGGAAAGGAGACTGGGCTCTCTATTCCCTGTAGGACACTCTGCCGCTGGGGGACAGGACCGACTGTCTCTGCCCCCTGTAACTCCGCCTGCTGCTGGGGAAAGGAGACTCGGCTCCCAATTCCCAAAAAATCATGCTGCTGCTGGGGGGCAGGAACAACTACCTCTGCCCCCTGTAACTCAGCCTGCCGCTGGGGAGGGAGGCCGCTGCTCTCCTCTCCCTGCACTTCACACTGCCGCTGGGGAATGGAGACTAGGCTCCCACTGTCCCGCAACCGTAACTTCCGATGGAGGTCCACCCAACATGGCAGCTGACCGTCACCTTCTGCCCGGTATAGTAGGGTCTTAGACACTAGACTCCTCACGAACTTCACGTATTTATCAGCTGGATTGGGTCCGAAGAAGTTCAGCCGCAACCACATCATACGGTCAAATTCCTCCACAGAGTATCTGTACTCCACTGCTGGTTCCATCCTGGTGCTTTTAGGGTCACTGTACTGAGACATGCGTTGCCCTTAAATTGTAGAATCCACAGAAATGGTGTCTCCTGTAGCTGTCCTTCTGGCTGTAGGAACGATCCCGCTGCTTGCCACCAATGTAACGGCACAGTTTCAGCAGACAAGGGGTTAAAATCCGTTTAGGCGATATGCCCCTTTCTGAGAGACAGGCACAGCTACTGCAGAACACCAACCTCCCGAACTGGATACAAAATAGCACTCCAAACTGGAACCTCGCAAATAGCTGTCAGTCAGACGAACAGGAAAAGCGTACAGTCAGCTTACACTCCTGGCAATCAGTCTCCAACAGCATACAGGGAATCCCCCCAATAACGAGACAAGGCTCCGTGTTGAGGGTCAAGCAGTGCTCTGACTGTACTTCAAGTACAGCCTCTTTTATTGATAAAAACCAAACATAGTACTGCCCACAGGGTTTTGAAATCCAACCAATCAGTAATTCACAACACACACAATGTAAATACAGCAACCAATCGTTCCCGCCCCCTAGAGGACCAGAAGGGAGACTGCGACACAGAACAGATACAACATATCCCCACAATGCATCATGGTTTCCTCCTCTCTGCCTGGGAGATGACCGAAGACAATCCAATTATCTCTCAGGACAAAGGGGAGATCACCAATACACATGTGGAGACAACAGGACAGACATCACCATTTAAACACACAATGGGACAATGGGACAATAGAACCACACCCAGCATATTCCTCCCAAGCTGACAAGTTACACTTATTATACGTTGTTACAACTTTGTGAGGTTACATTGTCCATACATATAACTTACATCAATTTAAACAGTATAACTTGGGGACAAACCTATCCAAAATTCCCTGGAATAGGTTCAGGGGTTTAAAAGTTACTATGGGCCATAATCCTGAGGCAAGAGGCTTTTAAACAGCCCCCTCCAAAACCCAGTGGCGAGGTTGGTTTCGCCACACCTGTCATCCAGGGCCTAAATACTAGGCCTACAATTTATATTCAGCTAAATCTGTCGTTACTGCTGTGCCTGTATTTGTGTAATACGGTACCTAAATAGATAGCCAGATAATTTCTTATTGTGGTGAACAGTAACAATGAGGAAAACATCTAGTAAGGGACACGGACGCGGACATGGTCGTGGTGGTGTTAGTGGACCCTCTGGTGCTGGGAGAGGACGTGGCCGTTCTGCCACAGCCACATGTTGTAGTGAACCAACCACCTCAGGTCCCAGTAGCTGCCAGAATTTACAGCAATATTTGGTGGGGCCGAATGCCGTTCTAAGGATGATAAGGCCTGAGCAGGTACAGGCATTAGTCAATTGGGTGGCCGACAGTGGATCCAGCACGTTCACATTATCTCCCACCCAGTCTTCTGCAGAAAGCACACAGATGGCGCCTGAAAACCAAGCCCATCAGTCTGTCACATCACCCCCATGCATATCAGGGAAATTGTCTGAGCCTCAAGTTATGCAGCAGTCTCTTATGCTGTTTGAAGACTCTGCTGGCAGGGTTTCCCAAGAGCATCCACCTAGCCCTTCCCCAGCGGTGGAAGACATAGAATACACTGACGCACAACCACTTATGTTTCCTGATGATGAGGACATGGCAATACCACCTCAGCACGTCTCTGATGATGATGAAACACAGGTGCCAACTGCTGCGTCTTTCTGCAGTGTGCAGACTGAACAGGAGGTCAGGGATCAAGACTGGGTGGAAG
This sequence comes from Bufo gargarizans, assembly GCF_014858855.1. Classification (NCBI taxonomy): domain Eukaryota; kingdom Metazoa; phylum Chordata; class Amphibia; order Anura; family Bufonidae; genus Bufo; species Bufo gargarizans. Next base: position 384,363,259 of record NC_058081.1, on the reverse strand, counting down.
ACGATGCAGGGGACGATGAGGTCCTAGACCCCACATGGAATGAAGGTCGTGCCACTGACTTTCACAGTTCTGAGGAAGAGGCAGTGGTGAGACCGAGCCAACAGCGTAGCAAAAGAGGGAGCAGTGGGCAAAAGCAGAACACCCGCCGCCAAGAGACTCCGCCTGCTACTGACCGCCGCCATCTGGGACCGAGCACTCCAAAGGCAGCTTCAAGGAGTTCCCTGGCATGGCACTTCTTCCAACAATGTGCTGACGACAAGACCCGAGTGGTTTGCACGCTGTGCCATCAGAGCCTGAAGCGAGGCATTAACGTTCTGAACCTTAGCACAACCTGCATGACCAGGCACCTGCATGCAAAGCATGAACTGCAGTGGAGTAAACACCTTAAAAACAAGGAACTCACTCAGGCTCCCCCTGTTACCTCTTCTGCTGTTGCCGCCTCGGCCTCTTTTGCTGCTGCCGCCTCGGCCTCTTCTGCTGCTGCTGCCGCCTCGGCCTCTTCCTCCGCCTCTGGAGGAATGTTGGCACCTGCCGCCCAGCAAACAGGGGATGTACCACCAACACCACCACCTCCGTCACCAAGCATCTCAACCATGTCACAGGGCAGCATTCAGCTCTCCATCTCACAAACATTTGAGAGAAAGCATAAATTCCCACCTAGCCACCCTCGATCCCTGGCCCTGAATGCCAGTATTTCTAAACTACTGGCCTATGAAATGCTGTCATTCAGGCTGGTGGACACAGACAGCTTCACACAGCTCATGTCGCTTGCTGTCCCACAGTATGTTGTTCCCAGCCGCCACTACTTCTCCAAGAGAGCCGTGCCCTCCCTGCACAACCAAGTATCTGATAAAATCAAGTGTGCACTGCGCAACGCCATCTGTGGCAAGGTCCACCTAACCACAGATACGTGCACCAGTAAGCACGGCCAGGGACGCTATATCTCCCTAACTGCACACTGGGTAAATGTAGTGGCGGCTGGGCCCCAGGCGGAGAGCTGTTTGGCGCACGTCCTTCCGCCGCCAAGGATCGCAGGGCAACATTCTTTGCCTCCTGTTGCCTCCTCCTCCTACTCGGCTTCCTCCTCCTCTTATTCCACCTTTTCATCCAGTCAGCCACACACCTTCACCACCAACTTCAGCACAACCCGGGGTAAACGTCAGCAGGCCATTCTGAAACTCATATGTTTGGGGGACAGGCCCCACACCGCACAGGAGTTGTGGCGGGGTATAGAACAATGACTGCCTTTTTGTCGGAGGCGTAGTTATCGGTGTTGTCAGATGAGGATAGGGAGAGATTAGAAGAGCCGATTTCACTTGAGAAGCTGGAGGCTGCGCTTGGGGATATGGCGACTGGTAAGGCCCCGGGGGCAGATGGCTTACCAGTGGAGGTATATAAGAAGTTGCAGGGGGTATTCCTCCCCGAATTGCTTAAGGTGCTCGAACATTCACTGGAGACGGGTTCGCTACCACACTCTATGCAGGAGGCTATAATAGTAGTCATTCCTAAGTCTAGGAAAGATCCCAAATTCCCAGACTCCTATAGACCGATTTCGCTTTTAACAGCGGATGTAAAGCTCCTAGCAAAGGTGTTGGCGAACAGGTTGTCCAGGGTGATTCTGACCATTGTACACCCAGATCAGACAGGCTTCATGCCTGGGGAGTCGACTGCTGTAAACATCCGCAGACTGTACACCAGTTTGAATCTCCCAGCAGATAATTGTGGAGACAGGGGCTTGCTAACAGTTGATGCCGCTAAGGCGTTTGATAGTGTAGAGTGGAATTATCTGTGGGGGATTGTGAGGGCTATGGGCTTTGGCGCACGTTTTATCCAATGGGTACAGGTGTTATACTCGAGTCCTAAGGCGTGCATTAGAGCTAATGGGGGGTTGTCGGATAGCTTTACTCTGGCTAGAGGCCAGACAGGGATGCCCACTATCGCCTTTGTTATTTGCTCTAGCTATTGAGCCACTAGCAGCTTTAATATGCCTGTCACCTCATATTGAGGGGTTCAGATACGGTGTGCTGCAGAATAAAGTGGCTATGTAAGCTGATGACACCTTGCTGTTCCTGGGCGATACTGGGACATCTCTGAATGCGGCCATGGCTCTAATTGATCGGTTCGGGAGCTTCTCTGGACTTGCGATTAATTGACAAAAGTCTGCTTTAATTGCCTGTCGATGGGCAGGTTCCGTCGGTCGAGCAAGTAAACAGTAAGGTACCCTGGGTGGATAAATTCAAATATTTGGGGTTGTACATAACACCTAGATTGTTGGATTTTGAAGAATTAAATTTTACCCCTTTACTTGCTACTTTTAGACTTAAGGTAAGGACTTGGTGTAGGCTCTTTCTATCTGTAGTGGGTAGAGTGAATCTTTTAAAAATGGTAATGATGCCTCAGCTGTACTCAACAATGCCCCTGTGTGGATCCCTTTGGATAGGTTTAGGAGGATACATTCTATGTTCAGGGACCTTATTTGGAAGTGTGGTCGAGCAAGGATCAAACTGGAAACGTTGCAGTACCCTAAGACAGAAGGAGGTTTGGCAGTTCCGAATGCCTGGATTTATTTCTTGGCCTCTGTGTCTTTAAGGGCTGGATTGATTTTCAGTCGCCGGATGTGACAGGTAGGATACTGCAGCACTGGTTGGGCAGTCGGGACCTTATGTGTATACTGGAGGGGGCGGAAATGCATGTGGGGGGGAGAAGGTCCTGCTTATCAAGCTTATGAAGAAGGTATGGGCAAAGGTGAAGCAGCTTAGAGGTGTGGGAGGAGTTGGAGAGCTTTCCCCAATATGGAACAACAGCTTATTGCCAGAATTCACGTTTTTGTCAGGACTTTGGAACTGGGAATCTCATGAGGTAATGAGGATAGGTCAACTGCTGGAGGGTAATGTGTTCAAATCATTTCAGGGGCTGCAGCAAGAATTTAATGTCCCAAGGTTTGGTTTTATCAGTATCTGCAATTGAGGCATGCCTATGATGTCACGGTGAGGAAAGGATGTGACATAGCCAAAATGGATGTGGTACATAAACTTATTCTGCCAAAAGGGGGGAAGAGGATTTTATATCGCAGGTGTATACTCTATTGCTGGACAAGTTCTTAGCTGGGTTACCTCTGATGTGGATGATGAAATGGGAGGGTGATTTGGGGGCTGTGTCTAAAGATCAGTGGGAGGATATATTGGAGGCAGTTCCCAAAGTGTCCTTAAGTGAGCAGGGTAAATTGTTACAACTCTTTATCATCCACAGAGTTTATAAAACGCCTGTATTTTTACGGACAATGTTTGTCTGATGTTAGGACTGATGACAAGTGTCCGAAGTGTGTGGAGGAGGGAGCGGACCTGTTGCATATGCTCTGGTCTTGTCCACTGATGGGTAGATACTGGGATGATGTGCTGAACATGATTAGTAATAACTTGGCGTTGAGATTGCAAAAGGACCCTAAGATATGTGTGTTGGGCTATATGTCAGGGATTGGAGGGAGTGAGTCGGTTAAGATGGCGGTGGGAAGGCTGCTATATGTGGCCAGGAAACTGGTGGCACAGCGGTGGATCCAGGGGAGTCCGCCAACAGTGGGTGAATTCTTGCGAAGAGTGCATGACATGTTGACTATGGAAATAAGTGTGTTTGTGAAGAGAGATTGTCCTCAGAAGTTTGAGAAATTATGGAATGAATGGTTGTCTCATGCCCATATTGTGATATAGGATACGACCGAGGTATTCATGCTCCTATTCATAGAGGGGGAGGGGGTTGGGAGGAGTGGGAAGGGAGGGATGGGGGGTTAGGCTTATGTTATGTTTTGTGTCTACAATTTGCTATGTTTGCTCTTGATTGTGTACATTGTATACTGCTGAGATTGATTTGTCATCAGATGTTGTCTTCTGATATTGTACTTTTTTTACTTTCTGTATAATTATAGAAGAGACAATGTACTATCAGAAAAAGTTTAATATACTTGATCAATAAAAATGATTTGATAAAAAAAAAGTAACCTGAATTCCCACCTCTTCAGAAAAGCCTACCACCTGCAATAAGCATGCTTCCACAACATAGCCAAACAAGCAGCCTTTGCCCTCAGCTCCTGTGTTCTTCCCCTTTCCCTTGTAGATTGTAAGCTCTTGTGGGCCCCTCCCCCTCTGTACCAGTCTGTTACTAGTTTCTAGTTTATTGTATTTTTATATTAATTATTTTTAACCCCCCTCTTGACGTATAGCGCCATGGAATAACTATCACTTTCAAATAAATAATAATAATATTCTGCCGGAGATACAGTAGTTGAATATAGTGCCGTTGCCTCGTGCAAGCAGGAGACTTGGGATATCTTTTTCACAGTGGTGGGCCCCTCAGCAATCAAGTACTTATCACTTATCTTCGAGACCTCATGTTAACAGAATTATCAGGATTATGAAAAAGGTGTGCTTTCTTCCAAAGCCTGACCTGTGAATACGGCTGAGCTGCTGATGCTGTTCTTATAAGAAAACACCTAGTTTTTCTAATTGTCCACAGCTACTGTAAGGCCATTTTTTAGATTTTCAGCATAGTGTCAGATTTCTAACCATGTACAAGGTAGATGCAGAGAACAATAAACTAGGGTCGGGAACACTAGGGGTCATTTTAGAAAACTGGTGTACAGTAGAACTGGCTTAGTTGCCCATAGCAACCAATCAGATTCTTCTTTTCATTTTCCAAAGGAGCTGTCCAAAATGAAAGGTGGATCTGATTAGTTGCTATGGGCAACTAAGCCAGTTTTTCTTTACACCAGTTTGATAAATGACCCTACTGTGTCTTCTCCGACTGCTATTCCTGGTTCCAGCGCCAATATATCAGCTTGCTTGCTTATTAAAACATTTAATATTGGAATATGTCTCATGTACTTCTTTGGATATAGTAAATATTAACTGCAGGAAGACCACAACGTGTAATCACATAAAGGCTCTGTTCACACTGGAGTTTTTTAACTGAAGTTACATTTGACAGGCAGAATAACATAATGTGCAGGACTATTTTACCCAGTAAAACAAAAGATCCACGTTAGGGTAAATTCAATTCATAAGACTTCCTTTTAGATTAAAGGGGATGTCCAAAATATCTAAAAAATCTTGGAAAACGCTTGAAATAGAAAAACATGTTAAACTTGCCCTTTTTCTCCTGTGTGTTCTGTGACGCTGGTCCGATTGGCTTGTCACTGTTTGTTCACACATTGCAGCGGTGAGCTCTTGAAATGCAGCACATAACCGCTGGGGAAAGCAATTAGTTGTATTGGTCACTTGCCGTATCCCTATCACCATCACTGTGATGTACAGGTATACAGAACGCCACCGCTGCAGCCAGTCACTGTTCTTAGTAGTAAACTGCTAAACACAATGATGGGCTCATGTTCTTATAAATTTTCTTTATTTTGAGAAAATGCAAGAAATAAACCAGTGTCAAAGTTAATGTCACTTTGACAATTATATAAATGACAAATATATTGGTAATTACATTTCCATATGATGAAATCATAACTGTCATATGCGTCAAAAATATTATACAACATAATACTAATATAAAAGATTGAATGTAGGAGAGACAAAGGGTAGGAGGGGTAGGAAGGAGGGAAACAAGGAAAAAGATGGGAAAGAGGGGAAGGGAAACAAAATATGTAAGGTAACAGTCAATTAAGAAAAGCTTTAATATCAAAAGAATCTCAGGCTTGGGTATGCGTTAATTTCATTGTTGATTCTATGCATAACCAAAGGAGTTTTGTACCATCTTGCATTAATTTTGAATTGCATTTCTTGCACGGCATATGAACAAGAGGTCTGAATTATATATCAAGTCATCTGATCGATTTGATTATCATTTAAATGATGTTGTAATTCCTTATTCCATTTTTCAATATATAGAGGAGGAGTGTTAGTGTCATTTAGTATTTTGTACAACTTAGATAATATGTGTTGGGGCGTGTCGGGAGTATGAAGTAGTATATTCATGGTATTGTCAGAACTATCCTCAAAATTAGCCCGCCACTGTGATATATTTTTAACTAACAGACTATACTGTATGGGAGTCCAATTTTGTAATCCCTGGGAGTTATTGATATCTGTGAATGATAGTATGATGTCATCACTGTAAATATCTTTTATTTCTAAATGTCTGTTTATTATGTTGTTTTGCAGCGCTACAAGTATATTTGTCCACGTATGCGGAATGAGGCTAATAACTGGAGTATTCAAGTCGCCGCTTGGTATCATATTTTGTGATTTATTTAATATGTTATTTACTCAGTATTAGTGTCACAACCAGACAGCTGAGAAGCTCTGACAGAAGCCTTTCAGAACCTCCTCCTTGAGTTTTCTTTGTTTTTGGTTTTCAGTTCCTCATCTCGTTAGCCTCTCTCAGCTGTTATGTAGTTGGACTGATTGCATCCCTTTAAATTCCTCCCCATAATGCATTAGTGTGCGGTTTATACAGCTTCATGGAGTGTGTGTGCATGCTGATCCTATCAGTCTTCTACAAGTTAAGTGTTTTACATTCATTTGTGATTTTCTGTTTGCTGGATCCCAGGTGACCCTGACTCCCTCCGTGTCTAGTGTAGGGAGCCGGTGGTCGTGTCCCTTCACTATTGTAGGGTGTTCAGGTGTTATATAGTCGAGGTACGAGGATATGCGATCATCCACCATTTAGATTATTGCATAGGCTGAGCAGTAAGGGAGAGAGCCAGGTCTGATGCAGGGGTCTCCCTTTTTGTTCCCTAGTTTTGGATCCAGTGAGCCATATATTCATTTTGCATTGTCTTGTTTCCTGTACACCTTCCGTGACATTTAGTCTTGTGAATGTTGTTTTTTTTTTTTGTCTTCTTTGTATAAGTGGACGTTTTCCACAGTACAGCATATAAATTGGTGTCAGTGCATTCCCGCTCCACATCAACCCATTTTTTCCTTGATGTGATCTTACTCCATTCTATGATTCTGGTTAGAATGGAAGCTTTATAATAATTTTCCAGGTCAGGTAGGCCAGTGCCGCCATTTTCCCCTGACCTAGTTAGGGTTTTATAATAGATTCTGTTTTGCTTCTTCTGCCAGATAAATTTAAGAATGTTTTGTTTCATTTGTTTAAAGAAGGTTGATGGCAATTCTATTGGTAGCGTTTGAAACAGGTATAATATTTTTGGGAGTATAATCATTTTGATCAGATTTATTCTGCCAAAAAATGAAAGCCAAAGTGCATTTCCAGTCCATCAGCAATTTGTCAATCTCCTTAAACAATGGTATGAAATTAACATTGTATAGGTCTTTTGCCTTGCTGCAGATATTGATCCCAAGATATTTTAAAGATTTGTTTGCAATTTTAATTGGGGTGGATTGTTTAATTTCTTCCCAGAGTAGTGTATCTAAAGTCACATTATATAGTTCGAATTTGTTAAGATTAATTTTGAAATTGGACACCTTTTGAAATTTTTCAAATTCATTAATCAAATTGGGCAAGGATATTTTTGGGTTAGTAATGGCAAACAATGTGTCATCGGAGAAAGCTGCTATTTTATGTGTCTTGTGTTTTGTTTTGATGCCTTCAATATTCGGGTTGTTCCTAATTTCTTAAAGAAAAGGTTCTAGGCATAGTACAAAGAGTAAAGGCGACAGAGGACATCCCTGACGTGTACCATTGTAGATTTTAAATGGGTTCGATAGGAGTCCATTTACTCTAATACAGGCTGACGGTGTAGAGTACAATGCCATAATCTTACTTATAAATGTCTGGGGGAAATCAATTTACCTAATACTGCTTTTAAGACAAATTTAGTCTGTCGAAAGCCTTTTCGGCATCAGACGCCAACAGGACCATCGGGATCTTTTTGATTTTGGCGAGTTGGATCATATGTAGTACTTTAACTGTATTGTCCTTGGCCTCCCGCCCAGGAACAAAGCCCACCTGGTCACTATCAATTAGTGTAGTCAGCAGACTTTGTAATCTATTTGCTAGTACCTTTGCATATATCTTGATATCATTATTTAATAACGATATTGGTCTGTAACTGGAACAGTCCAATTCATCCTTTCCTTCCTTTGGTATAACAGTAATATGTGCCAGTAAAGACTCGTTCCTGAGCGAGCATGCTTCGGAAATCTTGTTAAAATATGTCACTAAATGGGGTGCAAGAATATCTTGAAACTTCTTGTAATAGATAGCTGAAAAGCCATCTGGGCCTGGGCTTTTACCGTTTTTAATACATTTGTTTGCGGTTTTAATTTCTTCAATGGTGAAAGGGGTTTTTGTCTGGCTTCCTCACTAAGTTGCGGTGGACTGTATTCCTTTAAGTATGTATTAATGGCTAGGCTCGTGTCATCTTGGGAATAAGTATTTTGTTTTAAATTATATTGTTTACCGTAGTATTGTCTAAAAGTGTCTGCAATTCTGTTGGAATCAGATGTTTCTACTCTATTTGGCATTCTAATTTTGGATATATTTGCTTTGGCTCTATCTTTTCTTACTAAATTGGCTAGCATCTTACCACACTTGTTGGCATTCAAATAATGTTTGAACTTGGACATAAATATAAATTTTTGAGTGTCTTGATCTAACAGTTCCTTTAGATCTTTTCTCAGCCTGGTCAATTTTTGTCCCAATGTTACATCAAGCGTGCTTTTATGCGTTAATTCTATTTTTCTTATTTCGCCCATTATATTTTCTAAATTTTTTGTGCGTTTTTTTCTTTTCTCTGGCACCCATCTGGATTAGGTATCCCCTTACTACTGCCTTGTGAGTCTCCCACACCAAAGTGTTACAGTCTCCCTCTGAGATATTGTCTATAAATAAATTTTCCAGATGGGTGTTGAGTATGGTCACATTATTCTGTTTTGCTAGGAAGCTTTCGTTTAATCTCCATGTACCTTTATTTTTATTAGTGGAAGATGATTGGAATCTAATACATAGCGGGGCGTGGTCCGATGGTGTTATGGGTTCATATTCTGCCTTTATAACTATTTCTAAATCTCTTTGGTCTATGAAAATATAGTCAATTCTTGTATATACCTTATGTACCACTGAGTAATAAGAATAATCCCTAATTGTGGGGTGGAGAGCCCTCCATACATCAACCAATTGGTATTGTTGCAAGATCTTTTTAATTGCTTTAAGTTTTGGAGCTGAAATAGTTGATTTGCCTTTCGAAGAATCAAGATTCGGTTCTAGAGCAATGTTCAGGTCTCGACCCACAATCAAGGATCCTTCCAAAAAGGGGTCTAGCTTTGTAAACACAGATTTGAGGAAGTTGACCTGTTTTTCGTTAGGTGTGTAAATATTCACTAACGTATATAGTTTATTGTTTATATATCCTTTTACAAAGATAAACCTTCCTTCGGGATCTATCATTGTATCTTTATGTTTAAATTGTAGGTGTTTGCTTAGAACTATTGATACACCTCTCTTTTGTAGAGGGGTGCATGCGTTAAACAATTGGGTGTAGTATTTATTTTTTGTAATTGGCGTATACGACTTTTTAAAATGCGTTTCCTGTAAGAAAATCACATCAGCATTTTCCTTTTGAAAAAAATTCAATATTTGCCTCTTTTGTGCTGGAATATTCATTCCGTTAGCATTAAGTGTGACGCATGTGAAACCGACCATCTTTTAACGTTATACTGTGCAAGATGACTGAGTGTGATTTATGTTGACTGGTACCTTTAAACAGGGGGGGGGAAACAGTAATAATAAACAAAACCAGTAGACCAATCAAAGAAAAACAACTAAAAATTTCTCAGTACACCTCAAAGAGTATGGTACTGAGGTCAATATTGAACAGATTTAGTGTCTGGGTTACAGGGGAATCCGAGAAGGGTTTCTCCGTAGATCAGAGTTTATGGCACCAGGTGGGCACCACAATTCGTCCTAATGTTGGTCAAAACTTATGAAAAACATTATAGTGACAGAGAACAAATATATTATAGGTCTTATCTGATTGGAGAGGTGGTCACGGCCAAACAGCCGAGGTCACCGGCCCAATCTCTTGTATATCTTAGACCTTAGAGTAGGCGTTATAAGCCCGAAATCTATTACAGGTTTAATTTAACATATGAAAAAGGATATCGGGAATTCCTCATCCTGGAGTGAAGCTTCTCCCATTTTTCTTTGGAACTCTGTAGTGATTGACATCAGGGGTGTCTCTTCGTCTTTGTTTAGGTGTGGTAAATTTCTCCCATCTGTCAGATATTGGAAGTTCCGGTGTGTCATCTGTGGTTTCTTCTGTTGTCCAATCTGGAACCTCTATGTTTCCAATATTTAACTTCGGAATTACAGAGTACAGTTCGTCTGGAGATCTAATTATGAATGGTCAGCTGTTATGAGTTACTAATATCCCAAACGGGTATAGCCATCTGTATCGTATCCCGTTGTCTCTCAAAGCTTTGGTAAATGCTTGTAGACATTTCTTTTTTCAAGAGTTAATCTCGATACATCTTGAAAAATGGTTATCTCATTTCCCTCATAGTCTATCCTTTTAGCTATTCGAGCTTTGCGTAATATTTCCTCCTTGACACGAAAACTTAGCACATAGCATAAAACGTCTCTGGGAGCATCTTTAGGAGCGTTTCTTGGCCTGAACACTCTATGAACTCTTTCTAAGCCGAGGTCTTGGTTTTCTTCTTTGCCTAGTAGCTCACAAAATATAGTTGTTAAAACTCCACTGAGTCCCTTGTCTTTTACATTCTCATTTATACCTCTCACTCTAAGATTATTTCTCCTAGACCTGTTTTCTAGGTCATCAATATGCATGTTTAGTTTGTAGATGCTTTTTTGTTGTGATTTGATTTGATTTTCCATGTGAGAGGCATGTTGTTATTTTTTCTGATGATTCTTCCAGTGATTCCACTCTGGTGTGTATTTGGTTCAGGTTAGTCTTAATTTCTGCAATTTCAGACTTCAATGTGTTAGTCAATTCCTGAAACATATCTCTCATTGCTTTTGAAGTTGGGAGAGATTTAATATATTTTTTAAAGCTTGTAACATCCTCCTGTTCTTGAGTTTGTGTTTCTTCATCACTATCTGACCCTGATGGTGTGGCTTGAGCAGCTGCAAATTTATTTTTGGGTCTCATGGTTGCGATATTCCTTACAGGGGAGGTAAGATCTTCCTTAGGTAATTTGACGTCTGGTACTCTTTTTGGCGTTCTACTAGATCTGTTTTCTACTAGTCGATTTTTCACTTTCTTCATGCCTTGCACTAAGCGTAAAATCGTACTGTGCGACTTTTTCTGTAGCGTATAATCGTATCGCCCACCAGTCTCTGGTTAATAAAGTTGCTGTAATGGATGTCAAGGGGTTAAATCCTCTTTGTATACAGGTCACAGTGGTACAACAGTGGTCAGCTGCACAGTTAATATGGCTGCTTATTTCTGCCCCTCTGCATCACATTTGGGTCAGTAAAAATCCAGATTACACAGGCAGAGCCTGCAAATAGTGCAAGTCCGTTCCCCCTGACTACATCTAAACTACAGAGATCAGGGGTATACGTTTTTCAGCCCCCTTTGCATTCCAAGTCCATTGACAGTCTCGATCACTGCTGGCTCTACTATGCCCAGGACGCAGTAGACCGAGCGCTTCCCACTCAGTGAGATAGCGCAGCACACTCAGGCCGACTTCGGCCGGCGGCCGGAACTACTTCCCCTTGAGATAAGCGGCACCCGGCTCCGGTACTATCAAGCACTAACCTTTTGTGCCGAAAATAATCCTTTTTTATTCCTCTGCTCCACAACTTAGTAGAGAACCTCAGAACATATAAGCCTGCAGAGCCCTGCAGACTTAAAGAGGTGGGACTATTTCCTCTTTATTGGCTTCAGCTCACAGCCGGGAGTGCTTATGCCGGTGTTAACTTCAGCTAAGGCCTCAGGTTGTTCGGCGCTGATTTGTCTCTTTTAGCCGTCAAGCTTGTCAATCCAGCAATATAAGGGTGCCTGGTGGCGGCCCCAGTCGTTTCTGCTAAATTTCTGCAGTTTTTTTTTATGAAAATCAAATTTTTGTAGAAAATCCACATATAGAGCAGGAGCTTCTCCAATGCACATCTATACAGCTCTGCAGCTGGCTCCGCCCCCCCCCCGGCTCATGTTCTTTATCACGGCATGTCACTCTAATGGATCTCCTGGCACCCCTCCGTAGATAGATGCTCCTAGTGGTTTCCGAGGACTCCAAGCACTCCACTTGACACTCGCACTGCAGACCCCGCAAACTGCCGAAGCTTGGTTGAGGTCTCACCGTCTCCTACCCACCCTGGACCTACGACAAGGCTCCTGTGGGTGAACCTCTCCTACATCCAGAGAGCAGGAACAGCTCTTACAAGAGCTAGTAGTTAGGCCAGGGCAGTATAGCAAATCTTCAGCGTATAGCAATCCCCCAGTGTCGATCAGTTACCCAAACATCAGCCTCAACTTGGTAAAGGGTAAAACAGGAACTCTTTATTGAGGGCTACCCACCCATATTTATGCAGGTCCCCATCTGGTGGACACTCCCCTAGGGGACCAGAAGGAAGACTGTGACACAGGACAGATATGCAGCAATTCAGGATACACAGACACAATACATCCCCACAATGCATCATGATTTCCTCCTCTCTGCCCTGGAGACACCCGAGAAGCAATTCAATTATCTCTCAGGACAAAGGGAAATCGCCAATACACATGTGGAGACAACAGGATAGAAATCACCATTTAAACATACAATGTTACAGTAAACACAGACATTTAACATATCCCCAGATAGCTAAAGTCTGAGTGCATATTATTAGGTGAATGGCACTCAGACTAAACAAATACACTAAAATTTGCTATCTGGGTACCCTCACATAACATACAATAAAATTCCAAAGACAGATAGTTCTGTCACACACCTCAAAACCCCACATATCCCCATAATGTATACATCCATGGATAGATCTGATCTGGGTGAATAACATATCCAAAAATCACCCAGATCCGAGCAGGGGTTCCCGAATTCCATGGAAGTCACATTTGGCCGGCCGCAAGCATGGCTTTCCTGCCCAAAACAGTTTCACAGATTAAAGCTGTGTGGCCGGTCTGTCTTCTCCTTCAAAGTTAGTACGGTCCATAATCCTGGTTGGTTTCGCCACAGTCACCAATGCTGTTTAGAAACAAACCTGACCAGCACCACAGAGATGCCAAGAAAAGGATGAGTGTGACATGTTTTTTTTTAATGGTTCTCCATTAATAGAGACAGCAGCCACATCACGTCTGAAGCCAGTTATTGGCTGCAGTGGAGCATGTGATCATGCCCATGCTGCATCAGAAGTAAGCACTGCTGGAGGACCGTAGTGGTGGGGAGAAAGTAAATATGAATCTTTAGCTTAGTGGGATGAGCTGTTGGCATTTATTATTACATGAGAACCCCTTTAAGCCATTTTGGGGCTTGTCTAAGTTGTTTGGGGTCTTAAGGGGTGAATACTAATGAGAGCTTCCATAATGGAAGTGCTCATTAGTACCGGAGGATCGGAAAGTGGTGAAGGCTCTGTACTCACTGCTTCCTGGTCCTTGGCCGTCAGCTGTGCAGTGGCTGCGCACAGCGTGAAGGCGCTCTGTGACCTCACTCTGTGCTTGCCGATTCACAGCACAGTCGGCGGCAGGGTGAAGACTATCTCGCTGTAAGAGAGGAGTGGCGGCGTACAGAGCAGGAGGGGTAATTGTTTTTATTTTATGTCATCTGACGCAGGGGCCTGATAAAAAGAGGCATGGGGCCGATCCAAATGAGGCATGGGGGCTGATATGAGGCTGGGGGCTGATCAAATTAGTCATGGGGGGCTGATATGAGGCTTGGGGGGTTGATATGAGGAATGAAGGGTCTTATTTATTTTGGGGCTCTTATCTGCGGTCATATTGGGGTCTTAACATTAGGGGTCTGATTGAGGGTCTTATTAACATTTGGGGTCTGATTGGGTCTAATGAAAAATATTTAAACTTATTATCCTCCTCTAAAACCTAGGTGCGGTTTATGGGCCAGTGCATCTTATACAGCATCTCAGATAACCCCTTTAACAGGTGAAATGCCATGAATCTGTCAGCAAAAGGGGGAAACTAACTCTTTTTAGGGAAAGAGCACCTTAATCAGTGTGAGGAGACTTATAGGCCATACATGCTCCTGTCAGAAAAAGAAGCCTTGATGCAGATTTTGAAGAGAGTTCAGAGAGGAGCTACTAAACTAGTACATGGATTGCAGGATAAAACTTACCAGGAAAGATTAAAGGACCTTAAAGGGAGTCTGTCATCAAAGTTTCACCTTTTTAATCCTTCCCATCGTTTTCTAGCAGCCTTACAGTTAATAAAAACATTACCTTTATGAGCAATCCTGGACTTATAAAACAAAAAAAAACTTAGTAGCAATTACAAATGAGGGCTTGCAAGTGCCCAGGGGCGGCTGTCACCACCAGATCTTTGAGAAGTTCTGATAGATGTTCTTTAGTACCTCCTGCATGATCTTCTTTTGTTTTGCTTTTGTTTTGACATCTCTCCTCCCTCTTCCAGCTGTCATCTATTAGCAGTGATTGCCTCCCTATATATCTCCTCCCCATACTGCCTCACCTTGCGGTTTATATTACATCCTGGATTGTGTTCTCTGCTAGAAGTTGCTACAGCTGGGTTTTCAGATAAGTCTATTTCTGTATTTGTTGTTTTCCTGTTGGCTTGGTTCTAGGTGACCCTGACTCCCTCCGTATTAAGTGCAGGGTGGTCATGTCCCCTCACTATTATAGGGTTTGCAGGTGTCATTCAGTCTAGGTACGTGGACATGCAACCTTCTATCACTGAGATCTTTGCATGGGCTGAGAAGACAGGGAGAGCTTCAGGGCTTTAATAGGGGTCAGCCTTTTGTCCCTTAGTTTTGGATCAAGCCGGTCGGATCCTTATTTGTAACTTCTTGTTTTCTGTTACACCATCCGTGACATTATAAACCGCCAAAACCGTCTTAAGCATGGATCCGGTTTAAGCCTTGACGGACCGCATGCGGGGTCTTTCACTGGAGGTCACAGAGCTCCGTAAAACTGTATCTCAGTTTTAGGTGACCGGTTCTGCTTGCGTTCATGGAGTTTGTTCTGAGCCTAAGCTCTCGCTTCCGGATACCTTCTCTGGGGGTAGTGAGAATTTTGTTTCTTGCAAACTCAATTTTCGCCTACTTCCCCATTCCTCTGGTGATGAGGAGCAGAGGGTGGGGATCATCATCTCACTGCTCAGGGATAACGCTCAGTCTTGGGCCTTTTCGCTGCCGGTGGGGGCACCGCCCCTGCGATCAGTGGATTAATTTTTTGTAGCCCTGGGTCAGATATATGATGATCCGAATGGTATTGCTCTGGCTGAATCTAATCTGCGTCTTTTATGCTAGGGTAAACAGTCCGCAGAGATATACTGTTCAGAATGTCGGAGATGGGCAGCTGATACTGGTTGGAATGATGCTGCACTCCGAAGTCAATTTTGCCATGGTCTTTCAGAGGGATTGAAAGATGCATTTGGCTTTCATGAGAGACCTACCTCCTTGGAGTCCGCCATGTCTCGGGCCGTTCATATTGACAGGCGTCTTAGAGAGAGAGGAGAGCTCACTCCTTCCTGTCATACTCAGTCCAAGGACAGTGCGGCGGTCTCATACAGTGCGCAGGGGTCTTGGTCTCTCTCAATCCCCTCTGAGCAGGAGCCGATGCAGCTGGGTTTGCTTGCCTCTGACAATAGAAGATTCAGCTCTCAGAGGAGGGTTTGTTTCTGTTGTGGAGGTATAAATCATTTCGAAAATGTTTGTTCCTCTAGGAGATTCAGGCAGTTTTTTGAGTACTAAAGAAACAAAAAGAAAAAAATCCTCTAAAAACGTTCCATCTGTTACTATTGGCAAGGTTGATGCGAAAATTAAAGGTTTTCCATTTGCTTGTAGTTCCCGTTTTGTCCTACCTGCCAGGGTGGCGCTAGAGAACAATACTTTTTTTTGTGAGATTTTTGTAGATAGTGGAGCAGCTGTCAATCTCATTGATAATCAATTTGCTATAACACATGGTTTCCAGGTATTCACTTTGGGAAAGGATATACCTGTTTTTGCTATTGATTCCGCTACACTTTCAAAGAAATTGGTAAAGGGCATAGTTCACAATATCCGCTTGATTGTGAGTGATACTCATGTTGAGGATGTGTCATGTTTCGTCCTAAGCGGGTTGCCTACTCCTCTAGTGTTGGGGCTACCCTGGCTCACTAAACATAACCCCATTGATTGGCAAGCAAGGCAAATAAATGGTTGGAGTGACTTTTGCAGAGAGAATTGCCTCACGACATCTGTTTCAGAGGTTTCTACTAAGACTGTACCATCTTTTCTCTCTGAATTTTCGGATGTGTTTTCTGAGAGTGGTGTTCAGGAGCTGCCTCCTTACAGAGAGTATGATTGCCCTATTAATCTCATCCCAGGCGCCAAGCTGCCTAAATCTCGTTTATACAATCTCTCCCAACCTGAAAGGGTCGCTATGCGTGCTTATATCTCTGAGAGCCTGAGAAAGGGACACATACGACCCTCGAAGTTAAGATAAAAGATAGTTCTTTAAGACCATGTCTGGATTTCAGGGAGCTGAACAGTATCACAATTCGTGACCCTTTATCCGCTTCCTCTGATCCCAGACCTGTTTAACCAGATTGTTGGGGCTAAAGTTTTTTCTAAGTTGGATTTAAGAGGGGCATACAACATAGTCAGGGTCAGAGAAGGAGATGAATGGAAGACGGCCTTCAATACCCCTGAGGCCATTTTGAGAATTTGGTTATGCCTTTTGGTTTGATGAATGCTCCAGCCGTCTTTCAGCATTTTGTGAACAGCATTTTTAATCATTTAATGGGGTAATTTGTACTAGTGTATCTAGATGACATTTAGATTTTTTTCTCCTGATTTCAAAACTCATAAGGACCACCTACGCCAGGTCTTGCTCATTCTGCGGGAGAATAAATTGTATGCTAAACTGTAAAAATGTGTATTTGTGGTTCCAGAAATTCAATTTCTGGGGTTTCTTCTCTCCACTTCTGGTTTTTGCATGGACCCCGAGAAGGTCCGTGCTGTGCTTGAGTGGAAGCTTCATATGAATCAGAAGGCGCTGATGCGTTTTTTGGGTTTTGCCAATTATTACAGGAAGTTTATTTTGAATTATTCCTCTGTTGTTAAACCACTCACTGATATGACTAGAAAGGGGGTAGATTTTTCCTCCTGGTCAGTAGAGGCGCATAAGGCCTTTTCTAGTATCAAGGAGAGTTTTGCTTCCGATCCCATCTTGGTACAGTCTGATATCTCTCTGCCCTTCATAGTTGAGGTGGACGCTTCTGAGGTGGGTGTGGGTGCGGTCTTTTCTCAGGGTCCCTCTCCTGCCAAATGGCAACCGTGTGCCTTTTTCTCGAAGAAACTCTCCTCCGCAGAGAGAAATTACGATGTGGGAGATAGGGAGTTGTTGGCCATGAAGTTAGCTTTTGAGGAATGGCGCCATTGGCTAAAGGGAGCCAGACACCCTATTACCGTGTTTACCGACCATAAGAATCTGGCCTACTTGGAGTCAGCCAAGCGTCTGAACCCGAGACAGGCCAGATGGTCTTTGTTCTTTTCAAGATTTAATTTTGTTGTCACGTTCCGCCCTGGGGTTAAGAATGTGAAGGCGGATGCCCTGTCACGTTGTTTTCCGGGAGGGGGGAACTTTGAAGACCCGGGTCCCATTTTAGCTCAAGGGGTGGTTGTGTCTTTTTATCCTGA
Organism: Bufo gargarizans; assembly: GCF_014858855.1. Lineage (NCBI taxonomy): Eukaryota > Metazoa > Chordata > Amphibia > Anura > Bufonidae > Bufo > Bufo gargarizans. The sequence goes on along the minus strand of NC_058081.1, from coordinate 384,345,533 downwards.
ATTGGAGGCAGAAGTTCAGGCAGCCCAGGCAGAGGCTCCTGATCTTTGTCCTCCTGGGAGGTTGTTTGTGCCTCTCGCTTTACGACACAAGGTTTTTAAGGAGCACCACGATACTGTCCTTGCTGGGCACCCGGGGGGTAGAGCCACAGTGGATCTCATTGCAAGGAGATTCTGGTGGCCGGCTCTTCGTAAGTCAGTTGAGGGTTTTGTGGCAGCCTGCGAGACCTCCGCTCATGCCAAAGTCCCTCATTCACGGCCATCGGGTCCTCTCCTTCTGTTACCCATTCCTTCCCGTCCTTGGACACATCTGTCCATGGATTTCATTACGGACCTGCCTCGTTCCTCGGGGAAGACTGTGATTCTGGTGGTGGTGGACCATTTTAGCAAAATGGCGCATTTTGTTCCTTTTCCTGGCTTGCCCAATGCTAAAACGCTGGCGCAGGCATTTATTGATCACATTGTCAAACTGCATGGTATCCCTTCAGACATAGTCTCTTATAGGGGCACAAAGTTTGTTTCCAGATTCTGGAAGGCGTTCTGTTCTCGCTTGGGGGTTCGGTTGTCATTCTCTTCTGCTTTCCACCCGCAGTCGAATGGCCAGACAGAGCGCGTCAATCAGAATCTGGAGACATATCTGTGTTGTTTTGTGGCGGAGATTCAGGAGGATTGGTGTTCTTTTCTTTCCCTTGCTGAGTTTGCTTTAAATAAGAGTCGTCAGGAGTCCTCTGATGAGTCACCATTTTTTGGTGCATATCGGTTTCATCCGCAGTTTGGGACATTCTCTGGAGAGGGGGCTTCTGGTTTACCTGACGAGATTCTCCTCGTCTTTGTCATCTATTTGGCAAAAGATTCAGGATAATCTAAAGAGCATGAGTGAGAGATATAAGCGTGTGGCGGATAAGAGACGTGTGCCTGGTCCGGACTTGAATGTTGGTGATCTGGTATGGTTGTCTACTAAGAATATCAAATTGGAGGTTCCCTTCTGGAAGTTGGGTCCTAAGTTTATTGGGCCTTACAAAATCTTGTCCGTCATCAATCCTGTTGCCTACCGTCTTGATCTTCCTCAGACTTGGAAGATCCATAATGTTTTTCACATGTCCCTATTAAAACCTTATGTCCAACCCACTGTACCCTCATATTTGCATCCTCCTCCGATTGTGGTTGATGGTAATCTTGAATTTCAGGTCTCTAGGATTGTGGACTCTCATTTTGTCCGCGGTTCTCTTCAGTACCTCGTTCATTGGGAGGGTTATGGTCGTGAGGAGAGGATGTGGGTTCCAGTGGCAGACATTAAGGCCACTCGTCTTCTCAGGGCATTCCATAGGTCCCACCCTGAGAAGGTGGGCTCTAAGTGTCCGGAGTCCACTCGTAGAGGGAGGGGTACTGTCACCACCAGATCTTTGAGATGTTCTGATAGACAATCTTCAGTACCTCCTGCATGATCTTCTTTTGTTTTGCTTTCGTTTTGACATCTCTCCTCCCTCTCCCAGCTGTCATCAATTAGCAGTGATTTCCTCCCTATATATCTCCTCCCCATACTGCCTCACCTTGCGGTTTATATTACATGCTGGATTGTGTTCTCTGCTAGAAGTTTCTACAGCTGGGTTTTCAGATAAGTCTATTTCTGTATTTGTTGTTTTCCTGTTGGCTTGGTTCTAGGTGACCCTGACTCCCTCCGTATTAAGTGCAGGGAGCTGGTGGTCGTGTCCCCTCACTATTATAGGGTTTGCAGGTGTCATTCAGTCTAGGTACGTGGACATGCAATCTCCTATCACTGAGATCTTTGCATGGGCTGAGAAGGGATCACCCTTTTGTTCCTTAGTTTGGGATCAAGCCGGTCGGATCCTTATTTGTAACTTCTTGTTTTCTGTTACACCATCCGTGACAGCGGTGTTACCCTCGTAGGTGCCCAGCTAACTCAGCCTTATCGTCGTTTCCCCCCGCCCATTCTTTCCCTCTACCCACCCATCCTTTCCCTCTGACCACCCATCTACTTATTTCTTGTTTCACCAAGTTCCCGCGCCTGCGCATTTAGTCAGTCGGCCGGCGCACTGCGATGCCCATTCCTTGTACGCTATCACAGTAATTAATGCGCATGCGCCGGCTAATGGCACGAAGCCGGCGCATGCGCATTAATTTCTGCAATGCCGTACAAGGAATGGGCATCGCAGTGCGAATGCGCCGGCCGACGGACTGGTTTTATAAGTCCAGGATTGCTCATCAAGGTAACGTTTTTATTAACTGTAAGGCTGCTAGAAAGCTATGGAAAGTTTTAAAAAGGTGAAACTTTGACAGACTCCCTTTAACATGTATAGCTTGGAAGAAAGACGAGATAGAGGGGATATGATAGAAACTTTTAAAATCATAAAGGGAATCAACACGGCAAAAAAGGAGAGAATATTTAAAAGAAGAAAAACTGCTACAAGAGGACATAGTTTTAAATTAGAGGGGCAAAGGTTTAAAAGTAATATCAGGAAGTATTGTCTGTGAAGGTTCTCATTTATCCAGGTCATGGTATATATCTGTAATGAATAAATCAAGGCAACTGGACGTACTGTAGATTTCTTGAAAACTTTTCATTCGTACTTTCAACAAGCTTTCTCAATTCTGAGTGACTGTACAAAAATTCTGGGAATAAATATGTAACTGAATCCACATCTGGTAATTATACCCAGCATTGGGTCAAAGGTGTTGAATCCATTATCCTAATTGGAGTCAGTAGGTGATAAAGACTTTCCAGAAAATGGTGTCAAGACAGCATTGTATTTGGCAAACAATAGATGTCTAACCCCCCCCCCCCCCCCCCCACCACCACCACCACCTCTATTCAAGCTTGGCTTCTCCATTTTTACGTAGATGGCCTACTTCACGTCTCGTTTGTACCAAACGAGGCGTGAACAAACGAGGCGTGAAGGAGGCCATCTACGTAAAAATGGAGAAGCCAAGCTTGAATAGAGGTGTGGGGGGGGGGGGAGGGTTAGACATCTATTGTATGCCACATACAATGCTGTCTTGACACCTTTTTCTGGGAAGTCTTTATCACCTACTGACTCCAATCAGGATAATGGAATCAACACCTTTGACCCAATGCTGGGTATAATTACCAGATGTGGATTCAGTTACATATTTATTGCCAGAATTTTTGTACAGTCACTCAGAACTGAGAAAGCTCGTTGGAAGAACGAATGAAACGTTTTCAAGAAATCTACAGTACGTCCAGTTGTCAGTTCTTTACAGATATCAGGAAGTATTACTTTACTGAGAGAGTAGTGGATGCATGGAATAGCCTTCCTGCAGAAGTGGTAGCTGCAAATACAGTTAAGGATTTTAAGCATGCATGGGATAGGCATAAGGCCCTCCTTCATATAAGATAGGGCCAGGGGCTATTCATGGTATTCAGTATATTGGGCAGACTATATCGGCCAAATGGTTCTTATCTGCTGACACATTCTATGTTTATATGTGAACAGAGGTTTAAATGTGTTCATGCTCCTTGCATATTTTTTTTGCATTTTCAGCTTGCTTGTTTCTGTAGTTTTCTAATGCCTCATGTTCACACATGGCATATTTCTATTGCAAAATGTATGAAACTAAAATGCAACATTCGAATGGGGCTAGTAAAAATCACACTAACCAAAGTAAAAACTGGCATAGTTGCCCATAGCAATCAATCGGATTCCACCTTTTATTTTTTTGGAAACTTTTTTGGGAAAATGAAAGGAACAATCTGATTAGTTGCTATGGGCAACTAAGCCAATATTATTTTGCAACACTTTTGGTAAATCTCCCCAATGTGTACTGGTTATAAATGATCACTTCCTCAGATTTTAACTCTGAATTGTTAGCTTCTTCAGATAGAAAGCCATGGATCATATGCAATGTTGAAGTGCTAACATTTGGACATATTGGAGAGAACTGGAAATTAAAAAAAGTTGCTTACACAGTCACATCTATAAAGTGACCTCTACGAGAACTCAAGTGACACAAATTAAAAATTATGAATTTACATCTCATTTTTCTTCTACAAATTCAACAGCTGCTTTATCAAACTGCCTCCAAATTGCTGTCTGGTGCCTTCCCATAGTATTTCAGACTGGGAGTAAATGGCACGGATGATGTACACATAAGCACCGTCATTTCCAGGAAAGCAGCTTTCCTAGTGTAGCAAGCAGTCATTGTTTCTGGTAATAGTATTTATTGTTAAAGGCAGACGGCTAAAATAAATAATCTGTGCTTTCCCTGCAGGAACCAAGTCACTTGGCTCCACTGTGTGGAGCAAAATAATTATAGCATTCTCTTGGGTACCATCCAGTGAAATTACCATCACTGATGAGTTGGTATTTCCAGAAATCTCTATTAGACTATAGAGGACAATTAAAAATTTTAATGGAGCAAAGTGAAATTTGTTTGCTGATTTACAAATGTTACAGTTTATGAAATACAAACATAAGAAAGTCATAAAACATCAGTATAAATGACCAGAGGAGAAATTCTTGCATATATGATGTTCTGTGGTAAAGCCCGTTCTCAAGTAAATTATATTTCATCTAAATATAGGTTATAGTCGAAATCATACTTAAAGTTAAGAGAAAAAGATAGCATAACTACTGTCTGTCCTGTCTATTGAAGGAGTTTTGCTATGATTGATGTAAAAATGAAAAACAGTCAGAAAGTAAAATGCAAATTCAACTAATTTTTCATGCTTAATTATATAACATCTAAAAGTGGTACACCCCATTAAGATACAAATACCCTCTAAAGACAGCAAAAAAAAAATATATACAACCATTTTCAATATCTTTCGCATCGTTCTGGCTCAGTCTGCTTTACTATATTGCTTTACTTCATTGATGTTTGAGGGCATTGGTTTATAGCTATCCTAAGATCCCACCACACCATCTCAATTGAGAGGAGGACTGGACTTTGAATTTCCATTTTAATAATGTAACGGATCTCCTAGCACCCCGCCCAGGTACCTCCGTTGATGGATGCTCCCAGTGCTTCCCAGAGGACTCCAAGCACTCCGCTCTACACCAAAACCACCACAGGAGCCAGGAACAGCTCTTACAAGAGCTAGTAGTTATAGCCAGGGAAGTATAGCAAATCTTCAGCGTATAGCAATCCCCACACACATGAGACGAGGCTCTATGTTGAATGTTAAACAGCTACTCTTTAATGGGCTATTTTTCAGCCTTTTATGCAGGTCTCCTAGCAAGTGACACTCCCCCTGGGGCCCTTGTAAAAGACTGTGACAGTTTATATTTTAGCCAATCACATGCATTTACAGTATTGAAACCTTCCCACCAATTGTACACAAAATCCCCTTCCCTCTGTCTATAACGCAATCAACAAAATACAATGAGCATTGTCTGTGATGCAATTAACTAACACACTGGCATTTTCTGAGAAGCAGTTAACTAACACACTGGCATTGTCTGAGATGCAATCAACAAAATACAATTACCAAACGTAATGGGCTAACTTAATCACTCACAGACAGAAAACACACATTTTTCCCCAAAACACAGAAAACACCCCAAAATCCCACATATCCCCATAATGTATACATCCATGGATAGCTCTGATCTGGGTGAACAACATATCCAAAAATCACCCAGATCCGAGCAGGGGTTCCCGAATTCCATGGAAGTCACATTTGGCCGGCCGCAAGCATGGCTTTCCTGCCCAAAACAGTTCCACGGATTTAAGCTGTTTAGCCGGTCTGTCTTCTCCTTCAAAGTTAGTATGGGCCATAATCCTGGGGCAAGAGGCTGGCAACAAGGCCCCTCCAAAACCCAGTGGCGAGGTTGGTTTCGCCACAAATAACTTGATATTTTTTTTAGCCATTCATATGTTGATTTGTTGGTGTGCTTGGGGTCAATGTCCTGATACATATTTTAGCCCTGCTTAAGACCTCCTGCACACGAATGTGGGCCCGCCATGCCAGTTTTGTGAACCTTAAACCGTGGGTCCACAAAACACAGGCATTTGCCGTGTACACGTCACATCGCTTTGCGGACCAGTTGACTTCAATGAGTCACATACCCATTGAATTGAAATGGGTGTGCACCGTGATGCGGAGTTCATGCGTGTCTATGCCCAACAAGGGCATGGAGGCCCCATCATCGTGTGCAGGAGGCCTAAGACTGAATACATCAATCATATCCACAGCCCCCCATTCACCCCACGGAGGGCAGAAAGAGTGTGTTCTTTTTCACATATTTTCAAATATATTTTTCTGTTTAAGTCAACCAATGAATTGTCCAGAATCAACAGTTTTCACGTATAATATAAATTTATATCATACCATACCACAACTAGCTGGTTGCCACAATCGGGAACAGGTCCGGATTACTTCAACCAAGCTCTGCCCTTGTCAATCAAGTAAAGCATGACCACTCCCTGAGTGAGCTGAAACTGCATAGCTAGGGAGCTGCGCATGCGCTGAACAAGGAAGGTGAGACAGCCCCTTGAAACTGTACATGTATCCAACATTTGCAGTTTTAAGATGTTTGGCATTCTTGATGGCAGTTTTTTTTATGTGTTCAGGAGAAATTTGCACACCTACTGACCAAGAAGTAAAAAAAACCTGGTTAGCAGGGCTGTGGAGTCGGTAGATAAATGCTCCGACTCAGACTCCGACTCCGACTCCTCAGTTTTTTGTAACTCCGACTCCGACTCCCCGACTCCGACTCCTCTGTATTTAATATGTGAATGTATTTTATACATTCCTTGAAGGAAAGAAAGAAGTTCTTCTAAGCTCTTCTAGCACAGAGAGGTAGTTGTGAAGAAGCTGCTGCCTTTCCTTTGTGTGCTGATCTTCTGCTGAAGATAGGGCAGTGGGAGGATCCAGGAAGGGACATTTATTTTAAAACATGATTTCCCTAGAAGAATCCCATAGTCATGTTTAAAGTTTAAGATAACAATCTGAGTTTACACGTTTTATAGCCTTAGGCTACTTTCACACTAGCGTTCGGAGCGGGTCCGTCTGATGTTTCATCAGACGGATCCGCTCCTATAATGCAGACGTTTGCATCCGTTCAGAACGGATCCGACTGCATTATAACTTAGAAAAAATTTTAAGTGTGAAAGTAGCCTAAGCGGATCCGTTCAGACTTTACATTGAAAGTCAATGGGGGACGGATCCGCTTGAAGATTGAGCCATATGGTGTCATCTTCAAGCGGATCCGTCCCCATTGACTTCCATTATAAGTCTGGACGGATCCGCTCGCCTCCGCACGGCCAGGCGGACACCCGAACGCTGCTTGCAGCGTTCAGGTGTCCGCTCACTGAGCGGAGCGGAGGCTGAGCGCTGGCAGACGGATGCATTCTCAGTGGATCCGCCTCCACTGAGAATGCATTAGGGCCAGGCGGCTGCGTTCAGGGCCGCTCGTGAGCCCCTTCAAACGGCGCTCACGAGCGGACACCTGAACGCAGGTGTGAAAGTAGCCTTAGCTGAATGACAGCAGTTTTTCCAATGGTTTACAGCTTCAGTCTTGAACTATTGACCCTCCATTCCCTTCACTTATACAAGTGTCTCTAGTCCTGCAAAACACATATTTACTTAATCCCTTATCAGTGAGAGGCTAGGTAAACCATGGGCATTGTGTTCCATGTAACATCAGAACACAACACAATGGAAAGTATATGTATTGCCACTCCTAATTGTGCATTGCGTGCCATATAGTGAAGCATATGAAAAGCATGCTTCTTCACATCACTGAACGCGTTTGTTTTGCGGTTACGTGAGGCACTGCATGCATTGGCCTTTATTCTTACAGTAGAGAAGTCATTAATTATAACTGTTTATGAATTCAGACATTTAAACTTGATTTTTTATTTTTTATTCCAATTTAAATTTAGTCGGAGTCGGTTCATTTTTTGATGACTCCGACTCCAGGTACCCAAAATTGACTCCGACTCCTCGACTCCGACTCCGACTCCACAGCCCTGCTGGTTAGTATGCAAAACATATAGGGGCAGTATTATAGAGTCAGGGGTGCTGCTGCAAGGCTTCCTTTTTCAAAAGAATGACTAGACTTTCTAAGGAGAGTTCACACAAGGTATCAAATTCTCTGAAGCTTTTTACTTGATCTACATCTGTCTCCTAAAACATAGAAACATAGAATGTGTCGGCAAATAAGAACCATTTGGCCCATCTAGTCTGCCCAATATATCTGAATCCTATGAATAGTCCCTGGCCCTATCTTATATGAAGGATAGCCTTATGCCTATCCCATGCATGCTTAAACTCCTTCACTGTATTTGCAGCTACCACTTCTGCAGGAAGGCTATTCCATGCATCCACTACTCTCTCAGTAAAGTAATACTTCCTTATATTACTTTTAAACCTTTGCCCCTCTAATTTAAAACTGTGTCCTCTTGTGGTAGTTTTTCTTCTTTTAAATATGCTCTCCTCCTTTACCGAGTTGATTCCCTTTATGTATTTAAAAGTTTCTATCATATCCCCTCTGTCTCTTCTTTTATCCAAGCTATACATATTAAGGTCCTTTAACCTTTCCTGGTAAGTTTTATCCTGCAATCCATGTACTAGTTTAGTAGCTCTTCTCTGAACTCTCTCTAGAGTATCTATATCCTTCTGGAGATATGGCCTCCAGTACTGCGCACAATACTCCAAGTGAGGTCTCACCAGTGTTCTGTACAGCGGCATAAGCACTTCACTCTTTCTACTGCTTATACCTCTCCCTATACATCCAAGCATTCTGCTGGCATTTCGTGCTGCTCTATTACATTGTCTTCCCACCTTTAAGTCTTCTGAAATAATTACTCCTAAATCCCTTTCCTCAGATACTGAGGTTAGGACTGTGTCAAATATTCTACCCTTGGGTTTTTATGCCCCAGGTGCATTATCTTGCACTTATCCACATTAAATTTCAGTTGCCAGAGTTCTGACCATTCTTCTAGTTTTCCTAAATCCTTTTCCATTTGGCGTTTCCCTCCAGGAACATCAACCCTGTTACATATCTTTGTGTCATCAGCAAAAAGACAAACCTTACCATCGAGGCCTTTTGCAATATCACTTATGAAGATATTAAACAAAATTATTCCCAGTACAGATCCCTGTGGAACCCCACTGGTATTAACATGACCTTGTTTTGAATGTTCTCCATTGACTACAACCCTCTGTTGTCTGTCACTCAGCCACTGCCTAATCCACTCAACAATATGGGAGTCCATGCTCAATGACTGCAGTTTATTGATAAGTCTTCTGTGTGGGACAGAAGACTAAAACATAGGCTCATGTTTGGTATGTACTTTTAGCACCTGATACATATACTGAATGGGTCCATAGACCCCCATGGACCCAACATGTACCAAAAGAGTGTCCTGTTGTTATTCTCCAAGCAGGTATATGTTGGCATACTGATTTAATGATTTACAGTTCCAGGTTCCTGCATAGTCATCTCAAATGTCCCTGTCAATCAAGAAGAAGAGGAAGTGGATAGCATAGAAAGCAGGAGATGCAAGGGTGCAATGGCTTGGATCCACCCTTGGGGCACCTTATTGACCATTTGCATATGTATTAAAAGTACTTTGTGTCCTAAATTATGGAACAGATCGCTAAGGTGCTATCTTGCCTGTATTTGGTGTACAGAGACATCATTCAGTAGTTTGAAACTACCAAACAGGGGACACATTTATTAGTGACTATTTTCTGTATATTTTCAGTGTAACTGGCATAAAACTGTATCTTCCAAACTACTGAACGGATGTGGGTGAATTTTGGATATGTGGTTCACCCAGATCCCCCGGTTCCGAGGATATATTGGTTCTGGGGTTATTGCATGTTTTGGGGTTCCTGTGATATGTTTTATAAAACTGTATTTCTCTGCCTTTAATAATTATATTCGCCAGTGTGTTCAATAATCATCACCGGCAGAGGGGAGGATTTTGTGTGGGTGTGTTTCTATTGTCCCATTGTGTGTTTAAATGGTGATGTCTGTCCTGTTGTCTCCACATGTGTATTGGCGTTCTCCCTTTGTCCTGAGAGATAATTGGATTGCCCTCGGTTGTCTCCGGGACAGAGAGGAGGAAACCATATGATGCATTGTGGGGATGTGTTGTATCTGTCCTGTATTTGCAACAACTGTAATAAAAACCAGGCTGGGTGTGCCAGCACGTCAGACCACTGCTTGACCCCCAACACAGAGCCTTGTCTCGTTATTGCAGGGGATTCCCTGTATGCTGTTGGAGACTGATTGCCAGGAGTGTAAGCTGAGTGTATGCTGTTCCTGTTCGTCTGCTGGCAGCTATTCGCGAGGTTTCAGTTTGGAGTGCTATTTTGTAACCAGTTCGGGAGTTTGGTGTTCTGCAGTAGCTGTGCCTGTCACTCAGAAAGGGGCATATCGCCTAAACGGATTTTAACCCCTTGTCTGCTGAAACGGTCCGTTACATCATGTAATTAGTTTTTCTTTTGCTCGAGAGCCAGAGGATCTTACCCTTCAGCAGATATTTCCTTTTAGGTACAGTACTTTACGAGACCCATGATTGAAGATTAACCACAACCATTACACGATGCCCTGAATTGTGACCCAAACAGCGAGGTGCTGACATTTCATTACATACATAGATTTATGCATTAAATACTCTGAATTGTGACTCTAACAGCGGAGACGATGACAGTTCATTATATACAAGATTACATATACAGGGAGTGCAGAATTATTAGGCAAGTTGTATTTTTGAGGATTAATTTTATTATTGAACAACAACCATGTCCTCAATGAACCCAAAAAACTCATTAATATCAAAGCTGAATATTTTTGGAAGTAGTTCTTAGTTTGTTTTTAGTTTTAGCTATTTTAGGGGGATATCTGTGTGTGCAGGTGACTATTACTGTGCATAATTATTAGGCAACTTAACAAAAAACAAATATATACCCATTTCAATTATTTATTTTTACCAGTGAAACCAATATAACATCTCAACATTCACAAATATACATTTCTGACATTCAAAAACAAAACAAAAACAAATCAGTGACCAATATAGCCACCTTTCTTTGCAAGGACACTCAAAAGCCTGCCATCTATGGATTCTGTCAGTGTTTTTATCTGTTCACCATCAACATTGCGTGCAGCAGCAACCACAGCCTCCCAGACACTGTTCAGAGAGGTGTACTGTTTTCCCTCCTTGTAAATCTCACATTTGATGATGGACCACAGGTTCTCAATGGGGTTCAGATCAGGTGAACAAGGAGGCCATGTCATTAGATTTTCTTCTTTTATACCCTTTCTTGCCAGCCACTCTGTGGAGTACTTGGACGCGTGTGATGGACCATTGTCCTGCATGGAAATCATGTTTTTCTTGAAGGATGCAGATTTCTTCCTGTACCACTGCTTGAAGAAGGTGTCTTCCAGAAACTGGCAGTAGGACTGGGAGTTGAGCTTGACTCCATCGTCAACCCGAAAAGGCCCCACAAGCTCATCTTTGATGATACCAGCCCAAACCAGCACTCCACCTTGCTGGCGTCTGAGTCGGACTGGAGCTCTCTGCCCTTTACCAATCCAGCCATGGGCCCATCCATCTGGCCCATCAAGACTCACTCTCATTTCATCAGTCCATAAAACCTTAGAAAAATCAGTCTTGAGATATTTCTTGGCCCAGTCTTGACGTTTCAGCTTGTTTGTCTTGTTCAGTGGTGGTCGTCTTTCAGCCTTTCTTACCTTGGCCATGTCTCTGAGTATTGCACACCTTGTGCTTTTGGGCACTCCAGTGATGTTGCAGCTCTGAAATATGGCCAAACTGGTGGCAAGTGGCATCTTGGCAGCTGCACGCTTGACTTTTCTCAGTTCATGGGCAGTTATTTTGCGCCTTGGTTTTTCCACATGCTTCTTGCGACCCTGTTGACTATTTTGAATGAAACGCTTGATTGTTCGATGATCACGCTTCAGAAGCTTTGCCATTTTAAGAGTGCTGCATCCCTCTGCAAGATATCTCACTATTTTTGACTTTTCTGAGACTGTCAAGTCCTTCTTTTGACCCATTTTGCCAAAGGAAAGGAAGTTGCCTAATAATTATGCACACCTGATATAGGGTGTTGATGTCATCAGACCACACCCCTTCTCATTACAGAGATGCACATCACCTAATATGCTTAATTGGTAGTAGGCTTTCGAGCCTATACAGCTTGGAGTAAGACAACATGCATAAAGAGGATGATGTGGTCAAAATACTAATTTGCCTAATAATTCTGGACTCCCTGTAGATGTATGCTTTAAAGAGCCTCTGTCGGGATGATCAACCCTATTAAACCAGCCCTGGTGGGGTGATTATGCTGATATAAACTATACCTTATTTATCTTTGTAGATTGCTGCATTGTGGAGATTTTTATCTTTATGCAAATAAGGCACTTAGAGCTCAGGGGGTGGGGCAGTGAACCCCTCAAGCACCACTACAGGTACACCCCTAGTGCAGGGCTTTGTTTGACAGGGCTAATAGCCCTCTCTAATGGTGCCTGTGCTGTTACTCGCTAATAATCATTGGTGGTTCAGCATTAATATGTTTCGTGGAGTCATTAGTGTTAGTAGGTCATTCTTCTAGGTAACATGCTATGGGTTATATGTCTACAGTCATTGGTGGCAGTGGAGATTCTGAAGATGGTAACAAGCGCTTTGTGAGAAGGAGAGAATACTTACCTTTCTATCCTGCCGGCAGCTGCTCCCCTCTGCTGTGTCTAAAGCAGCCAGCAACTTACCTTCCAGGTGGATGGAAAGGTAAGCTCTTCTCCCCGCATAGTGCTTGTTATCATCTGCAGAGGCGATGCTGCCATCAATTATTGCATACATATAAGCCACAGCACTTTATCAAAACCATGCAATCCTAGGGGAATTGATGATTTTGGTAAAACACAACGACTCCATGTTATTGCTGGGCCACCAATTATTATTATTAGACACAAGAAGACAGCGCTATTAGCCCTGTCAATCAAAAGGAAGGGAGGATTGCACTGAGCACGAGGGGTGTAGCCTTAGTGGTGCATGAAGCACTATGGTCCAACCAAACCTCCCCCTGGTGCTCCAACTGCCTGATTGGCATAAGGATAATATTTCTCTTATCTTGGGAACGCTGCAACCTACAAAGACAAATAAGATATCGTTTTAATCATCATTATTAACCTTACCAGGCAACATGCTTGGCTTAGTAGGGTTTATCATGCTGATCAAGGCTCTTTAAATAGTCTATATTGTGACCCAAACATCAGAAGCACAGACAACATCATCATGTAGAATGACAGGTTTTATGCTTCATGTCATTCAACACGTTCACCCTGCATAGAAAGGAAAACATTGGCAGCAGCTAATTATCCTGGCTGCCAAAGAAAATACTTTATCATACGTCAGAAGTATGCCATATTCTTTCATCAAGGTCACTCCTAGATAAGCCATGTCACATTTTCACAGAAATATATGTATACCTTGCAGCACATAGACTGCTGCCTTCCATCTAGTCATTGCTAGTTCTTTTTGATGAGTTCCCTGGCTTTCCATGCTGGACATGTTTGTCTTGTCATAAAGGGTGAGTCACGTGCAGGCAGATACAGTCTTGTTTCATAAGAACAGAGAGGTGGCATGTTGCCGGACAAGTCATCTGGCTGGAACAAAGAAGCAGTTTAGTAAATTAATTGGGAACCGGTTGTAATGCACAAGCGCCGAAATATGGATTGTTCTTACCTGCTACGGAGGCCAAGACACAAAACCTTTCCTTGGAAGTACTTTTACTACCGACTCATTAACCCTTCACTAGTAAAGGAGAAGGTTCTTTTGTTCTATATACTGTTGTTTAGGGGTAGGTTCCATGGATGCAGGCTAGGGATGAGCGAATCGACTTCAGATGAAACTACTTCGGAAGAAGTTGATTCACATAATACTGAATATTATGCGAGTGCTCCGTACAGTATTAGAATGTATTGGCTCCAATGAGCCGAAGTTATTGCTTTGCGAAGTCTCGCAAGACTTCGGGTAATAACATCATAAATTAATTTGTACTGTAAAAAAAACATTTTCCAAACTTGGGTTTGGTTCGAAGTGGTACCTTGGAACCTAACCCTAGTTCAGGAAATGTTGTTTTACAGTAGATGCCAAAGTTCTGGTAGAAATACATTGAGAAATATAGTGTTTAGAATGAGCGCCATATTTGTGATACACCTGTTCCACTTATTCCATTGTAAAAGTCAGATAAGGGAGGTGATCTGGAGACTACCGGTTTTTAGTATTTTTTTATTATTCATATTTCTTCCACTTAATAAAAAAAAAGTAAATTCATGAGAAATCTGCAAAGCCACACTTTGCGTTCCACATTGCCCAGGAATGTTTGACGAACATTGAAAATTGTAGATTCACACTGAAGGCATCAAAACTATGAATTAACGCATGTAGAATTATATACATAACAAAAAAGTGTGAAACAACAGAAAATATGTCATATTCTAAGTTCTTCAAAGTAGCCACATTTTGCTTTAATTACTGCTTTGCACACTCTTGGCATCCTCTTGATGAGCTTCAAGAGGTAGTCACCTGAAATGGTCTTCCAACAGTCTTGAAGAAGTTTGCAGAGATGCTTAGCACTTGTTGGCCCTTTTGCCTTCACTCTGCTGTCCAGCTCACCCCAAACCATCTCAATTGGGTTCAGGTCCGGTGACTGTGGAGGCCAGGTCATCTGGCGCAGCACCCCATCACTCTCCTTCATGGTCAAACAGCCCTTACACAGCCTGGAGGTGTGTTTGGGGTCATTGTCCTGTTGAAAAATAAATGATGATCCAACTAAACGCAAACCGGATGGAATAGCATGCCGCTGCAAGATGCTGTGGTAGCCATGTTGGTTCAGTATGCCTTCAATTTTGAATAAATCCCCAACAGTGTCACCAGCAAAGCACCCCCACACCATCACACCTCCTCCTCCATGCTTCACGGTGGGAACCAGGCACGTAGAGTCCATCCGTTCACCTTTTCTGCGTCGCACAAAGACACGGTGGTTGGAACCAAAGATCTCAAATTTGGACTCATCAGATTTCCACAGGTCTAATGTCCATTCCTTGTGTTCTTTAGCCCAAACAAGTCTCTTCTGCTTGTTGCCTGTCCTTAGCAGTGGTTTCCTAGCAGATATTCTACTATGAAGGCCTGATTCACACAGTCTCCTCTTAACAGTTGTTTTAGAGATGTGTCTGCTGCTAGAACTCTGTGTGGCATTGATCTGGTCTTTAATCTGAGCTGCTGTTAACCTGCGATTTCTGAGGCTAGTGACTCGGATGAACTTATCCTCCGCAGCAGAGGTGACTCTTGGTCTTCCTTTCCTGGGGGGTCCGCATATGAGCCAGTTTCTTTGTAGCGCTTGATGGTTTTTGTGACAGCACTTGGGGATACTTTAAAAGTTTTCCCAATTTTTTGGACTGACTGATCTTCATTTCTTAAAGTAATGATGGCCACTCGTTTTTCTTTACTTAGCTGTTTTTTTCTTGCCATAATACAAATTCTAACAGTCTATTCAGTAGGACTATCAGCTGTGTTTCCACCTGACTTCTCCACAACGCTGCTGATGGTCCCAACCCCATTTATAAGGCAAGAAATCCCACTTATTAAGCCTGACAGGGCACACCTGTGAAGTGAAAACCATTTCAGGTGACTACCTTTTGAAGCTCATCAAGAGAATGCCAAGAGTGTGCAAAGCAGTAATCAAAGCAAAAGGTGGCTACTTTGAAGAACCTAGAATATGACATATTTTCAGTTGTTTCACACTTTTTTGTTATGTATATAATTCCACATGTGTTAATTCATAGTTTTGATGCCTTCAGTGTGAATCTACAATTTTCATAGTCATGAAAATAAAGAAAACTCTTTGAATGAGAAGGTGTGTCCAAACTTTTGGTCTGTACTGTATTAAAACAGATGTAAACAAAGTCTTTTGTGGAGGCGATGATTACCTTATAATACCTTTTATTCAGGCTTGGTATGGTTTTTGGTGGCAGTATTGTTTTAATCCATAGTGCTATACTTTCCATAAAGAAGAGGATTGTTAAGGGTGTTGCAGCTTCATGCTTGGACAGGGCCTTAGTTGCTGTACTAGTCTCAGTTTATAGTTCCTATGTAGACCATATGTGTCACCATACAAAATACAAACAAACCCTCGTGAGAGATTTATCAAAACTGGTGTAAAGTACAACTGGCTTCGTTGCCCATAGCAATCAATCAACCTTCCATTTTGGACATCTCCATTGGAAAATGAAAGGAACAATCTGATTGTTTTCTATAGGCAACTAAGCCAGTTTTCCTTTACACCAGTTTTGGTAAATCTCCCCCTATGTGTTATCTAGTGTTGTAGTCATGTTGCACTCTGTTCACATATGCATTTGTAGCTTTGTATGATGTACATAGTCTAATATTGCCTTCCAACTGCCCTTTTTGTGGCTGGGCTATGGTTTGAAAGTGCACATGGCCTGTAAGCAAGCATGTTGTACCTATAGGGCACAGTGAAGATAATGACCAGAAATTAGGCTATTAAAAGCAAGGTACAGCATACATATATAAAATCATGATAATACATGAAGTGTAACAAACATCTGGCACGCCATAGAGGCAAAGACATAACATTTGCACTTATGTTGGTCTGTTTTCTGAGCAAGCATTATAATCCCATTCACATTTATGACAGGGCCATTAACATTAAAGGGGTTGTCTGGGCTTTTTAATATTGCTGAACTATCAGATCGGCTTGGGCAGGCCCAGCACTATGAAGTGCCTTTTGTGCTGTGGCATTAGAAGAATTCTGATATCTCTGACTTTTTTTGTCTAACCAGACTGTCTTTTATTCTGTAATTCCTCTAGCGCCATTCTATGGAAACAGTAGGTTTAAAGAGCACACCAAATGCTCTTTATTAACTTTTCTTCATATATAACACTGATAGTCCATGTACATAACATGTGTTGAAAAGATATCACAAAATGGCGGTATGCATAAGTTGGTGGTTCAACTGTTCAATCTTGTGATTCAACATAAAATGGTGGATATATTTCTCTCTTCAGTATCTGTACTCTCACTCTGTACAAGTTATTTAAGCACTTTATGATCTCTCTGAGAGGTATATCTGAGCTCTAACTAATAGGTCTACTTGCTGAATTGGGTCGCAGTATGCAGTTAGCAGTAACTATTTGCAGATTGGTTGAGTATAATCTGGTATGGTTGTATGCAATTTGGATTGCAATATGGAATTTGAATTTGGATTGTGAACTTTGTAGTTTGCAATTGGTGGAACTATTTTGGCTTCTCTGCTTTCATAAAACACATCTCTTAGTGGGGTGAATGTCTGTTCAGCTTCTCTCCTCTGGTGTAATGATTCTAGCAGCTCCTGCTGGGGGAATTTCCCACACAGGCTGTGTGTGAGGCTGGCTGTGATTGGTCAAGACTCCTTCCCAGCAACAACAGTTTAACTCTATGCTTTCTGTTGTTTCTGCTGTGTCATTGAGCTTACCTTACATTATATAATGAATCTTAAAGGTATATTATCTTTTCTGCTTCTGTGAACACAATATATAACAGTTTTATGACATCCAAACATGACGTCACTGTAAATAACTCTGCTTTTGTTTTTAATGCACAAACATAGGAATTGTATTAAGGTTATTAGCAGGTTTAGCTGTATGCACATATAAGCTATGCTAGCAACCTAGGACAGGTCTTAGCTGGCCAGCTACACTAACACCCAGCACCCCCGTCCATCAGCTGTACAGGGAGACAGCACGCGCACGTGCAATCTCCCTTCTCTCATCCTGCTCACTGCTGTATGTCTATGGGATAGGAACAGTGGACAGAAAGAGAGAAGGGAGACGGCATGTGCACACCGTACAGCTGATCGGCGGGTGTGCCAGGTGTTGGACGACTGCCAATCTGATATTGATGACCTATCCTGAGTATTAAAAAGCCCGGACAACCTCTTTAATTGCCCTTGGTATTATTTGAGGGTCCTGGCTCACAGACCCCGATTATTGCAAGCTTCTATAGCTTTTACTGGCATTAGTCAGTCATTAGTTCCCTGGTATGTGCCTTTCAGCTAGAGATGGTCCCTTGTAGATGGAACAAGCTAGTTGTACCTAAATTTATGTCACAGAATTCATGGCATGTAAAGAATTAAGTACATGATCTTAATTCTATGTTGTATGGTTTTCTAGAATTTGCTGTATAGTTCAAGGTAGTCTCACAGTGATTTAAAGATGTCATTATGCTGACATCTATGATTTGCTATAGGCGCATGGAGCCAGCTGTCACTACCAGAGCTTTGAGACGTTCTCAAAGCTCTGTGTCTCCACCCCTGTGATGATGTCACTTAGGGTTGGAGGTTTTCTCACTGTTCTGTTTCTCCGCCCCTGTGATGAGCTCTTACTCCCAGCTGTCTCTCCTGCGTTTGATTTCTCTGCCTTTAAATCACCCCTCCTCCTATTGCAGGGCGTGGATTATATTTCTCTTTTCAGTTGTAGCTCTGTCTTGAGTATCTTCACTCCTTTAGCTACTAGTTCTCTGGACCTGAGTTCTGCTGCTGCAAGCACTCCGGATATTGCCAGCGGTCCTTGGATCCGTCTTCTCTGCGGCTGCAGCTCCATCAGCTAAGTGTGCAGACTTTGTTATGTACCTGGTGATCTCCTGACTGGATCTGAGGTGGCCCCGGTTCCCTCCATATTCTGTGCAGGGCATCGGTGGCCGTGCCCCTTCCACTATTGTAGGGGTTATAGGGCTCATCAGTCTAAGGTACGCGGGCATGCCTCGTTCCACCATTTGGATCCGGGCATGTGCTTTAGCAGCATAGGGAGAGTGTTGAGGGTCTGACAGGGGTCACCCTTTCTCTTCCCTAGTTTGGGGTCCGGTCAGTAGCTCTTTTTACTGTGTATACTCTTGTTACCCTTAAACAGCCGTGACATTATAATCCACCAAAACCGTCCTTGTTGACATGGATCCGCTTTCTGACCTGGTTGACCGCATGCAGGGTCTTTCTTTGGAAGTAGCGGATCTCCGTCAATCTCTGACTCAGCTACAAGCATTGGGCTCTGCTCCGGCTCATGGAGTCTGTTGCGAGCCAAAGGTCTCACTTCCGGAGACGTTCTCCGGGGGCAGTGAGAATTTTGTTCGCTTCAGAGAGGCATGTAAACTCCATTTTTGTTTGTGTCCCCACTCCTCTGGTAATGAGGAACAGAGGGTGAGGATTGTCATCTCCCTGCTCAGAGGTAATGCTCAGACTTGGGCTTTTTCGCTGCCATCAGGGGATCCTTCCCTGCGATCCGTGGAGAGGTTTTTTTTGGCCCTGGGGCAGATATATGATGACCCGGATCGTGTTGCTCTGGCAGAATCGAACTTACGTGTTCTATGCCAGAACAAACTGTCTGCGGAGCTTTATTGTTCTGAATTTCGGAGATGGGCAGCTGATTCAGGCTGGAATGATGCTGCACTCCGAAGTCAGTTTTGTCATGGTCTCTCAGAGGATTTGAAAGATGCCTTTGCTTTCCATGAGAGACCAACATCCTTAGAGTCTGCCATGTCATTGGCGGTACGCCTTGACAGGCGTCTAAGGGAAAGAAACAAGACCTCTCCGTCCAGCCATTGTCAGTCTAGGGGCAATGGTGCGGACTCATTCAGTATGCAGGGGTCTCATCCTGTCTCGCTCCCCTCTGAGGAGGAGCCCATGCAGCTAGGCCGACTTGCCCCTGATAAAAGAGGATTTAGTCCTCAGAATATGGTGTGTTTTTGTTGTGGGGGCATAGGTCATTTGGCAAATGTTTGTCCGTCTAGGAGATTCCTGAACTGTACTAAGAGCGATAATAAGAGAAAAACCTCAAGAGGTGGATCATCAAGTTCTGCTTCATCTGCTACTTTGGGCAAAGTTGATGTGGGAATTGATGCTTTTCCTCTGACCTGCAGTTCCCGTTTTCTCCTGTCTGCCAGAGTGGCGCTAGAGAGCAAGGTCATTCCTTGTGAGATTTTTGTCGATAGTGGAGCGGCCGTCAATCTTATTGACACTCAATTTGTAGCCTTGCATGGTTTTCAGGTTTGTACATTAGAAAAGGATATACCTGTTTTTGCTATTGACTCTGCCCCACTCTCGCAGAGATCTCTGAAAGGCATTGTTCACAATATCCGGCTAGCTGTAGGTGACACTCATGTGGAGGAGATATCTTGTTTTGTCCTTAACGGATTGCCTTCTCCTCTAGTTTTGGGGCTACCCTGGCTCACTAGACATAACCCCACTATTGATTGGCAAGGAAGGCAAATAAATGAGTGGAGTGACTTTTGTAGAGAGAATTGTCTCACAGCCACTCTTGCAGAGGTGTCTACTAAAACTCTGCCATCATTTCTCTCTGATTTCTCGGATGTGTTTTCCGAGAGCGGTGTTCAGGAGCTACCTCCTCACCGGGAGTTTGACTGTCCCATTAACCTCATTCCCGGCGCCAAGCTGCCAAAGGCACGCCTCTACAATCTCTCACAACCGGAGAGACTCGCAATGCGAACCTATATCTCTGAGAGTCTCGAGAAGGGGCATATTCGTCCCTCAAAGTCGCCTGTTGCCGCGGGTTTTTTTTTTGTTAAAAAAAAAGATGGCTCTCTGAGACCTTGCTTAGATTTTAGGGAGCTGAACCGTATCACGATTCGCGATCCCTATCCCCTTCCTCTGATCCCGGACCTCTTCAACCAAATTGTTGGGGCCAAGGTGTTTTCCAAATTGGATCTGAGAGGCGCGTACAACCTGGTCAGGGTCAGAGAGGGGGATGAATGGAAAACGGCCTTTAATACCCCTAACGGGCATTTCGAGAATCTCGTTATGCCTTTCGGCCTGATGAATGCTCCGGCCGTCTTTCAGCATTTTGTTAATAGTATTTTCTATCATTTAATGGGGAAATTTGTATTGGTGTATCTTGATGATATTTTGATTTTTTCCCCTGATGTTCAGACTCATCAGGATCATCTTTTTCAGGTCCTGCAGATATTGCGGGAAAATAAACTGTATGCCAAGCTGGAGAAATGTCTTTTTATGGTATCAGAGATTCAATTTCTGGGTTTTCTCCTCTCTGCTTCTGGTTTTCGCATGGATCCGGAGAAGGTCCGTGCTGTGCTGGAGTGGGAGCTTCCTGAAAATCAGAAGGCATTGATGCGCTTTCTGGGTTTTGCTAACTACTACAGAAAGTTCATTTTGAATTATTCCTCTATTGTCAAACCCCTTACTGACATGACAAAAAAGGGGACGGATTTTTCCTCTTGGTCGGAGGAGGCGCTTGCAGCCTTTTCTAAGATTAAAGAGAGTTTTGCGTCTGCTCCCATCTTGGTGCATCCCGATGTTTCCTTACCTTTTATTGTTGAGGTGGATGCTTCCGAGGTGGGTGTGGGTGCAGTTTTGTCCCAGGGCCCCTCTCCTGCCAAATGGCGACCTTGTGCCTTTTTCTCTAGAAAACTCTCCCCGGCAGAGAGAAACTATGATGTGGGAGATAGGGAGTTGTTGGCCATCAAGTTGGCTTTCGAGGAATGGCGCCATTGGTTGGAGGGGGCCAGGCACCCTATCACCGTTTTTACCGACCATAAGAATCTGGCGTACCTGGAGTCGGCCAGGCGTATGAATCCGAGACAGGCCAGATGGTCTCTGTTCTTCTCCAGATTTAATTTTGTTGTTCCTTTCCGCCCTGGGATCAAGAATGTGAAGGCTGATGCTCTCTCTCGCTGTTTTCCGGGAGGAGGAAACTCCGAGGACCCGGGTCCCATTTTGGCGGAGGGGGTAGTTGTTTCTGCTCTATATTCCGATTTGGAGGCCGAGGTCCAGGCTGCCCAGTCTGAGGCACCTGCCCGTTGTCCCTCCGGGAAGTTGTTCGTGCCTCCTGAGCTACGTCACAAACTCTTTAAGGAACATCATGATACAGTTCTTGCTGGTCACCCCGGGAGTAGAGCCACGGTAGATCTCATTGCTCGGAGATTTTGGTGGCCGGCTCTTCGTAAGTCTGTGGAGGGTTTTGTGGCGGCTTGTGAGACGTGCGCTCGCGCTAAGGTCCCTCGTTCACGACCTTCAGGTTCCCTTCTCCCGTTACCCATACCTTCCCGTCCTTGGACACACCTCTCCATGGACTTTATCACGGATCTTCCTCGTTCCTCGGGGAAGTCGGTGATCCTGGTGGTCGTGGACAGTTTTAGCAAGATGGCTCATTTCGTTCCTTTCCCTGGTTTACCCAATGCTAAAACGTTGGCGCAAGCTTTTGTCGATCATATTGTTAAATTGCACGGCATTCCCTCTGAGATTGTTTCCGATAGAGGCACGCAGTTTGTGTCCAGGTTCTGGAAGGCTTTCTGTTCTCGCCTGGGGGTTCGGCTGTCCTTCTCTTCTGCTTTTCACCCGCAGTCGAATGGTCAGACTGAGCGCCTCAATCAGAATCTGGAGACATATTTGCGCTGTTTTGTGGCAGAGAACCAGGAGGATTGGTGTTCATTTCTCCCTCTTGCTGAGTTTGCTTTGAACAACCGTCGTCAGGAATCTTCTGATAAGTCACCATTTTTTGGTGCATATGGGTTCCATCCGCAGTTTGGGACATTCTCGGGAGGGGCTCTTTCTGGTTTACCTGAGGAGGAGAGATTTTCCTCGTCTTTGTCTACCATTTGGCAAAAGATTCAGAGTAATCTCAGAAAGATGAGTGAGAAGTATAAGCGTGTGGCTGATAAGAGACGTGTGCCTGGTCCGGACCTGAATGTGGGTGATCTGGTGTGGTTGTCTACAAGAAATATTAAACTGAAGGTTCCCTCCTGGAAATTGGGTCCCAAGTTTATTGGGCCTTATAAAATTTTGTCAGTCATCAATCCTGTTGCCTTCCGCCTTGATCTTCCACGGGTTTGGAAGATACATAATGTTTTTCACAGATCTCTCTTAAAACCATATGTCCAGCCCACGGTACCCTCCTCTTTGCCTCCTCCTCCGATTTTGGTTGATGGCAATCTGGAGTTTGAGGTTTCCAGAATTGTGGACTCTCGCATTGTCCGCGGTACTCTTCAGTACCTCGTTCATTGGAAGGGTTATGGTCCTGAGGAGAGGATGTGGGTTCCGATCTCGGACATTAAAGCCACTCGCCTTATCAGGGCATTTCATAGGGCTCATCCTGGGAAGGTGGGTCCTGGGTGTCCGGAGTCCACCCGTAGAAGGGGGGGTACTGTCACTACCAGAGCTTTGAGACGTTCTCAAAGCTCTGTGTCTCCACCCCTGTGATGATGTCACTTAGGGTTGGAGGTTTTCTCACTGTTCTGTTTCTCCGCCCCTGTGATGAGCTCTTACTCCCAGCTGTCTCTCCTGCGTTTGATTTCTCTGCCTTTAAATCACCCCTCCTCCTATTGCAGGGCGTGGATTATATTTCTCTTTTCAGTTGTAGCTCTGTCTTGAGTATCTTCACTCCTTTAGCTACTAGTTCTCTGGACCTGAGTTCTGCTGCTGCAAGCACTCCGGATATTGCCAGCGGTCCTTGGATCCGTCTTCTCTGCGGCTGCAGCTCCATCAGCTAAGTGTGCAGACTTTGTTATGTACCTGGTGATCTCCTGACTGGATCTGAGGTGGCCCCGGTTCCCTCCATATTCTGTGCAGGGCATCGGTGGCCGTGCCCCTTCCACTATTGTAGGGGTTATAGGGCTCATCAGTCTAAGGTACGCGGGCATGCCTCGTTCCACCATTTGGATCCGGGCATGTGCTTTAGCAGCATAGGGAGAGTGTTGAGGGTCTGACAGGGGTCACCCTTTCTCTTCCCTAGTTTGGGGTCCGGTCAGTAGCTCTTTTTACTGTGTATACTCTTGTTACCCTTAAACAGCCGTGACACCAGCTCCCCGAGATGTCTGCATTTTTATTATGTATTTGTCTTCTGCACATAAATCTACAAAGGAACTCATGAATTTCAGCAAGAAACAGACACTTCAAAAAGTATTTACCGAAGGCATCATATGCATTGAAGTAGCTATGAAAAGGGCAAAAGGCAGGCCATCAAAAGAAACAGTAGGACAATGTAGCCTTCAATACTGTAACTTTTGTGCTCTTAGGCCTCACTCATATTTGTGGATGGATTGCTATGAAGTACAGTATACTCCACATTCACTAGAACTGTTAACATCATCAAATTGGATCTGTTACCAAAATATGCTGTCTTGTTTAAAGCAGATAAGTCGTCAGGCTATGTGTAAGGGCAACATAGTATGTGTGAAGGTCCGCTCTACTGTTAGCCAAAATGGCACAAAAATATATAGCGGTTTGGCTAATAAAATCTATAAAAAAAATACACTGGATAAATAGTTTAAGATCAGCGTGTTTTGAAAAAGAGCATCCCCCCCTGCCCCTTCCTCACAGTGATTAAAGGACTCCTTTGTATGCAGACTACTGTAGGTTATCTACATTAGACAATGGTGGGTCGGGCTTTTAGTTTCTAAGGACCCCTATACGCATTTACTATTGTTGGCCAAAACCCAGTTTTCAGCTGGACCAGCCAATGGCTATGGGGGAGCCAACTCTGCCCCAAAAGATGATGTTGAATTTGCCCAATCCTTTTGTTCTCCCAGGAGATAAGATGCCTCCAGAGGACCCTGGCAGTGGCTTTCTCTTCTCTACCCATTGAAAACACATACATATTTGGCCAAGTGTGTATGTTTATAAGGGAGTTGGGAGAAGTAACTGGTTCATCCTTCTGCTGCTACCTGCTCATTCTCTTGTTTTTGCACAAAGAAGCTAAAGTACATTTTCTCACTTTAATTTCTAACATTTGGATGTCACCCGTGTTACTGTAGTGTGCCTCCACAACAATGCTTCTAGGGGAAAATGACTCCATAATATTACATGTAATAGAACGTGCCATCTTTTTGTTTCTCATAACACATGCTATCTTTTTTTTTATCACAAATTCTGTATAAACTGTGAGAAAAAATAACTTGGTATACCTAACTAGGAAATCGCTGGCAGGGATGAATACAGTATGGGCTAATACATTGCTACAGGTACTGTATTACAGATACATACAGCATGGATCATAATGTGCCGATGTGCGTGAGCTTTTATGCTTTATAAAACATTCTGCATGTCCATTTATTGAGGGATACTGATGACTAACTTGGGGAATGGCATGACTCCTGCCAAGCTGCTTTTCCCTTTCTCTGCTGTCAGCTCAGTGCCAGTCTGGTTTTCAGTGGAACGAGTGAATCATGCCCAACAGTCTAGTTGTTAGGGAAACAAGACCTTCCAACTCCAGCAATTGAAATGTGGCTGTCAGCCAGAAAGTTGCTAGCAACCAGTTTGTCCCAGATCAGGTCAGCTTCTGGTAGAATTACATTAAACTCCATTTATTCCACCACAGACAAATATGTATATATACACTACAGTGGTCTAATGATACTGAGCAGTCACTTGCTCATTATCATCAGACCACTGTCAAAGCATGACGTAGCTCCATTCGATATATGACGCAGTACAAAATTTTACCATAATACTTTCATGTATTTTATCTACATCAGGGGTCACCTGCCACCGCCATTCCAGCTGTTGTGAAACTTCAACTCTCAACATGCTCCATTCGCTTCTGTGGGAGATCTGAGAACAGCCAATTATGTGGGCATGCTGGGAGTTGTAGTTTTGCAACAGCTAGAGTGCCGAGAGTTGCCAACCCGTAATCTACATCATTTACATCCAACACTTTCAGTTTGCTGGTTGGACTACAGCTCTTACCAGTGACTCTCTATTGAGGATAAAAGGGTATGGGGGCTACAGGTGGTCTCTACATGTATTAATAGGACACTTTGTAAGGCATTATAGAAAATGGAAAAACATTTATAAAGATGAAAAGAAAATTGAAAGCAATGCATATTGTTCTATATCAGTTTGCATCCATCGGAGATCCCTGCGAAAGTGGTATACACGTTGATCTCAAGTTCTGTGCCCCTTTGGGTTTTTGTCCTGAGATTTCCAGATCTCCTAGCATAGGTCGCACTCCTTTAGGCTCCTATAGGATTGTAATTCATATTGCAGTTTGCTTTTGTTGACAGAAGTGTCAGCATATCCTCCAACAATGGCGGCTGTAGCCTGGCTGCTCCACAGATTTCAGCACTATTTTCCAGAGGCCCATTCATGAGCAAACGTGCCCATAGTTTCGGCTTCTGATATGCTGCTTAAGCCATGTACTGTACCTGGTGCTGATTCTCAGTGAGGAGTGACCCAGTGCCCTGATGTTGTCCAAACAGTGCAGACAGCGTCAGACGTCTGGTTTACTCCTCAGTGAGAACCATTTCAGGGACCACCTCCTTGACAGTGCTTGACCTCAATAGCATATCAGAATCCAATTAAACAGACTCAGGAATGTGGGGGCCTAGGAGGAAAAAAAAGCGCTGACAAATGTGGAGCAACTGCAAACAGGTGAAGGCGGTTCTCTTTAATAAAATTTGATTGCTTGGTCATTCTAGTAATAAATGGGAGTCCCCGCCAAGGTAAACTGCTGACATGTCTCTATGACATATCCCTTTTTAGAAACCTGGCGCTACAGTTTAATACCTTCATAATGACTTTTCTTTACTTGTTATCTGAGGCTAAACATTTCAAAATATGTTCAGTAAGTCTGGCCTTCTGGAGCACTTGTACGCTTTTACATGTAATTTATTTACCATGAAATTATTTGTGACATGATTGATTCCAGAAAACATATTAAGCATGGATGTGATCCCATAGCGTGCTCATAAGGAGAACAGTTGCACTGATTTTCCTTGGTAAATGTTCATACAACTGCTAAAACAAATGTTCCAAAGATAATCAGAAAGAGATGCTTCCATTTCTAAATGTTCAGACATTAGATGATAAAGAAGGACACTGGCAAAACATAGAAACAGTATAGTGAACCCGTTGACGTTGATAGCATTACGGTGGCATTCTGATTATTGAATGCTATGGCGTGTCAGCCTATGAGTCGCCCCCTGAGACTGAGGGCGCTGCAGCGGATGATAGGAGTAGCTCTGTGCAGGAAATAACCTATGAGAGGGATTCCCGCAGTAGGACATTTATAGATCAGAAAGTGATGGCACTTCAAAAAACAAAAGAATTCTATCAATCCTTAATATTTCCTTTTGTTCTTAAGGAGTTAAAACAATGCCACACTGAGTATAATTACAGTGTAAGGCCTCATGCACACGACAGTATTTTTTCACTGTCCGCAAAACGGGGTTCCGTTGGTCCGTGATCCTCGACCGTTTATTTTTTTTTCGTCCGTGGGTCTTCCTTGATTTTGGGAGGATCCACGGACATGAAAAAAAAGTCGTTTTGGTGTCCGCCTGGCCGTGCGGAGCCAAACAGATCCGTCCTGAATTACAAAGCGACGTCCGTTTGACGTTGACACAATATGGTGCAATTGCAAACTGATCCGTCCCCATTGACTTTCAATGTAAAGTCTGGAGTCCCTTTTATACAATCGGATCTGAGTTTTCTCCAATCCGATGGTATATTTTAACTTGAAGCGTCCCCATCACCATGGGAACGCCTCTATGTTAGAATATACTGTCGGATATGAGTTACATCGTGAAAACTCATATCCGACAGTATATTCTATCACATGGTGATGGGTACGCTTCTAGTTAGAATATACTACAAACTGTGTACATGACTGCCCCCTGCTGCCTGCTTACAGGGGGCCGTGATCAGCACAATTAATTCCTCAGGTGCCGCACCCGAAGGGGTTAATTGTGCGTATCATATCCCTCTGTAAGAGATCAGGGCTGCCTGGCAGCAGGGGGCAGACCCCCCCCCCCCTCCCCAGTTTGAATTTCATTGGTGGCCAGTGCGGCCCCCCTCCCTCCCTCTATTGTAATAAGAACATTGGTGGCAGTGTGCGGCCTCCCCCGGCCCCCCTCGGCCCTCCCTCCCTCTATTGTAATTAGAACATTGGTGGCAGTGTGCGGCCTCCCCCATCCCCCTCCCTCCCTCTATTGTAATAAGAACATTGGTGGAAGTGTGCGGCCTCCCCCGGCCCCCCCTCCATCCCTCTATTGTAATTAGAACATTGGTGGCAGTGTGCGGCCTCCCCCGGCCCCCCCTCTCTATTGTAATTAGAACATTGGTGGCAATGTGCGGCCTCCCCCGGCCCCCCTCCCTCCCTCTATTGTAATAATAACATCGGTGGCACAGTGTGCGGCCCCCTCCTTCCTCCCTCTATTGTAATAAGAACATTGGTGGCAGTGTGCGGCCTCCCCCGGCCCCCCTCCCTCCCTCTATTGTAATAAGAACATTGGTGGCAGTGTGCGGCCTCCCCCGACCCCCCTCCCTCCCTCTATTGTAATAAGAACATTGGTGGCAGTGTGCGGCCTCCCCCGGCCCCCTCTCCCTCCCCCTATTGTAATTAGAACATTGGTGGCAGTGTGCGGCCTTCCCCTGGCCCCCCTCCCTCCCTCTATTGTAATAATAACATCGGTGGCACAGTGTGCGGCCCCCTCCTTCTTCCCTCTATTGTAATAAGAACATTGGTGGCAGTGTGCTGCCTCCCCCGGCCCCCCTCCCTCCCTCTATTGTAATAAGAACATTGGTGGCAGTGTGCGGCCTCCCCCAGCCCCCCTCCCTCCCTCTATTGTAATAAGAACATTGGTGGCAGTGTGCGGCCTCCCCCACCCCCCCGATCATTGGTGGCAGCGGAGTTCCGATCGGAGTGCCAGTTTAATTGCTGGGGCTCCGATCGGTAACCATGGCAACCAGGACACTACTGCAGTCCTGGTTGCCATAGTTACTTAGCAATAGTAGAAGCATCATACTTACCTGCTGGCTGCTGCGATGTCTGTGTCCGGCCGGGAGCTCCTCCTACTGGTAAGTGACAGGTCTGTGCGGCACATTGCTAAATGAACTGTCACTTACCAGTAGGAGGAGCTCCCGGCCGGACACAGACATCGCAGCAGCCAGCAGGTAAGTATGATGCTTCTACTATTGCTAAGTAACCATGGCAACCAGGACTGCAGTAGCGTCCTGGTTGCCATGGTTACCGATCGGAGCCCCAGCGATTAAACTGGGACTCCGATCGGAACTCCGCTGCCACCAATGATCGGGTGGGGGGGGTGGGGGAGGCCGCACACTGCCACCAATGTTCTTATTACAATAGAGGGAGGGAGGGGGGCCGGGGGAGGCAGCACACTGCCACCAATGTTCTTATTACAATAGAGGGAGGGAGGGGGGCCGGGGGAGGCCGCACACTGCCACCAATGTTCTTATTACAATAGAGGGAGAAAGGGGGGGCCGCACACTGTGCCACCGATGTTATTATTACAATAGAGGGAGGGAGGGGGGGCCGCACTGGTCACCAATGAAATTTAAACTGGGGAGGGAGGGAGGTCTGCCCCCTGCTGCCTGGCAGCCCCGGATCTCTTACAGGGGGCTATGATACGCACAATTAACCCCTTCAGGTGCAGCACCTGAGGGGTTAATTGTGCTGATCACGGCCCCCTGTAAGAGATCGGGTGCTGCCAGTCATGTACACAGTTCGTTGTATATTCTAACTAGAAGCGTCCCCATCACCATGGGAACGCCTCTGTGTTAGAATATACTGTCGGATCTGAGTTTTCACGAAATGAAAACTCAGCTCTGAAAAAGCTTTTATGCAGACGGATCTTCAGATCCGTCTGTATGAAAGTAACCTACGGCCACGGATCACAGACACGGATGCCAATCTTGTGTGCATCCGTGTTCTTTCACGGACCCATTGACTTGAATGGGTCCGTGAACCGTTGTCCATCAAAAAAATAGGACAGGTCCTATTTTTTTGACGGACAGGATACACGGATCACGGAGGCGGATGACAAACGGTGCATTTTCCGAGTTTTCAATGGACCCATTGAAAGTCAATGGGTCTGCAGAAAATCACGGAAAACGGAACAACGGCCACGGGTGAACACAACAGTCGTGTGCATGAGGCCTAAGGGTACTTTCATACTTGCGGCAGAGGATTCCGGCAGGCAGTTCCGTCACAGGAACTGCCTGCCGGATATGCAAACTGATAGCATTTGTCAGGATCCGCACGCATTGCACCCGCACGGAAAACTCGCCCGTGTGAAAGGGGCCTAAGAAACCAATGTGGATAAACAGAACTGTAAAGAAAGCAATAAATGACAAAAAGAAAGCATATAAAACACTAAAACAGGAAGGTAGCACGGAAGCACTGAAAAACTATAAGGGAAATAATAGAACATGTAAAAAACAAATAAAAGCGGCCAAACTAGAGACCGAGAGATTAATTGCCAAAGAGGGTAAAACTAACCCTAAAATGTTCTTCAATTATATAAATGTTAATAAGTATAAATCTGAAGGTGTCGGCACGTTAAAGAGTAATGAGGGGGGAGTCGCAGAGAGCGACGAGGAGAAAGCAAAGCTGTTAAATATTTTTTTCTCCAATGTATTCACTGAGGAAAATAAACTGTCAGATGACATGCCGAATGTTGAAATAAATTCCCCATTAAAAGTGTCCTATCTGACCCAGGAAGAAGTACAACAGCCACTTAAAAAGATTAAAATAGACAAATCGCCAGGACCGGATGGCATACACCACCGTATCCTAAGGGAATTAAGTAATGTCATAGCCAGACCCTTATTTCTGATATTTTCAGATTCTATATTGACAGGGAATGTCCCACAGGATTGGCGCATGGCAAATGTGGTGCCAATATTCAAAAAGGGTCCAAAAACAGAGCCTGGAAACTATAGGCCGGTAAGTTTAACATCTGCAAAAACTAAGCTGCAAAAAACAGTGTCAGGCAGCTGCTGCCAAGGCAAATAAGTTAATGGGTTGCATCAGAAGGGGCATAGATGCCCGTGATGAGAACATAGTCCTACCACTTTACAAATCGCTAGTCAGACCACACATGGAGTACTGTGTACAGTTCTGGGCTCCAGTGAACAAAGCAGACATAGCAGAGCTGGAGAGGGTCCAGAGGAGGGCAACTAAAGTAATAACTGGAATGGGGCAACTACAGTACCCTGAAAGATTATCAAAATTAGGGTTATTCACTTTAGAAAAAAGACGACTGAGAGGAGATCTAATTAATATGTATAAATATATCAGGGGACAGTACAGAGATCTATCCCATCATCTATTCATTCCCAGGACCATGACTGTGACGAGGGGACATCCTCTGCGTCTGGAGGAAAGAAGGTTTGTACACAAACATAGAAGAGGATTGTTTACAGTAAGAGCAGTGAGACTATGGAACTCTCTGCCTGAGGAGGTGGTGATGGTGAGTACAATAAAGGAATTCAAGAGGGGCTTGGATGTATTTCTGGAGTGTAATAATATTACAGGCTATAGCTACTAAAGAGGGGTCGTTGATCCAGGGATTTAGCCTGATTGGAGTCGGGAAGGAATTTTTATTCCCCTAAAGTGAGGAAAATTGGCTTCTACCTCACAGTTTTTTTTTTTGCCTTCCTCTGGATCAACTTGCAGGATGACAGGCCGAACTGGATGGACAAATGTCTTTTTTTGGCCTTATGTACTATGTTACTATGTTATTGAGCCCCTAGGACAGGACTCAGTGCTGGAAAAGAATAATGCTAGTGTGAAAGTCCCTTAACCTACCTGTACTTGTACATGAAGTCAGACATGATCTGCAAGTTCTGACCCAGGCCAGCACGTTGTGGATACTTACATTTGCTGGACATATTAGAAATGTTACACACTGGATACACAATTGTGGATTTAGTTCAGCTATTTGAATGCCAGTATTTTTCTTTTTGGCAAGCCTATGAGATTGCAGCATGTGGATTCAATTGTCTTGAAAACATAAGTCTGATAAATCGGGATGACGGGGTGAATTATAATTATTCATATAATGTGTATTTATTTGAGAAGCTGTGTTATTAACTCAAATTCCACAGAGAACAGTGAACACTTTGTCTTACTGTAATAGTAAATGAAAGCGACTTAAAGACCATCACATGTCCGGAGAAAAACACCACACCCAGAGCATACTGTGAATTGGAAACAATGCTAAGTGACCAAAAAAAAGAAAACCAAGAAACTGTATTAGGCCTCTTGCACACGAACGTTGTGTGGCTGTATTGCGGCCCGAATACAGCAGGTACGCAATCTACAGGCACTGGCCCGTGTGCACTCCGCATCACAGATGCGGATTCATTCACTTGAATGGGTCCGCAATCACAGAGATGCGAAACGGAAGCACGAATCGGTACCCCACAGAAGCACTACACTTGTTCTATTTTTTGCGGTGCGGACGGATCACGGACCCATTCAAGTTGAATGAAAACACAATAGAATATGGCGGAGCTCACCTGAATCACCACCAAGCGTGGAGTAAAACAGCAAGGCGTGGAGGAAAACAGCTAGGGACCAGGTGTGGAGGAAAACAGCAAGAGAAAATAATCCAGCTTCCAGGATGGTAGTGGAAATTCGTAATAATCTTTATTCAATAGGTGCAGAATAAAATCCAACATGTACATCTACGCGTTTCAGATCATCAGGTTCTGATCCTTACTCATGGCAATAGTATATGGCGAGTGCCGGTCTTAAATAGAAAGTAAAAAACCTATATGTAGCCCTAACAAAATTACGGGCTCACCCCTAATGAGAATATATATAACCGATTGGAAGGAGTGAGATAAGTAAGGTACAATTAGTGCAAAAAATACTACAATAGTCCAAAAATAACATAATTTATTTGAAAATCACAAAGAAGACACATGATCAGCACTGGTCACAAGTAGAACAATAAACACAGGTTACAATACACATTAAAAACCAAGGGGACCGATGGTGAGCTGCCGATATATATATATATATATATATATATATATATCTGGATATAAAGTGCAAGTGCATAACTATAACCAATTGGTCATCAATTGAAGGACATATAATATCCACAAGCTGTGGCTAGTAGATACCACAATAGTATCCCCATGCATGTATATCAAAATTTGCCGCAAAGTTGGTGTGAAATATACACCACATTTGTCAGAATTAAGGCAGTAAAGATAATTGAGGTTAAATTCAGCATATGATAGAAAAAATACTGACCAATTGATATGAATATATCGTGTAGCAACACCACCGGTCCACTCCCCAACGCACGTTTCGCGTACAGCTTTTTCAAGGGGTACTGGTTGGCAGAAGGAAAGGCTATCTTAAATAGGTCAAGTGGATGCATTTCATTGGTTCTTGGACCTGTATTTAATTGTATTCCCCAGGCTCACCTGAGTATTCTCGCACGGCGGTCGTTGGCAGCGCCCGGCCCCCCACACAGGCCACCACACAACACATCCAGCGACGCCGCGCCAGTCCGGAGGAAGGCAGTCACGCATTTCTTGCGCGACACACGTCACTCCGGAGCGACCGGCGGCACACGAGCACGGCGCATGCGCAGATTGCCGGACACGCCACAGCCGCCATGTCGAGTAAGGGCACAT
Source organism: Bufo gargarizans (assembly GCF_014858855.1). Classification (NCBI taxonomy): domain Eukaryota; kingdom Metazoa; phylum Chordata; class Amphibia; order Anura; family Bufonidae; genus Bufo; species Bufo gargarizans. The sequence continues at coordinate 384,312,108 of NC_058081.1, read as the reverse complement.
GGATGGATCATAGAAATATGTATAAAAACGTCAACTCAATTTACATGGAATGGTGGTAACTTACACATATGAACATCATACATAGATCTTACAATGCAAAACACAGTTTTTATTATAAAGGCATGAATATGTATATATTCTAACAGCCTAGGTCAAATGTTCGTCAGTCGTCAGAAGAGAATGCGCATACATAAAACCTCTCCTCATTCATATACACATGACTCTAATGTATATACATATATGTATATGTTCATAAAGTGCAGGAACCTGAAGTGCAATTGCACTATACAGATGCCATGTACTTCACAGGGGTAGTAGTCATGCACATCGAATAGCTCAGCAACTCGATGTGACATGCTACAATTGTGACGCATGCGCAGGAGAAAGCATAGGACAAGCCTATTCCAATATATGTGCTGTGAAAGAAAATTAAAGAATTATGAATAGCTAAAACTGACCCCAAATTGCCATAATACATAATTTGGCAATGTGCACAGTACCATAAACGTGACCCCAAATAATTATTACTCAACCTCATTGGGAGACCTTTAATTACATACTGAGAGGACATTAAACATTGTTATTACTGTCATCCTCTTATCCTCCTGTCATACACAATTTATTATGGCAGGAATTAGTAATCTAAAGCCTCCTATCTCCCAGACCCCTTGATACAAAATGAAGTGCTGAAAAAGAAGAAATTATTAGTTTAACAAAACAGAAGTGAATGAATACCAGTATAAATTACATTCTACATGCTTAGTTATATCTAAGGCAACAAAATTAGATATAGTTTCCTATGTGCAGGCCGGGAACACGACCATATATATAAGTGTCAAAATCCCTCAAAAGAGGGGGGAATATATCCACCACCGCACCGTGAAGATTTCGCGTTCTCCCCTGTACAGGCGTCAATCCCCTACAGTATAATACCACCAATGCTTGCACTATCCACATCCAAAGTCACACATAGACCCATCATACGGCCCCTCTTCATACCTCAAGCCCCTGTGTACATCAATCAGCTCCCCATCCTATCCACCGCCTATTCATGAACACCTTTCAATCACCGCCATACACATAAACATAAAGAAACCTGGACAGAGCATGGAGATCCAAGGAGGAAGCATTCACAAGAATGATGCAAAAGGCACCTTATCATTCAACCCATATGGCACTTGAGTTTGAAGTTTGATTATCCATTTACTTTCTACTTGTTCAAGTCGTCTAAAGAGGTCACCTCCTCGAGAGCCCAAATTCACCCTATCGATACCACAAACCCTCAGGTCCTGCCATCGATTAATGTCGTGCGACTGGTTTAAGCTTCAATATTCGTTCCCTATCATCAGCTCCCACTTTCGACGCCATCCGTATATCACTCTGATGTTCCTGAACGCGTATACGCAATTCTCGTGTCGTCATGCCAATGTAGATTAATCCACATGGGCATGTTGCGTAATAAATAACGCCACAGGTACTACAGTTGATCAAATGCACAATCTTGTAAACATTTTTACCAGACGAGTCGCTAAAGGAAACACTTTTTACCATGGCTTTACAAACACTACAATGTCCACATGGTGTCGAGCCCCACTTTGGTCACCTAGACTGAAACAGGAATTCCTGATTACTCGGTGGGATATAATGGCTAGATACCAGAATATCACTAAGGCTACTTTCACACTAGCGTTCGATCGGATCCGTTCTGAACGGATCCGATCATAATAATGCAGACGGAGGCTCCGTTCAGAACGGATCCGTCTGCATTATATTAGCAAAAAAAAAGCTAAGTGTGAAAATAGCCTCGGACGGATCCGTCCAGACTTTCAATGTAAAGTCAATGGGGGACGGATCCGCTTGAAGATTGAGCCATATTGTGGCATCTTCAAACGGATCCGTCCCCATTGACTTACATTGTAAGTCTGGACGGATCCGCACGCCTCCGCACGGCCAGGCGGACACCCGAACGCTGCAAGCAGCGTTCAGCTGTCCGCCTGTCCGTGCGGAGGCTGAACGCCGCCAGACTGATGCAGTCTGAGCGGATCCGCATCCATTCAGACTGCATCAGGGCTGGACGGAAGCGTTCGGGTCCGCTCGTGAGCCCCTTCAAACGGAGCTCACGAGCGGACCGACGAACGCTAGTGTGAAAGTAGCCTAAGATTCCTGCTGCGTCTGGAGACCAGAGTGGGGGCCGAGGTGAGAACCGAGTTTAGAACGTGATCAGTCTGTAAGACAGGCCAGTATTTTACAAACGTTTTTCTGATGTTATTCCATTGTGGATTGTAATCAGTAATCATACAGACTGGTCGAACCTCATCCACCGCCGTATTCGGGACTTTTTTAGGCTTTGTTGTAAGGAGGGTCTGTCGAGATGTATTGACAGCTCGCTGATACCCCCGTTCAATAACCACAGGATGATATCCTCTTTGTACAAAGCGCTGTCGGAGCTGGGTTGATTCTTTTTCAAAGTCCTCTGTTGTAGTGCATAGTCTTTTAGCTCTTAAAAACTGACCGATCGGTATAGACCGTTTTTGATGTTGTGGATGAAAGGACGATGCATGCAACAGGGCATTTACAGCAGTATCCTTACGGTGAATTGCCGTCGATAGGGTGCCATCCATAGTCGTCTTGATATTGATATCCAAAAAGGTCATTTGACATTGGGAGATGGTCTGGGTCAATCTAATATTCCAATCATTTGCGTTTAGTTGTAGCAAAAATAAATCAAGTGCTGTCCTGGATCCCTGCCAAACAAACAAAATATCATCTATAAAGCGGATCCAGGATATAACCTGTCCATTTGCACCATCCATGACTTGTTGTACATATTCACGTTCCCAAAGACCCAAAAACAGGTTGGCGTATGAGGGCGCACAAGTCGCCCCCATCGCCACACCTCGCAATTGGAGATAGTATCGGTCCTTGAAGAGGAAATGATTATGTGTGAGTACAAAGTCCAACAAAATTAATATGAACTCCACCAATTCTGGCGACAGGTTCCTTGTCCGCAAGAAGAAACTGGAGGCCCTCAAACCAAGTTCATGCTGGATACAGGTATATAGCGATTCTACATCGCATGTCACAAGATACATGTCATCCTCCATATGGACATTTTCCAATCGTTTTAGCACATCGGTGGAGTCACGCACATAAGACGGCAGACATTGAACACATGGCTTGAGGTAGAAATCCAAAAAGCGACAGATGGGTTCGCTTAGCCCCCCCACACCCCGACACTATCGGTCTACCCGGAGGCCTTCGGTAGTAGATACAGTGTGGGGGTTATTGGATATTTCATCACCAAGCCATTATATACCGTCTTATTGATAATTGATGACTCCACCGCTGCCAATAGAATGGCCTGTATCTGCATCTGATAGCCACTGGTGGGATTAGATGTCAGTCTCCGATAGCAAGCAGTATGACGTAGTTGGCGATGAGCCTCCGCCTCATACATCTCAATAGGCCAGACTACCACGTTTCCACCCTTGTCAGCCGGCTTGAATACCACCTTTTTCATTGATTTTAATTGTTTTAGCGCCATTCTCTGAGAGTGGTTCAAATTGTCATATGAACGCTTCGTAGGAAGGGAAAATAAATCCTTCACCACCATTTTAACAAACGTTTCAATTGCCGGACTGAGTGACAAGGGTGGAAACGTGACAGACCGACCACGGTTGAACGGCGGAAATTTCGACTCACCTGTCTCCTGCTCCATCAGTAATTCCTCTAGTATTCGAAGCGCCTCCAGTTCCTTCGGGGCTGTAAAAATATCATTTGAACATGTTTTAGAAAAGTGCTTCCTATACACCAACTTCCTTGCAAACAGGAAAGTATCCTTGATTGCAGTGAAGTTGTCATTTGTAGATACAGGACTAAAAGATCGTCCAAGGGACAGCACTTCCTCCTGGGGATCAGAAAAGGTTATATCCGAAAGGTTAATTACCTTTAATTCTCCATTCTTGGAGTCATCCAGATTATTGTATTTTCGTTTGATGGGAGTTTTCGATGTCATCATGGTCTGTCCTACTGGTGTTGAGCCCTCTGCACGCTGTGAATGATTGCTTGGTACAGATGTCACCGAGCTTGAGGCAGAACGATCAGTATTACGTTTATAGTGCCACCGGAATATTCGTTCATTTTGATAATCTGCAATATCACGCTGAAATTTCTTTGCCTTTTGTTCTTGAATTTCTGTTTCCCAGCGGGCTTGATCGTTATTTAAGTCTTGCTCAAACCGTGCCATCATCTCTGGGTTACCTATTGAACGCAGTTTATCCTGTAGTGGTGTAATTGACTTCTCAATATCCTCCAGTTGCTTCTTTTCATATCCAATCAGTAACTCAATAAATGTACGTGAACACAGTTTACAGGCTTCTTCCCATCTCTGCTTTAAGATGTCATCTCCCAATGGAAATGAGGGGCATACCTGAACTCGAAGGCCCCTGGGTGCCAAATCTCTAGTCAAGTACTGTTCAAGCGCAGCTTTATTCCACCATGTTTTGGTTCTACTGCGATATAGATGTATATACATTAGAGTCAAGTTTATAAGAATGAGGAAAGGTTTCATGCACGTATATATATGCGCATTCTCTTCTGACGACTGACGAACATTTGACCTAGGCTGTTAGAATATATATATATTCATGCCTCTATAATAAAAACTGTGTTTTACATTGTAAGATCTATGTATGATGTTCATATGTGTAAGTTACCACCATTCCATGTAAATTGAGTTGACGTTTTTATACATATTACTATGACCCATCTATGTGCCCTTACTCGACATGGCGGCTGTGGCGTGTCCGGCAATCTGCGCATGCGCCGTGCTCGTGTGCCGCCGGTCGCTCCGGAGTGACGTGTGTCGCGCAGGAAATGCGTGACTGCCTTCCTCCGGACTGGCGCGGCGTCGCCGGATGTGTGGTGGCCTGTGTGGGGGGCCGGGCGCTGCCAACGACCGCCGTGCGAGAATACTCAGGTGAGCCTGGGGAATACAATTAAATACAGGTCCAAGAACCAATGAAATGCATCCACTTGACCTATTTAAGATAGCCTTTCCTTCTGCCAACCAGTACCCCTTGAAAAAGCTGTACGCGAAACGTGCGTTGGGGAGTGGACCGGTGGTGTTGCTACACGATATATTCATATCAATTGGTCAGTATTTTTTCTATCATGTGCTGAATTTAACCTCAATTATCTTTACTGCCTTAATTCTGACAAATGTGGTGTATATTTCACACCAACTTTGCGGCAAATTTTGATATACATGTATGGGGATACTATTGTGGTATCTACTAGCCACAGCTTGTGGATATTATATGTCCTTCAATTGATGACCAATTGGTTATAGTTATGCACTTGCACTTTATATCCAGATATATATATCGGCAGCCCACCATCAGTCCCTTTGGTTTTTAATGTGTATTGTAACCTGTGTTTATTGTTCTACTTGTGACCAGTGCTGATCATGTGTCTTCTTTGTGATTTTCAAATAAATTATGTTATTTTTGGACTATTGTAGTATTTTTTGCACTAATTGTACCTTACTTATCTCACTCCTTTAAATAGAAAGTAGGACGGACAACTCAGATGGAGATAATTCGCAACAATCACTCCTCCTTACATGCAAATTTAAAATACTGAAATGCTAGTAAAAGACAGAAAAGACATAATGTGCAAGGAACAATAGAATAGAATTAAATCCTGTCTGCGATTGAGTCCCTTTGGTATGCGTGTGTCCATAGAGAAAATCCAGTAGGATTGTTGATTTAGAAGAGCGTGCCTGTGGTCGTCCACCTCGCTTAAGACAATTAACCCTCTCCACTGCCTGTACTCTTAAAGGGCTTCTGTCACCCCACTAAAGTCATATTTTTTTGGGGGGGCTAGTTACATTCATTATAGTGCAATATATGAGAATATAATGTTGTTACTTACTTTCATTCGGCCTTTTCTTATAAAAACGAAGTTTTATAATATGCAAATTAGGTCTCTACCAGCAAGTAGGGCGTCTACTTGCTGGTAGCCGCCGCAAAAAAAACGCCCCCTCGTCGCGTTGATTGACAGGGCCAGCCGCAATCTCCTCCTCCGGCCGGCCCTGTCAGCATTTTAAAAATCGCGCGCCTCTGTTCATTCGGCACAGGCGCTCTGAGATGAGGAGGCTCGTCTCCTCAGAACTCCTTCAGTGCGCCTGCGCCGATGACATCACCGAAAGAGACGACGTCATCGGCGCAGGCGCACTGAGGGTGTTCTGAGGAGACGAGCCTCCTCATCTCAGAGCGCCTGCGCCGAATGAACAGAGGCACGCGATTTTTTAAATGCTGACAGGGCCGGCCCGAGGAGGAGATCGCGGCTGGCCCTGTCAATCAACACGACGAGGGGGTGGTTTTTTGCGGCGGCTACCAGCAAGTAGACGCCCTACTTGCTGGTAGAGACCTGATTTGCATATTATAAAACTTCGTTTTTATAAGAAACGGCCAAATGAAAGTAAGTAACAACATTATATTCTCATATATCGCACTATAAGGAATGTAACTAGCCCAAAAAAAAAAATATTACTTTAGTGGGGTGACAGAAGCCCTTTAAGCCCGTGATATCGCCGGCATGACATGCCGCGTAATGTGCATCAGGGGCAGACTCCGTCTCTTTTCACATGCGTAGACAAGGGTCACCTCCGACCCATGGGTTTTGTCCACGGTCTGTGGGTTCGAGATAGATCTCGTGGCCAACCCGGTGGGTCTGCCTCCTCCACACCCCATGGCGCTGTCCGGCCCAGCACGCACACTCGTCCATAGGGAACTAACAGATCTATACCAGAAAGGGGCGATGGATCACGTAGGCGTGGTCAGCAACATCTTCTTAGTCCAGAAGAAAGGAGGCCAGATGCGCTCTGTCATCAATCTAAAAACGTTAAACACGTTTGTCCAATATCGCCACTTCAAAATGGAGGGCATACATCTACGGGATATGCTCCTTCCAGGGGATTGGATGGCCAAAATAGATCTAAAGGATGCCTACCTGACTGTCCCTGTGGCACCCAGTTCCAGACACTTACTACATTTTCAATGGAACAATCAAATTTGGAGGTTCATGTGTCTCCCTTTCGGCCTCTCTTCCGCCCCATGGTGTTTCACTAAACTGATGTGTCCGGTAGTGGCTTGGCTTCGCAGCCGGGGAGTGCGATTGATTATCTACCAGGACGACATCCTGTTCATGGCCCGCAGTCCGTCCACCCTTCAGGAACATCTAATGATGTCCATGGCACTCATTTCCAGCCTGGGATTCATCATCAACCAAGACAAGTCTTGCCTGACCCTCTCCGTGTCCATGGAGTTTTTGGGTTACACCATAGACTCTGTCGCTCAGACTCTCAGCCTTGCCCAGTCGAAGGTCCTAGCTATTCAGAAAGAGCTCAAACACTCCCTGACTTTGCCTCAGTCCCTGAGACATTTAGCGTGGATAATCGGTTTCCTGGCCTCGTTTATTCAGGCGATTTTCCCGGCACCTCTTCACTACCGGGCTCTACAACGCCTTAAGATCGCGCACCTACGAGCAGGAGCGTCTTATGCCAGCACCCTCGCCCTGGATATGGAGACCAGACACGAGTTGAGGTGGTGGATTCACAACCTTTCGGTGTGGAATGGCAGGTCTATCTTCGGGCCCCAGCCGGACCTCATTATCGAGTCAGATGCCAGTCTTCACGGATGGGGAGTGCATTGCAACGGCGTCTCCACCGGAGGTCCTTGGTCTCGGGACGAATCTCGTCTCCACATCAATTCCCTGAAGCTTCTAGCAGGTTCCTTGGCGATACGCAGTTTCATCAACGGCACAGTCAGGGCCTGTATCAGACTCCGTATGGACAATGTGTCAGCGGTCCACTACGTCAATTGCACGGCTGGCACGCGGTCCTCCGTACTGACACACCTAGCTAAAGACTTCTGGGATCATTGTTTGGCCAGGGAAATCATGGTGGTCGAGGAATACCTTGCGGGCCTCAACAATATTCGGGCAGACTGGAGTTCGCGTTTCATGTCCGACTCCAGCGATTGGAAATTAGATGTCACAATTTTCTCTGCCGTTTCATCTCTTCGCGTCACGGTTGATTGCACAACTACCCAGATTTTTCAGCTGGCGGCCGGACCCGGAGGGCGGAAGCGGTAGCGGTGGACGCTTTCCTCTAACAGTGGTCAGGGCCCATCATGTATGTGTTCCCGCCCTTCGCGCTGATTCCGAGGGTTCTTCTACAGGTTCGATGTCAATCAGCCGAACTGGTTCTGATCCTACCCTTCTGGAGGTCCCAGTCTTGGTTTCCCCATCTGTTAGAACTACTCATCGACAAGCCGGTCATCCTACCCGCTCGCCCTTACCTTCTTAGAGGGCCAGCGGGTCAGCTTCCCTGTTGCTTTTAGAAGGAGTCTTACATCTCCGCGCCTGCAGGGTGTCGGGGGTCCCTGGGATGTCTCAGGCGTTTCAGAGACGACTAGATTCTAACTGGAGAGTGCATGGGCCCCCAGAACCAGACGAGCCTATCGAGGAGCCTGGGATTCCTGGGCTCGTTGGTGCCTCACTCGGGATTTGGATCCCGTTGAAGCACCTGTAACTGCAATACTATCTTTCCTGTCGTCTTTGTTCGAAAAGGCGTACAAAAAACCAACATACGTTCGGTATCTTATCCATTTTTCCCCTCTTCACCACAGTTTTGTCCAGTGGCTTGTCTATAGGAATACGAATCGCGCACAATCGGTTTCCGTCCTTCGAATTCCCCTCATCTGTTCATTTCATTCCACAGGCCTTTTTCCCCTGTGGCGAGCGTTACGCTCTCACGGTGGATTAAATGGATCTTGTCCCTCGCGGGGATTGATGCTCCAATTTTTACCACGCATTCAGTTTGGAGCGCGTCAGCCACTTCCATGACAGTTTCCGGAGATCATTTGGAGGACATCATGAAGTTGGCTGATTGGTCTAGGGTATCCACTTTCCGGGAATTTTATTTTCGGCCACCATCTCATGCCTTATGTTCTGTGGTGGCTCAACTTTAAACTTGCAATAGGAGCCTCCGTGTCCTGATATAAAATTTCATGATTTTCCTTTTCCATGATGTAAAGTCATGATTTTGTGAAGGACACGGAGGCGAGTATTGTCCCTCCCCTCTCACTGCCCTCCCTGTTTTGTCAGTCGACTTTGTTTGATACGCTGTGTATTGCCTCAGTTATATATGACTTCTGTTTTTTCAACAGTGACTGTATTTATATGCACTATGGTGATCCCTGTCGAATTTCTCAATACTTCTTTATCCAACATTTCTCCATAGGTTGAAGACGTCAAGCCTTGGGGAGCATGCTCCACCTATTCGATGCCGAGGTCCATTCTTCCTAGTGCTCAGACTTGTCATTCCGGTTAGGAGAAGTTGCCGAAGAAAGTTTTCCGGTCGTTCCGGTTTGTTTTTCGCCAGGATGATTCAGTTTCAGAGGCTGGCAGTACACAAATATATATATATATATATATATATATATATATACACTGGGACTAAGGGGATGGGCTTGTTGTCATGGAATAGGAAAATCATGACATTTTATTCTACACTATTGATCCTTGCACATTATGTCTTTTCTGTCTTTTACTAGCATTTCAGTATTTAAAATTTGCATTTAAGGAGGAGTGGTTGTTGCGAATTATCTCCATCTGAGTTGTCCGGCCTACTTTCTATTTAAGACTGGCACTCGGCATATACTATTGTCATGAGTAAGGATCAGAACCTTATGATCCGAAACTCGTAGATGTACATGTGGTAGGCAATTAAAGAGTGCCGTGTTTGTGTGAGGGGAGGCGGGGCTTTAATTATTTAATCCTGGCTCTCCTGCCCCCACTTGTCGGTTCAAATGCTTTCGAATCGGCTCGTGGGTTGGTGCCAGAGAAGTGTGTGCGTCACTGGAGAATCGGGTGGTCGGCTGCGTCGGGCTCGTCGCTTCGGTGATTAGGTAGGCAGGGTGGCTGCACCCTCGTCTCGCTATGTATAACATGGGGGGCTGCCGAGCGTGCCGCCGGCCCCCAGCCGCGCTGGCGACTGCCCGCACTCCCGATCGCTTCCGGCACCCCGATACAGGCACCCCGATCCGCTCCAGGCCCCGCGCCAAGCACCCCCGCTCCCACGTGCAGCGTCCCCCAGGCGGGCACCGCTCATCGGTGGCTCAGCAGCGACGGGTCACACGTCCTTCACATACCCAGAGCAGCGGTCACGCCGGCCGTCGGCTCCTCAGCGCAGCTCACTGGCTTGCTGTGCTCCAGCAGGCCCTGGCTTGATAGAGGGTGACACCTACAGGCCCATACTGGTACTGCAGTCCAGGTACAGGGCTCCTTGCTCAGGCACAGTGGCTAGGTACTAAGGCAGGACAAAAAAAAAAAAAAAAAAAAAAAAAAAAAAAAAAAGATTATCTATTTGGGATATGTTTTAAGGATCAAATATAAAGAGGGCTCCAAAGAGGGGGGCTGACCAAGTCACTTTGCGCACGCAGCCGGGCCGCCCGCAAGCCCATACGGCGAGTCAGGGGGTTGGTTCTGGCGCAGTCGCAATAATCCGGTGGACAGCTAAGGAGCGGTGGCAGGAGTGAAGGGTCACCCAGCCACCGTGCGCTCACTCACATGTCTGTCCTTGTTTATTCAGGTCCACAGGTGGTTGGCTAACTTACGATACTGTGGGGTTTGTGGCTGTCATGGCCGCCAGGTGAGTCAGGGGTGGTGCAGGCGTGGGCCAACCCCCTCCTTTTCTCCTGCATAGGCTTGGGGGACGGGGGATGGTGGACTATTATGGCCAGGCCTCTGGCGCATCTCTTACATGGTGGCGCCTACAGTTGTGGCCTTTGGTGGGGGGGAAAGTAGTAAAAAAAAAAAAAAGGTATAGATAGGAATGTTGCTTTGCCAGGTCTGTCACGACTACAGACCCGTTATAAAGCCCTGCCACGACTGCAGGCATCAGTCTGTCACGACTACAGACTCGTTATAAAGTCCTGCCACGACTGCAGGCATCAGTCTGTCACGACTACAGACCCGCTCTAAAGCCCTGCCACGACTGCAGGCACAAATCCGTTACGACTACAGACTTGTTATAAAGCCCTGCCACGACTGCAGGCATTAGTCTCATGTCAACAGACTCGTGAGGTAATACTACCACGTCTACAGGTGATGGTCCGTTACCGCTACTCCCGAGGTAGGGTCCCCTCACGACTACAGGGGCCAGTCGGTCACATCCACAGACTCGGTCGCACTCCCATTGACTACAGGCACTGGGTGGGCATCTACAGGTAGTTGCGTCACGTCTACGCACGCGGGTCAGCCACGGCCTGGGGGGTCAGCCTTCACAGTCACAGGTAGGTCCGGTCAGGCCTCAGTCTCCCAGCGGGTTCCAGTCACAATAACCAGCCCCTAGGTGGGGGCACTCCCGCACCGACGCATAATGCCAGGGAGCTATGTGGCTTCCCACGCGGCACACGATTCAAACCGGCGGGGGCCGGGGCTCACGGTAAAGGAAGGGCTCCCTCTGATCCGGTGCACATTGCCAGGGAGCGACGCTGCTCCCCACACGGTACGAGTGTCCAGCCGACGGTGGGTCGGCCCTGGCTGAGGGGGGGCCTCCCCCGCACTGGTGCACTCTGCCAGGGAGCAGCGTGAGCTCCCCACGCGGCTGGGGGTAAAGGTGCAGGACACCGTTTCCCCGCTCCTCATCTTCAATAAAGTCTGGCACGGGCCGCCGTGCCGTTAGGTAGGCAGGGATCGGGGGAAGGAGTACTAGGCTCGGTCAGGGGGAGCAGATCATAGGCGGTGGCTGGCTTCCTGCTGCCGGCCGTACAGAAGGTTCCAAGGGGGTCATTTAGGCACAGGATGTTAGTTAGTCCGTGCAGGTGACCTGCGTTATACCATGCTCTTCGTGCTCATACTCAGAGCTGTGCCCATACTGGAGCTGCGTAAGTGGTTTATAGTAAAAAATAAATACATTTCAAACCACAATTAGAGTCTTTCACGCATGGCTTCTCCGTTTTAGGTGTACACATTTGACTCCACCATTAGAGTCTCTCACACATGGCTTCTCCGTTTTAGGTTTACACATATGACTCCGCCATTAGAGTCTTTCACGCATGGCTTCTCCGTTTTAGGTTTACACATATGACTCCGCCGTTAGAGGCTCTCACGCATGGCTTCTCCGTTTAGGTTACACATATGACTCCGCCATTAGAGTCTCTCATGCATGGCTTTTCCGTTTTAGGTGTACACATATGACTCCGCCATTAGAGTCTTTCACGCATGGCTTCTCCATTTTAGGTTTACACATATGACTCCGCCATTAGAGGCTCTCACGCATGGCTTCTCCGTTTTAGGTTTACACATATGACTCCGCCATTAGAGTCTCTCATGCATGGCTTCTCCGTTTTAGGTGTACACATATGACTCCACCATTAGAGTCTCTCACGCATGGCTTCTCCGTTTTAGGTTTACACATACAACTCCTCCATTAGAGTCTCTCACGCATGGCTTCTCCGTTTTAGGTTACACATATGACTCCGCCGTTAGAGGCTCTCACGCATGGCTTCTCCGTTTTAGGTTTACACATATGACTCCGCCGTTAGAGGCTCTCACGCATGGCTTCTCCGTTTTAGTTACACATATGACTCCGCCATTAGAGTCTCTCGCGCATAGCTCCGCCATTAGTCTTTCACGCACGACTTCTCCGTGTAGGTTTACATATATGACTCCGCCATTAGTCTCTCATGCATGGCTTCTCCGTTTTAGGTGTACACATATGACTCCACCATTAGAGTCTCTCACACATGGCTTCTCCGTTTTAGGTTTACACATATGACTCCGCCATTAGAGTCTCTCACGCATGGCTTCTCCGTTTTAGGTTTACACATACGACTCCTCCATTAGAGTCTCTCACGCATGGCTTCTCCATTTTAGGTTACACATATGACTCTGCCGTTAGAGGCTCTCACGCATGGCTCCTCCGTTTTAGGTTTACACATATGACTCCGCCGTTAGAGGCTCTCACGCATGGCTTCTCCGTTTTAGTTACACATATGACTCCGCCATCTGAGTCTCACGCATGGCTTCTCCGTTTTAGTTTTACACATATGACTCCGCCATTAGAGTCTCTTGCGCATAGCTCCGCCATTAGTCTCTCACGCACGACTTCTCCGTTTAGGTTTGCACATATGACTCCGCCATTAGTCTCTCATGCATGGCTTCTCCGTTTAGGTTACACATATGACTCCGCCATTAGAGTCTCTCGCGCATGGATTCTCAGTTTTAGGTTTACACATATGACTCTGCCATTAGAGTCTCACGTATGGATTCTCCGTAAAATAAAATAAAAATTTCCACTTTTTCTTTCAGGTTTGTCCAGGGGCAGATCGGTTGCCAATGCCAATTCCTCACCAGGCCCAGGTGCGCTGGGACTAGTCTCTCATCTCACCATAGCTAACAGACTGATGGCCAATTCCTTGGCCAGTAATACCCTGAGGGCTTACAAGACAGCTTGGCGCCTGTTTCAGAAATATGAACACCTACCCGGCTGCTGGCCGGGGGGACTATCACTCACCTATTGGGCTTCGTCGGGTTTTTTGCCACTCTCAATTAAACCTGTCCTATAGGACTGTTAACTATACCTGGCAGGTATTCAGCACATTCGGGTTTAGTTAACAGGTTCAGGGGTCGATCCTCTCTCGATCACAGGACATTCCTTCCACAGGGGCGCAGCAGCTGCAGCGTCCATGCATAAGGTACCAGTACATGTAATCAAACGGTTGGGTCGTTGGAGTTCCGCGTGTTCCATGCGTTATATCCCGGATCCATAATACAAAATGTCACTGGCTTTCCGAGTTTTGGTTTTGTAGTTTCTGTTATCAAAGTCTTTCAAAACTCCTATGCATGGTTCTTTTGGCCCCTTTAGGCTACCCTTCGATAAGCAGTTCCGGCATAACTCTGCTGCTTCTAGGTAGAGGGGGGAGTATAGGCTTAGGTAGGGGACCCTCTCGTAATGAGCCGATCCGAGCACAAGTGGTAGGCAATTAAAGAGTGCCGTGTTTGTGTGAGGGGAGGCGGGGCTTTAATTATTTAAACCTGGCTCTCCTGCCCCCACTTGTCGGTTTGAATGCTTTCGACCCACCCAGAAGCCCTCCCTTCTTCTCAGGACTCATCATTGGTGTGGCCCCCTTTAGGCTACCCTTTGATAAGCAGTTCCGGCATAACTCTGCTGCTTCTAGGTAGGGAGGGGGGTATAGGCTTAGGTAGGGGACCCTCTCGTAATGAGCCGATCCGAGCACAAGCTGGATTTTATTCTGCACCTATCGAGATTATTACGAATTTCCACTACCATCCTGAAAGCTGGATTATTTTCTCTTGCTGCATTCAAGTTGAATGGGTCTTGATCTGCTCCGGCCGCCGCACGGACGTTGCTCGTGCATTGGGGACCGCAAATTGCAGTTCCCAATGCACAGAATGGATGTACAATGTTCATGTGCAAGAGGCCTTAAAAGACCACCACAAAATCAGTATGTGTAGGGTATTCTGTGATTTCCTACTGGCAATTTTGCACAGCTAAGGTTTCTACAATTTTTCTGAATTTCAAAAAGAGTGTGGGACTTAGTTTGAAGGGCGAGTGGCTTCACAAGAAAGGGGAGTGGCCTAAGACAAGATATTTTGTAAGATTCTTACTCATGGTAAGCCAACCAAGAGTTTGTATAAATTTAAACAAAAACATCTGTCCCTGCACCAAATTTATCATCCAGTCTGACCCCCTGTGATAAATGTAGGGCAGAGTTAGACAGCCTGTCTAAGTTTACATCATCTATAGGTTTAGTAAATCTGCCCCAATGTGTGTACGAAAAATTAATGTTGCTCATTACAAGCAAACAGATTTAAATGGAATATGTCACCCCAATGTTGGACTGTTATCTGCAGTAATACATGAGTAGTCCAGATCCCTTTTTTTATTATGCTACTGCCCTCCCATTCCCTGCTGCGAGCACCCAGAGCTAATTTGAAATGCATTGTCCGGATTGCATTGCATGTGCCCATGAGTCCTCTCCATTATGTATTTCAGTGCAGCTTTGAGTCCTGACAGAAAGAAAATAAAAAATAGTGATTCTGGACTCCTTATCTGCATTACTATGCATTACTATTTATAATACTATGTATCACTATAGATAAAACTCAGAAATTAAGACAACAGATTCCCTTTAAGATTTTGTTTTATAAAGCTGAAAATGAAAGATGCTATCCAGTTGGTTGCTATAGGCATTTCTGACGCTTTTTGGACAGAACAGAATTATAAGGAATAACTGTAATAAATAACCAGGTTTTCTTGGAATAGTGTATTATGTAATATCTTTTTTACTCTGGGGCAGGGCTAGGTGGATGGACCTGGGAAGCCCTGCTAACAGAGTCATCAAAAAGCAGAAGAGACTGCTGGGTGACTTGGGGCTCAGGCTGATTGGCTGATTTGCAAGGGGGTGAGGTGAAAGAATGATGGACATCGGCTGCAGGTGCCAACTGTGGTCTTTCAGCAGGAAACTGGGTGGGAGACAATGTGAAGGAACTGGATCCACTGTCAGCAAACCAATCTACTATCGCCTGTACTTGTTCAGGCCTCATAATTCATAGAGCCGCATTAGGCCCGACCAAATACCTCTGCAGGTTCTGTCCTCTACTTGCACCTGAGGAAGGGGTTTCACTTGTGCGTGTAGCTGGCACAGATCGACCACATCCTCTCCCTGCAACAGAAGCTCCACCAGCAGAACAACGACCTGGGCCATGTCCCTTATTTGACGCTCTTCTCATATTTATTGAATTTAGGATCTTGCCCTAAATGGGTGTTTAATTAATAGTAGAATAGAACAACAGTATGTAAAGGGTGTATCTCACACGGCCTGAACCAGACTAGGCCTCAATTAAAGATTTGTTTGCCCAAAATGGCTGTATTTCAAATTGCTGTATTAGTAACATAGTACATAAGGCCGAAAAAAGACATTTGTCCATCCAGTTATCATCCTGCAAGTTGATCCATAGGAAGGCAAAAAAAAAAACTGTGAGGTAGAAGCCAATTTTCCTCACTTTAGGGGAATAAAAAATTCCTTCCCGACTCCAATCAGGCAATCAGACTAACTCCCTGGATCAACGACCCCTCTCTAGTAGCTATAGCCTGTAAAATTATTACACTCCAGAAATACATCCAAGCACCTCTTGAATTCCTTTATTGTACTCACCATCACCACCTCCTCAGGCAGAGAGTTCCATAGTCTCACTGCTCTTACCGTAAAGAATCCTCTTCTATGTTTGTGTACAAACCTTCTTTCCTCCAGACGCAGAGGATGTCCCCTCGTCACAGTCCTGGGAATGAATAGCTGATGGGATAGATCTCTGTACTGTCCCCTGATATATTTATACATATTAATTAGATCTCCTCTCAGTCGTCTTTTTTCTAAAGTGAATAACCCTAATTTTGATAATCTTTCAGGGTACTGTAGTTGCCCCATTCCAGTTATTACTTTAGTTGCCCTCCTCTGGACCCTCTCCAGCTCTGCTATGTCTGCTTTGTTCACTGGAGCCCAGAACTGTACACAGTACTCCATGTGTGTTCTGACTAATGATTTGTAAAGTGGTAGGACTATGTTCTCATCACAGGCATCTATGCCCCTTTTGAAGCAACCCATTATCTTATTGGCCTTGGCAGCAGCTGCCTGACACTGTTTTTTGCAGCTTAGTTTGCTGTTTATAAAAATTCCTAGATCCTTTTCCGTGTTACCAAGTGTTTTACCATTTAATAAGTACGGTGACTTGCATTATTCCTTCCCATGTGCATAACTTTACATTTGTCAGTGTTAAACCTCATCTGCCACTTATCTGCCCAAGCCTCCAATCTATCCAGATCGCTCTGTAGTAGTATACTGTCCTCTTCCGTGCTAATTACTTTGCACCGTTTAGTGTCATCTGTGAAAATTGATATTTTACTATGCAAGCCTTCTACAAGATCATTAATAAATATATTGAAGAGAATAGGGCCCAATACTGACCCCTGAGGTACTTCACTAGTGACAGTGACCCAAGTTTGAGTATGTACCGTTAATAACCACCCTCTGTTTCCTATCACTGAGCCAGTTACTTACCCACATACAGAAGTTTTCTCCCAGTCCGAGCATTCTCATTTTATGTACTAACTTTTTATGTGGTACAGTATCAAATGCTTTGGAGAAGTCCAGATACACGACATCCATTGATTCGCCGCTGTCAAGTCTAGAACTTACCTCCTCATAGAAACTGATTAAATTTGTTTGACATGATTGATCCCTCACGAAGCCATGCTGATATGGCGTTATTTGCTTATTTCCGTTGAGATGCTCTAATATAGCATCTTTCAGAAAACCTTCAAACAGTTTACCCACAACAGATGTTAAACTTACCGGCCTATAGTTTCCAGGCTCTGTTTTTGGACCCTTTTTGAATATTTTCACCACATTTGCCATGCGCCAATCCTGTGGGACATTCCCTGTCAGTATAGAGTCTGCAAATATCAGAAAAAAGGGTCTGGCTATGACATTACTTAATTCCCTTAGGATACGGGGCTGTATGCCATCCGGTCCTGGCGATTTGTCTATTTTGATCTTTTTAAGTCGCTGTTGTACTTATTCCTGGGTCAGACAGGACACTTTTAATGAGGAATTTATTTTAACATTCAGCATGTAATCTGACAGTTTATTTTCCTCAGTGAATACATTAGAGAAAAAAATATTTAACAGCTTTGCTTTCTCCTCGCCGCTCTTTGCAACTCCCCCCCTCATTACTCTTTAAAGAGCCGACACCTTCAGATTTATACTTTTTAACATTTATATAATTGAAGAATATTTTAGGGTTAGTTTTACTCTCTTTGGCAATTAATCTCTCGGTCTCTAGTTTGGACGCTTTTATTTGTTTTTTACATGTTCTAATTTTTTCCTTATAGTTTTTCAGTGCTTCCGTGCTACCTTCCTGTTTTAGTGTTTTATATGCTTTCTTTTTGTCATTTATTGTTTTTTTTTTTACAGTTCTGTTTATCCACATTGGTTTCTTTTTCAAATGCCTGAATCAAACACCTGTATGTAGAGGGTGTATCTCACACGGCCTGAACCATTTTAGGCCTGAATTAAAGATTTTTGTGCCCAAAATGGCTGTATTTCAAATGCCTGAATCAAACCCCTGTATGTAGAGGGTGTATCTCACACAGCCTGACCCACTGTAGGCCTAAATTCAATATCGGTGCACCAAATGGCGGTATTCCAAATCTCTGAATCTAACCCAAATGTATAAAGGGTGTATCTCACAATGACATATACAGCAAAGACTGCCCAATGTTTTTTTTTTTAGCCCAAACAGGTGTTAGTTTAACCACCCCAGCTCCCCTAGCCACTTTTTACAATTCTGCACTACACTACTTTCACCGTTTATTGCTCGATCATGCAACTTACCACCCAAATGAATTTTACCTCCTTTTCTTTTTACTAATAGAGCTTTCATTTGGTGGTATTTCATTACTGCTGACATTTTAACTTTTTTTGTTATTAATCGAAATTTACCAAAACTTTTGCAAAAAAATGACATTTTTCACTTTCAGTTGTGAAATAAAATAAAAAAAACAACATCTATATATAAATTTTTCTCTAAATGTATTGTTCTACATGTCTTTGATAAAAAAAAGTTTGGGTAAAAAAATGGTTTGTGTAAAAGTTATAGCGTTTACAAACTATGGTACAAAAATGTGAATTTCTGCTTTTTGAAGCAGCTCTGACTTTCTGAGCACCTGTCATGTTTCCTGAGGTTCACTCAATGCCCAGACAGTAGAAAAACCCCACAAATGACCCCATTTCGGAAAGTAGACACACTTAGGTATTCGCTTATGGGCATAGTGAGTTCGTAGAACTTTTTATATTTTGTCACAAGTTAGCGGAAAATAATCATTATTTTATTTTTTATTTTTTTCCTTACAAATTCTTATATTCCACTAACTTGTGACAAAAAATAAAAAATTCTAGGAACTCGCCATGCCCCTCACGGAATACCTTGCGGTGTCTTCTTTCCAAAATGGGGTCACTTGTGGGGTAGTTATACTGCCCTGGCATTTTAGGGGCCCTAATGCGTGAGAAGTCGTTTAAAATCCAAATGTGTTAAAAATGCCCTGTGAAATCCGAAAGGTGCTCTTTGGAATGTGGGCCCCTTTGCCCACCTAGGCTGCAAAAAAGTGTCACACATGTGGTATCGCCGTACTCAGGAGAAGTAGGGCAATGTGTTTTGGGGTGTCTTTTTACATATACCCATGCTGGGTGAGAGAAATATCTCTCTATAATGACAACTTTGTATAAAAAAATGGGAAATGTTGATTTTAAAGAGATATTTCTCTCACCCAGCATGGGTATATGTAAAAATACACCCCAAAACACATTGCCCTACTTCTCCTGAGTACGGCGATACCAGATGTGTGACACTTTTTTGCAGCCTAGATGCGCAAAGGGGCCCAAATTCCTTTTAGGAGGGCATTTTTAGACATTTGGATCCAAGACTTCTCACGCTTTAGGGCCCCTAAAATGCCAGGGCAGTATAAATACCTCACATGTGAGCCCATTTTGGAAAGAAGACACCCCAAGGTATTCAATGAGGGGCATGGCGAGTTCATAGAAGATTTTTTTTGGGCACAAGTTAGTAAAAATTGATTTTTTATTTTTATTTATTTATTCATTTTCTCACAAAGTCTCCCTTTCCGCTAACTTGGGACAAAAAGTTCAATCTTTCATGGACTCAATATGCCCCTCAGCGAATACCTTGGGTCGTCTTCTTTCCGAAATGGGGTCACATGTGGGGTCTTTATTCTGCCCTGGCATTTTAGGGGCCCTAAAGCGTGAGAAGAAGTCTGGAATATAAATACGCATTTGGATTCCGTGAGGGGTATGGTGAGTTCATGTGAGATTTTATTTTTTGACACAAGTTAGTGGAATATGAGACTTTGTAAGAAAAAGAGAGAAAAAAAAAAAACAATTACCGCTAACTTGTGCCCAAAAAAATAGACATATAGACTCCCTGATCACCCCGCCCCCCCCCCCCCCCCCCCCCCCCCCCGTAAGGCTCCATTCAGACATCCGTATGCGTTTTGCGGATCCGATCCGCGGATCCGCAAAACACATGCAGACATCTGAATGGAGCCTTACAGGGGGGTGATCAATGACAGGGGGGTGATCAGGGAGTCTTTTTTTTTCTTCAATGGGCTCAGGGCAGGGTAAAACAATTGTGCCCTGCACCCACACAACTATTTCTATGTAGATCGCTGAGTTAGATTCTCTCCCTGAAATCACCAGTCCAGCAGCATCCTGTCCCTACACTTCTAACAGCAGAGTGACGTGCAGCGCTATGTGACTCAAGCTTTTATAGAGCTTGGGTCACATGCTTCTCTGGCCAATCACAGCCATGCCATTAGTAGGCATGGCTGAGATGGCTTCTAACACCATACAGTCAACCGCTTGTAGATTAGCTGCTCTGCAGCCTTTCGAAAAGCGCCAAGAAAGCGCAGAACACCAAACCCGAACTTTTACTGATATGTTCGGGGTCCAAAAATCCTAAAGTTCAGTACGAACCCGAACTTTACAGTTCGGGTTCGCTCAACCTTAGTAATAACCAGTTGTGAATTTATGAATTCCTTTTCTTCTGGGGAAAAATACTAAGTTGTTTGTTATTCTAAAGGAAATACAAGAATTAAGCCAGTGGGAAAATGCCATTAGTTATATTGAAAATGACGTGACAGACTCCCTTTAAAGGAATTTTACTGCTGTGCAGAGTCAGCCCAGGTGAAGTTCCAGGCACTATGGCAAGAAATTAGATGGAAAGAAAAGGAAATAAGTTCCGAAAAAAGACAAGACGGAAGATCCCAGCTACTGGAAAATATTATTCAGCTTGTGAGTGGAGGAATTTTTGTTGGGGAGTGAATGGAAAGACTGCTTCAATGGCTTTCCATAGAGAACTATGTTTTCATGCTACCCACTCACTGTTTAGTCTGAACTAGACCCGAGGGGATAAGGGGAATTCTCTGGGCAGCAAAATCATGTTCCTATTCATGGTGTTTTGTGTGATGTACTTGTTAGCTCTGAACATCTGTATCCTGAATTAAGTGACACATGGAGAATGAAATAGCCTGTTCCCTCTAGGAAAAATCTGCATAAAAGTGACAGCTAGCTCATGGAAAATAGAAGAGGCCTCAAAACCAGGTGTGATATGGACAGTAGATGATGATCATATCTTAGATTATAATTATGTAGGAAAAGAATCCAAGGCAGCACACAAATATCTGTAAAAAGCAAAAGGGTATTTTTTTCACCCATGTGTGAACAGCAACGTTTCAGCTCTCTCTATGGAGCCTTTGTCAAGCCATAATGCTTAGTGCAAAATCAGGTGCTTATAAAACATACAAAATTACTGCAATGTGATTACATAATTACATTCCAATTAGTACATAAACAATAAAAATAAGTTAATCTCTGTTGTACATGATCATAATATACAAGATGTAGCCAAACACTACAGATTATCAAAAGAAGTGTCAAGTGTGATGAATAAAATCAGCAATACATATAGTTATAGTGCATAAACATGATCGATTAATAATCTCTTACAGGTGCCCATGATTGTGTTAATTAAAAAAAATCATTCATTTACTTGTGGATATCTCATATACTTTTGAAGATCGCAGGACTCACTCGGCGTCCGGAACCCAACACTATGCATGCGCGGGAAATGAGTGAAGTGACTCCATGTCCCAGTTACCTCATTGGGAGTACCAAGCAGTTGTGATCACCCTACACATGTGTCATGCCTACAATCACCGTCCAACCACATATGTTTAGGGAAACTCGCAGTCACAGACCGCATGTGACGCCAAGCTCCACCCCTTAATGCCGGGCCTCAGGTATCTGCTCATAAAAAATACATTATTCAAAAAATGATATTAATACTATTGATTATTAAATGCCGGTCAGGTCCTGCTGTCTTCCAGTATTCAAAGAGATAATCCATTACAAGATATGACTTCACGTTCATCTATAAAAAATATAGAAACAATACTAGTTATTAGCTTTTAGTATATCAATTGCACTTATAGACAACCTTACATGGAGGACAAGCACAATTTCCCAGAACCCCACAAAAAACATCACAACATAGGGAGGACTTCACATCACTAAGACAACTCACACTAATAGACAAACATGTAAGGAAGGGAAACAGATATCAGAGACTTCAAACCATCCTAAAATAAACATTGAGCCCCCTTGGTTTAAGAGTCTTAAGGGCTCTTTCACACCTGCGTTCTTTTCTTCCGGCATAGAGTTCCGTCGTCGGGGCTCTATGCTGGAAGAATCCTGATCAGTTTTATCCTAATGCATTCTGAATGGAGTGAAATCCGTTCAGGATGCATCAGGATGTCTTCAGTTCCGGAATGGAACGTTTTTTGGCCGGAGAAAATACCGCAACATGCTGCACTTTTTGCTCCGGCCAAAAATCCTGAAGGCTTGCCGCAAGGCCGGATCCGGAATTAATGCCCATTGAAAGGCATTGATCTGAATCCGGCCTTAAGCTAAACGTCGTTTCGGCGCATTGCCGGATCCGACGTTTAGCTTTTTCTGAATGGTTACCATGGCTGCCGAGACGCTAAAGTCCTGGCAGCCATGGTAAAGTGTAGCGGGGAGCGAGGGAGCAGCATACTTACCGTCCGTGCGGCTCCCGGGGCGCTCCAGAGTGACGTCAGGGCGCCCCAAGCGCATGGATCACGTGATCGCATGGCACGTCATCCATGCGCATGGGGCGCTCTGACGTCACTCTGGAGCGCCCCGGGAGCCGCGCGGACTGTAAGTATACCGCTTCCCGCTCCTACTATGGCAACCAGGATTTCAATAGCGTCCTGGCTGCCATAGTAATACTGAAAGCATTTTTAAGACGGATCCGTCTTCAAATTCTTTCAGTACACTTGCGTTTTTCCGGATCCGGCGTGTAATTCCGGCAAGTGGAGTACACGCCGGATCCGGACAACGCAAGTGTGAAAGAGGCCTAAGCTTGTAAATCCAGTAGAGCTCCCTTCTTTTGAGACGTATGGTCCTATCCCCACCCAGTCTGGGTAAGGGCACTTGTTCAAGTATCCTAAACTTTAAATCCCGTTCTTGATGGCCTGCTTCTGTAAAGTGCTTGGACACAGGTAAATCCAGCCTCTTTTCCTTATAGTATATCAGTGCTGATTTAGCCTTGTTTTGACATCCCAGGTTGTTTCCCCAACATACCATAGTCCACAGGGACAAGATAACATGTAAATTGCATAGGTTGAATCACATGTCAAATATTGCTTAATTCGAACTGTCTTCCCAAAGGCTGGATTTACAAAAGAATCACCCCTGATCATATAGGGGCAATTGACACAATTGCAGCACGGATAACAGCCCTTACGTGTAGAACCAAAATGCGTGCTGCAGTCAACCCTCGCAGACCCAACATCTGACCTAACTAGTTTATCACCTAAATTCCGGCTTCTACGAAAAGAACATAGTGGAGGAACTTTAGACTCCTCTGTTATCTAAGTCATCGGCCGCGGATGATGGCTCTCATATCTGACAAGAGAATTTTTGTCCGTGGGCTTCACAAAGAGGTCAGTGGACAGGGTATCTCCCTGAATCACCACCTCTGTGTCAAGAAATTGCAGTTTATCATGAGAGTGCATCAAGGTGAACTTGATGCTAGGGTCAATCTCATTCAGGAACGAGTGGATGGCCATGAGGTCCCTTGTGGCGCCCACCCCTAGCAGAAAAATATCGTCTATGTAGCGCCACCACCCCAGCACATGGCTGAAGTGGTGGCACCCATAGACGTAAGAATCCTCCAGATGTGTCATATATATATTTGCATAGGTGGGCACCACATTGGACCCCATCGCGGTCCCCCTTAACTGTACATAGTATTCATCCTGAAATAAAAAATAGTTCCTAAAGAGAATGAACCTCAATAATCCAAGTAAAAATATCCTGCATTCCTCTGTGTATGCCGTCCGTAAAAGACATTGTTCCACTGCATGGAGACCCAATTCATGCTCGATTGACGTGTATAAGCTACACACGTCAAAAGAAGCAAGAATGGCACCATCTGGGACCCTCAGATCCTTGATCTTCAATAAAAAAAATCGCTAGTATCCCTTATATAAGATCTAACAGATACCGCAAAAGGCCGCAAGATCTTATCAAGGAAAATCGCTGGATTGCAAAACAGAGACTCCCCTGCCGGACACAATGTGCCGGCCAGGGGGGGCACGCAGACTCTCGTGTATTTTTCAGAGGGTATACAATATTGGAGTTATCGGGTTTTCACACAGTAAATAGCTACCCAATTCCTCATCTATGATTCTACCGGATTTAGCCTGTAATAACCTATCTCTGAGTTCTCTCAGTAGATTGAATCCAACTATGATAGGATTTCTTGCACGTAAAGATCCGTGTCCATTACCACAACCCTACCACCCTTGTCCGCAGACTTGATGGTGAGGTTGAGGTCCGAAGACAGATCATTGACGGCTTTAATACCCTCAGAGGTCATATTCGCATGGCCATCACTTCTTGTTTTAATTTTTCTATGTCTTGCCCTACTGCCAGAGTAAAAGCCTTAATGGCAGGATGATGTGACACAGGATTAAAATCACTTTTGAGAAACAGTCCCGTACCATGTAGGCTTAATTCACTTGTTCTCATATTATCAATCAGGGGTCTGTCCTGTTGCTCTGAAGCCCACACCTTCAATTTAATCATGCGATAAAACCTTTGCAGGTCTAGTTCAACATTGAACCAATTGGTTTTGGCAACAGGGCAAAAGGACAACCCTTTATTTAACACATGAATTTGTGCATTAGTGAGTTTAGTTTAGGAGATGTTTACCACTGTGTTCTCTTCTTCTCTTTCACAGTCCTTGGTCTCTGGGACCTGAGTGCCCTCTCTCTTACTCCACTTGTGCTGGTGCCGCCCGCCCCGCCGGAGTCTCCTAGTCCTATGCTCTGGAAAAGGACAGGGGACTCCACCGTTGGGAGAATGTATTGCACCCTTATCCTTAGGTCCTCGATTGATGTTTCTGCTGTCACCTATTGTGAAGAAATCCCCCTTTTCTTTCAATATTTCTTCCTATGCCATTTGGTAGGTGTAACTACCGAACGCTGGATCTATATGTACCGAATTTTCTAGAAGAGCGCTATTCGGTACTTTATTCGTTTTTCCCTTGTTCTAAAGTGACCGGCAAAGACACCCAAACTTATGGAACTATTTTGGGCAGCCCACCCAGGGTGAATCGGTCACAGAAGACATCCATGTTTCTTTAAGAACCCCTAAACCGATCGGGCTAAAATTTGAATATGTTGATCATCCAGATCGGGACTATCAGGGGACATATGATTTGTGGGGATACCTCATGTATAAAGGGGTGTTCCAGATATTGGGGAAAAGTGTGACGTTTCTGCCTAGAGATAATCAAGTTGTTACTTTATCAGGCTTGATTATCTTCAGGCTTGACTAGGGGAGGGCATTGTATGTTTATGCTGGAAGGGTTTTATGTTTCCATTGTACTTGATTGGCTATACTGGGTCCCTTCCTGTGGGATGTACCCTTGCATGGGGACTTGCATAAAAGCCTGTGCGTGTTAATTAAAGCGTGTTCTATTTGTACCCTTCTTCTGGACTTCGGTTGATGTTTGGGGATATGTTATTGCAGGCTAAATCCGGTGGCATCATAGATGAGAAATTGTGTAGCTATTTACTGTGTGAAAAACCGATAACTCCAATATTGTATACCCTCCCAAAAATACACAAGAGTCTGCGTGCCCCCCCTGGCCGGCCCATTGTTTGGGGGGTCTCTGTTTTGCAATCCAGTGATTTTCCTTGATAAGATCTTGCGGCCTTTTGCGGTATCCGCTAGATCTTATATAAGGGATACTAGCAATTTTTTTTTATTGAAGATCAAGGATCTGAGGGTCCCAGATGGTGCCATTCTTGCTTCTTTTGACGTATGTAGCTTATACACGTCAATCGAGCATGAATTGGGTCTCCATGCAGTGGAACAATGTCTTTTACGGACGGCATACACAGAGGAATGCAGGATATTTTTACTTGTAATATTGAGGTTTATTCTCTTTAGGAACTATTTTTTATTTCAGGATGAATACTATGTACAGTTAAGAGGGACCGCGATGGGGTCCAATGTGGCGCCAACCTAAGCAAATCTATATATGACACATCTTGAGGATTCCTACATCTATGGGTGCCACCACTTCAGCCATGTGCTGTGGTGGTGGCGCTACATAGACGATATTTTTCTGATAGGGGTGGGCGCCACAGGGGACCTCATGGCCATCCACTCGTTCCTGACTGAGATTGACCCTAGCGTCAAGTTCACCTTGATGCACTCTCATGATAAACTGCAATTTCTTGACACAGAGGTGGTGATTCAGGGAGATACCCTGTCCACTGACCTCTTTGTGAAGCCCACGGACAAAAATTCTCTTGTCAGATATGAGAGCCATCATCCTTGGCCGATGATCAAGTCTCTTCCCCTCAGTCAGATGCTACGAGTGGCCAGGATAGTTGGTGAGGGTCCGGTGAGGGACCAACGATTAGCAGAAATGGCTAGAAAATTCCGTTTCAGGGGTTATCCTAAAAAATTGGTCCCAGAAAGTATTAACAAAATTGGAGTTAAGATGAGAGATGGTGACCCTGTGAGATCTAAAAATTCAACACAAAGGATACCGTTAGTTACTGATTATTGTATTAGCAGCCCTCGGCTGTCCTCTATTGTTAGGATGCACTGGCCGATTTTAGCCAGTGGCTTCGATAACATAGAGGAGTTTAAAGTTCCTCCACTATGTTCTTTTCGTAGAAGCCGGAATTTAGGTGATAAACTAGTTAGGTCAGATGTTGGGTCTGCGAGGGTTGACTGCAGCACGTTTTTCGTCTCTACACGTAAGGGCTGTAACAACCTGGGATATCAAAACAAGGCTAAATCAGCACAGATATACTATAAGGAAAAAGAGGCTGGATTTACCTGTGCCCAAGCACTTTACAGAAGAAGGCCATCAAGAACGGGATTTAAAGTTTAGGATACTTGAACAAGTGCCCTTACCCAGACGGGGTGGGGATAGGATGATACGTCTCAAAAGAAGGGAGCTCTACTGGATTTTCGAGCTTAAGACTCTTAAACCAAGGGGGCTCAATGTTGATTTTAGGGTGGTTTGAAGTCTCTGATATCTGTTTGTCTGTTTCCCTTCCTTACATGTTTGTCTATTAGTGTGGGTTGTCTTAGTGGTGTGAAGTCCTCCCTATGTTGTGATATTTTTTTGGGGGTTCTGGGAAATTCTGCTTGTCCTCCGTATAAGGTTGTCTATAAGTGCAATTGATATACTAAAAGCTAATAACTAATATTGTTTCTATATTTTTTATAGATGAACGTGAAGTTATATCTTGTAATGGATTATCTCTTTGAATACTGGAAGACAGCAGGACCTGACCGGCATTTAATAATCAATAGTATTAATATCATTTTTTGAATAATGTGTTTTTTATGAGCAGATACCTGAGGCCCGGCATTATGGGTGGAGCTTGGCGTCACATGCGGTCTGTGACTGCTAGTTTCCCTAAACATATGTGGTTGGACGGTGATTGCAGGCATGACACATGTGTAGGGTGATCACAACTGCTTGGTACTCCCAATAAGGTAACTGGGACATGGAGTCACTACACGGTGACATCTATGTTCGCTGGACCCTCTATAGTTTGCTGCCTCTGATTGGTTTCCCAGACGGAGGTCGCACACACAGGGAGTACAGGTGCGAATGTGTATGGTGCACGGACCTGTAAGGTAATAATCTTAAGTATATAAATATGGGGATGAGGTGGTTGAGTGTGAGAGTGGCGCTTGCCATTGATTTGGAATACACCGCAGGACCCCCTATGTTACGGCTAAGTAACTAAGTAATCAATAGTATGACAGGTCCGTTTCTAGGTATGAGTGTCAGGTGATTGTTCACATGACTGTTGTGTCTGCTGGTCTATGCCCGCCCAGTTTGGGGAGTGAGCATGCCCGGTCCGCTTGTGCTTCCGCGCGGCCATCTTGACTGTGGGCCGCTGGTTTCTGCATAGTATAGATAATCTCGCGGGATGAAACATTTCCCGCGCATGCGTAGTGTCGGGTTCCGGGGGCCGAGTGAGTCCTGCGATCTTCAAAAGTATATGAGATATCCACAAGTAAATGAATGAATTTTTTTAATTAACACAATCATGGGCACCTGTAAGAGATTATTAATCGATCATGTTTATGCACTATAACTATATGTATTGCTGATTTTATTCATCACACTTGACACTTCTTTTGATAATCTGTAGTGTTTGGCTACATCTTGTATATTATGATCATGTACAACAGAGATTAACTTATTTTTATTGTTTATGTACTAATTGGAATGTAATTATGTAATCACATTGCAGTAATTTTGTATGCTTTATAAGCACCTGATTTTGCACTAAGCATTATGGCTTGACAAAGGCTCCATAGAGAGAGCTGAAACGTTGCTGTTCACACATGGGTGAAAAAAATACCCTTTTGCTTTTTACAGATATTTGTGTGCTGCCTTGGATTCTTTTCCTACATATATCTAATTGGATCAAGTCCGCGGTCCTTTTCAAGGAATTGCACCTATTGGAATTGTGTGCTGCTCATCTATTTTTTATTTCATTAGATTATAATTATATATATATATATATATATATATATATATATATATATAATATAGGGACTGCTCTGGAGTATCCCCTGGCAACTACCCTAACGGCCCAAGCCTATCCTCCCTAATTATAATATACTCTATATGCAGGGCCGTCTTTAATATTGATTGGACCCTGGGCAAAAATGTACTTGGGCCCCCTGGATCCCGCCTTCCCACACCTTAGCAGGCAATCACGCCCTCCACCACAACACACACAAAATCCACACACCTGGTAGAGTACAGTGAATGACTGTAAATACTTCCAGTTCTGAAGACTCCAGCGACTCCAGCGGCTCAGGATCAGTGTTCTGGGCAGCTGGGCTCAGGCTGGAAGTGGGCACCGCTCTGCAGGAAGGAGACCAGGGCTCGGCTCACCCCACTGTTACAGTGCACCCCAGCACCCCACAGTATGCAGTATAGCACCCCACACTATACAGTACCCCACAGTATATAGTAGAGCAGTATAGCAGCCCACAGTATACAGCACCCCACAGTATACAACACCTCACAGTATACAGCACCCCAAACAATACACGATACAGCCCCCCACACTATACAGTACAGCAGTATAGCACTCCACACTATACCGCACCCTCAGTATACATTATACAGACCCCAACAGTATACAGTACAGCAGTATAGCCCCCCCCCCACTATACAGCCCCCACCCCCACTATACAGGCCCCCCCACACTATACAGCCCCCCACAGTATACAGGCCCCCACAGTATACGGCCCCCACACAGTATACAGTCCCACACAGTATACAGTTCCACACAGTATATAGTTCCACACAGTATACAGCCCCCACACAGTATACAGCCCACCACACAGTATACAGCCCACCACACAGTATACAGCCCACCACAGTATATAGTTCCACACAGTATATAGTTCCACACAGTATACAGCCCCCACACAGTATACAGACCACCACACAGTATACAGCCCACCACACAGTATATAGTTCCACACAGTATACAGTCCCACACAGTATACAGCCCCCCACAGTATACAGCCCACCACACAGTATACAGTCCCACACAGTATACAGCCCCCACACAGTATACAGCCCCCACACAGTATACAGCCCACCACACAGTATACAGCCCACCACACAGTATATAGTTCCACACAGTATACAGTCCCACACAGTATACAACCCCCCACAGTATACAGCCCACCGCACAGTATACAGCCCCCACACAGTATACAGCCCCCACACAGTATACAGCCCCCACACAGTATACAGCCCCCACACAGTATACAGCCCCCACACAGTATACAGCCCCACACAGTATACAGCCCACCACACAGTATACAGCCCACCACACAGTATATAGCCCACCACACAGTATACAGCCCACCACACAGTATACAGCCCACCACACAGTATACAGTCCCACACAGTATATAGTTCCACACAGTATATAGTTCCACACAGTATACAGCCCCCACACAGTATACAGCCCACCACACAGTATACAGCCCACCACACAGTATATAGTTCCACACAGTATACAGTCCCACACAGTATACAACCCCCCACAGTATACAGCCCACCGCACAGTATACAGCCCCCACACAGTATACAGCCCCCACACAGTATACAGCCCCCACACAGTATACAGCCCCCACACAGTATACAGCCCCCACACAGTATACAGCCCCACACAGTATACAGCCCCCACACAGTATACAGTCCCACACCGTATACAGCCCACCACACAGTATACAGCCCACCACACAGTATACAGCCCCCACACAGTATACAGCCCCCCACAGTATACAGCCCCCACACAGTATACAGTCCCACACAGTATACAGCCCCCCACAGTATACAGCCCACCACACAGTATACAGCCCCCACACAGTATACAGCCCCCACACAGTATACAGACCCCCACAGTATACAGCACCCCACTATACAGTAGTTTACAGTATATTAACATAACAGCCCCTGTCACCTTTTTCTGATGTAATCTTCACACAAAAAAGCTCCACAGTTAACTTCTGCAACACTCCACAGGACCTGTGATGACCTCATAGCCATGTGACAAGCAATTGCTAGGTTACTGGTCACATGGTGATGATGTCATTAAGGTCCTAAATCACAACTTTAACACAGTACGATCATGATGCCTGGACTCCTGGTAGAGCTGACAGCCTGACACCCGGGGCAGTGGCTAGCGGGGCTCAAGAGGCAGCTGCCTTGGGCCCCCCAGGAGCAACTGGGCCCGGGGCAGCTGCCCCTTTTGCCCCTTGGTAAAGACGGCCCTGTCTATATGTACTGCATGATAGGGATGATTAAAATACACATCTTATAAAAGGCAGAGATTACTGAAGATCAAGCATAATCTCTACCTCTGTTATGACCCTATGTCAATAGTTGCTGGGTCATCCCTAAAGAGCAAGGAAAGCAGTCATGTGAGTCGAAGCTATGGAAAGAGTTAAAGACTCATGACACCTTAGACATAGAAAAAATATTTTTACATATTTTAATGGTTGCAATGAGTAAAAAAAAAAAGTTGCACTACATTTCAGGCTGCAATCTTTATTCCTCAATTCATTTTCTAGTTTGCACCATACTTCTAGTTCCTGACTTTTCTCCTATGGTTATGTCACTCCCAGTAATACATGCTGGACGTGAGATCTGTATGTCAAGAATGTTGATGCCATTACTAGCTCTCGTGTATCTCATATACTGTACCAGCACAGCTTCATTTTTCTATTGCTTTCTCGTCCTACAGCTCATGAGAGATCTATTCCCTCATGTGCTAATGGACACTGATGTTGAAGAGCGGTATAATTGCAATAAGCATGAACAAGGAGACTGGTAAAGACGGGGAAAGGACCCTGTCTGCGAGGGCACAATCTACAAGGGATGCAGGATGAATACATTAGGTAGGTAGTTACACCGAATCTACAGCAGCAAAATGGTAGCTACTTAAATGGGTGTTCTCTTCTCAACGATTCATGAAATCTTGTCCATACCCTTTCAGCATGTTTCCTATGGAAAGCCCCAATGGTCTGTCCCCAAAGTTCATACATTTATGGTGTATCCTTTGCCTCTTGTCATAAATGTGTTTTGTTGGAGTAACCATTTTTGCATGTACATAGCTTTAATAACAATGTTATTAAAAATGCTGACCAGTATATGCACAATGGTATATATATAAAATGCTGACCAGTGTATGCACAATGGTATAGATAAAGCCATGTACACATGAGGCCGCTTTTATTTAAATGTTTACCCCTTTTAATATCCAGTTCTGGTTTTGGTTTCTTCTTGGTTATTGGTAAGAGTAAAGCCTCATTCACACGTCAGTGTTTTGGTCAGGGATTTCCATCAGTGATTGTGAGCAAAACCAGGATTGGAGCCTCCACAGACATGAGGTATAAGGGAAAGATCTGCATCTGTTCTGTGTTCAGAGCCGCACCTGGTTTTGGCTCAAAATCACTGATGGAAATCACTGACCGAACACTGATGTGTGAATCAGGCATAACAGTGACCACCTTTAGACATCATGAATTCTACAATACATAGGGTTCTACATTAATATTCCGAATTCTGTTTTTGAATATTATTATGACCGTGATCTGGCACCTTGTTTATGATTAGTGACAGCAGAGTTAATATAAAACTTTCAGTAAAATAAAGATTCACTGTATGTATTTTGCCTTTATTTTTGCAGAAATTAAAACAAGCTTTTACTCAAGACAGGATTGTTCCTTTCCATAGAAGCTTTCATATGGTTTATAACATTTTCATGCTCCAGGAATCTTGTACTGTGGAAATCTAGTCCAACTGATGTTAAGCCAGGGAAATTACAATGAGATAGTGTGTTTGTCCACATATTTAGCCCACACCAATATAAGAATGGTAGTGCGGGTATAGGTATGCATATACCAACAAGTGTACTACAGTTCAAAAGGGTTATATATAAATAACTTTTGTTTGGGGAGTAGTAACCCCTACACTTACATATTACCTGGTGACGTATAATTGTCTATAGACTTGAAGGTTTGGGAGCAACACCTCAGAGGGACAGGGTCTGAGAGAGGACAGGGCAGACTACCGCTTACCCTAATTGCCCTATTCGCTGCTCAGCCCAGGGTCGCCCCCTGATGGTGGGGGTTCCCTGTCCCCGCACCTAAGACTATTGAACCCTAGATTGTCCCTAACCAGGGAAAAAAATTTGATATATAGCAAAACGATTAAAAGGACAATCTATCGACAGTCAAAGTTGATCCAAAATAATAGGGTCACCACCTGCCCTCTCGGAAAACCAATCACTGATATTAACGATACAGAGAGAGTAGGAGGGGTGGTCCAGATTATTGGATGATCACCAATCCTCTCTTAATGGAAAGTACGCACGTT
The DNA here is from genome assembly GCF_014858855.1 of Bufo gargarizans. Taxonomy (NCBI): domain Eukaryota; kingdom Metazoa; phylum Chordata; class Amphibia; order Anura; family Bufonidae; genus Bufo; species Bufo gargarizans. The sequence goes on along the minus strand of NC_058081.1, from coordinate 384,278,898 downwards.
TTTTAAATGCACATCTGAATACACAGACCTCTATGTACACATCTTAGTACGTGGACCTCGACGCGTTTCACCTGAAACAAGGCAGGCTCATCAGGAGGTAGATAGACGTTAGGACATACTCCCACCATGATACAGACATGAACATTGATGCCAAGGCGGTAAAAAATAGAGAGCAATACTTAGCTAAGGATGATTCAAAAGGGAGGCGGAGGTAAAGGGGTTACCTAGTGGCCAAAGATGTACATCCCAGCAGAGGATACCTATAGGGGTATGTATGGATGAAAAACGGGTTAGGTCTACAATGACAACGATGATGATCACAGCTAAAACCCCCCCAGACAGTTATATGTACCGGGCTCATAGTAGGGACTTACATTGTGGTGATGCCGGCCAAAGCGTCTCCCTGGTAGCCTGCTCAAGGCCCAGGTGGGTTGCCGGCGTGCACGGCATCTATTTAAGTGATCCGGCCTGTGCGTCCGGATGCCGGTGATGCATTTCCGGCCTCCGGAACGCACTGTGGAACGCAAGCGGCTTCCGGCCTAGATCACTTCTGGTGCCGTGGAACGCATCGTGAGCCGCATAGGGCTCGATGCTGGCACCAGACAGTGACAGGCGGATGCCGCGCTGCCACAGGTACAGGGACATTTATAAATACAAAATAGGATGCCAGTGCCTACAAAAGGAGGTCCATAATGTTTAAGAGTAAGGCCGGTCATTTTCATATTAGTCCCAATGAGGTATCGAAACAAAACTGGGGACCCTCGGCAGAAACCCCCCCCTTTAAACAGACATCAAGCCACCACTACGTTGGCAATAATTATAAAGAATATTATCAGATATAGAAAAAACGGCCTGCCTCTACAATGAAGTTTAAAAAATGTTTAAGGAGGTACCAGAGCAGATTTTTTAAAGATATGGGGAAATTGGTCATATTAGCCCCTTCAAGATGTGGTGCTTTTCGCACTGATCAAGACAAGTTCCTCGGGTCACATACCACAGATGCTTAAAAGGATTACTTGGGGATCGTCAAATACAAAAAACATACAGACAGGGAAGAATTCAAATGAAGCATGCAAAATTGAGTCTTTCGTTGAGACCGAGGGGCGACTGGGACCGAAAACGATAAATCCAGGAGGTCTCTTTTTGGAGAATCCTTCTGTCCCAGTCACCTCTCCTCTCAGGCTAAGGGACTACCTCCAGAACCGAAAAGCGGGCAGAACTCCCATCGCCCTTGTGGCAGCTATTAAAATGATGGGCCACAGGAGTATCCTTAGACTTCTTAATGTCATTAAGGTGCTCGCAGATCCTTCTCCACAGTTCCCTTTTAGTCTTGCCAATATAGTCAAGCGGACAGCTACACTGACAAATGTAGACTACGCATTTGGTTTTACAATTGGCATAGTCCCGGATAGCAAAGGATCGTTGGGTCATCGAGCAAATTATTGATTTTGATTGATTAATAAAATTACAAGCTTTACAGGAACCACATTTAAAGACCCCAAGGGGCCTACGGTCCAACCACGTGCCCTCTCTCTTCACACCTCCGTAGTGGCTATGTACCAACCGATCTCGTAGGCTTCTCCCTTTACGGTAAGTAACCTGCGGATAGTTGTTAATTACCTGTGTTAGATCAGGGTCCATAGTCAAAATCGCCCAGTGTTTTTTAAGGATGGACACCACTTCTCTGTTCCCAGAGTCAAAGGTAGAGATTAGACGTATTAGATTCCCGTCAGTATCTCTTTGTCTCGGTATAAGGAGCTCTTCTCTCCTCTTTGACTCTGCGAACTGGAAGGAGTCCCTGAGGATCCTAGGAGGGTAACCCCTCTCCCTCAATCTCTTCCTGAGTTTACCTGATTCTTGATAAAAATTGCCTCCCGAGGTACCATTCCTCCGAACCCGTAGGTATTGTCCCCTGGGGATCCCCTTTTTTACAGCAATAGGGTGGTGACTCTCCCAATGGAGGATGCTGTTCGTGGCCGTAGGTTTTCTGAAGACCGAGGTATTCAGGGTACCCTCTACTTTGGTTACCACAACGTCCAAGAAGGTGATTTGTTCTAATTGGATTTCGAAGGTAAATCTCAGGCCAATATCATTGTGGTTAAGGGAATCGATGAATCGGTGGAACTCTGCGGATCCCCCTTCCCAGATCAGAAACACATCATCGATGTAGCGAGTCCAAAAGGAGATGTTCTCGCTCCACCAAGGGTGCTGATCTGGGAATATGACACTGTCCTCCCACCAGCCCAGGAGGAGATTCGCGTAAGTAGGGGCACAGGAATTCCCCATAGCGGTCCCCCTGAGCTGGTGGTAAAAGGAGCCATTGAATAGAAAAAAGTTGTGCGTCAGGGTATATTCCAGTAATTGCAAGATGAACGCATTATGTGCAAAAAACTGGGTTCCTCTCGTATTGAGGAAATAGTTAACGCCTGCAATTCCTTTATCGTGTGGAATCGAGGTGTAAAGCGATTCCACATCGATACTCGCCAAAATGCTATTCGGATTCACTGAAAGGGTTTTGATTTTGCGAAGAAAGTCCATTGTATCACGGGTAAAGGATGGTAGACTTAAGACAAAATCACGTAGTACCTTATCAAGGTAGTAGATTCCTCCGTGATGTGTCAAAGAGTCGATACCGGATACAATGGGACACCCTTTCAGGGGATGTATCCCCTTATGGATTTTCGGCAAACAGTAGAAAGTGGCCGTTTGTGGGGTTTTGGGAAAGAGGAAATCGAACTCTGTCTTACTAATGACACCTTGTTGTAGGCCATGACTGAGAATTTTGAAAAGATCAGTACGAAATGTCTCAGTAGGGTCCACAGAGATTTTTTTATAGCTGTTTTTGTCATTCAATAATGTAAGACACATCAGTTGATATTTATTATGGTCAAGAAGTACCAGGTTGCCACCCTTATCCGACTGTTTGATAATTAATTCCTTATTGTTTTCCAGATTTCTTAGAGCCTGGAACTCTGATGCTGAAAGGTTTGAATGCAGGGGAACATCCTGTATTTTCTCAATATCTGAGATGACAAGACGCAGGAAAATATCAATATGTTCGGTACTTATGAGGGGTGGCAATCTGGCACTCTGCGACCGCAATTCCGTAAAAGGACCTTTACCCGGTACCCTTGTTCCCTCCTCATAAAGTTCCATTAAATTTTGGAGATCGGGAAAGTCCTCTGGGTTAATTCCCAGGTCTAAACATGTTTTTTTATTACAATTTTTAAAGAATTTGTGCCATTTTAGTTTCCTGGCAAATAAATTCAAATCTTTTACCCAGGTAAAGGTATCATGTTTTGTTGTCGGTACAAAGGACAAACCCTTCTGGAGTAGAATAGTCTCGGCCGGGGTCAGGTTATATTCTGACAAGTTGATTACCTGTAGTTGATCACTGTTGTTTCGACTGCGGTCCCTTAATTGGTACGAGGCCTGGCCCTTGGCTAAAAAAGAAGAGGAAGGCGATGAGGAGGATGAAGGATGGTTGAGATCTGTGGCAGGGACAGCAACTGTGGTGTTGTTTTGTGGCAAGCCTTGGTAAGGGATAAGCTGAGAAGGGTTGTCCACTTGAGTGCGGTTTGGGGGTCCTGGTGGTCCGGATCCTTTGTTTCCAGATTCCACGATCCTCTCCATCTCTGACCCGGCCCTCTCCCTCTTGAGTACCGACCTCCTCTAATAGTTCCTCTCGTATGAGAAAAGCCAGTAATCTCAGAGTCAGAGAAATCCTGGTCAGAGGATGATAGTTCTGACTCAGTAACCGAGTTTTTCGTGCTCACCGAGATATAGGCTTTATTGTCCCTAAATTCGCCCAAGTCTTTAATAAACTGCCGATGTTTCCTCTCCTTGATGAGGTTCTGGAACTTTTCGACAGCCGACTGTAGAGAAGATTCTCTTTTATCAAAATCGGGATCCAACTTAAGTTTTAATGCTGACTCAATGAGTCCCTTTAATTTGGATGTTGTGCTCTCAAAGATTTGTTTTTCCTCATCAAGGAGAAGAGACATCAGTCTCAGTGAGCTATTGGTAATCTCTTGTTCCCATTTAGATATAAATGCTGGTCTGAGAGGAATACGCAGGCCTCTTGGTACAATTTTATGTTCTAAATAATTTTCAAAAGACTTGATTTCCCACCACGATTTGATGTTATCTTTGTAACCCTGATAAAGATCTTTGAAAACAATTTTGCAGCTTGCTGAAGACGTCAGTCCAGCAACCTCCCTGTCTGAGAAGATATCCTTGACCTCATTGATAAGATCCTTAGTAAAAATAGTACCCGTCAGGAAACTAGCCATACTTAATTTCACACAAAAATTGCCTAATAATTAGATTTTTATCGGATTTCTTATCACAAGAGTTTTCAAAATTTTTTTTACTTATTAAAGTTAGTGACTTTTAAAAATACCTTTATTATTGATAGTGCGGGTATAGGTATGCATATACCAACAAGTGTACTACAGTTCAAAAGGGTTATATATAAATAACTTTTGTTTGGGGAGTAGTAACCCCTACACTTACATATTACCTGGTGACATATAATTGTCTATAGACTTGAAGGTTCGGGAGCAACACCTCAGAGGGACAGGGTCTAAGAGAGGGCAGGGCAGACTACCGCTTACCATAATTGCCCTATTCGCTGCTCAGCCCAGGGTCGCCCCCTGATGGTGGGGGTTCCCTGTCCCCGAACCTAAGACTATTGAACCCTACATTGTCCCTAACCAGGGAAAAAAATTAGATATATAGCAAAACGGTTAAAAGGACGATCTATCGACAGTCAAAGGTGATCCAAAATAATAGGGTCATCACCTGCCCTCTCGGAAAACCAATCACTGATATTAACGATACAGAGAGAGTAGGAGAGGTGGTCCAGATTATTGGATGATCACTGATCCTCTCTTAATGGAAAGTACGCACGTTTTTTAAATGCACATCTGAATACACAGACCTCTATGTACACATCTTAGTACATGGACCTCGACGCGTTTCACCTGAAACAAGGCAGGCTCATCAGGAGGTAAATAGACGTTAGGACATAGTCCCACCATGATACAGACATGAACATTGATGCCAAGGCGGTAAAAAATAGAGAGCAATACTTAGCTAAGGATGATTCAAAAGGGAGGCGGAGGTAAAGGGGTCACCTAGTGGCCAAAGATGTACATCCCAGCAGAGGATACCTATAGGGGTATGTATGCATGAAAAACAGGGGTTAGGTCTACAATGACAACGATGATGATCACAGCTAAAACCCCCCCCCCCCCCCCCCCCGACAGTTATATGTACCGGGCTCATAGTAGGGACTTACATTGTGGTGATGCCGGCATCGAGCCCTATGCGGCTCACGATGCGTTCCACGGCACCGGAAGTGACCTAGGCCGGAAGCCGCTTGCGTTCCACAGTGCGTTCCAGAGGCCGGAAATGCATCACCAGCATCCGGACGCACAGGCCGGATCACTTAAATAGATGCCGTGCACGCCGGCAACCCACCTGGGCCTTGAGCTGGCTACCAGGGAGACGCTTTGGCCGGCATCACCACAATGTAAGTCCCTACTATGAGCCCAAAACATATAACGGGGGGGGGGGGGTTTAGCTGTGATCATCATCGTTGTCATTGTAGACCTAACCCCTGTTTTTCATCCATACATACCCCTATAGGTATCCTCTGCTGGGATGTACATCTTTGGCCACTAGGTAACCCCTTTACCTCCGCCTCCCTTTTGAATCATCCTTAGCTAAGTATTGCTCTCTATTTTTTACCGCCTTGGCATCAATGTTCATGTCTGTATCATGGTGGGAGTATGTCCTAACGTCTATCTACCTCCTGATGAGCCTGCCTTGTTTCAGGTGAAACGCGTCGAGGTCCATGTACTAAGATGTGTACATAGAGGTCTGTGTATTCAGATGTGCATTTAAAAAACGTGCGTACTTTCCATTAAGAGAGGATCGGTGATCATCCAATAATCTGGACCACCCCTCCTACTCTCTCTGTATCGTTAATATCAGTGATTGGTTTTCCGAGAGGGCAGGTGGTGACCCTATTATTTTGGATCACCTTTGACTGTCGATAGATCGTCCTTTTAACCGTTTTGCTATATATCTAATTTTTTTCCCTGGTTAGGGACAATCTAGGGTTCAATAGTCTTAGGTTCGGGGACAGGGAACCCCCACCATCAGGGGGCGACCCTGGGCTGAGCAGCGAATAGGGCAATTAGGGTAAGCGGTAGTCTGCCCTGCCCTCTCTCAGACCCTGTCCCTCTGAGGTGTTGCTCCCGAACCTTCAAGTCTATAGACAATTATACGTCACCAGGTAATATGTAAGTGTAGGGGTTACTACTCCCCAAACAAAAGTTATTTATATATAACCCTTTTGAACTGTAGTACACTTGTTGGTATATGCATACCTATACCCGCACTATCAATAATAAAGGTATTTTTTAAAAGTCACAAACTTTAATAAGTAAAAAAATGTTGAAAACTCTTGTGATAAGAAATCCGATAAAAATCAAATTATTTGGCAGTTTCAATATAAGAATGGCATCCATGTCTAACAGAACCACTACATAGAGAGCAGTTAAACATTATTATTTCACAAGTACATTTAGTCTGACAAACACACAAAATACCTCATACAGTGCTGTTTACTTTAGAGGCATTTATCATCTTGCTTTGCTAAAGGCTGACAGTCCTGATGGTCTAAAGGAGGCTGAATCATATTACTATTTCCTATGAAAATTATATTGCATCATTTATCAGCACTTGCTTTGTCTTTTGACAAGTGCTGATACGTAGTGTTAAGACCATTCATGGACATCACATGGAGTTAATGGGTCATAGGCATTTGTTAGCACTACCTGTGGAGAATATACGCTGAAGTTACTTGAATACAGATATCGTGGAGCCTGTTTTATCTGATTGTACACAGTCTGAGTAAGAAAAGGTACACAGGATTTATTCAAAGAAAAAATATTTATTTAGTTTTCTGATGTGACCACAGCATTATTGGACAGCTTCATTGGGATGTAGGTTAAGTCATAGAAAAATTTCCACTGTTTTTGGGGTTTCTGCTTTTGTGTTTTCACATAATAGTTGTAACTGTTGACAGGTTAACTCTATGTGGACAGCTGGCTCTCACCCCCACAGATTTCGGAGCATCGGTGGGAATCTGCAGCAAAAGAGCATTTATGATGTTAGGCACAGATACTTGATGTTAGCCCAGCGGTCCGTGCCAGCGCTGCTGCACCTAACCGCAGGCAAGGGCGCGGGCTCCCTCTTTCCCTGCCGCCATGCGCCGTGCTGACAAGTGTGAGCAGCAGATAGTTTAACTATGGTATCTGTGTTCCATGCCAGAGTTTCCTTCCTGCTGGAGACTTGTACTGGTGTTTGAGCTTGTATAGGTGTGTCTCTCTTCATATATGAGGCAGCACAAACACGCTCTCTGTCTCACCAGCCTATGGCTGGATTGCAGCAGGTATTTAAAGGAGCTTCCTACCACAGGAAGATGCCTGAGCAACTCATGGTCTCTAGCTCATCTATCTTCAAGTGCTAAGGTGTCTCTCTTATCTGCTGTGTACCAGACCTTGCTTACTGAACTCCTGGACTTTGCCTGTTTGCCACCTGCCTCAGACTTTGTTTATGAACTTTGCCTGTTTGCCGCCTGCCCTTGACCTCGGACCTTATTTATGGACTTTGTTTGTTTTTACTGCCTGCCTCTGACCTTGGACTTCGTTTAATGACTTTGATTGATTGTTGCCTGTCCAGACCCGGAACCTCCTGGCCACAAAAGTAACCCTCGGTACTTGCACCGAGTACTCTGACCCCCTGGTCAGCTGCCACTGACTCTGGGACTGCTCTGCAGTAGCCCCTGGCAACTACCCTAACAGCCCGAGCCTATCGTCACCATCAGAGGCTCTAGTGAAGAACAGGTAGTGGCTTAGTTGCGCCCCTCCAGAGTATACCCAGTCAGTGGTGCAGTGGGTCCACACCCGCTTGCATAACACTTGATGAGAAGGTCTGGCTTGCAGTCTTCTTTCCAGTTCATCCCAGTAGTGCTCATTGGATTTAGGTTAGGGCTCTGCATTCATGTTACACCAAACACATGAAACCGTGGGCCAGATTTATCATTAGCTCAGTGTCAGAATAATGGAGTGAAAAAGTCCCAAACGCTAAAACTGCGCACAAATTTGCTCTGCACTATGCTCGCCAGTTTTCTGAAAGTGGGCGTGTTTAATTATGTAAATGAATTTCTAGACAGATTTACTATTGGGACTATTTAAAAAGTCGCCAAAAAGTTGAAATTTCACTCCAGTGAGGACCATGCTTATCTTATGAGACTTTTTAATAGAACATGTGACTTTTTCGTAAAGATGTGCAACTTTTGTAAAGCTGCTTACTGACGGATAAACTGCTACCGTCAAGCCACATTTATTACAGTCTTAGGGTCCATTCACACGTCCGTTGTTTCTTTCCTGATCTGTTCCGTTTTTTGCTGAACAGATCTGGACCAGATCTGGACCCATTCATTTTCAATGGGTCCTGAAAAAAAATCTGACATTGTGCTGTCCGTTTTTTTTTTCAGGACCCATTGAAAATGAATGGGTCCAGATCTGTTCAGCAAAAAACGGAACAGATCAGGAAAGAAACAACGGATGTGTGAATAGACCCTTAAAGGGCTGATCATAAATCTGACTTGGCTAAAAATAACTTTAGCCATATATTAAAGTGGAGTGAGCTGTCAGAGTCATGATAAATCCGGCCCCATGTCTTTATAGACATTGCATTGTGCATGCGGGCTTAGTAATACTGGAGCATGACAAAGGAAAGCGTATTCCCCAAACCATTGCCAGAGAATTAAAAGCATACAATTGTCTAAAATGTCTTCATGTATCATTAACATAACTTCTGACTGAAACTAAGGGGCCTTGCTCCATAATATACTTCATTCCCCAATTTTACAATATATATGATGCATTAATGTTTGTACAGCTAATGTATGATGCATTCATGTATGATGGAGCTTTCATTAAATAAAATTTTTGTTACACCTTGAACGTTCATTTGGGGAGAACGTTAACATAAACATTCATTCATTACAGTGTTAGCTTGCCACGAAGGTAAAGATACAGGCTGCATGCATCTACCACACCAGATTAATCCAGATTAATCCGTCTGATTGCCAAAGCACAGTCCCATACTATTATCCCTTCTCCACCAAATTTTACATTAACCATGATACATTCCAGCAGGTAGTGTACTCTGTTTTACATAGTTTTACTGATGATCCTTGGCATTGCAAATTGTAATGAGTGTGCAGCAGCTTGACCATAGAAACACATTTCAAGACACTCTTGACATACTATTTTTGTTCTGATGTCACTTCTAGATGCCAGTTTGTAACGATTGATCAAGAATAGGCAATTTATATGCTCAAAGTACTTTGGCATTCCGCGGTCTGCTCTTTGAGTGCATAGTCCACCGCCATTACTCCTAGATGCTTCCACTCCATAATAAATTATGCCAATTTTTACCTCCAGTTTACTATGGTCACTAAAGAAGGGGTTGTGCTGATGAGACAGCCCCTCTACTATTAGATGGTGTGGATAACAGCTAAGGCTACTTTCACACTAGCGTTCGGCTGTCCGCTTGTGAGTTCCGTTTGAAGGGGCTCACAAGCGGCCCCGAACGCTTCCGTCCAGCACTAATGCATTCTGAGTGGATGCGGATCCGCTCAGAATGCATCAGTCTGGCGGCGTTCAGCCTCCGCTCCGTTCAGCAGGCGGACACCTGAACGCTGCTTGCAGCGTTTTGATCTGTTCACCATCAACATTGCGTGCAGCAGCAACCACAGCCTCCCAGACACTGTTCAGAGAGGTGTACTGTTTTCCCTCCTTGTAAATCTCACATTTGATGATGGACCACAGGTTCTCAATGGGGTTCAGATCAGGTGAACAAGGAGGCCATGTCATTAGATTTTCTTCTTTTATACCCTTTTTTTGCCAGCCACGCTGTGGAGTACTTGGACGCGTGTGATGGAGCATTGTCCTGCATGAAAATCATGTTTTTCTTGAAGGATGCAGACTTCTTCCTGTACCACTGCTTGAAGAAGGTGTTTTCCAGAAACTGGCAGTAGGACTGGGAGTTGAGCTTGACTCCATCCTCAACCCAAAAAGGCCCACAAGCTCATATTTGATGATACCAGCCCAAACCAGTACTCCACCTCCACCTTGCTGGCGTCTGAGTCGGACTGGAGCTCTCTGCCCTTTACCAATCCAGCTACGGGCCCATCCATCTGGCCCATCAAGACTCACTCTCATTTCATCAGTCCATAAAACCTTAGAAAAATCAGTCTTGAGATATTTCTTGGCCCAGTCTTGACGTTTCAGCTTGTGTGTCTTGTTCAGTGGTGGTCGTCTTTCAGCCTTTCTTACCTTGGCTATGTCTCTGAGTATTGCACACCTTGTGCTTTTGGGCACTCCAGTGATGTTGCAGCTCTGAAATATGGCCAAACTGGTGGCAAGTGGCAGCTGCACGCTTGACTTTTCTCAGTTCATGGGCAGTTATTTTGCGCCTTGGTTTTTCCACACGCTTCTTGCGACCCTGTTGACTATTTTGAATGAAACGCTTGATTGTTCGATGATCACGCTTCAGAAGCTTTGCAATTTTAAGAGTGCTGCACCCCTCTGCAAGATATCTCACTATTTTTGACTTTTCTGAGCCTGTCAAGTCCTTCTTTTGACCCATTTTGCCAAAGGAAAGGAAGTTTCCTAATAATTATGCACACCTGATATAGGGTGTTGATGTCATTAGACCACACCCCTTCTCATTACAGAGATGCACATCACCTAATATGCTTAATTGGTAGTAGGCTTTCGAGCCTATACAGCTTGGAGTAAGACAACATGCATAAAGAGGATGATGTGGTCAAAATACTCATTTGCCTAATAATTCTGCACTCCCTGTAATGTTTAGAATGTTAGGTGTCCGACAGGACTGAAGGACTTGATGTCTGTGCGCCTGTTGTGCAGGATTACAGTTGCACTTGTTGAATGATGTAGTTATAATCATGATTGACTAAAAAATACCTGGATATCAGGCTGGTAATATAAAGCAAAGCAAGTGCACAGATTGTGGCTGGCGTAGACAGGGTTTGTGCTAATGGGGGACAGAGTGATCAGAGGAAAGATAATTTTGTGATTTAGGTGTATAATACATAGTGGGGCAGGTTTAATAAGCCTCTAACTGGTGTAAAGCTGTCTAGTCCTGCCCCCGATTTACAGTAGCTGAAGCATGGCTAGACACTTTTGTCCAAGTCTATGCAACTATCTTGGCTGAGACAGAATTTTATGCCACAATTATTGCACAATTTTTATGGAAAATTGCACATTTTAACCCCTCTTAAGGACTATTTCACCTTAAGGACTTGGCCTTTTTTTGCAAATCTGACCAGTGTCACTTTAAGTGCTGATAAATTTAAAACGCTTTGACTTATCCAGGGCATTCTGAGAATGTTTTTTCATCACATATTGTACTTCATGACACTGGTAAAATAAAGTAAAAAAAAAAAAAAAATTTATTTATAAAAAAAATACCAAATTTACCAAAAATTTGAAAAAATTGCAAATTTCCAAGTTTCAATTTCTCTACTTCTATAATACATAGTAATACCTCCAAAAATAGTTATTACTTTACATTCCCCATATTTCTACTTCATGTTTGGATCATTTTGGGAATGATATTTTATTTTTTGGGGATGTTACAAAGCTTAGAAGTTTAGAAGCAAATCTTGAAATTTTTCAGAAATTTTCAAAAACCCAATTTTTAGGGACCAGTTCCGGTCTGAAGTCACTTTGCAAGGCTTACATAATAGAAACCACCCGAAAATGAACCCATTCTATAAACTACACCCCTCAAGGTATTCAAAACTAATTTTACAAACTTTGTTAACCCTTATGTTGTTCCACAGGAATTCATGGAAAATAGAGATACAATTTCAAAATGTCACATTTTTCATTTTAATAATTTTTTTCCAGTTACAAAGCAAGGGTTAACAGCCAAACCAAACTCAATATTTATGGCCCTGATTCTGTAGTTTACAGAAACACCCCATATGTGGTCGTAAACCGCTGTGCGGGCACACGGCAGGGCGCAGAAGGAAAGGAATGCCATATGGTTTTTGGAAGGCATGTTTTGCTGGACTGTTTTTTTTTTTTTTTTTTTTTTTTACATTATGTCCCATTTGAAGCCCCCCTGATGCACCCCTAGAGTAGAAACTCCAAAAAAGTGACCTTATTTTAGAAACTACGGGATAGGGTGGCAGTATTGTTCGTACTAGTTTAGGGTACATATGATTTTTGGTTGCTTTATATTACACTTTTTGTAAGGCAAGGTAACAAGAAATAGCTGTTTTGGCACCATTTTTTATTTTTTGTCATTTACAACATTCGTCTGACAGGTTAGATCATGTGATATTTTTATAGACCAGGTTGTCACGGACACTGCGATACCTAATTTATAATTTTTGTTTATTTATGTTTTACACAACAATGATTTCATGTTTTAGTGTTTCCATAGTCTGAGAGCCATAATTTTTTCAGTTTTTAGGCGATTATTTTGGGTAGGGTATGATATTTGCGAGATGAGATGATGGTTTTATTGGCACTATTTTGGGGTGCCTATGACTTTTTGATCGCTTGCTATTACACTTTTTGTGATGTAAGGTGGCAAAAATTGTTTATTTAGCACAATTTTAATTTTTTATTTTTTACGGCGTTCATCTGAGGGGTTAGGTCATGTGATATTTTTATAGAGCCGGTCGATACGGACGCTGCGATACCTAATATGTATACTTTTTATTTATTTATGTACGTTTTACACAATAATATCATTTTTGAAACAAAAAATAATAATCCTGTTTTAGTGTCTCCATATTCTGAGAGCCATAGTTTTTTCAGTTTTTGGGCGATTATCTTAGGTAGGGTCTCATTTTTTGCGGGATGAGATTACGGTTTTATTGGCACTATTTTGGGGTGCCTATGACTTTTTGATCGCTTGCTATTACACTTTTTGTGATGTAAGGTGACAAAAAATAGTTTATTTAGCACAGTTTTTATTTTTTATTTTTTACGGTGTTCATCTCAGGAGTTAGGTCATATTTTTGTAGAGCCGGTCGATACCGATGCGGCGATGCCTAATATGTATACTTTTTTTTTATTTATGTAAGTTTTACACAATAACAGCTTTTTTAAAACAAAAAAAATGATGTTTTAGTGTCTCCATATTCTGAGCCATAGTTTATTTTTATTTTTTGGGCGATTGTCACAGGTAGGGGCTTATGACTTATGACTTGTTGACTATAGCTGGTCACCGTTGAGGCCAGTAATTGGCTTCTGCAACCATATATTTATGGGGCCTGGAATTACAAATATTGATGTGGGACCTGGGAAGTGTCTATATGGGAGTGACAGCAGGGTAGGAAGCCTGAGTATAATATATTTTATTATTTTAAACTACCCTGGGCAATTTTGTAATAGGAATTTAATGGCTAGTCAACCTTGTTACATACTTCTCAGTAGAAGAAACTTCCTGTTCGGTTTTCTTAATAGAGCTATGATTAAGAGCGCCACGTGTGCTTGAAAAGAATAAGTGGTTACTCTACGTTGGATTTCAATGGAGTCTACAAATGAGGCTTGAAGCGATTTTATGGTTGCTGTAATTTTACCTACTAATCGTATTTGCATGTTCCCTCCATAGATAGTATATGTTATAGGTATATTTAGCCTGTGGTTACAGATAGTACAATGAATGTACTGTACCCCACTGAAGATGTCAGGTACTTATAAAAGTAGTTGAGTGTTATTCTTATGCCTACTTGTTGCACAAAGAGAAATAGTACGCCCAGATTCTGGACCTTGTCACACACAAGTACTACAGCTGTAGTTATGTTAGACTATGTTAGAAGATGTGAAAATCCGTTATGTTAGAAGATGTGGAAATCCGTGTTTAGTCTTGGCTTTCAGAAGCTTAGTAGTAGTTTAGTGTGTCATGTACAGTTCCTGCACCACTTTAAATATGCAAACAGGATTTTCAGTAGCATCACACAAATATTCCAAAGGCGGAAATGACATGAGATTAACGGATGATGCTTCTTTAACAACCGGACTGTAAATAGGGGTTAAAAGTTGAAATCCCACACTTACACCTTGAATACCAGGAAGCCCAAAATAGATGTACATTTTGTAACTATATAATTCCATTTATAGATGAATTGTATTTGCTAAAAAAAAAAAAATAGATGAAGAGAAACACAGCAATTATTTTATTGTAAGTGAGGAAGTCCTAAAATACAGTTTATTTGATTAACCTTGCATTTACCACTTTAACAGTTTATGACGAGTTGAGAGGACACTTGGATGTTCGAGTTCGGCTGAACTTGAAAAAAAGTTTGGGTTCGGGACCCGAACTTGACCCCGAACCTGAACCCCATTGAAGTAAATGGGGAACCGAACTTTTGGGCACTAAAATGGCTCTAAAATAGTCCTGGAAAGGACGAGAGGGCTGCAAGAGGCATAAAAATGTGCTTGAGAGCATGGCAACTGTTCTGCAAACTAATGTGTATAGGGAAATTACTTAAAATAGCATAAAATACTGAAAAATTAAAACTAACCATCTGGATCTAGGAGTAGGAGGTTGAGGAGGCGGTGGATGGGTGGATGTAGCAGTGTAGGTTGACGTGGCGGTGTAGGTGGAATCGGCGGTGAAGGAGGAATAGGTAGCCAACACTGATTTGTATTTTTAAATTGGGGTATCCCCCAAAATATTGGGACAAAATAAAACAAAGAATAAGTGCACTTGAGTACAAGAATGGATGGTTGAGGCTAGTATAAATGTCTATTCTGCACAAGGTACAGACAAGTCCTGTGGGATCCATGCCTGGTTCATTTTAATAAACGTAAGCTTGTCCACATTGGCTGCGGCCTGTGATAATGCTCTCTGCCGTGCTAAACACACGTTCACACTATACACTGGCTGCAGGGCAGGTCAGCACCTCCAAGGCTGACAAAGCTTTTCCACATTTGGGCCATGCTAACCCTGCCTTCTCAGGTGCTGGCGGTGCCCCAGCTGCGTTGGCGACCTCTTCCTCCTCCTCTGTCTTCGCCTTGTGCTTCCACTGTGCACCCTCTGTCAAGTGGGAATGCCATCATCAGCGTGCGCTTGTAGTCGCGCATTTTCCGATCAGTAACAGATGTTTTCACAAAATTTAGTTCCCTCTCAGCAAAACAGAGCAGGGGATCATTCACGGCAAAAGGGGGTTCATGTCACCCAGCAATAGAACAGAGGATTTTGAGAGAACGAGGCCCATGTCACCCAGGCACAGCAGGGGTTTGTATACGCCCAAAATGGTAAAATGTCACCCGACAATTGAAAATAAGATTTTTTTCAGTTTTGGGCACTACATTTTTTTGCATTAAAATGGCTCTAAAATAGTCCTTGAAAAGGCTAGAGGGATGTATAAGGCAGTAAAATGTGCTTAAGAGCATGGCAACTGCTCTGCAAACAAATGTGGATAGGGAAATAACTTAAAATAAAATAACTAAAAATTTCAAATTATTAACCTGCAACTCAGAGACGGAGGTGGATATGGAGTCGGAGGTTGAGGAGGCGGTGAATCTGGTGTTGTAGGTGGAGGCAGCAATGGTGGAGGAGGAGGTAGCCAACAATGTTTTTTTTATTTTTTTTATTATTGGGGTAGGTAGCCCCCAAAATATTGGGACAAAAAAACAAAGAATCATTGCACTTGACTTGAGTACAAGAATGTATGTTTGATGGTGGTATAAATGTCTATTCTGCACAAGGTAGAGACAAATCTTGTGGGATCCAAGCCTGGTTCATTTTAATGAACGTGAGCTTTTCCACGTTGGCTGTTGACAGGCGGCTGCGCTTGTCTGTGATGACGCCCCCGTGCTAAACACACGTTCAGATAATACACAGGCCAGCACCTCCAAGGCGTAAAGGGAAAGCTCAGACCATGTGCCTAATTTGGAGACCCGGAAGTTGAAGGGGGCAGACCCATCATTCAGTACGTGTAGTCATGTGCACAAATACTGCTCCACCATGTTGGTGAAATGCTGCCTCCTGCTAAGACGTTCCATATCAGCTGGTGGTGTTGGTTGTTGTGGCATGCTGACAAAGCTTTTCTACATTTTGGCCATGCTAACCCTGCCTTCTGAGGTGCTGGCGGTGCCCCAGCTGCATTGGCGACCTCGTCCTCTGCCTTCGCCTTGTGCTTCCACTGTGCCCCCTCTGTCAGTTGCAATGCCACCGGCAGGGCGTCTACCAGCGTGTGCTTGTACTCGCGCATCTTACGATCACGCTCCAGTGACTGAATTAAGGATGGTACGTTGTCCTTCTAACAGGGATCCAGCAGCGTGGCCACCCAGTAATCGGCACAAGTTAGAATGTGGGCAACTCGGCGGTCGTTGCGGAGACACTGCAGCATGTAATCACTCATGTGTGTCAGGCTGCCCAGAGGCAGTTATCGGCACTGGCCATGTTGGTGGAGTACTTGAAACAGCACAACAATGAACACGGATCTCGCCCAGTCATTGGGGTGAAGTGGTGCTGTTCCGCCAAGCGACTCACCCGTGCGTGCTGCAGCTGAAACTCCACACAGTCTGGCCAGCATGCGCAAGGTGGAGTTCCACCCTGTGGGCACGTCGCATATGAGGCAGTGAGCGGGAAGGCCGAAGTTACGCTGCAGCGCTGACAGACGAGCAGCAGCAGGGTGAGAACGCCGAAAGCACGCACAGACGGACCGCACTTTATGCAGCAGCTCTGACATGTCGTGGTAATTTTTAAGGAATCTCTGCACCACCAAATTCAGCACATGCACCAGTCAAGGGATGTGCGTCAAACTGGCTAGTCCCAGAGCTGCTACGAGATTTCGCCCATTATCGCACACCACCAGGCTGGGCTTGAGGCTGACTGGCACAAACCACTCATCGGTCTGTTGTTCAAGTCCTGTCCACAGCTCCTGCGCAGTGTGGGGTTTGTCCCCCAAACAGTTACGTTTTAAAACTGCCTGCTGAAGTTGATGGTGAAGGCGTTACGCTGAACGGATGAGGAGCTGGTAGAGGATGAGGAAGCGGAGTAGGAGGAGGAAGCAACAGTAGGCAAACTTAAGCGCCCTGCAATCTTCAGTGGTGGAAGGACATGTGCCAAACTGCTATCCGCCTCAGACCCAGCCGCCACTGCATTTACCCAGTGTGCTGTTATGGAGATATAACCGCCCTGACCGTGCTTACTGGTCCACATATCTATAGTCAGGTGCACCTTGCCACAGATGGCGTTGCGCAGTGCATACCTGATTTTGTCCCCTACTTGGTTGTGAAGGGAAGGGATGGCTCGCCTTGAAAAGTAGTGCTGGGCACAACGTACTGTGGGACAGCCAATGCCATAAGGCCTTTAAAACTATCCGTGTCCACCATGTGTGGTCGAGGACTTCATCATCCTCCACATCATCTTCCACCCAGTCTTCACCCCTGACTTCCTTGTCGGTCTGCACACTTTCGAAAGCCCCAGCAGTTGGCACCTTTGTTTCATCATCATCCGAGACATGCTGCGATGGCCCTCCCATGTACTCATCTTGAAAAATAAGTGGTTGGGCATCGGTGCACTCAATCTCTTCCACTTCTGGGGCAGGGCTAGGTGGATGGCCCTGGGAAACCCTGCTAACAGAGTCATCAAAAAGCAGAAGAGACTGCTGCATGACTTTGGGCTCAGACTGCTTGGCTGATTTGCAAGGGGGTGAGGTGAAAGACTGATGGACATCGGCTGCAGGTGCCAACTGTGGTCTTTCAGCATGAAACTGGGTGGGAGACAATGTGAAGGAACTTGATCCACTGTCAGCAACCCAATCTACTATCGCCTATACTTGTTCAGGCCTCACTATTCGTAGAGCAGCATTAGGCCCGACCAAATACCACTGCAGGTTTTGTCGCCTACTCGCACCTGAGGAAGGGGTTTCATTTATGCGTGTAGCTGGCTGAGATCGACCACGTCCTCTCCCTGCAACAGGAGCTCCACCAGCAGCACCACGACCTGGGCCACGTCCCTTATTTGAAGCTCTCCTCATATTTTTTACATTTAGGATCTTGCCCTAAATGGGTGTTTAATTAATAGTAGAATAGAATGACAGTATGTAAAGGGTGTATCTCACACGGCCTGAACCAGACTAGGCCTCAATAAAATATTATTTTGCCCAAAATGGCTGTATTTCAAATGCCAAATTCAAACCCCTGTATGTAGAGGTAGTATCTCAGAGGGCCTGAACCTCTGTAAGCCTGCAGTAAATATATCTTTGCACAAAAAGGCTGTATTAAAAATGGCTGAATCAAACCCCAGTATGTATAGGGGGGATCACAAACGGTCTGAACCAGTGTAGGCTTGAAGTAAATATATCTTTGCACAAAATGGCTGTATTTCAAATGGCTGAATAAAACCCCTGTATGTATAGGGGGGATCACACAGACCCCGAATCAGTGTAGGCCCGAAGTAAAGATTTCTTTGCACAAAATGGCTGTATTTCACATGGCTGAATCAAACCTCTGTATGTATAGGTGTGAATCACACACTCCCTGAATCATTGTAGTCCTGAAGTAAATATATCTTTGCACAAAAAGGCTATATTTCAAATGGCTGTATTTCAAATGCCTAATTCAAACCCCTGTATGTAGAGGTGGTATCTCACAGGGCCTGAACCTCTGTAGGCCTGAATTCAATATTAGTGCACCAAATGGCGGTATTTAAAATCTCTGAATGTAACCCAAATGTATTAAGGGTGTATCTCACAATGACATCTGCTTCAAAGGCTGCCGACTAAATTTTTTGTGCCCAAACGACTGTTTGTTTAACAACTGAATTTGACAGCAGTACAGTCCTGGCCAAAAGTTTTGAAAATATTAGTTTTCTAGTTTTCACAAAGTTTGCTGCTAAACTGCTTTTAGATCTTTGTTTCAGTTGTTTCTGTGATGTAGTGAAATATAATTTCAAATGCTTTTATCGACATTTATGCAGAGTCCGTATTTGCAGTGTTGGCCCTTCTTTTTCAGGATCTCTGCAATTCGACTGGGCATGCTCTCAATCAACTTCTGGGCCAATTCCTGACTGATAGCAACCCATGCTTTCATAATCACTTCTTGGAGTTTGTCATAATTTGTGGGTTTTTGTTTGTCCACCCGCCTCTTGAGGATTGACCACAAGTTCTCAATGGGATTAAGATCTGGGGAGTTTCCAGGCCATGGACCCAAAATGTCAACGTTTTGGTCCCCGAGCCACTTAGTTATCACTTTTGCCTTATGGCACGGTGCTCCATCGTGCTGGAAAATGCATTGTTCTTCACCAAACTGTTGTTGGATTGTTGAAAGAAGTTGCTGTTGGAGGGTGTTTTGGTACCATTCTTTATTCATGGCTGTGTTTTTGGGCAAAATTGTGAGTGAGCCCACTCCCTTGGATGAGAAGCAACCCCACACATGAATGCTCTCAGGATGCTTTATTGTTGGCATGACACAGAACTGATGGTAGCGCTCACCTTTTCTTCTCCGGACAAGCCTTTTTCCTGATGCCCCAAACAATCGCAAAGAGGCTTTATCGGAGAATATGACTTTGCCCCAGTCCTCACCATATTTTCTACAGAAGATCAATCTGTCCCTGATGTTTTTTTTGGAGAGAAGTGGCTTCTTTGCTGCCCTTCTTGACGCCAGGCCATCTTCCAAAAGTCTTCGCCTCACTGTGCGTGCAGATGCGCTTACACCTGCCTGCTGCCATTCCTGAGCAAGCTCTGCACTGGTGGCACTCCGATCCCGCAGCTGAATCCTCTTTAGAAGACGATCCTGGCGCTTGCTGGACTTTCTTGGACGCCCTGAAGCCTTCTTAACAAGAATTGAACCTCTTTCCTTGAAGTTCTTGATGATCCTATAAATTGTTGATTGAGGTGCAATCTTAGTAGCCACAATATCCTTGCCTGTGAAGCCATTTTTATGCAACGCAATGATGGCTGCACACGTTTCTTTGCAGGTCACCCTGGTTAACAGGTCAAGTGTGCCATTTTAACCCAATCAGCCTGACATAATGATCTCCAGCCTTGTGCTCGTCAACATTCTCACCTGAGTTAACAAGACGATTACTGAAATTATCTCAGGAGGTCCTTTAATGACAGCAATGAAATGCAGTGGAAAGGTTTTTTGGGATAAAGTAAATTTTCATTGCAACGAAGGACTATGCAATTTATCTGATCACTCTTCATAACATTCTGGAGTATATGCAAATTGCTATTATAAAAACTTAAGCAGTAACTTTTCCAATTTCCAATATTTGGCCACGACTGTATATGACTATGTAATGTCACACATGCTGATGCTGCAAGGCCTGAAAATAGTGTTTTTTTGTGTTTTTTTTTGTCAAAAAAGTGTGTTTTTCAAATCCCAGAAAATGATTGGTGTATTTCTAGCTTAAATTGCACACTGACTAATACAGATGTTGTAGCTTGCCCAAAAAGTATTTTTTTGCTAACAGAATATAAATGCTGTATATATTAAACTTAAATTTAACACTTGCAGATCTGGAAAATACTTTTTTTTTTGTCAAAAATGTGTGTTTTTCAAACCCCAGAAAATGATGGGTGTATTTCTAGCTTAAAGGGACACTGACAGGCCCAATAAGCATAATTATCTATATATATGCATGCACAGGTCTTCTAATGTGTATTAAAACATATAAGTATAACCCCTGTCCACCTTATAAATACAGCAAACTCATGTTTTATAACCTGATGTAATCGCTCTTCTTTCTGCCCAAGGGGCGGTGTTTCGGCTTCACTTGTGCCCAGCCAGCCGCACCTCAACCGTTGTTTTGAAGCGCCAACCCAGCTCATCAATATTCACTTCGCTGGGCGGCTTCTGCTGTCCCCGAAGTTCCAAGATCCCGCGCATGCCCAGTAGAAAGCTATGGGATCTCCGAACGTTGGGGACAGCAGAATCCGCCCAGCGAAGTCAATACTGATGAGCTGGGCGGCGCTTCAAAACGGCGGTTGAGGCGCGGCTGGCTGGGCACAAGTGAAGCTGAAACGCCGCCCCTTGGGCAGAAAGAAGAGCGATGACATCAGGTTATAAAACATGAGTTTGCTGTATTTATATGTTTTTAATACACATTAGAAGACCTGTGCATGCATATATATATATAGATAATTATGCTTATTGGGCCAGTCAGTGTCCCTTTAAATTGGACACTGACTAACACAGATGTTGTAGATTGCCCAAAAAGTCTTTTTTTGCTGACAGAATATGAATGCTGTATATATTAAACTTGAATTTAACACTTGCAGATCTGTAAAATACTGTTTTTTGAAGAAGAAAAAAAGGTGTTTTTCAAACCCCAGAAAATAATGGGTCTATTTCTAGCTAAAATTGCACACGGACTAATCCAAATGTTGTAGTTTGCCCCAAAAAATTGTTGATTTGCAATGTCCCAAAAGCTCAGATGCAGTGCTGGTGCACTGAGCATGCATAAAATGGCTGCCGTCTCCACCCACCTAACAGGATTATAAATATAAAAGTTATTTATTTTTTTGGTCAATGGCCCCAGGGCAGGGTAAAACGATTTTGTCCCGCACCCACACGACTATTTCTAGGTAGATCGCTGAGTTAGATTCTCTCCTATTCTCTCCCTGAAATCACAAGTCCAGCAGCATCCTCTCCCTACACTTGTAACAGCAGAGTGACGTGCAGCGCTATGTGACTCCAGCTTATATAGCGCCTGGGTCACATGCTGCTTTGGCCAATCACAGCCATGCCATTAGTAGGCATGGCTGAGATGGCCTCATGGGGCAAGTAGTATGACGCTTGTTGATTGGCTGCTGTGCAGCCTTTTCAAAAAGCACCAAGAAAACACCGAACCCGAACTTTTACAGAAATGTTTGGGTTCGGGTCCGGGGTCCAAAAAGCCTAAAGTTCAGTACGAACCCGAACTTTATAGTCCGGGTTCGCTCAACCCTAATTATGACCCTCATTATCCAATGTCGTATAACGATTACATCATATGCAATTTGGTGTTTGGATTGTGACCATACAGTAAAATGAATTGAACATTAATGAGATCTATGGATAATAGACTAATAAATACGAATAGCTGTTTATTGAGAAATAACCTGTTACAGGGTAAATAATAATAGGAAGCACAAAATCAAATGCAAATGTGAAATAGGAAGACAACTCCCAATTTTTCATAGCTATTCTTCCTTTTGTATCTGGTCCTGTTAGATTAAAGATAATGTCTGGGCTGGAAACTAGTAATAGATTGTTGAATGTAAGATGAAAATATGCTTAATATACTGTATGTTCCATAGTGCAGAGGAAACTGGAAGATCTGAATTGTGACTACTGCGGTCACTTAGCAGGAAGAAAATGGCACTTTTATCCTGGGCAGGATCTCTAGAATGAAGGATTGCATTTTGTACTGAACATTTATAAATGCAGTTACTGTCTGACTCTGTACATAAGGTTATGCATCGGTTATGTAACTGTGTGGGAGTGCATTGCAGTAGCAGCACCATTTATCTGTCTGCCTCAGTCCAAAAACATGCTTGTTGCAAAGAGGTACTTCCAGAAAGCTTCCCAGCGAGCTTGCTGATGATATGATGAGAGTACAGGCTCTCACCTGATCTTCTGTATTCAGCAGGGCAGA
The DNA here is from genome assembly GCF_014858855.1 of Bufo gargarizans. NCBI lineage: Eukaryota > Metazoa > Chordata > Amphibia > Anura > Bufonidae > Bufo > Bufo gargarizans. Next base: position 384,256,170 of record NC_058081.1, on the reverse strand, counting down.
GTGCACATCAATGCTTTAACAAGTCTAAAGCCACTGGAGAATCCTAACCTGCCAAGCAAAGTAGTATTTGTGAAACAATGAACAATGGCCTCCAGCAACCTATTCTAGAATGTGAGAAGCACAGGTTGCCTCCATTTGCAGAGCTATCTGGGGTGGAACGGGGCCTCACTGCACAATACACTCTTGCAGTAGCATATACAGTCGTGGCCAAAAGTTTTGAGAATTACATAAATATTGGAAATTGGAAAAGTTGTTGCTTAAGTTTTTATAATAGCAATTTGCATATATTCCAGAATGTTATGAAGAGTGATCAGATGAATTGCATAGTCCTTCTTTGCCATTAAAATTAACTTAACCCCCAAAAAACTTTCCACTGCATTTCATTGCTGTCATTAAAGGACCTGCTGAGATCATTTCAGTAATCGTCTTGTTGTAGGCTGGAGATCATTATGTCAGGCTGATTGGGTTAAAATGCCAGACTTGACCTGTTAAAATGAGGGTGATGCTTGAAATCATTGTTCTTCCATTGTTAACCATGGTGACCTGCAAAGAAACGCGTGCAGCCATCATTGCGTTGCATAAAAATGGCTTCACAGGCAAGGATATTGTGGCTACTAAGATTACACCTCAATCAACAATTTATGGGATCATCAAGAACATCAAGGAAAGAGGTTCAATTCTTGTTAAGAAGGCTTCAGGGCGTCCAAGAAAGTCCAGCAAGCGCCAGGATCGTCTCCTAAACAGGATTCAGCTGCAGGATTGGAGTGCCACCAGTGCAGAGCTTGCTCAGGAATGGCAGCAGGCAGGTGTGAGCACATCTGCAAAGATCTAAAAGCAGTTTAGCAGCAAACTTTGTGAAAACTAATATTTATGTCATTCTCAAAACTTTTGGCCACGACTGTACTATGTATTTGTGTGCTAGGCTGCCATGTAGGCATATCGTAGGCAGGATCACATCATTAGCATCTGTTGTAGAGCAGTGTAGTGAGATCCCACCTGTCACCTCCCCCTGAAAAGCTCTGCAAGTGGAGGCAATCAGTCCTACTCACATTCTAGGACAGTTTGTTGGCAGATTCCTTTAAGGTGTCCATACATATTAAATAGAAGTAGAATTATGCTTGAACAACCACTGAAGAAACGATCATCCTGTGAACGATAGTTTCGCAAACACAGCCATACATGTTAGTACACATTGGTCGATACGGTTCAGACTAGCCATACATGTTCAGTAAAACCAGGCATTGAATGAAAGAGCTTTCTGGGAACATTATTATCGGGCTGAAATTTCATGCAAGGGCAAATTCTTTTCAGATAATGACTGAAAGTGTGAAAAAATCTCATGTAAATGTTATAGATTGCTACTGTGTCTTTGATTAGTATAATGGGATCTCCACATCAATACTGTATTTAGAGTGTAAAGTTAAGTTTTTTACATTTACCAATAATAGGGCTAACTATTATAATTGGCATGTGTACAGTTAAAGAGCCAGCAGTCACCTAATAAACAAGCAAACGTCTGTTCATCAGGTGAGTGGGTCTTTTGGCCTGGCTCCAAAAATCTGTGTTTCTGTGCACCAGATTGTCCTGTGTGAGCAGCATGCTGTCCAAAAACAATTAATCTGTATGGGGACAAATGACTGCTGCAAGTACATGTAGCTCTCATCTCCTCTGACAATCAGGCAATTATTTAGAATAAAGGGTTTGTTCCCAATAATTGCCTGTAAAATCAGTAAATGTAAAAGGACCATTAGACATGCAGTTTAAAAATGTATTAGAACGGTCATAGTGGTTGATGCGGTTTGGTGCACCTTTAGAATACCAGGGGCATAACTACTATAGCGGCAGACCATGCAACTACTATGGGGCCCAGGGCAAGAGGGGGCCCAATTGGGATCATACCCTCTTCTACTGGGGGTGAAAACTTGGTCAGGACTCTACCCTCTAAGGCCTAGTTCACACGAACGTGTGTGATCCGTGGCCGTATTGCGGCCCGCAAATTGCAGGCCGCAATACAATGCCACAGTTCTGTGTGCATTCTGCATCAGGGATGCAGACCCATTCACTTCAAACTGCCTTATTCCAAGTTATTAGCATGCCATTACGCAAGTCTGTTTGTTATTGGCAACGTCCTGTAGTGGAGCCTTGTAATACAGGGCGCACAAGCTCACTGTGCTTTTTTTTTTCTTCCCTTCAATAACCACTCCACTATGTGTAGTGTCAGTTATGGGTGGATGGTTTGACAGACCAATAAACAGAATGATGAATTTTGCTATAACAAATGATGGACATGGAGCAGAAGTTGTGTTATACATTTAGTTACAAGAAGCATGTTTAATATGTGGAGGTAGAAAATGAGTTGGTTAGTGTCACGTGTCTTGCTGATGTCAGGATGGGACAGCAGACACATGGAAAACAAGGACGTAGGATTTATTTGTGGGAAGCGAGAAAACAATTCCATTCCATTTGGTGGAATTTGAAAAATTAGGTGCAGATCGTCTGGTATCTGCAAAGACGGATCCGCACCTATAATGCAAACGATTGTATCAGTTCAGAACGGATCTGTTTGCATTACCATGAACAAAAAAAAAAAAAAATGTTTTTTTTTTTCATGATAATGCAAACGGATCCGTTTTGACTTACACTGAAAGTCAATGGTGTCAATGGGAGGCAGATCCGTTTTCAATTGCACTATACAGCGTTTTGGTGTCCGCCTCCAGAGCGGAATGGAGGCTGAACAGAGACAAACTGATGCATTCTGAATGGATCCTTATCTATTCAGAATGCAATGGGGCTGAACTGATCCGTTTTGGGCCACTTGTGAGAGCCCTGAAACAGATCTCACAAGCGGACCCAGAAACACCAGTGTGAAAGTATCCTAACACTCGTGCTTTCTGAGATTCCTGAGATGTGTTATCTAAACTAAGCAAACACCTTCAATTGCTGTAGCTATATTACAATTCTGTGCTGCCTCCTGCTTACCTGAATTGTAATATGCAAGCAATGAGCCTGGAATCCTAATACAGGCTTAGGCTGATTACTGCAGTGGGATGCCTTCCTTTATTAACTCCGGAGGGAGGCAGTCCGGCCCGCAAAAAAACGCACGCCTCTGGGTTTTCGGCTTCTCAGATGCCGCGGCCACACTTGACCACAGCATCTGAGAAGTTAAATGTTCCCGACTGGCATTACCACCAGTCAAGGATATTAGCCGCTGGTGTCTGCTGTATGAAACAGCAGGCACCTGCTAGCTATGACGCTCGTTCCGGAGTGGGCATCATCTTTAAAGACCAGACATCCGTCGTACATGTATACAGCGGATGTCGTGAAGTGGTTAAGGGTGGATAGTTGTTTATTTTAACTCCACTATCAGACTTGAGACCTTATCTCTACCAGTGTAACTGTCATCTGACTTCCCACAAACTACAAATAGAAAGTCAGTATAATTTTGGCATTTTCAAACCGAAAATCATAATGTATCTCAAAATCTATATAACTGAAAGCATATGCAAAGTTTACTGACCTTTTATATAACGTTCTCATTTAAGATAGAAGAGTAGAGTTTAATTTACTGTATAGTGTATTCTAGATAGGAATTGAAGAAGGTCTATTAAAGAGGTTTTCCAAGACTATAATATTGAAATACTGTAATCAGTGGTTCAGCATATTGATGCTCGTGTCAGGGTTCAATCTAATTGATGTAATCCTTGGAGAAAAAACAGCCTTAGGATCGTCCAGAAACAGTATGATATGCTACTGGACATCATGTTACTTTATGCTAGAGCAATACTTAGTGTAATAATATTTTTGTGTTGTCATTTTTATTATTTAGGATATTTTCCCATTGGAAAGTGCTAACAACATACGATCTGCACCAGTTTCCCCTCGAGGCAGTCCAAGCGATGTCCGACCAATGGTCAACTCCCAGTACATCAATCCATCCAGACTCTACACAAACAACAACAATAATGCTATAGAATCACAGCTGTCTTCACACATGGGCAGGATCAATATCTCTTCTCCCCAAAGGTACGTTCACATCCAGATCTTCAATCTTATGTAATCAAAGGTGAAAATATGTGATTTACATCTATTGACGTTTTAGGCTACTTTCACACTAGCGTTCGGGCGGATCCGTTCAGAACGGATCCGCCCATAATAATGCAGACGGAGGCTCCGTTCAGTACGGATCCGTCTGCATTATTTTAGCAAAAAAAAGCTAAGTGTGAAAATAGCCTAGTACGGATCCGTCCAGACTTTCAATGTAAAGTCAATGGGGGACGGATCCGCTTGAAGATTGAGCCACATTGTGGCATCTTCAAACGGATCCGTCCCCATTGACTTACATTGAAAGTCTGGACGGATCCGTACGGATCCGCACGCCTCCGCACGGCCAGGCGGACACCCGAACGCTGCAAGCAGCGTTCAGCTGTCCGCCTGTCCGTGCGGAGGCGAGCGGAGCGGAGGCTGAACGCCACCAGACTGATGCAGTCTGAGCGGATCCGCCTCCATTCAGACTGCATCAGGGCTGGACGGCTGCGTTCGGGTCCGCTCGTGAGCTCCTTCAAACGGAGCTCACGAACGGAATACCGAACGCTAGTGTGAAAGCAGCCTTAGCCAGCTCACTCTTATGATCCATGGTTCTTTCTAGAACATGAATGTAGATGTCCCTTTTGATAAACAGTAGATTAATAGGGAAGACTCAGTATCAGCTATTTTAGAATTAAACCTTATCCACAAAAGTATTTCAAAAGTGTTTTGAAATTTCCTTCACAGAAATAAACTGATTAACATACAGTGAGATTCAGAGTGGAGTATAGATCTCAGTCTGGTTGTAGCTTTGGAATGAACATGTATCTACAGAATACTGGAATCACCAATGAACATGGCTTTGTATAGAATATTTGTAATTGGAATCCAATCCATCTGCACTGAATAATATGGATGTGTACATTTACTGAAAGGAAATTTTATGTATACAGTGATACTGCCAAATATTGCTTAGTGAATTTAGTTTCTACAAGCACACAACATACGTTTCTCACTATTAATTTTCTTTGTATTGTAAACAGTAAAATAAATGTTGTAGCTAGATATGAGCGAATTTCTAAAAAATTCGATTTGCTGGTTTGCCGAATAAAAAAAAAAAAATTAGGTTCAATCCGAATTTATTTGTGGTGAATCGTGTAAAAAAAACGGCTATTTCCTGGCTGCAGAGAGCCCGAACAGTGGTGTAGAACACTGTGCATTGCAGTAACACACATAGGGAGTCTTCTGTGGTACTGAAACAATACTGTGAGTCAGTATGACATGCAGACGACAGGCGTCGCTCTTAGAATTACTGCACACATCACTTATTTGTGCTGTTACGGGGTCAAAGCTGACCAAATAACTCAAGTGTGAAATCGGCCTTACAGGTCAATGTTAGTGTCAAGAAGAAGCGCACTCCTTTTACACAGTTGGCAGCTGATTCCACATAGATGTCTGCAGAACCTATTCTATTAAACGCTTATACAAGTATAGCCCCCCCGGACAGAGTGGAAAGGGTGTCAACAGTAAGTTTGTGCTGACGTCACTGATTATTTTGCTCTTCCTCGGATCTGTCAGAACAATAACCCAAAAAAAACGGATTGGGTCTGTGGAGCATCTGCCTTCACTCGGTCAATATTTGGTCAGTAATCCATCAGTATTGCTAAAGGCAAAAAAACAGGAGTGGATCCAAAACAGAGATGACACATGAATGGAATATTTGCATGTCTTCTGTGTTTTGTACCTACTCCTGCTTTTGACTACCAAATCATAAGATAATTCTGATGCAAGATAGAGACCATGTCATGCAGGCCTTACAGCTGCTACACAGACAGGATCCGTTGTGTGTCTCATTTTTCCTTCCTTCTGACAGATCAGAAGGGTAAAATAAATGATGATGTCAGCCAGGCCGAAAGGCAAACTAGTGGCTCAGTCATGAAGTGTGGAGGGTGGGAACAGCATGAGAAGTACACAGAGTGGCCCTATCACATAGTGGTGAGGTGGAAGCAGCATGAGGAGACCACAGAGTGGCCCAATGACAGTGTGGGGGTGGCAGCATCAGGAGACCACAGAGTGGCAAGGTGACATAGTGTGGAGGTGGCAGCAGCGTCAGGAGACCACAGAGTAACCCGGTGACAGGGTGGGGAGGTGGGTGGCAATACCAGTACCAGCTGAAGATGGTAGGTGAAAGAAGGAGCACTTGGCATCAGATGTGTGGCATCAGGCAGGGGGCAGCATCAGAATAGTAGCTGAGGCAGGTAGCCAGAAGAAACCGGTCTCTTTTGTTGGTGTGGCACCATGGATGATCTTGTCTGATGCATCAGACATTGGTGGGTGGAAATCCTGGCTGATCGACACCCGATTCATCTTGACAAGAGTCAGTCTCTCTACTGAACAGCGAATAGGCACTTATTTTTTTCCACTTATACACGCCACAAAAGGCTTTAGAATATATAACTCCACCGCTGAACGGCAAATAATATATATCTTTTTTGCCACTAATACACGCCAAAAAGGGCTTTAGAACATATAACTGCACCGCTGAACGGCAAATAAAATATATTTTTTTGCCACTAATACACGCCAAAAAGGGCTGTAATTTTCTCACTTCACCACACAACAGCTAATGAGCCTTTTTTTCCCCCACTAATACAAGCTAAAAAATACTGTAGAACATATAACTGCACCGCACAAGGGCAAATAAGACGTAGAAATATTTCCTTGTAGTAAACCCTGTTAATGGCAATTAGGATCCGCGGTCCATGCAGCAAGGTGTAATATGATTGTTCCTATTACCCAGGCTGTAAACTCCCCTACTGAACCCTGTTCTGCTTTAATACTATGGAATGATTCCTCTCTATCCTTTCCCTGAGCTTCTATACAGCAAAATAAAAGTTTTAAAGTATTTTCAACCACTGTCCCTAGCGCTTGCTGACGTCTCTCCCTGCACAAAGTACACTGGAAAATGGCTGAATCCAAGATGGCTGAGGCATCACAAGCCTGGCTGACTGCTGATTGGCTGCATGCATGGCATTGTAGGTCATTTCTCAATCCCAGAGTTCTTTGCTCCATGTCCTGACACATGCAGCAGCCACTTTAGGGAAAAGCGAAGCCTGAGAAAATTCGGATTCGGTGTAAATTTTTCCTGAAATTCGGATTAAAAATGTATATTCGCTCATCTTTAGTTGTAGCCTATGTATGAACGCAGGCAGGACATTTCAACAGTGTGGCTTTTGGTTGCAGATGTCTTGAAAACTGTTAACCGTAGGCCTCATGCACACAGCCGTGCCGTTTTTTGCAGTCCGCAAACCGTGGATTTTCAAAAAACGGAAGCCGCCTCTGTTGCCATCTGCAATTTGCGGAACGGAACAGGTGCCGGCAATATAAATGCCTATTCTTGTCCGCAAAGCGCGGACAAGAATAGGACATGTTATATTTTTTTAACAGGGCCACGGAACAGAGCCACAGATGCAGACAGCACACAGAGTGCTGTCCGCATCTTTTGCTGCCCCATCGAAGTGAATGGGTCCGCATCCGACTCTGTATACCCAGTATGGTTATGGATGGAGTTAATACACTTTGGACAGCTCCTACAGGAAGCTTGGGTGTGGATCCTGGATCCGCTCTTTGCTGAGTCTAGAGAATTCTAGACTGGTGTTAGCTAGGAGAGGAAGAGTTAGGAAGCAACTCCACATACTCCATTCCTCACAAGACTGGACTAAAGATACAGAGTCTCACTAATCTCTGGATGATGTACAGAAAGATTAAGACATTAAGGTTCAGAAATCTGCTACTTAAGCTATTTAGTCTTTACTGCATTGAGGGAACTACTGTTAAGACACCTTGCACACTTAGGCACAACTTGGTCAGATCATAAAACCTGTATGCCTCAGTTGTGAATTAGAGGCACAATTGCAATAGTGAGATTGCCAGCCACAGGTTCTGCAGGAAGATAATATAGAAATAGAGAGGAAAGAGTATGAAAATTTCTATCCCTGCTCAAATCCATACACAACCATCTGCGGAGATGTGCACTGCATATTGTAGTAACTGTGTGCTATAGTTGGATGTACTACAACTCTTATTTTGTGCTTTAGTAAAGACAGATGTTTATTCTGCTACCTCTGGCGTACTTACTGATTACATGCCCCTGTCTTGTACCCATACAAACATTCAACATCACGGGCACCCCGACTAGCATCAAGTAGGAGCCCCAGAACCAGGGTGTGCCCTCCTTTCACTGCACATCCCTAAGGAACAATTGTGTGAGGAAAGCCACTTCTACTTTCATCATCCATTTGTCCACAGTCCATGACTTGCCACAACAGTGACATGCCCAAAAGTGCACTGAAGGAACCAAAACCAAGCAGCAGGGAGCAGGTAAGTATGTTTTCCTCTACAAGTTTGACAGGGAAGGAGGCTGCTGAAAATAACTTCAAAGCTGTACAACCCATCTAATCTACTATGCTGTCATCTTTCTCTGTCATGCTAATCAAGCTTGTGCTTGCATTTCTACTATATGAGTGCTGCAACTGCAATGCAGCTAAAAGAAGGGTCACACAATTACAGATTTTTTCACACATTTTATTGGCTTTCTCCCAAATCATATGACAGATAATTCCATATAACAGTACAAGCCCAGTTAAAATCTTTAAATAACCTTAACCATTTTTTTCCCATTTTTTTCTTTTGTTCAAACACATGCTGAGATTAAATGATCCCTTGTGCCCTTTCTGCCTCCAGGTGACAACAGAAGCACCTTTGTCTTATTGAAGACCATACAAATAAAATTTGAAATGTACTGCTTGTGGATAAAATCATGTCTGTAAGGAATATTAAACAGCTTCTGTGTTCTAGTGAAAATTATGATCCTACTGCTCCCACAATTATATAGCTGTTAAGTGTCCCTCAATCCTCTCGAGTCCCATTCTTTCAGAGGACCAGAGAGAACAAAATGTAATAGACCCGGGTATTCTATTACTGGCAGCATCTTTTGAAAATAGATTCAAAGGTCATATAGACCCTGTAATACTTTCCAGACCGCTATATTGTCCCTAAAAAGGAGCATATTTCATATTACTGGAGGCAGGTCAGAACTTTTACCAGGAATTACTCTCCAGGGCATTAAGGGAAAGGTCAAAGAGGAATCCAAAGAAATATAAGTAAATTTAGTATATCCTGTAGCTCAGTCACAGATGTTATGAAATAAATGGCAACTCCTCGCAATTTGGTAAGGAGCGGCGGTAATTACGAATTCATACACTTTTTAAATGCACATTGTAAAAGGTTGGAGGTTACTTAGTTTCCGAGATCACATTCTCCTCAGTTTCGACAGTTGAATAAACATCAGTACAACACAGTGGATTTACTGGTGTAATGGGTGTAACTGGTCTCCATTTTATTCATAGCACACATGGCACATAAAGTGATTACAACAGACACAAGGTATATTCCAAAATTTAAAAGACAGATTAAATCCTAGACCTTCTGGGCTACACATTAATTTACCCCTTGCTAACAGGACCTGGGTCTAACACTCAGTTCCACAAACAAGTTTATAGAGTTCATATGTTTATGTGTCCCACAGGCCTGGGTAGAGCCAGCTTCTTTCCAAGTCTAGTTACAGTGAGAGAAGAGCTTTAGCTCTCCCAGATGACTCCCATTAAGTCTCATCAGCATCATTTTAAAGTATTTTCAACCACTGTCCCTAGCGCTTGCTGACGTCTCTCCCTGCACAAAGTACACTGGAAAATGGCTGAATCCAAGATGGCTGAGGCATCACAAGCCTGGCTGACTGCTGATTGGCTGCATGCATGGCATTGTAGGTCATTTCTCAATCCCAGAGTTCTTTGCTCCATGTCCTGACACATGCAGCAGCCACTTTAGGGAAAAGCGAAGCCTGAGAAAATTCGGATTCGGTGTAAATTTTTCCTGAAATTCGGATTAAAAATGTATATTCGCTCATCTTTAGTTGTAGCCTATGTATGAACGCAGGCAGGACATTTCAACAGTGTGGCTTTTGGTTGCAGATGTCTTGAAAACTGTTAACCGTAGGCCTCATGCACACAGCCGTGCCGTTTTTTGCAGTCCGCAAACCGTGGATTTTCAAAAAACGGAAGCCGCCTCTGTTGCCATCTGCAATTTGCGGAACGGAACAGGTGCCGGCAATATAAATGCCTATTCTTGTCCGCAAAGCGCGGACAAGAATAGGACATGTTATATTTTTTTAACAGGGCCACGGAACAGAGCCACAGATGCAGACAGCACACAGAGTGCTGTCCGCATCTTTTGCTGCCCCATCGAAGTGAATGGGTCCGCATCCGAGCGGCTCGGATGCAGACCCAAACAACAACGGTCGTGTGCATGAGGCCTTAAACTCCGGTTTACTTAAACATTTTCCATGAAAGAGTGTGGTGGGATTCGGCAGTCAGATGATCCCCTTGCATGGTGTATTTTGCTCTATAAAATGATTAACCCATTCTCGTAATATTTGTATGTTGGAAGGGAATGTATGGAGCAGCTTCTAGATCAGCATATGATTCTGCAATGTTGATCCAGAGGAAGGCAAACAATTCCCATAAAATACTGTAGAAGCCAGTTTTCATGTTCACAGTAGCATTATGAAATCCGGCAGCATAGCCGGATAATGCTGGGAACCGTCAGAGCCTCATTGCCGGAATGCAGCCAGACAAAAAGACATGCATGCATGCTGGGAGATATCTCTGTATTGATGTATTTGATAAATTTATACATGACTATTAGGTCTTACTTACTAGGTCACCACTCAGCTGTGGTTTTTCTAAGGCTGCATTTACATTGTGTTTTTGTCCTTTTATTTGGGGTATACGTCTGCATATTATAAAATGCTATTGAAAAGTATAACATAGATTGACTTTAATGGGCCAAAGCGAGATAAAAGGATTCAAAATAGCGAAGTCAACCATGGCATCTAAGGCTCCTTTTCAGCGCTAACCCTTTTTCCGTTGTTCTGCTCCATTTTAGGAGCAGAATATCAGGCTTCCGTTTGGGAGTGCAATATTTTACCAGACAAAATAGTCATGCGATGGATGCCCCTGATAGAGAGGTTATGTCATTAAGTTGCCCCCATGAGAGGTTGTCATGGCAGCCAGGAGTCTAGTGAGGGTAACATTTTGCACAATTTTCATGGTTGGCTATAAGTGTTATCTAATCCAGCAGATGTCCACAGCCTTATGTTGCTGCATTGTTCTCCTGTCCTGTAAATGATGGTGAATAAGTGAAAACTGATGTATAACGATACAGAAGCGAAATACATTTTGTCATATCTCTTTAATCTCCCACATACGTTATGGTTGTTGAAATATTTGCTCTCATCTAATTGAAACATACGGTATTCATTGAGCTTCATTATACAATTTGCTAATTTGTAGCTGATTGCTAAAAATAAAAATAAAGAAGTGGTCAGCACAGAATAAATAGAAGACTTATGTCTCTTGTGCTTACAAAGCGATTTTACAAACTAGTTTAAAAAAACTAGTGCAAAAAAACTAAATGTTTCAATTAAAACTACATTTCTATATACATTTTTCTCTAAATTTATTTGATTTAAAAAAATGCAATACGTGTATATTTATTGGTTTGGGTAAAAGTTATAGCGTTTACAAACTATGGTGCAAAAATGTGAATTTACGCACTTTGGGAGTGCTGAGGAGGAGAGCCTCCTTCTCTCAGAGCGCCTGCGCCGAATGAAGAAAGGAGCGGGATTTGAAATACTGACAGGGCCAGCCGAAGGAGGAGAGCGTTCGGTGGCCCTGTCAATCAACAGGAGGAGGTGGCGTTTTTTTGCGGCGGCTACTCCTTCTTTTATGCACAAGTCCACAGTATCCTATTTTTGTGGAGAGAAATGTGCCTTATTTTTCCCTAAAGTGTGTCCACCTATTGTTTACAGGTGGTTAGATTTTCTGCTACTCTCCTTCCTCTGCCCAGCCCCTAGCTCAGACTTTTGATGAACAGGGCCCTGCATTAGGTATGTCATTTTGCTGGGCCCTTCATTCTTGCACTGTTCAATGTAGCATGCGCAGTGTTTGTTTTAGTAATTATTGGAATAGAGCCAAGGATTTACTAGAAAAAGGCAGGTTTTTTTTCAGGTTAATGAACTCTAATTGGCAGTGGGCTGCCTTATCGTTCCTGCTGACAGACTCCCTTTAAACACTGCATCTGCAGTGTACATGTACTGTATGTAATGGGAAAGATGGGGCATACATTAAATGGACACTTAGGCCTCCATTATTATGAAAGAGACCAAAATAGTGGTATCCTCTGGGATTTCTTTACTGCATGGAATAGTTAAGCACACCTGGTATGCATTTTGGGTGCCTATGGGTGATGAATGCCACTCAGTAACATCTGTTACACACATGCACTTTGGAAAGTCCACCCGATGGAAGCCTCATTTATGAACTGCTAGTGGAGTTTGATGTCCCCAGCTATGCAGCCTGGCACTGGAGTCAGGGCCATCTTTACCAAGGGGCAAAAGGGGCAGCTGCCCCGGGCCCAGTTGCTCCTGGGGGGCCCAAGGCAGTTGCCTCTTGAGCCCTGCTAGCTACTGCTACTGTCTCAAGCTGTTTGTGTACTTTAACGTTGTGATCTAGGACCTTAATGACATCATCACCATGTGACCAGTAACCTAGCAATTACTGGTCACATGGCTATGAGGTCATCACAGGTCCTATCAGGAGTGTTGCAGAAGTTAACTGTGGAGCTTTTTTGTGTGAAGATTACATCAGAAAAAGGTGACAGGGGCTGTTATGTTAATATACTGTTAACTACTGTATAGTGGGGTGCTGTATACTGTGTGGGGTGCTGTATATTGTGTGGGGGCCTGTATACTGTGGGGGGCTGTATATTGTGTGGGACTGTATACTGTGTGGTGGGCTGTATACTGTGTGGGGCCTGTATACTGTGGGGGCTGTATACTGTGTGGTGGGCTGTATACTGTGTGGGGGCCTGTATACTGTGTGGGGGCCTGTATACTGTGTGGTGGGCTGTATACTGTGTGGGGGGGTTGTATACTGTGTGGGGGGGGCTGTATACTGTGTGGGGGGGCTGTATACTGTGTGGGGGCCTGTATACTGTGTGGTGGTCTGTATACTGTGTGGTGGGCTGTATACTGTGTGGGGGGGTTGTATACTGTGTGGAGGGCTGTATACTGTAGGGAACTATATACTGTATGGGGGCCTGTATACTGTGTGTGGGGGGCTGTATATTGTGTGGGGGGGCTGTATACTGTGTGGGGGCCTGTATACTGTGGGGGGGGGGCTGTATAGTATGGGGGGGGCTGTATAGTTTGGGGGGGCTGTATAGTGTGTGGGGGGGCTGTATATTGTGCAGTGCTATACTGCTGTACTGTATACTGTGGGGGGCTGTATCGTGTATAGTTTGTGGTGCTGTATACAGTGAGGTGTTGTATACTCTAAGGTGTTGTATACTGTGGGGTGCTGTATACTGTGGGCTGCTATACTGCGCTACTATATACTGTGGGGTACTGTATAGTGTGGGGTGCTATACTGCATACTGTGTGATGCTGTATACTATAGGGTGCTATACTGCATACTGTGGGGTGCTGGGGTGCACTGTAACGCTAGGTAGGGTGAGCCGAGCCCTGGTCTCCTTCCTGCAGAGCGGTGCCCACTTCCAGCCTGAGCCCAGCTGCCCAGAGCACTGATCCTGAGCCGCTGGAGTCTTCAGAACTGGAAGTATTTACAGTCATTCACTGTACTCTACTAGGTGTGTGGATTTTTTGTGTGTGTGTTGTGGTGGAGGCCATGATTGCCTGCTAAGGTGTGTGAAGGCGGGATCCAGGGGGCCCAAGTACATTTTTGCCCAGGGTCCAATCAATATTAAAGACGGCCCTGACTGGAGTCGCATTAAAAATTATTCCATGATACAGAAAATGAAGTCCTTATGTGTTTTTCAGTGCTTTAGACATATAATAGTTCATTAGTACAGATGACTGTTGTTAATTGTTTGATGGTTTGTCGTCAACAGTGTTGACCCACAGAGAGGTGCCTCAAGAAGCCGAAATGGAATACACGTTGAATCAGATGTGTACAAAATGCTCCAAGATTATGAAGAACCAGTGTCACAGCCAAAGCAGTCGGGATCATTCAAATATTTGCAAGACATGCTAGAAGCTGGAGAGAATGGTTAGTATGCATCGCTCCAAACATGTCTATGTGAACCTTCTCTATTCTTCTTCTTAGTCTTTTTCATGTTGCAACCTGTTTTTTACAGAATAGCAAATTATACAATTTTCTAATATACATGTTTTATGCTGTCTGTCAGAGCCATTGTGCTCCCTATTCTCCTATATGTATTAACTTCAGTAATAGGAGTCGGTCACCAGTTTTATGTTATGCTTTGTTCCATGTGAAGGCACCATAAAATGGTGACAGAGACCCTGATTAAGAATCTAGGTAGCTTTTTCCTACTGACCCCGTCATTTTCCTAAAAACATATTGAGAAGCTCCAACGAAAGCCGAGCACTGGTGTTGGCCCATTACACTGAATTAGCTCTTTTTCATGAGTTCCCTGTTCCCCATATTTTGCCTACTAATTGGCAGGATTCTTCCTATATACAAGATAGAAAGAGAGATGAAAATTAATTAATTAGCAGAAAAGGTAATCTCTGCATGTGGTCCAAGCAGACTGAGCGCAAGTATGTATTATTATGCAGTCTCCTGCTAAAGACACCTGTGAATATGTGGTCGTCAGTTTTCCTACACCAACACTTGTCCTATCCATGTCCTCACTGTCCTATTAAAAATGGTACTTGTGTTGCTGCGTCAACACAGCCAATTTTTTTATATGATTGTTTGAATTTAGGCCTTTAACCACCTCAGCCCCCCTAGCTTAAACACCCTTAATGACCAGACCACTTTTTTCAATTCTGCACTACACTACTTTCACCGTGTATTGCTCGGTCATGCAACTTACCACCCAAATTAATTTTACCTCCTTTTCTTCTCACTAATAGAGCTTTCATTTGGTGGTATTTCATTGCTGCTGACATTTTTACTTTTTTTGTTATTAATCAAAATTTAACGACATTTTTGCAAAACAATGACATTTTTCACTTTCAGTTGCAAAATGTTTAAAAAAAACAACAACATCCATATATAAATTTTTTGCTAAACTTATTGTTCTACACGTCTTTCATAAAAAAATTAATGTTTGGGTAAAAAAAATGGTTTGGGTAAAAGTTATAGTGTTTGCAAACTATGGTACAAAAATGTGAATTTCTGCTTTTTGAAGCAGCTCTGACTTTCTGAGCACCTGTCATGTTTCCTGAGGTTCTATAATGCCCAGACAGTAGAAACACCCCACAAATGACCCCATTTTGGAAACTAGACACCCTAAGGTATTCGCTGATGGGCATAGTGAGTTCATGGAAGTTTTTATTTTTTGTCACAAGTTAGCGGAAAATGATGATTTTTTTTTCTTTTTTTTTTTCCTTACAAAGTCTCATATTCCACTAACTTGTGACAAAAAATAAAAACTTCTATGAACTCACTATGCCCATCGTGAAATACCTTGGGGTGTCTTCTTTCCAAAATGGGGTCACTTGTGGGGTAGTTATACTGCCATGGCATTTTAGGGGCCAAATGCATGCGAAGTAGTTTGAAATCAAAATCTGTAAAAAATGGCCTGTGAAATCCGAAAGGTGCTCTTTGGAATGTGGGCCCCTTTGCCCACCTAGGCTGCAAAAAAGTGTCACACATGTTGTATCGCCGTACTCAGGAGAAGTTGGGGAATGTGTTTTAGGGTGTTATTTTACATATACCCATGCTGGGTGAGATAAATATCTCGGCAAAAGACAACTTTTCCCATTTTTTGATGCAAAGTTGGCATTTGACCAAGATATTTATCTCACCCAGCATGGGTATATGTAAAATGACACCCCAAAACACATTGCACTACTTCTCCTGAGTACGGCGATACCACATGTGTGACACTTTTTTGCAGCCTAGGTGGGCAAAGGGGCCCACATTCCAAAGAGCACCTTTCGAATTTCACAGGCCATTTTTTACAGATTTTGATTTCAAACTACGCACGCATTTGGGCCCCTAAAATGCCAGGGCAGTATAACTACCCCACAAGTGACCCCATTTTGGAAAGAAGACACCCCAAGATATTTCATGATGGGCATAGTGAGTTTATGGAGGTTTTTATTTTTTGTCACAAGTTAGTGAAATATGAGGCTTTGTAAGAAAAAAAAAAATCATTTTCCGCTAACTTGTGACAAAAAATATAAAATTCTAGGAACTCGCCATGCC
Organism: Bufo gargarizans; assembly: GCF_014858855.1. Taxonomy (NCBI): domain Eukaryota; kingdom Metazoa; phylum Chordata; class Amphibia; order Anura; family Bufonidae; genus Bufo; species Bufo gargarizans. Next base: position 384,239,833 of record NC_058081.1, on the reverse strand, counting down.
CCTCATGGAATACCCTGGGGTGTCTTTCCTAAATGGGGTCACTTGTGGGGTAGTTATACTGCCCTGGCATTTTAGGGGCCCAGATGTGTGAGAAGTAGTTTGAAATCAAAATCTGTAAAAAATGGCCTGTGAAATCCGAAAGATGCTCTTTGGAATGTGGGCCCATTTGCCCACCTATGCTGCAAAAAAGTGGCACACATGTGGTATCGCCGTACTCAGGAGAAGTTGGGGAATGTGTTTTGGGGTGTCATTTTACATGCACCCATGCTGGGTGAGATAACTATCTCGGCAAAAGACAACTTTTCCCATTTTTTTATACAAAGTTGGCATTTGACCAAGTTATTTATCTCACCCAGCATGGGTATATGTAAAATGACACCCCAAAACACATTCCCCAACTTTTCCTGAGTACGGCGATACCACATGCGTGACACTTTTTTGCAGCCTAAATTTCGCAAAGGTGCCCAAATTCCTTTTAGGAGGGCATTTTTAGACATTTGGATCCCAGACTTCTTCTCACGCTTTAGACATTTGTGACCCCATTTTGGAAAGAAGAAACCCCAAGGTATTCAATCAGGGGCATGCCGAGTTCATAGAAAAAAAAAATTTGGGCACAAGTTAGCGAAAATTGATTTTTATTTTTTTATTTTTCTCACAAAGTCTCCCTTTCCGCTAACTTGAGACAAAAATTTCAATCTTTCATGGACGCAGTATGCCCCTCAACGAATACCTTAGTGTGTCTTCTTTCCAAAGTGGGGTCATTTGTGGGGTGTTTGTACTGCCCTGGCATTTGAGGGTCTCCGCAATCATTACATGTATAGCCAGCATTTCTGCTATTCTCCTTATATTGAGCATACGGGTAATGAGATTTTTTTTTTTTCGTTTATCCTCTGGGCTGAAAGAAAAAATGAAAGGCACAGATTTCTTCATTCGCATCGATCCATGTGGATAAAAAATCTCTGCCCCCCCCCAAAAAAAGGAGGGGAAAGGCATCTGCCAGGACATAGGAGCTCCGCCCAACATCCATACCCACTTAGCTCGTATGCCCTGGCAAACCCGATTTCTCCATTATATATACAAAGTGTTTGCCAAAGCATATGAACACCGCCGCCTCCTCAGCTCATATGCCTCGGCAAACGTATATCTTTTACTGCAGAGGAGAAATCTCTTCTTGCAGCGCTGCATACACCGACTTTTGTGTAATCTGACAGCAGCGCAATGCTTCTGTCAGAATGCACATCAGTGCTGTAGCTAGTCGATCGGTTGGTCCACCTGGAAGGTAAAAAAAAAATATGAAAAAAACAGGCCGCAACGCAATAAATTTATAATAACTTTTGAACAGAACATAAACTTTAACTTTTTGAGCATAACGTTAACTTTTTTGCTTACTGTTGATTTATTTTTATTTTTTATTTTTTTACCTTTATAGGACAAACCTCTCCTTCCCCATGGGACAATGTGCAAAGCGCAAATCGCTCAAAGATGTGGCAAAGTACATTATGCACTTTGTCCCAGTTGAAAGGAGAGGTTTGCAGCAGCTCTGTGTGAATGAGCCCTAATAGCCCTGCGTGCCTGTCCTGTGAGATGTGATCCCTATGCTAAGTGTACCTGTGTGTGGTACTTCCGGAAACACTCCCTAAAGCATAGGGCAGGGTGGTCAGAGCAGTCAGGACAGAAATAGCGGGTGTCACGCCTTATTCCACTCCTGCTACAGACATGACATCTTTTTCGGGGTGACGGTTGGGTTGAGGTACCTGCAACGACACTGGGGAAATGTCGCTCGTGTAGACGGCTAACTACACTGGTGGATGGGGCCACGGAACCTCCTGGATACAGGAGGTTCTCGATGATCTCTTCCTGAAATTTGAGGACGGATCCTGTTCTCCCAGCCTTACTGTAGAGAACAAAACTATTATATGCAGCCAATTGAATTAAATATACAGACACCTTCTTATACCAGCGTCTGGTGCGTCGGGAAACTAAATGCAGTGCCAACATCTGGTCATTGAAGACCACCCCTCCCATGAGCAAATTATAGTCGTGGACACAGAGGGGCTTTTCAATGACACTGGTTGCTCATTCAATTTGTATTGTCGTGTCTGCGTGAATGGAGGAGAGCATGTAAACGTCACACTTATCTCTCCATTTCACCGCGAGCCCTCTCCCCCCTTGCAAGACGGGTGGTAACGAGCCGTTGGGGGAAGCCCGTGCAACTAGTTCGCGCGGTGCCACAGCAGCCAATCTGTTCTAGGAACAAATGCCTGAAGAGAGGCACACTTGTGTAGAAATTGTCCACATAAAGATGGTACCCCTTGCCAAATAAGGGTGACACCAAGTCCCAGACTGTCTTCCCACTGCTCCCCAGGTTGTCAGGGCAACCGACTGACTCCAGGGTCTGATCTTTACCCTCATAGATACGAAATTTGTGGGTTAAGCATGTGGCCCTTTCACAGAGCTTATACAATTTGACCCCATACCGGGAGCGCTTGGGATGTATTGTATGAAGCCAAGGCGCCCAGTAAAATGTATAAGGGACTCGTCTACGCAGATGTTTTGCTCTGGCGTATGCCAATCTGCAAATTTCTGGTTGAAGTGGTCTATGAGGGGCCGAATTTTGTGGAGCCGGTCAAAAGCTGGATGGCCTCTGGGACGAGAGATGCTATTGTCACTAAAGTACAGGAAACGCAGTATGTCCTCAAATTGTGCCCTGGACATGGCAGCAGAAAACATGGGCATGTGATGAATTGGGTTTGTGGGCCAATATGACCGCAATTCATGCTTTTTGGTTAGACCCATGTTGAGGAGAAGGCCCAGAAATATTTTTAATTCGGAAACTTGGACTGGTTTCCACCGGAAAGGCTGGGCATAAAAGCTTCCCGGGTTGGCGGATATAAATTGAGTGGCATACCGGTTTGTTTCTGCCACGACTATGTCCATGAGCTCCGCAGTCAAGAACAGCTCAAAAAATCCCAGGGCCGAACCGATCTGAGCTGTCTCAACCCGAACTCCGGACTGGGCGGTGAAAGGGGGAACTAATGGTGCGGCTGAAGTTGGGGACTGCCAATCAGGATTTGCCAGCACCTCAGGGACGCTTGGGGGTCTACGGGCCTGTCTATGCGGTGGCTGCGACGGGGTAACTATTGCACGTGCCACCGTACCAGCTTCAACTGCCCTTCTGGTGCTCGCCACTTCAGCATGTTGTACGGCAGTGCTGGTACTAGGTCCAGGGAGGGCTGCGCTTCTGGTGTATGCCTCACCATGTAATCCGACAGCGCCAGCCCCACTCTGCTGCCCTTGAAGTGGATCCTGCGCAACCTGTGGTCTAGCAACACGGGGCCGGGTAAGCCTGGTGGTATCAGGGACCTCAACCTCCTCGTCCGAACTTTAGGTCAGACTGCCACTGCTTTCTACAGGTTCATATTCTGACCCGCTAGATTCGTCAGATGAGGGTTCCCATTCCTCATCCGACTGGGTCAGAATCCTGTAGGCCTCTTCAGAAGAATACCCCTTTTTTGACATTTGGACTACTACATTTAGGGGGTATTCCCTGAGACTACCCTAGAAAAAAAGCAAGCCTGTCTTACAAATGGGAGGCTAGCGAAGTACCGGAGGCCGCTGCGATTGATAAAAAATATCAAAACTGATTATATTATCGCTGCAGCGCTTGGAAAGTGATTGTGCAGTGATCAAAAATAAATAAATTTTTTGTCACTGCGGCGGGGCGGGCGTGGGTGAACGCACATGTGGGCGACCGATCAGGCCTGATCAGGCAAACATTGCGTTTTGGGAGGAGGGCGAGCTAAGGTGACACTAATACTATTATAGATCTGACTGTGATCACTTTTGATCACTTACAGATACTATAAAAGTGCAAATGCTGATTAGCGATACGCTAATCAGCTAAACAGTGACTGCGGTGCGGTGGGCTGGGCGCTAACCGATTGCTAACTACCTAACCAAGGGGCTTAAAATATCCTAAAACCTATCAGTCAATACCAGTGCACTGATCACTTTTTTCCTTTCACTAGGTGATTGACAGGGGCGATCAAGGGGTGATCAAGGGGTTAATTGGGGTGATGGGGGGTGATCAGGGGGCTAAGTGTTGTGTCTTGTGTACTCACTGTGAACTGTGCTCCTCTGTTGAGACCAACCGACGAAAAGGACCAGCAGAGGAGCACAGCAGCCATTTAACACATTATATTTATAAATATAATGTGTTAACTGGCTTCTGATTCGTTTTTTTTTTAAATCATCAGCTTGCCAGCCACGATCATTGGCTGGCAAGCTGATGACGTGACCCCCCTCTAACTTTTGCCGGCCTGCGATGCGCATGCGCTGGCCGGCTGAGCGCGTCATCTCGCGTCTCGCGAGATGGCACATATATGCTGACAGTGCCTCAGACTGCCGCCTCCGGACCGCGATCCTGCGTTAGGCCGTCCGGAGGCGGTTAAAGGGGTTTTCCAACAGTTATTTACAGATGAGCTTTCCTCCAATAGCACCGTGGCCTTCTCCAGCTTTGCCTAGGCCAAAGGCTGTCCAGGCATGCTGGGAGTTGTAGTTTTGCAACAGCTGGAGGCACACTGGTTGGAAAACACTGGCCTAGGCGCAGATCAGCCCCATTGAGGTGCATACTAATGGCCTATCAAAAGGATAGATTTTCAGTTGTAAGGTCTCATAAAACCCTTTTGACTCACAGTAATATATGTCAAAATAATGTTGGGCTGAAATATATTTGAATCGCAAATATTTAGAATATAGTGATATATATTCATAATTTCGAATATTCTAGATTCTTTTTTTTCATCGGTAACCTCCCTTCTTGCTTGTGGGCCAATGAGAAGGCTGCAATGTCTTTGTCTGAGCTAAGCAACATCCCTAGCAACCAATAGGATAGTTGCCTACCCCTTACTATATAAGAACCTCCCCAGCAGCCATTTTCTACAGTTTTTTTTTGCAGTTATGAGAGAGACAGCAGTGTCATTGTAACTGTTTATTACATTAGATAGATAGTTAATATATATATATATATATATATATATATACAGTACAGACCAAAAGTTTGGACACACCTTCTCATTCAAAGAGTTTTCTTTATTTTCATGACTATGAAAATTGTAGATTCACACTGAAGGCATCAAAACTATGAATTAACACATGTGGAATTATATACATAACAAAAAAGTGTGAAACAACTGAAAATATGTCATATTCTAAGTTCTTCAAAGTAGCCACCTTTTGCTTTGATTACTGCTTTGCACACTCTTGGCATTCTCTTGATGAGCTTCAAGATGTAGTCACCTGAAATGGTTTTCACTTCATAGGTGTGCCCTGTCAGGTATAATAGGTGGGATTTCTTGCCTTATAAATGGGGTTGGGACCATCAGTTGCGTTGTGGAGAAGCAAACATGCAGACTGCCCCAGGGAAAGGAAGACCAAGAGTCGCCTCTGCTGCGGAGGATAAGTTCATCCGAGTCACCAGCCACAGGTTAACAGCAGCTCAGATTAGAGACCAGGTCAATGCCACACAGAGTTCTAGCAGCAGACACATCTCTAGAAGAACTGTTAAGAGGAGACTGTGTGAATCAGGCCTTCGTGGTAGAATATCTGCTAGGAAACCACTGCTAAGGACAGGCAACAAGCAGAAGAGACTTGTTTGGGCTAAAGAACTCAAAGAATGGACATTAGACCAGTGGAACTCTGTGCTTTGGTCTGATAAGTCCAAATTTGAGATCTTTGGTTCCAACCACCGTGTCTTTGTGCGACGCAGAAAAGGTGAACGGATGGACTCTACATGCCTGGTTCCCACCGTGAAGCATAGAGGAGGAGGTGTGATGGTGTGGGGGTGCTTTGCTGGTGACACTGTTGGGGATTTATTCAAAATTGAAGGCATACTGAACCAGCATGGCTACCACAGCATCTTGCAGCGGCATGCTATTCCATCCGGTTTGCGTTTAGTTGGACCATCATTTATTTTTCAACAGGACAATGACCCCAAACACAACTCCAGGCTGTGTAAGGGCTATTTGACCATGAAGGAGAGTTATGGGGTGCTGCGCCAGATGACCTGGCCTCCACAGTCACCGGACCTGAACCCAATCGAGATGTGTCTGTGAAGGTTCTCATTTATCCAGGTCATGGTATATATCTGTAAAAAATAAATCAAGGCAACTGGACGTACTGTAGATTTCTTGAAAACGTTTCACTCGTTCTTCCAACGAGCTTTCTCAAGTCTTTTCTACGTACTTAGTAATTAGTAAGTACATCCAGTTGCCTTGATTTATTCTTTAAAGATATATACCAGGACCTGGATTAATGAGAACCTTCACAGACATACTGCAACACATTTTGGGGGAAAACCCTTAAACTTGTACGAGAATATGAAAAGACTTGAGAAAGCTTGTTGGAAGAACGAGTGAAACGGTTTCAAGAAATCTACAGTACGTCCAGTTGCCTTGATTTATTCTTTACCAATCGAGATTGTTTGGGGTGAGCTGGACTGCAGAGTGAAGGCAAAAGGGCCAACAAGTGCTAAGCATCTCTGGGAACTCCTTCAAGACTGTTGGAAGACCATTTCAGGTGACTACCTCTTGAAGCTCATCAAGAGAATGCCAAGAGTGTGCAAAGCAGTAATCTAAGCAAAAGGTGGCTACTTTGAAGAACCTAGAATATGACATATTTTCAGTTGTTTCACACGTTTTTGTTATGTATATCATTCCACATGTGTTAATTCATAGTTTTGATGCCTTCAGTGTGAATCTACATTTTTTAGTCATGAAAATAAAGAAAACTCTTTGAATGATAAGGTGTGTCCAAACTTTTGGTCTGTACTGTATATTACAGATAGTTAGCTTACATATATACAGTATATATACTATTACAGATAGTGGGAGATAGTGTAGGTTATATCCTGATATAGTATAGTGTAGCTGTTGCAGTGCAGTGTGTTAGGTAGTGTTATAGGTTCTGCTGTCCATACATACATGCAAAATAGGAAGGCTGAGCACTCTCCACCTGGACCAAACAGAGATACGGACACAATGGGTAATGGTGATAATATTTATTACACCTGGTGCAGATTTAATAATTAAAATGTAAAATACTATAACAATGACACCTAACAAATAATAAAACGGTGGATAGCAATCTAATTAAGAACAAATCCTGAATAGAAGCAGCATTATAGGTGTTTATACATAAGATTTATGCAATGCAATAATAAAGGGTGCTGTGGAAGTCTCCAATGGCATATAAAACCCTTAAAGATGAATAAAATCGATTGAATACGATGTTCTGAAAAGTCAATAGATATTCGCCGAAAAATTGCTCAGTATTTATTCGAATAGATGTCTAGACAAAGTTCGATAAATTCTATTCGATTATTTTGGTATATTCGACGTATATCCACTGAATGTAATACAGTGATTACACTTCTCAATAGCTTTCGATTGCCGTCTGACTAGAGCACACAGTGGCGTCCCACGTGGCTAACAATGTCATATCAGGCGGTACCTGGTTATGGTGGGTCAGCTGGAGCGGTTAAAGCAGTTTTGTAGTCCCCAATGTGGATGGTCTCCAGTGCTCTTCCCTTTTTCAGATATAGCGAATTTATGGGTAAAATTTTGCATTTATCAGGACCCAGTTATTTTTAGGTCGGAATGTTCGCTATATGCCAGAGAATCGAAAGTTCAACAGGGTAAGGATCAAATTCTTGGGGGTCAAGACGTATTCATCAGCTGATGTGTGGGTCTTAGAATAACCAAACGCATTTCAGGGTCTTTTCCTAGCCCCTTCCTCAGTGGTGACCCGCAAAGGGAATTTGACCCTTTTTTATACCCAGCATCCTTCGGAATCCAATAGAGCGAAAGTATGGAATGGATCTGGGTGCAGGTGTGTCCTCCTCTGACAATCAGTGGTCAAAGGGGAGAACCCCTTTCACCGCTAAAGTAAAGGGCTAACTAATCATTCCCAGCCCTTCCCGATGCGTTTCAAGTGACCCTGTATCGGGCACCTCATCAGGAGCTGTGAGCAATTTTGCTGAGAACACTGGCTAGTTGCCTAAGAAGCTGGCGGAGAATTCTGCACGTGCGTCGTGCAGCACCATCGGCTCTAGTATGGCCGTGCGCACCCATCTGCTCTACTTTTCCTATGACTGGGTGAGTTATAAGACTTGGCAGCACCTATCCACAGCTATAAACTTAGTGAGCCACCACACCCTTTATCTACATACATACATGCAGACCTGCTAAAATGTGAAGTTTCACTCATTGCAACCAAAATATGCGCATCATTAGTGCCGATTAGCCCAATTGCAAATATATTGGAGCACTCTAACTGCATATAAAGCATATTTAACGTTCTGCTGTGCCAACCATTTTCTCCAGTCTCAAGAAACTTCTAGCAGCCTGGAAAATGTATCAAAAGTGACCAACGTCTGTATTTCGCGCGCATTAGACGAATATTACAATGTCGATTTTTCGCAATCAAGAAAATAATCTCAAATTCATGAATATTCGCGCAAATATTTGTGAAATATTGCGAATTCGAATATAGCCCCTGCCACTCATCACTATTTTAAAATTAGAGTTGTGTATGTGGCTTCCCTTGCATGTTGTACGTGTGCAGTGGATAGGTCATCAGTAAAAAAAACTGTTCAAAAAACGCATTACAGACCTTTCTATATATTACTTTTGATTTCTTTAGCATATTTGGAACATAAAACTTTAGAGGCATTCCGTTATTCATTCCATCATAATAGAAGTCTACGGCCTGTATAACGGATGCATCCGGTTTGTGTTATGCAGGAGAGGACTCCAGCATCTTGTAAATCGGACGGATCCGTTATGCAGGCCATAGTCTTCTATTGTGACGGAAGGAATAATGAAGTGCCTCTAGAGGCATTCCGTTATGCATTCCATCATGGAATTGCATTATGGTCCTTGGTAGCGGAATCCATAACGCAATTCAGTAAATATATCACAGAGAAATTGATGTATTTTCCATACCTAACTGAAATATTGCTCACTGTCTAATAGGACGGTTAAAAGAAAATAACCAAAATTTATTAAAGATACTCAGAGATAGGCAAATGATATATATGTATAGCAGGCTGGATTCCCAGCCTGCATTTGTGGGAGGGGCGTAGGGTATTTAGCCGGCTCACGCCCTCCCTCTGGTGTCGGCATCGTGCAGTGCTTCTCGGATTACGGCGACGTAATCCGAGTGCGACTTCCGGTTCCGGCTAGAGCGACGAAGCAGAGGCTGCGCTTCTCCCGTGCGGCGGTCTCTCGTTGGTAAGTGCCTTCAGCTTCACCGCCGCGCCACATCTCTGGGCGCCTACCTCCGGCTCCGCTTCCCCATCAGCGCGTCTCCTTCTGCAGCGCTCGCCCGCGCGCCCTGGCCCGCACCGCCTCCACTACCTCCCCGATGCGTTCCACGGTGGAACGCATCGGCATGCGCAATCCCGGAAGCTCCATCTACTTCCCCGTTGCGTTCCACGCTGGAACGCATCGGCAGCAATTCCATACCAATCATGGGAGGTGCCTTCCTTCATCAGCATTCCCTGCGCTCCACCGGGGGGGCACACAGGGGGAACCCCTTACCATCATACTGCGCTCCAATTTGGAAGGCACACCACGCTCACTCCCGGTTCCTCCACCGCAGCATCTCTCACAGGTGTTTTTCATGCAGGGTCACATGTCCAGGTCAGAACAAGCTGGGCAGGCACCTCGCGGGGATGCCGTGGCCGGTCGGCACGGGCATCTCATGCGGGCCTTTCTGGAGCAGCCGCGGGTGGCGGGGCTAGGCACGCTGCGGTGCCGGCCCCGGATATATAATAAAATAAAAAAAAATAAAAAAAGTGTCCGCTCCTGTTCTAGTTTACCTTGCCGCCATCTTTTCTCCTTCCAGGCACGTCCAGGTGGTTTTCTCTTCCTGTCTTGCACTAATATGTTTCTCTCCGTGTCCCATCGCCTGTCACGTCCAGGCTCACTGCCTGTCCAATCTCCTGATACGTTCAAGTTCCTTTTTAGGTCCGGTTGCCTGATTCGTCCGGGGTTTGTTTTCAGTATGTCCGCCCACCTTGATCCGTCAAGGTCTCCAAATGTCCAGGATTGCCTCCACGTCCTCCTGCCTGATACTTTCAGGTTGTTCTGTGGGCTTTCAGCCTGATACGCTCAGGTTTCCGTCTTCGTGCCGGTTTTCCTGATACGTTCAGGTTTCCGTCTTCATGTCTATCTGCTTGAAACGTTCAGGTTTCCGTTTTCGTGTCTGTCTGTCTGATACGTTCAGGTTTCCGTTTTCGTGTCCGTCTGCCTGATACGTTCAGGTTTCCGTTTTCGTGTCCGTCTGCCTGATACGTTCAGGTTTCCGTGTTCGTGTCCGTTTGCCTGATACGTTCAGGTTTCCGTGTTCGTGTCTGTCCGCCTGACACGTTCGGGTTTTCTGTTTCTGTTTTTTTCTGCCTGATACGTTCAGGTTCTCGTCATGGCCTCTCACTCCTCTCACTGGTCAATCCTTCGTCATGTCCTCCCTCCTGTTACGTGTGGTTCATGTCCCGTTTGGTCAGTCATGTTGGTGACCTGTTCATCTTTTCAGATTCATTCTTGGGGTCGGCACCTCACTTCTCGTCACTTTCCATTCTTACTGTCCTGTTTCATCTTTCTCCCTCTCCACAGGTGTACCTATCACGGTCAGTTCAGGCGTCATTATCCTGTCTCGTTTGGACCTGTTGCTCGCCATTGCCATCACGCACGGGTCATGTCTCCTCACTGCCTGCCACATTGGTCAATTCCACACTGGCAGCCAGTCGGGGCTTCGTTTCCAGGCGCTTCTCGGCTCTCGGTCGTGTTCAGGGCCCGGCGATCTTCGTTCACTTGGTCACGCCAGGTCATGTTCCTCACTACCTGATACGCTCAGGCCGCTCGGTTTTTCGTATTTTTCTTTCAGGTTGTCCTTCCATCGCCTGGTATCGTTTCAGCGTTCTTACGTTTTCGGCCTGCCACCTCCAAGGTTCTTTCTTCCGTTTTCATCACCACGTAAGTTTCGTCTTGCCAGCACATGTTGGGGTACCTCTCCCCCGCAGGTACCAGATAAAAAATAGTTTTTCCTCACTCACCAATCTCAGATTCGCAGGGTGTGAAGTTCACCCTCCTCACGGACCTGCCCGAGTTTTGGTTCAATTGCTCCCAGGTTTCCAAACAATTTTTCCACCCTAAACCTTCTGAGGCTCCAGGGTCCGGTTTTCTTCGTGCAACATGTCTCACGTCTCGGACATTGAGGACTCGATGTCCATCCCTGAGTCAGCGGTCTCCGAGGCAGCCAGCCGCGCATCTTATAGGCATTGGACCATCCCCCAAATGATCGCCGAACTGAGGAAGAAAGGGATCCGCCACTCGGCATCTGCACGAAAGGCGGAACTATATCGTCTGCTTTTTCCCGAATCTCCCGGCACTCCCGAACCTCCCGGAGCCTCCGAAGAACTGGTCTCCATGTCGACCATCCAGCTCTCCCTCACCCAACTCCACGAGACCATCAATAATCTCGCGTCTTCCATGTCACACATTGATTCCAGGCTCCAGGCCGTCGAGAGCAAGATTGCTAGGCCTCCTCCTCCGCCAGAGCCCGAAGCCGTTCCTTCTACTTCCCAAGCCAACGTCCCAGGTACAAGTCTGGTCTCTCCGGACATCGCCCCCGCGTTCTTCGTGCCAGAGAACATCAGGCGGGATATCCTGGCGGGAAAGGACATAAATTTGGCCGCCATCCTAATCTCTACCCATGACACGGTCGAGAACCGGACAATCGCCTGTGGTGATGTGTCAGTGGTGCTGAGGTCCAAGGATGTCCGCCTCAACAAGAAGCTGTCCATCCCCGAATTTTTGCTGACCTTCAGCCTGTACTAGGACATAGTGTGCTCCATTCATCCCCACCGCAGGGCAGAATTAGACACATACATGTACAAGGTCACCGAGCTGGGTTACAGATATGGCGGTACCGCCTTTTATGAGTATCACCGGTCCTTCTCTGCCAAAGCTGCAGCGGCTTTCCTCCAGCACCAGCATGTTACCAACTGGGCAGTGTTGGATATGGAGATCTTTTGCAGGCACTTCGCCGGGCAAAAATCCCCAGCCTGCGCCAGCTGCCAATCAGTCCTCCATTCATCTGATTGGTGCCCCTAGGAAAAAATCAGATCTGCAACAACTTCAACCTGGGTTTTTGCAGTTATGATAAATGCAAGGCTTTGCACATCTGCGCCATCTGTTTCAGGGCCCATCCCCAGTCCTCCTGTTCTCAACGCACGTCAAAGCGCTCCTGACTAGGCGGGGTCAACGTTGACCTGTTACTTTCCCTCCTCCAACAACATCACGACCCCAGTTTTGTCCGGTTTCTTATACAGGGTTTCTCGGAGGGTTTCCATACCGGGCTAGTCACCCTTCCGCAGATCAGTCATGAGTGCCCCAACCTCCTCTCCTCGCTGGCGGATCCCGGGGCGGTGGACGCTCTATTGGAGGCAGAGTTGCGGAAGGGTTTCATGATCGGTCCTTTTGCGGAATCCCCGTTCCCCCTGTACCGGGTCAGCCCCATAGGTCTGGTGACAAAAAAATCCTCCAATAAAAAAAGATTAATTTATGACCTGTCTGCTCCTCATGCATCCAGCGTCCCCAGCCTAAATTCTCTGGTTCCGTCGGACGAGTTCTCTATGCAGTACTCGTCCCTGGACGAGGCCGTGGAGCTCATTCTACAGGTCGGGGCAGGAGCTTGGCTGTCAAAAGCGGACATCGCGGATGCCTTCAAATTGCTGCCTATCCTGCCTCACCTGTGGAAGTTCTACGGCATCAAATGGAGGGCAAAGTATTATTTTGCCACCCGCTTGACGTTCGGGTCAAAGAGCAGTCCCTGGCTCTTTGACCAGTTCGCCCAAGCGCTCCATTGGCTCTTGGTCAACCATGCCCACTGCCCGAGGGTCATCCATTATCTGGATGACTTCCTGCTCATCGAGCAGGCCGAACACGCCCCGGACAGGTTGGACAGCCTCCTCAGCCTGTTCAGCCGTCTGAACGTTCCAGTGGCTCCAGCTAAGGTCGAGGGCCCCGCCAGGGTGATCACCTTCCTGGGCATCACCCTGGACACCATCAGGATGGAGGCCAGCCTCCCCCTGGACAAACTAAACAAGTTAAAGGACTCTGTGGCCAGGCTCGTGGGCACCCGCACGGTGTCAAAGTTGGAACTCCAGTCTCTATTGGGGTCCTTCAACTTTGCCGCCAGGATCATGCCCCAAGGCAGGTCTTTTACCGCCGGCTTGCTCAGACTCCTCCCAGCAGCCTCAGATCAACATGCCCTCATCCACCTCGGGCGTGATGCGCTGGCGGATCTGGCCATGTGGTCTCTATTTCTGTCCAGCTGGAATGGCATCTCTCTCTTTGTTCCTCAGTGGGACGAGGCCTCCCCCTGATGTTTTCCGATGCTGTTGCTTCCCTCGGTTTCGGGGCCATCTGCGGGGATCAATGGTTTGCAGGTCCATGGCCCGCGCAGGTCTCCTCAGACCAGGAGGCTGCCAGGTCCTCCCCCCTGCTCGAGGTTTATCCCATCGTCGCAGCCGCTCTGGTCTGGGGGCAGTCATGGAGCAACAGGCCAGTGTGCTTCATGACTGACAACCAGGCGGTGGTCGACATCCTCGCCAGGGGCAGGTCCAGCTCCCCCAAGGTCATGCGTCTGGTTCGCAGGCTCACCTGGCTGTCTCTTCTAAATAACTTTCGTGTCATCTGCAGGCACATAGAGGGCAAGAAGAATACCGCGGCCGATGCTCTGTCCCGGTTAAACTTTAATTTGTTTTTTCAGGTCATGCCGGGAGCACGGAGAGTCGGGATCAACCCTCCGGGGTTCGAAGCCCTGGTCATGGACTAGAAGAGTACATTTCCGCAGCCCACGGTCTCATACGCAAGTCTCTCTCGGCTAATTCCGCACGGAACTATTTAACAGGGTGGAACACCTTCAGGCGGTTTGCCCGCCTTCACCCCAGGGGGGACAGGGACAGAGTCTCCTTCGTTCTGGCCTTCCTGGCATACTGCCACCAGGAACTCCATTTGTCCCACAACACCATCAGACTTTATTTAGCGGGCATCCAACGCCACCACATGATCAGTCACCCCAATCACACCTCCTTCTTTTCCTCCCAGGCGGTCAAGGCGGTTCTGAGAGGCATCCAGAAGCTCTCTTCCCCTTCCATCCCCACCGGACAACCAGTCACAGGGGAATTATTCCAAAAAATTTCTGCCGCCCTAGATGGTAATCCCTTTGGCCCTTTTAGAAGCTTGATCCTCAAAGCCGCTCTCTACCTCAGCTTCTATGGGTTTCTCAGGCCGGGGAAATTCTGCTGCACCTCAGCCCGGAACCCAGGACCGGTCATCAGCCAGCTCCACCATAGTTCAGACCACTTCACTTTCTCTCTACCTTCCTCCAAAACCTCCCAGGTCGGTCCACCGGTACAGGTCGAATACTTTAATTCGTGCAATCTTTGGTGCCCAGTCTCCGTGTTCAGTCAGCTGCTCTCCTCTCTCCATGACAGAACTCCCGATAGCCCCCTACTGCCTTTTCCCGTTCTGTCACTGACATCCGCGCAGTTCATCAGGCATATTCGTTCCATAGCTTCGGGTCTGGGGCTCCACGCTGCTTCCATTTCCGGACACTCCTTCCGAATCGGGGCCGCATCGGCAGCCTCCAAACATGGTGTCCCCGCTCACGTTATACGGAAGATGGGACGATGGCAATCTTCCTGTTTTTCCCGCTATATCCCTCATCCACGGGTCGAAATTGCCAAAGCCTTTTCCAGTCTGGTTCTGTAAACTCTTAACAATAAACCACCTAAAAATTCTTGTTTTGCCCCCTTTTTTGGCTACCCGCGTCACGTGGCTAAAGGCACACCACTAGCCAAGTCCACACCACCAGCCAAGTCAGGTCCCACCGTGTCCGTTCACACCCTCTTCCCACACTCCCCCCGGAGCCTTGACCACAAGTATAGCAGGCTGGATTCCCAGCCTGCATTTGTGGGAGGGGCGTAGGGTATTTAGCCGGCTCACGCCCTCCCTCTGGTGTCGGCATCGTGCAGTGCCCCACCCGACCCTCCCTCTTTTTCAGCTTCATTCAGCTCAGACTCCCTGGGTTAGCCCCCTTTTTTGGCTACCCACGTCACGTGGCTAAAGGCACACCACTAGCCAAGTCCACACCACCAGCCAAGTCAGGTCCCACCGTGTCCGTTCACACCCTCTTCCCACACTCCCACCGGAGCCTTGACCACAAATGTAAGTGTGTATTCAATTGTCCCCTACATCAGACAGCGGATATGAATCGGCACTGTTTATGGATATGCACAGTGGTCAGATAACCCTCCGGAAGTCTGCCCCATATATATATATATATATATATATATATATATATATTTTATAATGGTAGATGAACTGTACTGGGCTGCTGTATCTTTGCAGTCTGAGTCGTGCCACCACTTAGCACCGATACTAAGTCTGGTTTATGAACTTGGTTAATATTGAGTGCCTTGTTCACAAAGGGTCCACATCTGTAGCCCAAGTAGAACACAATGGTGTTATTCATGTACTTGACAGCAGGAGTGGTCCCAGGAGAACCCCTTCCACCGCTAAAGTAAAGGGCTAACTAATCATTCCCAGCCCTGCCCCATGTGTTTCTAGTGACCCTGTATTGGGCACCTCATCAGGAGCTGTGAGCAATTTTGCTGAGAACACTGGCTAGTTGCCTAAGTTAAGAATCTGGCGGAGAACGCTGCACGTGGGTCGTGCAGCAGCATCTGCTCTAGTATAGCCGTGCGCGCCCATCTGCTCCTGCTCATTAAATAGTAGTGATGTCCGGATCATGAACGAATCGTTCTTTTGAACCGATTCAGTTCACTGATCCGGAAGAGTCGGTTCCTCTGACTGAGCCGATCCGAATGAAACTGCTCAGTCAGATCAGCATAGAGGCAGCAGCAGGCAGTGAAATAGGAGCCGGCAGTGGACGCTAGCCCCGCCCCTCCCCGCCCTCCAACCAATCAGAGGCCGCAGCACTGACTCCCAGCACAGGGGGAGTGGCAGGGACTCAGAGAATCGGCTGAGTCTATTAGTTAAAAGAATCAAATGAGTCAGAGACTCATTTGATTCTTTTGAGTTAAAAGAACCGTGAGTCACCGAGTCCCTGCGAGGCTCCCTGCTCTGAGGCTCCCTGTAAGTCCGTCCGGGGGGAGGGGGGGGGGCATTAATCTAGCATGTAGCAGAGCTGTGTGTGTTCAGGGTGCATGCAGCAGTGTAGCATCATGCTACACTGCTACATGCACCCTGTACACACACAGCTCTGCTACATGCTGTAGCAGAGCAGGAAGTCTGGTAGGGACTCGGTGACACGATTCTTTTAACTAAAACTCTCTGACAATTATCACAGTCTGCTTCACTGCAGCAGAGCTGTGTTTGCCAGAAGCCAGTCCCTCCTGACCTTCGGTTCACTTGAGAGCCGACTCAGCAAGTGAACCGAAGATTCGATATGCTGAGCATGCGCATTGATCTTCAGTTCACTTGCCTCTGCCGGCTCATGAAGTGAACCGAAGATCCGATTCATGAATCGGTTCATTTGAATGAGCTGATTCAAATGAACCGATTCATTTGAAAGATCCGAACTTCCCATCACTATTAAATAGGGATGAGCCAAGGATACGGGGAAGGCGCTTGTCTAAAGCTGCCAATCAAGGAAGAGGGGCGTTTCCAGCCCGAACGCAACGCCCCAGATCCCGATGTACCTCATGTAAGTCAGAGAAAGTGCACCTCTAGCAGTAGCGTTGTAAATATCAGGGGATCCTTAGGCGGCTATTCATAATGATAATGAAGGAGGGGATACATACAAATATAGTTAGGCACAGTGAAAATGGAGGTGGAAGGACAGAAATGCTCCATCCACAACCTTTAAGCTTCACCTCATCACTGCTGTATAAAAGGATTAACACTGCCAAAGGGGTTAGTATGTTATGCATGTAGCGGTAGCTAAAAATAGAATAGCCACATTATAATTACAAGCTACATTGTATCTAGAATCCGCTGGCAGGAAGACATGGACCATGTTTACTCACAAGTCACGCTGTCAAAGTAGTTGAACACACGGCACTAACATTCACCTGGAGAGTAACCAGGTGAAAGGACAATTATAGAAGAGTCTCTTAGAGAAACCCGTACTTAGAAACGGAGTCCATTTGGATGAAAGTAGTGGGTGGAATAGGGATAGGGAGTGTGGACGGAGGGGAATGGTTAGCCAAATTACAAGAGAAGAGGGGGGTGAATTATGGAATTAAACGAACCATATATAGCTGCTTTGCTCATTCAGACCCCTAGGTTTCTCTGTGCACAGGCAGAAGATCCACTCCAATTCCTTTCTCAAAAGCCTATTGTCAATGTCACCCCCTCTGGGTGACTGACAGATCCATTCTATACCAGGAAAGCTAATCACACCTGTATCCCCTGCGTGTTAGCCAATATAGCATTGCTTACCAATGAAAATATGCTTTAAGTAATGCCATACACGCACAATTTGATAGCTTTACTTTCTACAATACAGACACAAAAGAGAATAGCATATATTATAGATAGAATAGATAAAGCTGTTCCAACAATAGCAAGGTAGCCCGCACATGGAAATATGTTGGAGATGAAGAGTTGTGAACGGGTTATATAAATACGGTACAGGAAGTTTGCCTTCCTTTATACTATGCCTGGAGAATAAATACAGAAAGAAACATAATCTTATCAGGAAATTTACTGATAAAGGACACAAAGTTTGGTATTCAATGTCAGGCCTTGCTGAATTGTGCAGATTCTTCGTTAGATGTAATAAATCAGGAAGAGCCGCATAGTTTATTACTATTATGTAAAGCAATAATAAGATCCCTGCCAACAGCAACAATTCCTATCTGCCAGTATCTAGCAAGGTGCCCTACTGCTAGAAGAGCGGCATGAACCAAGCAATTATAGCTTGCTGCTTTTTATAAGTGCATTGAAGATATTCAGGAGATACTCAGGAGGTAATCTGGAGGTGGATATGATCTAAACAAGTAAGATTTGTTTGTTTATAATCGTTCCCCTCTTTAAAATGGTAGACCTGGTTCTGTGCAGGAATTGTTGTGCTTTTATTTCAGGTTCCACTCTTTAGAGGTTTGGATGCTGTCTGATCTGTAGACAGCTCTCCATAATGAAGCAGGAAATAACCTTTTTGAAATCTGAGATTTGTAAATTAGCCGTTAAACAAACTCAGGCTGAGAACGTTGCAATGCCACTGCCACAGAGGCCCCCTAGAAATGGAAGATGGGTTACTGCAGGTTCTGGTAGACTGAGAGTTGTTGATAGAAGACATGTCCCACAGTCTGTGGCTCTCCATAATTCATTTGCAGCACTTACAGAGTGCAAGAGCAACATGGAGGATGACTCAAGCACAGTGTGTGAGAAACAATCATCTCCCATGCCTAATGTATGCATAGAAACATAGAATGTGTCTGCAGATAAGAACCATTTGGCCCATCTAGTCTGCCCAATATACTAAATACTATGGATAGCCCCTGGCCCTATCTTATATGAAGGATGGCCTTATGCCTATCCTATGCATGCTTAAACTCCTTCACTGTATTTGCAGATACCACTTCTGCAGGAAGGCTATTCCATGCATCCACTATTCTCTCAGTAAAGTAATACTTCCTGATATTACTTTTAAACCTTTGCCCCTCTAATTTAAAACTATGTCCTCTTGTAGCCATTTTTCTTCTTTTAAATATTCTTTCCTCCTTTACCTTGTTGATTCCCTTTATGTATTTAAAAGTTTCTATCATATCCCCTCTGTCTCGTCTTTCTTCCATGCTATACATGTTAAGGTCCTTTAATCTTTCCTGGTAAGTTTTATCCTGCAATCCATGTACTAGTTTAGGCAGAAACAAAGGAAAACGGAGCTCATGATACCAAAAAAATAATGTATAATTTATTGAAACATGATAAAATGACATAGGTAAAAGACATGAATAAATGATGCCATAGACAAGATTAGAAGCGGAGGACAGAAAAAAGAAGAGACGCCACCCTGGTCACTCTGGCACACGGCTCCTATCTTTGGTGAGTTCCTGTCTCCTGCTGTTTCCCTCTGGTCATTGCTATTACCGTTATCCCCTATCTTTGTTTCATTGGTCTGCAGCACAACGCTTAATTGCACTGGCTGCCTGCACACCAATGACTAGATTCCATGATACATACAGAGGTGTTTTAGCGCTAGACAGGTGGCTCACCAGGTACTGTATATCATTTGCATACCGTACATGACCTTGAGCATTGACTCCTTATTTGATGTTCATGTACCTTATATATATATTTTTTTTGTACCATATATTTTGGATCCGTGTGTTTTTGCCCCCAGGGTGGCGTCTCTTCTTTTTTCTGTCCTCCGCTTCTAATCTTGTCTATGGCATCATTTATTCATGTCTTTTACCTATGTCATTTTATCATGTTTCAATAAATTATACATTATTTTTTTGGTATCATGAGCTCCGTTTTCCTTTGTTTCTGCCTATAGCTCGGGAGCTTTTTTGCCGAGTTTCATTTTTTGAGTGTCCCTATCGGGGGTATACTGGATGAACACTGTGTTCTTGCCTCTCCCCTTTTTCTTAGGGACACCCTGGGTTTACCCCTTGTTTCTTCATGTACTAGTTTAGTAGCTCTTCTCTGAACTCTCTCCAAAGTATCAATATCCTTCTGGAGATATGGTCTCCAGTACTGCGCACAATACTCCAAATGTGGTCTCACTAGTACTCTGTAGAACGGCATGAGAACCTCCCTCTTTCTACTAGTAATACCTCTCCCTATACACCCAAGCCATCTGCTAGCATTTCCTGCTGCTCTATAACATTGTCTGCCTACCTTTAAGTCTTCTGAAATAATGAGCCCTAAATCCCTTTCCTCAGATACTGAGGTTAGGACTGTATCACTGATTTTATATTCTGCTCTTGGGTTTTTACGCCCTAGGTGCAATATCTTGCACTTATCAACATTAAATTTAAGTTGCCAGATTTCAAAAATGAGAAGGTAAGGACTGATAGTAAGCAGCTGTTGGTGGGCGATTCCATAAGAGGTGTGAAGTTTGAGGAAAATGGTGTTGTGAGATGTCTCCCTGGTGCTACCACTAGCAGGGATAGACGACGGATCAGTAATATTGTTAGGCAAGCAAAGCAGTAAAGGGAGGTGGATGTTATTGTCCATCTTGGGACAAATGATCTGGCTTGCAATGAGATTTCAAAGGTGAAGGAAGCTTTTCACACACTTGGAAATGATATACGGAAGGTTGCATCAACTGTTTCATTTTCTGCAGTTATGCCTATGCATAACCTTCAGCATGACAGGAAGATGCGCATTAAAGAATTCAATGTATGGCTTGGTGAACCGTGTCTGAACCAAGGGTTTGGCTTTGTGTCTCATGTTAGCTCTCGTTGGAATGGAAAAGAACTGTACAAGAAAGATGGTTTGCATCTTTCTCTCAAGGGAACGAATGTCCTCAGTGAACAGTTCCAAGTATTTGCTAAGGAGCATTTAGACTAGGAAAGGGGGGCAAAAGAGTGATAATCCAGCAGTCCGGCTGCCCCCCGGAACAATGCCAGAAGATGCCAGTAGCACAAAGGTTAAGAAATGACAAGATCAGATTCTTGTCTACAAATGCTCGAAGTTTAGGGAATAAGATCAATGAACTTGAGGCCATAATGGCATCTGAGAATATAGATTTAGTGGCTGTTGCTGAGATGGGGTTTAATGGGAGTAATGACTGGGATATAACAATACCAGGGTTCTCTCTATACAGGAAAGACAGAGAAGGCAAGAAGGGGAGGGGTGGCCCTGTATGTGAAAGATGGCATGGAATCTAATTTGATACAAGTTAGTGAGACCAATTTAGAGTCAGTTTGGGTTACCTTGATGCTTGATAATCATAAGGTAACTCGTGTAGGTGTAATGTATAGACCACCTAGCCAAGTCAAAGAATAAGATGATCTACTAGTTGAGGAAATAGCTAAAATGACATTGAAAAGGGAAGTTATCATTATGGGAGACTTTAATCTTCGTGACGTAAACTGGAAAACCGAAATAGCTAGTTCTGCCAGGAGTACAGATATTCTAAATTCCCTACTGGGATTATCTCTACAGCAAGTAGTTGAGGAGCCAACCCGGAAGGAGGCCATTTTATATATAGTATTCACAAATCGGAATTTGGATTCTGATATTACTGTAGGGGAAAGCTTGGGATCTAGTGATCACCAGTCAGTGTGGTTTACTATAAGTACAGTGACCAAGTCACACCACACAAAAACAAAAGTAAATTTTTTTTTGAAAAACTTACTTTTCTAAAATTTGATTAGTTGTATACGAGTCCCTATCAGATTGGAACAGTTTCAATGGAGTCCAGGAGAAATGGGACTACTTAAAAGTTGCACTATTGAAGGCAACAGAAAGGCTTGTCAATAAACGCAAAAAAAGGAAGAGACCACTGTGCTACTCAGCAGAAGTGGCCAAAATCATTAAAAACAAAAAGATAGCATTTAGTAATTATAAAAAATAGGATGACAGGCAAATTTATAAGATTAGGCAGAGAGAGGCCAAACAAGTTATAAGAACTTCTAAAGAACAGGCAGAAGAGAATCTAGCTCAGTCAGTGAAAAAAGGCGATAAGACATTCTTCAGATACATAAATGCAAAAAGGAACGAAAGCAAGGGATTACCTAATTAAAAACAAAAGAAGGAAGGTATATGGAAGAAGATAAAAAACTAGCTGACTGCCTCAATGAATACTTCTGTTCAGTTTTTGCAAAGGACCTCAGTTAGGAAAGAAGACTAATGAATCTTTTGATGCATGTGTCTTTACAAAGGAAGAGGTTCTAAGTCAGCTGTCTAAAATTAATACAAATAAGTCACAGGGGCCTGATGGGATACACCCATAGCTATTAAAAGAGCTCAGCGGCGAACTAGCAAAACCATTAACTGGCAACAGGAGTCGTCCCAGAATATTGGAAATTGGCAAATGTTGTGCCCATTCACAAGAAAGGTAGTAGAGAGTGACAATCAATAGTGGGGAAATTAATGGAAACCATACTTAAGGAGAGGATTGTGAAACATCTAAAATCCCATGGATTGAAAGATGAAAAACAGCATGGGTTTACTTCAGAGAGATCATGTCAAACTAATCTTATAGATTTTTTTTTTTATTGGGTGACTAAAATAATAGATGGCAGAGGTGCAGTAGACGCTTATCTGGACTTTAGTAAGGCTTTTGATACTGTTCCACATAGAAGGCTTATCAATAAATTGCAGTCTTTGTGCGTGGACTCCCATATTGTTGAATGGATTAGGCAGTGGCTGAGGGACAGACAACAGAGGGTTGTAGTCAATGGAGTATATTCAGACCATGGTCTTGTTACCAGTGGGGTACCTCAGGGATCTGCTCTGGGACCCATATTGTTTAATATCTTTATCAGTGAAATTGCAGAAGGCCTCGATGGTAAGGTGTGTCTTTTTGCTGATGACACAAAGAATTGTAACATGGTTGATGTTCCTGGAGGGATACACCAAATGGAAAAGGATTTAGGAAAACTAGAGGAATGGTCAAAAATATGGCAACTAAAATTTAATGTTGATAAGTGCAAGATAATGATCCTGGGGCGTAGAAACCCAAGAGTAGAATATAAAATCAGTGATACAGACCTAACCTCAGTATCTGAGGAAAGGGATTTAGGGGTCATTATTTCAGAAGACTTAAAGGTAGGCAGACTCCGTGAAGATATAAGTGAGGGACATGAACATGTGGAGTCACTGTGGGTAGAGATACATGGCGCTAAAAACAATAATAAATTACTAATAGGAGTTTACTATAAACCACCTAACATACCAGAGTCCACAGAAAATCTACTACTAAACGAGATAGACGAGGCGGCAAATCATAACCAGGTGGTTATTATGGGGGACTTCAACTACCCAGATATAGACTGGGAAACTGAAACTTGTATATCTCATAAAGGAAACAGGTTCTTGGCAATAACCAAAGACAATTACCTCTCCCAACTGGTTCAGGACCCGACTAGAGGGACGGCCATACTGGACTTAGTATTAACCAATAGGCCTGACAGAACAACAGATGTGCAGGTTGGGGGACACCTGGGAAATAGTGACCACAAAGTAATAACCTTCCAATTATCATTCAAGAGAGCGTTTCTACAGGGAGGAACAAAAATACCAAACATCAAAAAAGCTAAATTTAGCTAACTAAATGGGATAAAGTCCTCACAAATAAAAATACAGCCACAAAATGGGATATCTTTAAAAGCATCCTAAAATCTCATTGTGAGAGGTACATACCGTATGGGAATAAAAGGTTAAGGAACAAAAAGAAACCAATGTGGATAAACAGAACTGTAAAGAAAGCAATAAATGACAAAAAGAAAGCATATAAAACACTAAAACAGGAAGGTAGCACAGAAGCACTGAAAAACTATAAGGAAAAAAATAGAACATGTAAAAAACAAATAAAAGCGGCCAAACTAGAGACTGAGAGATTAATTGCCAAAGAGAGTAAAACTAACCCTAAAATGTTCTTCAATTATATAAATGTTAAAAAGTATAAAATTTAGCAAAATGGAGTGGCTCTACTACTCCGTAGGATGGAGAGGTGCTCAATATCTAGGTGTGAACTCCAACCACCAGAAAGTAAAGAATTTTAAATAATATTGGAGATATGGCACTCAATATCTGGGAATTTGCTCAAACAAGTCGCTTTATTGATGCAATAAAATAATTAAAATGTCATACAAAGTACGTAATTTGTACAGAAATTAAATAACATAATGATAAAAAGTCACAATTGACAATCTAAAAAATCACTTATAGTGTATATATAAACACACATCAGACAGCAAATGGGTACTTGTCTGTAATCTGATTGAATGGATCCAGAAAGTTAAATTCTCAACACTAGAGCACTGGATGTGTTATTGCTCAGTAGTTTTCAAATGAGAAATTAATCGAATGTCACCATTAATTCGGTATAAAATAATCGCCGATTATCATTATTGTGGTGCAGTCGCAGGATTTTCGGATTTAATAGTAGAAGTTATTCCGAATATGCATATATCACAGTTCATGGAACTTATCGGATTAAAGTTCAGAAGTTGTTAGCTCTAGCTGGCGTCCCACCTTTTTTCAAGCTATTTAAATCCCTTACCTCCACTTCTCAATACGGTTTGTTCAGTCACCGTTTCCTCAGCGTCCCAAATATTCGATTTCTCCTTGCTTGTAAATCAGAGTGTATCACTCTGAGGAGTTTTCGAGCTTGATGTAGGACGAGTTGATCACTTAGGAGGTTATTGGTAAGGGAGGTGTAGCTGTAGATCTCCTTGCGTACGCCAAAAAATGGTGGTAATGTGGGGTCCAGGTTCCTCCCATGAGAGATAGATCATACCAGTGTATTACTGTATTGCGGCGGCAGCAGGGAGCGCACGGCGTCATAGCAACCAGTGACACCGTGCGCTCCTGCTCTCAGGAGGGATCCAGGCCGCGGTTCCACGGCTGTGAAACACGGCCGTGTGCATGGGGCCTATCACTGACATGGAAAAGGATCTAGGAATTTTAATAAACAGCAAACTAAGCTGCAAAAACCAGTGTCAGGCAGCTGCTGCCAATAAGATAATGGGTTGCATCAGAAGGGGCATAGATTCCCGTGATAAGAACATAGTCCTACCACTTTACAAAATCGCTAGTCAGACCACACATGGAGTACTGTGTACAGTTCTGGGCTCCTGTAAACAAGTCAGACATAGCAGAGCTGGAGAAGGTCCAGAGGAGGGAATCTAAAGTAATAACTGGAATGGGGCAACTACAGTACCCTGAAAGATTATTAAAATTAGGGCTATTCACTTTAGAAAAAAGACGACTGAGGGGAGAGCTAATTAATATGTATAAATATATCAGGGGTCAGTACAGAGATCTATCCCATCAGCTATTTATCCCCATGACTGTGACGAGGGGACATCCTCTGCGTCTGGAGGAAAGAAGGTTTGTATACAAACATAGAAAAGGATTCTTTACTGTAAGAGCAGTGAGACTATGGAACTCTCTGCCTGAGGAGGTGGTGGTGGTAAGTACAATAAAGGAATTCAAGAGGGGCCTGGACGTATTTCTGGAGCTTAATAATATTACAGGCTATAGCTACTAGAGAGGGGTCGTTGATCCAGGGAGTTATTCTGATTGGAGTCGGGAAGGAATTTTTTATTCCCCTAAAGTGGGGAAAATTGGCTTCTACCTCACATTTTTTTATTTATTTTTTTGCCTTCCTCTGGATCAACTTGCAGAATAACAGGCCGAACTGGATGAACAAATGTCTTTTTTCGGCCTTATGTACTATGTTACTATATGTACAGCATAATTGGTTCAGTTACAAGGCCCTCGGCCCACCATTTGTATCATCTATATTAGGCCTCTTTCACACGACCGTATGTATTTTGCTGACCATTTTTTATAGATCCAATTTTCTTTTTTTTGTTTCAGTTGTGTTTCCGTTATGTATTTTTGCAAAAAGATCTCCGTATGGTTTCCGTATGCAATCCTTTTTTTGCGGATCGCAAATGGAAACATAAAATTTGTAATCATTACTGTAATGTTTGTAAACAGTAAACACATGGGCAAAGTGGGCATGGATCCGCAAAATACAGATGACATGCAGATGTGTTCCGTGTGTATTCCGTATTTTTTGCGGACCCATTGAAATGAATGGAGCGACGGAATGTTATTTGCGGACAATAATAGGACAAGTTCTATCTTTTAGCGGAACGGATATATGGAAATACGGTAATGGAATGCTCGCGGAGTATATTCCATTTTTTTGGCAGAACCTGTGAAATGAATGGTTCGCAAACGGAAACCACAAAAACGCTGTATTATTGACTACATTGGTCCTTATTAGTATGGATCATTTGTAAGGTTTCAGAAACTTCGAACCCTTTGCAGGAATACAGAGCCTTGCCTTTGTTCTCTCATGTCCTATTGCTAAGTTGTCTCCAAGTTTCATTGCAGGTAGACCCATATAAACAGAACTATTATTAAAGCCAATTGTATATTATGCCATATACAGATAAGGCTACTTTCACACTTGCGTTCAGAGCGGATCCGTCTGGGATCTGCACAGACGGATCCGCTCATATAATGCAGACGATTGGATCCGTTCAGAACGGATCTGTCTGCATTATATTTAAAAAAAAATTCTAAGTGTGAAAGTAGCTCGGACGGATCCGTCCAGACTTTACATTGAAAGTCAATGGGGGACGGATCCGTTTGAAAATTGAGCCATAGTGTGTCAACTTCAAACAGATCCGTCCCCATTAACTTACCTTGTAAGTCTGGACAGATCCGTTTGCCTCTGCACGGCCAGGCGGACACCCGAACGCTGCAAGCCGCGTTTAGGTGTCCGCCTGCTGAGCGGAGCGGAGGCCAAACGCTGCCAGACTGATGCATTCTGAGCGGATCCGCATCCACTCAGAATGCATTAGGGCAGGACGGGGCCGCTTGTGAGAGCCTTCAAACGGAACTCACAAGCGGAGCCCCGAACGCTAATGTGAAAGTAACCTAATATGTTCCCTTTTCAGCGTCCAGGTGATCAAATGCTGATTAATTTCACTCGGCACAAGGACAAATTCATATTGTTTTCAGTTGGATCATAAAACGATTAATCAGGCCAGTAAAGGAGCCCACTGTACATTCTAGAAAGTATGAGCGCACAAGCAGAGCTTCCCCATGTCAGGTCTGATGAAGCAATGTAACCTCAAATATGCTCTTATGCAATACAGTCATCTGCTGTGTCTCCACATCTGTACAAATATGGAGCGACATCTCCTATGAAAACTAGTCCACAGCAGCAGATTTCATTGCATGTTTTAAAATGAAGTGACCCGCACTAATTTTATTGAATTAGTCTTGTATTCATATTGTATTATTTGTATTAATATTGTGATATTGTATTCATATGTTTTAATCATTTAGTAATGTACTAATTTATAAGCACTGCCCAATTAAAGCTTAACCCCCTTCATGAAAATATATTTTCAGGTTTTTCCATCTTATTTTTTAATGCTTGCTTTCCCAGAGCCATAACTTTTTATTGTTCCATTCAGAATCTCGTATGAGGGCATGTGTTATGCTGGACAAGTTGTACTTTTGAATGGCACCATTTCATGTTGCATACAACTGAGAGGAAAGCTAAAAAAAAATGTCCAAATGAGATGGAATTGAAAAAGAATAAATAAAAAAAGGCAATTCTGCCATAGTTTTATGGGTTTTATTTTTGACCTGTTACCTTTATTTTTTGGGTCAGTACATTTACAGTGATACCACATTTATATAGCTTTTCTTGTGTTTTGATGCTTTAAAAAAAACTATAAAATTTGAAAAAACTTTTAATCACAATATTTTGAGCCCCATCATTTTTTAAAATATATATAGAGGACCTTTCACCGATTATGACACTGTGAACTAAGAATACAGACATGTAGAGCGGCGCCCGGGGATCTCCCTGCTCTTACTATTATCCCCTGGCGCCGCTCCGTTCTCCTGCTAGGCCCTCCGGTATCTCCGGTCACAAAGTTATGGTAGGCGGAGTCTGCCCTTGTTCTTCTGTAGCGCTGGCCAATCGCATTGCAGAGCTCACAGCCTGGGAGAAAATAACCTCCCAGGCTGTGAGCTCTGCGCTGCGATTGGCCAGGGCTAGAGCAGAACAAGGGCAGACTCCGCCTACTATAACTTAGCGACTGAAATCTCTGCCTACTATAACTTAGTGGCCGGAGATACCGGAGGGCATAGCGGGAGAATGGAGCGGCGCCCTGGGATAATAATAATCGGTGAAAGGTCCTCTCTAAGTCTGCAGGTCAGTGTGAGGGTTCTTTTTTTGTGAGTAGATCTGTAGCTTCTATTGATGTTTTTGGGGAGGTATAGCAAAAAAAAAAAAAAAAAAAGAGAAATCAGCCATAGCACCCTGCAGCTATGATGCTCTTGAGTGGATATTATGTTTAACTTTAAATACCAACATTCGCATAAATTTACAGCAGGTGGTCAGGAGAGGGTTAAAAATACCCTCCCATCCACCGAAAATCTGCCACCAAAACAGAGTTTGTGAGCTATCCTATTAGTGATCAGACTGAGTGCTCAAAAATCTTTCTGTACTAGCATTAAAAGTCCAGTGCCACTGTTCAATTGCAGCTCCACAGTCCTCTCCCACCATGTTCTAATCTCTGTATTCCGTGCAGAGAGGGAAAGGTGAATCATCAGTGCTTATCTTCCTAATAAGAGACTAAACTGAAACCTATAGAGGAGAGTTACCTGCCAGACATTAACTTATTCGCTGTCCTGGACCATTAGGAGTGCAGCTGTTAATATTATCCCTGCTCTAGACCAGGGATGGGCAAACTGTGGCTCTTCACCTGATGTAAAACTACAAATCCCATCATGCCCTGCTCGTTAGACCACCAAGGATGCTTGCATTAACAGATACATTTATTGCATACATTAAAGGGAATCTGTCATTAGGTTAGCCAAGCTATTCTATCTGAGGGCATAATAAAGTATTGACAGACACCCTGAATATAGTGTAATTTGCAAATATTAAGGCTGGAGCTACACAGCAACTTTAGACATGACGCACTTGCTTGCGGATGCTTGCGATTTTCACGCAACCCTATTCACTTCTATGGGGCCTGCGTTGCGTGGATTATCGCACCGCAACGCACAAAGAGGAGCATGCTGCGATTTTCACGCAGCGCATAAGTGATGCGTGAAAATCACCGCTCATGTGAACAGCCCCATAGAAATGAATGGGTCAGGATTCAGTGCGGGTGCAATGCGTTCAACTCACGCATCGCACCCGCGCGGAATACTCGCTCGTATGAAAGGGGCCTAAAGATCACAGTGTAGCAGTGCAGCATCTCAATTAGTGAAAATTATTCCACAGTCGTAACAAATCTAAACCTGCTGGGATTTTGGAGACTGTTGCATCAAGGTAGCAGCAGTGTGACCCATCCACTTTCACTATTTCAAATACTCCAGTGCAACACTGATCTTGTCTGAAAAAAGACATCTGTCCATCCAGTCCAGGCTATTATCCTGCAAATGAATCCAGAGGAATGCAAAAAAAAAAACTGTGAGGTAGAAGTCAACCTTCCTCATTTTAGGGGAAAAACTCCTTCCCAACTACATTCAGGCAATTGGAATAACTCCCTGCATCAACAACCTCTCCAGAAATCTAATAACTGTAGCCTCTAATATTACATTCCAGAAATACATCCAGGCCCCTCTTGGACTCCAGTCTCACTGCTCTTACCATAAAGAATCCTCTTCTATAATTGTGTAGAAACCTTCTTTCTTCTAGTTTTAGTGGATGTCGCCTTCCCGCAGTCACAGTCCCAGTCCTGGGGATAAATAGATGATGGGACTGTACTGACCCCTGATATATTTATACATAGTAATTAGATCTCCTCTCAGTCATCATTTTTTCTAAACTGAATAACCCTAATTTTGATTTTTATGGCTACTGTAGTCCACCCTTTCCAGGTATTACTTTAGTTCCCCTCCTCTGGACCCTCTCCAGCTCTGCTATGTCTGGCTTGTTCACAGGATCCCAGAACTGTACACAGTACTCCATGTGTGGTCTGACTAGTGAAGTGGCAGGAGTATGTTCCCATATGCACTCCATAATCTTTTTGGCCTTGGCAGCAGCTGCCTGACACTGTTTTTTTACAGATTAGTTTGCTGTTCACTAAAATTCCTAGGTCCTTTTCCATGTCCTTGTTACCGAGTGTTTTACCATTTAGTATGTATGGGTGACTTGCATTATTCCTTCCCATGTGCATAACCTTACATTTGTCAGGGTTAAACCTCATCTGCCACTTATTTGCCCAAGCCTCCAATCTATCCGGAGCCCTCTGCAGTAGTATACTGTCCTCTTCCATGTTATTTACTTTACACAGTTTAGTGTAATCTTCAAAATTGATATTTTGCTGCGCAACCCCTAGTGATATGTTTTGCATCCAAAGTTTTTGTGTATTGCCAGCCTTAATTATTATAATTTATGTTATAATCAGGATTTCTGTCACTACCTAGTGTTGCCCTAAGGTTGGATAGCGGTGATAGATCCCCCTTAAGGCATTAGGCGGTCTAAGGCACTGAAGGAGTTAAATCCCCTTCCCTGCTGATCTAGGGTAGTAAAGTTGTAAATGCAAGTTTCTCTGGTGGTCTAAGGTAATGTTCATGCCAACATCCATGGTAAGCTAGGGTAGTGAGAGGTCTATGATAATATATCTGGGTTTAGGGCAGTGAAGGCATTAATATCTGCATCTGTTGTGGTCCAGGGCAGGAATAGGATGAGCCCCAGCCTAAATCCTTTCTACAGTATATGTGGATAATAAAAAAAAAAAGACACAGGAATTCTTTGCCTGTATCTATTGTGTTTTCATACATCTCACTAAATGATACAGGCAAGGAAAGCTGATCTATGACAGAAGATGTCCAGATTTCTGTCAGAAGCTCAGTGTACACTTTTAAGAAGTAGTTTCAGATCTATCTGACTTGTTGATGTGCTGCCATGTTATAGTAATCTCAGCCTGTTTGTGGTTTAGGCAGGACTCTGTACACAGATCTGATATTCAATTTTTATACTTGGCAGGTGAAAAGCTAGAAAGACCAGCCAGCTCCAGGAATGTCAAGTCTCCTGTGTCTAAGCTGAGCAGTCCACTGACTGGCTTACAGATGCTCCCAGAGTGTACCAGATGTGGGAACGGGATTGTGTAAGTAACAAAAATAATCTTAAAATACAGAATTTTTCCCTACTATACAGATTCTTTGTAGAATTTGCTGGGTCGTTGGTGCAAATAAAGATCAATGCAGTTGTATGTATGTACCACAGGCCAACATGTGAAGAACCTTTCACTTGTTTGAGAATTTGAGACATACAGTAGGTATCAGTTTTTTGCATTTGCTTCATACACGGTTATATTTATACATATGCCCCGAGATAAAAAATAAATAAAAAATATAAAAATCTTTGAGCTCATTATATAAATTTTTCTGAAATGTATGATGACCGAAAACATGCAACAGCAGGGGAACCTACTTAGACTTTTACCAATGCGACCTTTTGTTAAGCAGTAAGATAGTTTCTCACTTTTTGGGGTTACACTTTCATGGTTTTCCACTGACACATTCATGTTTGTATGGTTCTATGGTGAGTAATTGTATTTTCTCTCTCATCATACAGCGGTATTATAGTCAAGGCTCGAGACAAGCTCTATCATCCAGAATGCTTCATGTGTGATGATTGTGGCCTGAACTTGAAACAGAGAGGCTATTTCTTTATTGAAGAGCACCTGTACTGCGAAACTCATGCCAAGGAGAGAGTCAAGCCTCCAGAGGGATATGATGTTGTGGCTGTTTATCCCAATGCCAAAGTTGAACTCGTCTAACCATTGAAACAATCTTGCTGAAGAAGTCTACAGTCTTCACAGAGCAATACTCCCAGATCCCTTCCAACAAGAAATAATGGTTTCATATTCCCTTGACAAGACATCTCCATGCTAACATTGTATCCAAGAAAACAATGCAGAACCACAATGAAAAGATTCAGAATATACATTTACTTCCTGAATGAATTAATTAATTAATTAATACGCAGTCTACATGTGTGCAGTCTACAGTTTTTCTTCTTTTAGCACCAACAGAGTTCGCTGTAAATACTAAATAAAATTGTTCTTAGTTTTTAAAATTGTTTTTAGTATTTTCAAGCAGTGTATTTTTTGTATCTGATAATCCCCAAAAGTCATATGTTAACAGGTTACTACGTTTAGTCTATGTATACCTGTTTATATATATAGCTTTCCCTTCGGGACATCCTGTTGCAGTGTGTGCAGATCTTCTCCATGCCATATTCTGTATCATGGCACTTTGGGGCTCTTCACTTCATGCTAAAGCCCTTTATTCAGCATTTTGCAGGGGGACTATATCTCCTATGCGCCAAAAAAGTGACGTTTAAAAGTCACATCTGCAACTTTTTAACTGCCACTTTTTAACAAATTGTTACACCTGCCACTTTTCGTCATCCTCAACACTTTTCTGAAAGTGGGAGTGGCGAGCTGCCCTGACAAGTTTATCTTCATTTAGTAGTATTGTAGTCTACCATGCTATTGTGTCCCGCAAAGACGCGCAGAAATAGAAGCAAGTAGAAGTCCAAAGTTTAATCCCTTCACGCATTTGGACCTAACTGTACGTCCAAACTGCAAGTGACAGTGCATTTGGACATACAGTCAAGTCCAAACTGCTTACCGGAAATTTGGCAAAAGAAAATTACATAGTTGACGCAGAGTTGGGTTTTAATCTATAAAGGGCATAAATCACCTAACAATCCAATTTGTGCTTTAAAACATCCAGTGTGTGTATATACGATCAGGTATGATGTTGTATCGATCAGGTAGTGTAAGGGTTACACCCGCTTCACAGACATTGACAGACCAAACTCCCCTTTTAATGCACCGCAAACAGTCCATTTGCCCAACCGCAAACTCCCCATTTGCACAAGGTTGGATACCAAGCTAGCCATGTCCCGTTGATGTCATTGAATGTTTCTTCCTCCACCCAGGCACGTACAACACCAAGGGTCCCCGAAAGGTGAATTGAATAGATTTTTCGAACAGGGAGATGGTTATGATATGATATGAGTGTTATTTTCTGAAGTTCTCTTCTCATCCGTTTAATCCCTGGATCTCAGATACACAGACAACCAAATAAACAAGTATCTAGGCGAGATGCTGGGGAAAGGTCACCTCCTAGCAAATCCCTGACTTCTCTCCCTACGATGCTAAGCCCACATTCAGACCTTGAAGGTAGGAATAATGTGTCCTCGTGCCTGGACTGCAAGTACCCTAGAATCCCTGAGATGGTGAAAGGGGAGAAGGGGCAGAAGACACACAAACAGCCTAGACCGCAAATAACAGAAACAGAAACCAAACTTATCTGAGCTGGAACAGAAAATCCTTCCTTCCTTCCTTCCTTGAATCCAAGGCCAGACTGAATTCTATAACCCGCACGGCCCTCTGGGAGTGAAAGCAATTTAAGCCAATGACCCGCACCTGAAGGAAGGCGGTTCCAGCACGATTCCAAAACAAATTATCAGACACGTGCTGCCAATCTGACAGACCTCCGCAGACCGTCCAAACAGGGCATGACATTCTCTTCTCATCAGTTTAATCCCTGTTATGTCCCCAATCTGGGGTCCATTTATTGAATTGATTTTTCGAACGGGGAGATGGTTAAAAAAAACGCTGGCTCTCCCCCCTTTGTTTTAATCCACGGTCACTGCGTCTGCGCCATGCAGTTTACTGTCACACCCGATATGAGTGGTATTTTCTGTAGTTCTCTTCTCATCAGTTTAATCCCTGTTACGTCCCATATCAGGGATTGCCTTTTGTGAAAAAAAATTTAGGCCGGGTACCTTCGACTGCCTTCACAGTGACAGACCAAACTCTGATACACCAAACTGAATAGATTTTAGGAACCGGGGGGAAAAAGCAGATTGGTCGGTCCTCTTACTCCCAAGTTGGGACACTGCGCATGCACGGAGCAATGTGCTGTGACCAGTGGCGGATCCAGTGCCTGGTCTCGGGAGGGGCACTTTCAGATTATTTTCTGTCCGCCGCCACAAAACAATGGTGCTTATAGAATAGACTACACAGTGAAGGCTATATGTGTATAACAATCATATTTCACATGAACACTTACAGTCACTTGGCCCTTGGGGATCTCGGACGCCACTTCCACACTTTGGCCAGGGGCTCGGCGGAGCTGATGTGTTTTATCCTAATGAGAAAGATTGAAAGATTTCATAATAAGTATTTGGAGAAGGGGCAGAGGGAGAGCAGAGCAGGGAGAGGCCGGTGCCGCTACTAGGGGGTCATACCATGGGGGAGTAATAAAGCCCACTATAATGCCCCCCCACCCCCCATAGTAATAATTCTCCTTATAATGAGACAGTGCAAAAAATACCCCCTTGTAATGCCCCCAGTTGAGCTAATGTCCCCATAGTGCCCCCATAATGTGCCAGTATAAAATACCCCTATATAGTGCCCCTAGTAAATGAGCACTATGGAGTGCTCCACACCCTCCTTCCTCCTAGTGCCCCCCATAATGTACCAGTATAAAATGCTCCAGTAGATGCCCTCAGTGTCCCCCATAATTTGCAAGTATAAAATACCCCTTCTTAGTGCCCCCCGTAGATGACCCCATAGTACTCCTCTCTCCCCTTCCCCATAGTACCCACCATAATGTGTCCCAGTATAAAATTGTACTGTACAGAGAGCCCATATAAAATACCCCTTCTTTGTGGCCTCAGTAGATGCCTCTATAGTGCCCCCAATCATGTGCCAGTAATAATAGCCCCCCTGTGCCAGTAATAGCAGCCCCCCTGTGCCAGTAATAGCAGCCCCCAGTAATAACAGCCCCCCCCCCCTGTGCCAGTAATAATAGCCCCCCTGTGCCTGTAATAGCAGCCCCCAGTAATAACAGCCCCCCTGTGCCGTAATAACAGCCCCCAGTAATAAGAGCCCCTCTGTGCCAGTAATAACAGCCCCCAGTAATAAGAGCCCCTCTGTGCCAGTAATAGCCCCTCTGAGCCAGTAATAAGAGCCTCCAGTAATAACAGCCCCCCTTTGCCAGTAATAACAACCCCCCCCCCTTGCCAGTAATAAGAGACCCCCCTTTGCCAGAAATAAGAGCCCCCCTTTGCCAATAATAAGAGCCCCCCTTTACCAGTAATAGCCCCCCCTTTGCCAGTAATAGCCCCCCTTTGCCAGTAATAACCGCCCCCAGGTGCCTGTAAAAGTATTGTATATAATGAAAAAAAAAAAACTACTTACCTGCATGTCAGCGATGCGATGCAGGCCTCTTCTAGCCTGTGTCCCACGCTGTATGGCTCAGGCAGCGCGATGATGTCATCGCGCTGCCTGTGCCTGCCTCTGATAGGCAGCAGGCACTAGGCCGGCAGCCTATCAGAGGAAGGGAAAGGGACACGCCTCTCCCTTCCCTGCCGCAGCACAGGCAGGCATCTGTATCGCTGTCCTGAGGACGGCGATACAGATGCCTGGAGATGAGCGCTTCCACAATGGAAGCGCTCATCTCCCTGTGCCCAGCCGCCCGCCGCCAGCTCGGGGGGGGGGGGGGGGGCAATTGCCCTGTTGCCCCCCCCCCCCCCCCGGATCCGCCACTGGCTGTGACACCCTATATGAGTGGTGTCTTAACTAGTACTATTCCTATCAGTTAAATCCCTGTTACGTCCCCTTAACAAACCATTACGACATCCTGAAATAATTTTGTTCTGAGCTCTGTATTTGCTTTGTATTGGAATTGATGGGGATTTTTTAATTGTCTGCATTATTTCTACTAAACTATTAAGAGACTTTATTATGATTTTTTGATTTTATGTATTAAAAACCCATACAACTTAAAAACAAATGAAAATTTGTGTTTTTTCTATGAAAAATTATCCAGCCGATCGCGTTTGGTCTGATCATAATGAAGCAACGGCCTTATTATCTGGGGTGTGGCAACATAGAGACACTCATAGAGGTGATGATCGCTTCATTGTGATACGCAAGCCCCTTCACCACAACAAGGTAACGATCACGAAGGGGAATTGACACTTGTATGTGCCTTTTCTTTTTTTTTTTGCATCCACAGTGCAGCACCAGAGGACAGAAAAATTAGGCATGTACACTTGCCTGAAAAAATAATGGTATGTTGCAGTTGCTGTTGTAGCAGCGGCCAGAAAAATGTATGTTTTCCAGGCAGAAAGGTGACTAAAACATTGCGTCTTGAACCCTAGTTGGTGGCGGAGAATTCACGAAAGTCATCCGGTATGCAGACCGTAAAGCATATTTTTTTGTTTGGTTTTGAACTGCTGCATCCTTTCCGACTTTAGGTAATTTGGTAACATTTCCGCCACTTTCTGCTTATACCGGGGGTCTAAAACAAGCAAGTGGAAATAATGTATCAAAATATCAATTTATTATAAAATATATAGTATGGAGAAAAGACAGGATGGTATACAGTATACAGAAAAGCAAAGGGTCAAAGACACCCTAACATACACCTGTCAACCTATGTATCAATCAGACACAGGATAGTGTAGCACTCAAGGAACGAGGGATAAAAGCACAGGGACAACTGATACTGCATAGCATAAAAATATCCACCACAAAAGGGTTGTATGCTGTCAAATGCAAAATATCATACCATGGTGTCCATGGGCTATCTCTCACATCCCATAAAACATATGCGGCATGACTAATGATGATAAAAGGATCTATCAGAATCCTAAAAAAATAATAGTCACAGTGGTAGGCCTGAGGAACCTAGGACCCACTATGGATGTAAAGGAAGTGCCGGGGGGATGCCAAGCTAGGCTAAACACAGGACGTACCTGAAGACATGGTGACTGGAAGAATGTCAGACCCTAAGCGCGAGACCTCGACGCACGTTTCACCTCAGTGGCTTCGTCAGGAGGTACCGAATGATAAACAAGCAGGGTATATATAGTCTATTAGTTGTCCCTGTGCTTTTATCCCTCGTTCACTGAGTGCTACACTAGCCTGTGTCTGATTGATACATAGGTTGACAGGTGTATGTTAGGGTGTCTTTGACCCTTTGCTTTACTGTATACTGTATACCATCCTGTCTTTTCTCCATACTATATATTTTATAATAAATTGATATTTTGATACATTATTTCCACTTGCTTGTTTTAGTCTATTTTGGATATTGTACAGGTGGAAATCACAGCTGTCTAGTCTGACAGAGAGGTTTTTTGTAGGTTAATTAGTATACCGGTGGTCTAGTAGCGTGGCCACCCAGTACAGGTCGTTCTCCTACATCCTTTTTATACGAAGGTCCCTCAACAGACATGACAGCATGAAAGACCCCATTTGCACAAGGTTGGATGCCGAGCTACTCATTTTCCGTTCCTCGTCCTCACTGATGTCATTGACGGTCTGTTCTTCCCCCCAGCCACGTACAACACCACGGGTCCCAGATAGGTGACAACAACGAGCACCCTGGGATGCCTGCTGTGGTTGGTCTTCCTCCTCCTCAAAGCCACATTCCTCCTCTGACTCCTCTTCCTCATACTCCTCTTCCAGCGTTGCCGCAGGTCCGGCAAGCGATGATGACAACGCTGTTTCTGGTGGTGATGGTGACCACAACTCTTCCTCTTCACACTCATCTACAGCCTGATCCAGCACTCTTCGCAGGGCACGCTCCAGGAAGAAAACAAATGGGATGAGGTCGCTGATGGTGTCTTCGGTCACCGTCTCAAAATGATGCATGAGCCTACAGGCATTGCACATGAGCGTCCGGTAACGTGGCAAAAAATTTGGAGCAGGCGGTCGAACATTAGGAGTGTTGAATTCCAATCTGTCAGGCTGTCGCAAATCAAGCACCTCACTGGCATGTTGTTTCGCCTCTGAATATCGTAAAAGTGTGCCATGGACGTGTAGGAACGACTTAAATGGCCACACACCTTCCTGGCCTGCTTGAGGACGTCCTGTAGGTCTGGGTACTTAGACACAAAGCGTTGTACGATGAGATTCAACACATGTGCCATACATGGCACATGTGTCAACTTGCCCAAATTCAATGCCGCCAACAAATTGCTTCCATTGTCATACACCACTTTGCCAATCTCCAGTTGGTGCGGGTTCAGCCACTGTTCCACCTCTGCGTTCAGGGCGGACAGGAGTGCTGGTCCGGTGTGGCTCTCTGCTTTCAGGCAAGTCAACCCCAAGACAGCGTGACACTGTCGTATCAAGGATGTGGAATAGCCCCTGGGGAAATGGGAGGATTCAGTTGATGTGCAGCCAGACGCCGCAGCAGAAGAGGACTCAGCCGAGGAGGTTATCGAAGAGGATGGAGTAGGAGGAGTAAAGGAGGTGGCAGTAGGCCTGCCTGCAAGTCGTGGCGGTGTCGCCAAGGCAAAAAATTGGAAGGCACCCTGTCACAAAATAAGGGAATATATCCCCAAAGGAGGTGCTCAATGGAAAGGCTGTTATGCCACTATCAAATATCTGTATAAATCCACGGCACTCTCAAATTAGTAAATTTGAAAAAATTTATATTTTATTGTTGTGTCCAACACCATCACGGTTATTTGTATAACAGAAGCAGGGCCAACGTTTCGGTCCTAACCGGACCTTGTTCACGGCCTATAGATAATACAGAAATATATGTCTAACATAAATCGATTGTTGGATCACAGTAGTCACCATATGGTGTAAATTTAGAAAACAAGGCTTAGAAATACAAGTCCACATTTGTCAAATTATATATAGCAAATTGTAGCTGAAGGGATAACATTCTCACCATCAGGGGGGAGGCCTGAGTGGACAGGCGACAAATGGTCATAACAATGTCACATATCAGTTTTTGGTAGAGGAAAAAGGCATTCGTGCAAACCTATGTATCGTTAGATAATATGGGACCTAATTTATAAGACATGTATGACCAGTAGTCTTCCGTCTGAATCAGGTCGTCCACGCTGAGAGTGTCAGACAATCCATCAGTCTATAGATTCTATGCAGATAACAATCTATTGATATAGTAAATTATAGGGTAGCTGGTGCTATCTAGCAAGAAAATCAAATAATAATAATAGCAGTATAATAATCAGGTATCGATGTCCAAGAGAGGGCCCAAAATATAAGTATGGTACAGAAATTAATCATATGATTACCTGTGCGATATGGAGACGAGGTGTAACCGTGGGTGGCACAAGAGAGACTCTGGCTGCGCTGCCGCTTTATAGTAAACGAGCCTCGTGAATATGGGCGTCTGACGTCATCTGTCAGCGTCTGGTTAGTATGTGGAACGCAAGGAGGATCGACGTCTGACGTAATCAGTCAGCGCCGTGGAGCGCAGGGCGCATGACATGGGCATCATAGTTAAGCGTCTGTTTGTGTTGAGACGCATGGTGATTTGTCTTTGAAGTGCGCATGCGTTATTGTTCGTTCACCTCTTATGCCACCAACGGAGACACATACTCCCACCACATCGAGTGTATCAATATGAAATTAGCGCTGAATGTAACGTTATATTTGTTAATAGCAACAGTATATATGGAAATGAGCAATTATTAGATATTGGAAAAAGTATACAGGGCATTGAAGTATCATTATTCAAAAAGTGGTATATTAAAATTAATCATTATAGATTGTGTATATTTGTAGTCTAACTCGACGAGATGCTTGGATCTTGATTTTGTGATCTGGATCACCTAATATCGATCATCTTGGATGACATCTGGATTAGTTACAAAGTTAAATACAACAGAAATTAGTACATGTTAAAGCAAAATTTGCAAAGCACAGAGTTATTGAAGATCAAATGGTGTACAGAAAGCGATATTCCATAGTATAATGTAATAAGCATCTAGGTTATATAATAGATGGACTACAAGTATAGTTAGTATTGTTAAACATAGAAAATAATAATGAATTTATAGGCCTACCTAGACCTACGTATCAGCGTGTCTGAATGGAGAAAAAGGAAAAACAATATGATTGTTATAAAACAATTATAAACATGGGCCACGATTGAACATACATCAATTTGCATATTTAGAGTAATAAATCAAATTCACGATTCAATCCAAACGGTGAAACAGTTTTAAGCTCGTAGATCCAGAAGGACTCCCTTTACGGTTACCGCCACGTCTTGGCATTGGTATATGATCAATTATCTGAAATTTTAACTGACTGACCGTGTGTTGTAACTGCAGAAAATGGCTGGGGATGGGGAGTTCTGCTCTTTTGCACCTGATATCCGACTTGTGTTTACTGATCCTATCGCGAATTGGTTGAGAAGTTTCGCCAATGTAGGCCTGGCCGCAAGGGCATTTGATCATATAGACTACATAGGACGTAGCACAAGTATAATAACCTTTTATCTCATAAATTTTTCCTGCATGTGGATGGGAAAAGGTATTACCCTTTTTCACGTTAGTGCACTGGGCGCAATTTAAGCAAGGAAACGTGCCATTTTTTGAAGGGGCCAAGGTGGACTGTAAGTGTTTAGGTTTCAGTGAACCAATGTCAGCGTGGACTAGGGAATCTCGGAGGTTTCGTGGACGCTTATAACACATTCTCATGGGATATGAAAATTCTAAAATCTCTGGGTGGAATTTTTTGAGTAAAGGCCAGTGTTTGCGGATAATTTGGTGAATCTTAGGTACAAAGGAATGGTAAGTGGTAATGAATGGTATACGTGGAACAGAAGTCGATTCTTTAGAGGGCATAATATTAGCGGATGTTTTTTTAAGCTCAGTGTCTAGGAGTGTTTGAGGGTAACCACGTTCCCGAAATCTTTGGAACATCTCGTGTAGACGTATCTCCCTGGTGTGGGATTCAGAGACTATTCGTTTGACTCGCAAAAATTGGGATTTAGGTAATGATGTTTTTGTATTGTGAGGATGGTTGCTAGAAAAGAGAAGGAGGGTATTTCTATCGGTGGGTTTTTTGTAGAGATCCACCATAAGTTTATCATCCGTTTTTATTATCAAGGTATCTAAAAAGTGAACGGAATGTTCACTAATAGTAACCGTAAATTGTAAATCTGATGATACGTTATTGAGAAACTGGAAAAATTGGTCGAATGAATCGCGAGTGTTTTCCCACACCAGGAAGATGTCGTCTATATAGCGGCGCCATATTTTGCAGTGTTGTTGAAAATTTGAGTTGGGGTACACATGTGCTGATTCGAAATTCGCCATATAGGCATTAGCATAGGGGGGGGCCACATTAGCCCCCATTGCTGTGCCCTTCCGCTGTATATAATAGTCATCGCCAAACATGAAATAGTTACGTCCTAACACTAATTTTAATAGATCAGTGCAAAATTTCTGTTGTGCAACCGATAATGATGAGGTCTGAAGTATATTGGAAACAGCCTGTACACCCCCCTCGTGTGGTATAGAGGTGTACAGGCTGCACACATCCAATGTCACCAACAACGCATTCTGGTGTAAGGGACCAATAGCCGAAATTATATTCAGGAAGTGACTAGTATCGAGGAGGAATGAATCGG
Organism: Bufo gargarizans; assembly: GCF_014858855.1. NCBI lineage: Eukaryota > Metazoa > Chordata > Amphibia > Anura > Bufonidae > Bufo > Bufo gargarizans. Next base: position 384,198,632 of record NC_058081.1, on the reverse strand, counting down.
TTTTTTTAATCAACGGAGTTAGAATTTTTTCCAAATAAATGGATAAAGGTGAAAGTAATGAGTCGGTGGAGGCTACAATCGGCCGACCAGGTGGTTTTTCTAAATTTTTGTGGATTTTGGGGAGTGTATATAATACTGGCATAATCGGATGTTCCTTATGTAAAAAATTAAATGTAGCCTTATCTATTATACCTTGTTGTAGAGCAGAATCTAGACATGAATTAATCTCTTTTTGAATTTTAAAAGTGGGATTATATGAGATTAACTCATATATACATGTAGATTGTAAGCCCTCACGGGCAGGGCCCTCTCTCCTTCTGTACCAGTTTGTAACTCATTTTGTTTATGATTAGTGCAATTGTCTGTATTATGTATGTGCACCCCTTATCATATGTACAGCGCTATGGAATGAATGGCGCTTAAATAATAAATAATAATAATAATAATAATAATAATATATCTGTGTCGGACAGTTGGGTTTGGATTTCATGAATGTAATATTTGGTATCCATGACTACTATGGCACCGCCTTTATCGGCGGGTTTAATTGTGATATTAGAATCATTCATTAGATCTTTAAGAGCTGTATGTTCTATATTAGACAAATTTCTTGATGTTCGATATATGCCTCTTTTCTGAGCATTTAATTCCTGTCGTATTTCTTTATCTACAAGATCAATATAAGCTTCAACACTATGATCAAATTTGGGGGGCATGAAAGTACTTCTGGATCTAAGGCCTAGGTATGAAACTGACAAACAATCTTGATTGGTGGTTCTATCACTAGTGGTTGAAGAAGCAAAATGCGTTTTTAAACGTAGAGAACGATAGAATCGGTGTAAATCTTGTGTTAAATCGAAATGTTGTAGAGAGGCAACAGGGCAGTAGGAGAGGCCTTTAGAAAGGACCATTATCTCGGCAGGAGATAAGGTTCTGGAGGAGATGTTAATTACTAAGTCACTACCTGGGATCTGGTCTGCATAGGTGGTATTTCCATTTCGACTGGAGTGTCGTCCCCTCCACTGCAGAGCCACGCATTCTATGCTTGTCAGCCATCAGCAGGTTGACACAATGCGCAGTGTACGTGATATACCTGCCCTGACCGTGGTTTGCAGACCAGGTATCAGTGGTCAGATGGACCCTTGCCCCAACACTGTATGCCAGAGATGCCATGACTACCTTTTCAATAACAGAGTAGAGGTTTGGGATTGCCTTTTTTGAAAAAATTAATTTGTCTGGGTACCTTACACTGTGGTGTCCCAATAGCGACAAATTGTTTGAAGGCCTCAGACTTCACCAGCTGGTATGCTAAAAGTTGGCGGGCTAAGAGTTCTGTCAAGCCAGCTGTCAGACGCCGGGCAAGGGGGTAACTCTGTGACGTTGGCTTCTTACGCTCAAACATTTCCTTTACAGACACCTGACTGTGGGCAGATGAGATGGAACTGCTGAAGGTGAGAGGCGGAGTGGCGGGTGGTTGAGAAGGGGCAAGGAGGATAGCAGTGGTTGACGTGGCTGAAGATGCTGGACCATGAGGAGGATGGTGGCTTTGAGTTTGTGTGCTGCTTGTACTCATGTGTTGATCCCATTGACGTTTGTGATGTGAGATCATGTGCCTTCGCAAAGCAGTTGTACCGAGGTGGGTGTTGGCCTTCCCACGACTCAGTTTCTTTTGGCACAGGTTGCAAATGGCATTGCTGTTATCAGAGGCAGACACACAAATTTTTTTCCACACTGCTGAGCTTTGCAATGACGGCATTCTGGTGGTGGCAACAGCATGCGTTGATTGGCGTGCTGTCTGGCTGAGTGCCGATACATGATGTCTGACTGTGCCACTAGCTCCTTGCAACGACCTCCCCCTGCTTCCAACTCGTCTCCTCCTTCTCTCTCTCCCCTTCTGAACTTTCCCCCTCTTCTTCTCTTCGAGCAGGCACCCACGTGGCATCCACTGACACATCGTCATCATCAACCACTTCACTTGTATCTGACACCTCAGCAAAGGAAGCAGCAACGGGTACAACATCATCATCACACTGTACGTCCATGTGTGTAGTCCTGCCTGACTGAGACATATCCCTGTTATCTACATCCTCTAGCAATAATGGTTGCGCATCACTAATTTCATCCAACTGATGTGTAAATAACTCCTGACAGATCAAGTGAAGCAGCTGTGATGGTGGTGGCGGCGGGCGGAAGAGTGGTAACTTGAGAGCAGCTGACCAAAGCTGAGCTGGAGGAGGATGGTGCTTCAAGGTTCTTAGGGGAAGCTGTTGAAGATTGGGTGTCCTGTGTAAGCCAGTCAACTATGTCCTCAGAATTTTTGGGGTTTAGGGTACGTGGCCTCTGAACACTGGGCATTATTCCAGGGCCAGTGGAAATCACAGCACCACGACCACGATGGCCCCTGCGGGGTGGCTTGCCTCTGCCTGTCATATTTTTTTTAGATAAGTGGTACTATGTGTGCAAGGTACTGTGCCACCCTATATAAGGGGTGGGCAGTGGGCACAGTTCAGTCTGTGTGGGCCTGACACACACTGGCTTGCAACTGCGATTATATTTGTTACAGAGAAAAAATAAATTTGCTTTCTTTTATCTGCAAAGTATTGTGACACCCTGTAACGGTATGAGTGGTGGCCTGGCCAGTGACCACATTACAGTCTGTGGGCCTGACACACACTGGCTTGCAACTGCGATTATATTTATTACAGAGAAAAAATAAATTGACTTTTTTTTTTATCTGCAAGGTATTGTGACACCCTGTATGAATGGTGTGCACACAGTATAGTCTGTGGACCTGCAGCCTCTCACACACGGGCAGGCAACTGCAATATATACATATGTAGTTAAGGCTGCCGTGAGGCCTGTATTTGTGGGAGGGGCATAGGCCCCGCCCCCTGGCTACTTATGCGGAGGAGTGCAGAGGGACGGGACGTGCAGCCAGGTACTTCCGGGTCACCTCCATCCTGGTTTCCCTGCACGTCCCGCACCATCGCGTTCTTGGCTGGGTGAGTATTGCAGGTCGGCGGTTTGGCAAATCAGGCGGCCTGAGGTAAGCGGGGAGTCCGGTGCCGGGCACCGGCGGCGGCAGCTGCGGGGCGCACACCTCATGTACTCCCCCCTGTGCAGGGGGACGGAGGTCCGTCGGGGGGGGAAAGATTAAGATCCAGGGGCCGCGACTCGCGGCACTGGGCAGGCCGGATGGCGCAGGGCTGCTCTCGTTCCGGTCACGTAGGCTGGAGGCGGCTGCGGGGGTCGGTTGCTAGGCACGCCCGGCAGCTCCGCCCCCTGCCATGCTCGCTTGTGCACAGGCATTCCACAACTATATTTGTGTTAACCATTGAAGGTTGAAGTGTTACCTCAGGCTGGATTTACAAATAGTTCATGCCCTAGAAAATGAAGTTTAGAGGTGCACTTACTCAGTTGACCACAAATCATGTATACGGCACGATGGTAGAGCCGTGTATATATATATATATATATATATATTATATATACGGCACGATGGTAGAGCCATGTGTATATATAGTGTATAGTGCACGCTGGTAGAGCTGTGTGTATACAATGTATAGTGCTCCCAGCGGCCTTCCAATACCAGTGTACACGGCACACCACATGCTGGACTCCATAGACAAGCACTTCCCGCTGACCTCCTTACACAAGCACTTCCCGCTGATTGCTGCATGTTGCTGACCACCATACGCAACTGCTCATACTGACCGCTGCATTCACATGAGCAGAACACCCTGCACAGATGGGCACGTCACGATAGCCACCATACATGGCTTTTTCACTGACCATCATACATGAGCACTTCACACTGTTTTAGTTGTGAGGACCACCATTTCACCATTTGCATCATGTCATAGAAGTTGGCCCAGTGCCGGTCCGGTTCGGCCATAGTGCTTACTTAAGCTAGAGTTTGACTTAACCGCGGTCTACGGTCTTTGGCTCCAGCTGGGAAAAAAAAAATATTTCACATTGTTTTCATGCATCATCATTACAGTGACTACTTCGGTTCGGTTGTTTGACGCTCCACGCCATTCCAAAGATTCTTACTTACAAGTCGGTGGCACGTCCTGAGTTCCATACGGGTTTGGTATGTATCACGGGGGTGTGGCTGCAGGCACATTCACACGTCTTCCAGGTCATGCCTGCCGCACCAGTGGCATATGGTTCCCCTGGGCACGTTCAGGTTATCACACCCGTCTCCCGTTGCTCGTTTGCTTGAAACATAGAAACATAGAATGTGTCGGCAGATAAGAACCATTTGGCCAATCTAGTCTGCCCAATATATCTGAATCCTATGAATAGTCCCTGGCTCTATCTTATATGAAGGATAGCCTTATGCCTATCCCATGCATGCTTAAACTCCTTCACTGTATTTGTAGCTACCACTTCTGCAGGAAGGCTATTCCATGCATCCACTACTCTCTCAGTAAAGTAATACTTCCTTATATTACTTTTAAACCTTTGCCCCTCTAATTTAAAACTGTGTCCTCTTGTGGTAGTTTTTCTTCTTTTAAATATGCTCTCCTCCTTTACCGAGTTGATTCCCTTTATGTATTTAAAAGTTTCTATCATATCCCCTCTGTCTCTTCTTTCTTCCAAGCTATACATATTAAGGTCTTTTAACCTTTCCCGGTAAGTTTTATCCTGCAATCCATGTACCAGTTTAGTAGCTCTTCTCTGAACTCTCTCTAGAGTATCTATATCCTTCTGGAGATATGGTCTCCAGTACTGCGCACAATACTCCAAGTGAGGTCTCACCAGTGTTCTGTACAGCGGCATAAGCACTTCACTCTTTCTACTGCTTATACCTCTCCCTATACATCCAAGCATTCTGCTGGCATTTCGTGCTGCTTTATTACATTGTCTTCCCACCGTTCAGGCGCTGTTCTAGGGGCCACCCCAGGACTCAGGCTCTACCATCGCAGTTGCAAGTCAGTGTGTTGTCACTTTTTTTATCTGCAAGGTATTGTGACACCCTGTAACGGTATGAGTGGTGGCCTGGCCAGTGACCACAGTACAGTCTGTGGGCCTGACACACACTGGCTTGCAACTGCGATTATATTTATTACAGAGAAAAAATAAATTGAATTTTTTTATCTGCAAGGTATTGTGACACCCTGTAACAGTATCAGTGGTGGCCTGGCCAGTGACCACAGTACAGTCTGTGGGCTTGACACACACTGGCTTGCAACTGCGATTATATTTATTACAGAGAAAAAATAAATTGACTTTTTTTATCTGCAAGGTATTGTGACACCCTGTAACGGTATGAGTGGTGGCCTGGCCAGTGACCACAGTACAGTCTGTGGGCCTGACACACACTGGCTTGCAACTGCGATTATACTTATTACAGAGAAAACATAAATTGACTTTTTTTTTTCTAAGGTATTGTGACACCCTGTATGAATGGTGTGTACACAGTACGGTCTGTGGGCCAGACACTCACTGGCTTGCAACTGCAATTATATCACAGAGAAAAAAAAATATACATTTTTTATCTGCCAGGTATTGTGACACGCTGTAACGGTATGAGTGGGTGGCCTGGCCAGTGGTCACAGTACAGTCTGTTGGGCAGACACTCACTGGCTTGCAACTGCGATTATATCACAGAGAAAAAATTAATTGACATTTTTTTTATCTGCAAGGTATTGTGACACCCTGTATGAATGGTGTGCACACAGTATAGTCTGTGGACCTGCAGCCTCTCACACACGGGCAGGCAACTGCAATATATATATATGTAGTTAAGGCTGCCGTGAGGCCTGTATTTGTGGGAGGGGCATAGGCCCCGCCCCCTGGCTACTTATGCGGAGGAGTGCAGAGGGACGGGACGTGCAGCCAGGTACTTCCGGGTCACCTCCATCCTGGTTTCCCTGCACGTCCCGCACCATCGCGTTCTTGGCTGGGTGAGTATTGCAGGTCGGCGGTTTGGCAAATCAGGCGGCCTGAGGTAAGCGGGGAGTCCGGTGCCGGGCACCGGCGGCGGCGGCAGCAGCGGGGCGCACACCTCATGTACTCCCCCCTGTGCAGGGGGACGGAGGTCCGTCGGGGGGGGGAAAGATTGAGATCCAGGGGCCGCGGCTCGCGGCACTGGGCGGGCCGGATGGCGCAGGGCCGCTCTCGTTCCGGTCACGTAGGCTGGAGGCGGCTGCGGGGGCCGGTTGCTAGGCACGCCCGGCGGCTCCGCCCCCTGCCATGCTCGCTTGTGCACAGGCATTCCACAACTATATTTGTGTTAACCATTGAAGGTTGAAGTGTTACCTCAGGCTGGATTTACAAATAGTTCATGCCCTAGAAAATGAAGTTTAGAGGTGCACTTACTCAGTTGACCACAAATCATGTATACGGCACGATGGTAGAGCCGTGTATATATATATATATATATATATATATTATATATACGGCACGATGGTAGAGCCATGTGTATATATAGTGTATAGTGCACGCTGGTAGAGCTGTGTGTATACAATGTATAGTGCTCCCAGCGGCCTTCCAATACCAGTGTACACGGCACACCACATGCTGGACTCCATAGACAAGCACTTCCCGCTGACCTCCTTACACAAGCGCTTCCCGCTGATTGCTGCATGTTGCTGACCACCATACGCAACTGCTCATACTGACTGCTGCATTCACATGAGCAGAACACCCTGCACAGATGGGCACGTCACGATAGCCACCATACATGGCTTTTTCACTGACCATCATACATGAGCACTTCACACTGTTTTAGTTGTGAGGACCACCATTTCACCATTTGCATCATGTCATAGAAGTTGGCCCAGTGCCGGTCCGGTTCGGCCATAGTGCTTACTTAAGCTAGAGTTTGACTTAAGCGCAGTCTACGGTCTTTGGCTCCAGCTGGGAAGCTGGGTTGGCCTGTTAAAAAAAAAATTCACATTGTTTTCATGCATCATCATTACAGTGACTACTTCGGTTCGGTTGTTTGACGCTCCACGCCATTCCAAAGATTCTTACTTACAAGTAGGTGGCATGTCCTGAGTTCCATACAGGTTTGGTATGTATCACGGGGGTGTGGCTGCAGGCACATTCACACGTCTTCCAGGTCATGCCTGCCGCACCAGTGGCATATGGTTCCCCTGGGCACGTCCAGGTTATCACACCCGTCTCCCGTTGCTCGTTTTCTTGAAACGTTCAGGTGCTGTTCTAGGGGCCACCCCAGGACTCAGGTCTCTCTCTGGAACGTCCAGGTTGTCACTCTGTGTCCTGCCTGGAGCTCCAGGGTGTCTGTCATCTCATGTGGTACGTCCGCTTGAAGCGTTCAAGTGTTGTTGTGTTGGTCACTCCGGGACAGCGGGTCCCGTCTGGAACGTCCAGGGTCCATACTCGTCTCCTGTTACACGCCTGCTTGAAACGTTCAGGCAAAGTATGTCTGCCACGCCGGTGGCTCGTGGTCCTGCCTGGAACGTCCAGGTTGTCTTATTTGTCTCCTGTGGCACGTCTGCTTGTAAACGTCGGTCAAATGTACGTCCGCTACCCCGGTGGCACGTGGTCATGCCTGGTACGTCCAGGTTGCCTCGTCTCTTGTTGCACGTCTGTCTGAAGCGTTCAGACAATGTCGCGTCAGCCACCTCGGTGGCATGGTGTCCTGTCTAGCACGTCCACAGGGTCTCTTTTCACCAAGGTGGGCACACATCCTCCCTTAGCGGCATGCATAACCCAGCAGCACGCCCGGGGGGTATCATCCTGGTTGGTGGCACTTCAGTCCTCAGCTTTGGCCTAAAACGTTTAGGCCATGTTGTTTTTCGTTTTTTCCCTCAGGGGTAGACGGTACAGCCTGTCGCAACCAGGTTGGTAATATTCCGGTGCATTTAGTTTTCATATTTGTTTTTTATTTTTACGGCAGCACGTTGGGGGTCTCAGTGCCTTCGGCTTCCCGTTAACAAGGCCTCCACCTCGGTCAGTGGTACGAGCCTCCAGTACGGTATCGGTACCCTTTTTCATCAAATTCTATATCAGGTGAGTAGCAATTCTGGTCCGTCAGGCCGGCCTTAGTCCGGGGGCGGTCTTACTGATAGGGGTATAAAGGGGGGGGGGGGCACCGGGATGTTCTAGGCACGCCTGGTGTTCACACGAGTAACAAGGGTTTTGTCCTCAGGTGATATCCAGGGCATAATCACAACACGGTCAACATGTCCCAGGCCTCAGACATCGATGACGCCTCGTCCATCTCCGGGTCCGTGGTTTCCGGTCTGGCGGGTCATGGATCCCTAAGGAACTGGACCATTCTGAAGCTCGTGGCAGAATTAAATAGAAGGGGCATCAGTCACCTGGCTTCGGCCAGGAAAGTCGAACTTTATAGGCTACTGGTGTCTAGCCCGGTTCCACCCAGTGAGCAGCTGGCAGTGCCTACCATCCAGTCATCACTGGCTCAGTTAAATGCCACGATGGGGAGTCTGGCTGCCTCAGTAGCAGACATCCAGCACAGGGTCGTGGAGCTGGAGTCCAGGGCCGCCACCACTTCACAGGCGGTGGCACCTGTGACTGCGGTATCATGGCCATTGGCGGGTTCCTCAGGTATGTCCTCTACCCCGCCGGCCATTGTCCCAGCTCACTTTGTGGCCGAGAACATTAGGAAAGACATACTGGCAGGCAAAGAGGTTAACCTGGCATCTATCCTCATAGCATTGCACGATGCCAACGAGCACAGAACAATTGATTGCGGGAAAGTGTCTGTGGTTATGAGGTCTAAAGATGCACGGTTGAACCGCAAGTTATCTATACCAGAATTTGTTCTTGCATTCAGCTTGTTCCGAGACGTCATCTGCTCGGCGCAGCCGAGTAGGAGGGAGGAGCTGGACGCTTATTTATATCAGGTCACTGATTTGGGTCACAAGTATGGGGGCTCGGCGTTCTATGACTACCACCGGTCCTTCGCGGCTAAAGCCGCAGCCTCCCTAGCACAGTTCCAGTTCATGACCAATTGGGCTGTGCTGGATATGGAGCTCTTCTGCAGGCATTTTGCTGGTCTCCGAGCCCCCACTTGTGGCGCATGTCAGTCAGTTTTTCATGCCACGGAATGGTGCCCTAACGAGGCATCTGCACGTCCGGACAGAGCCCTTCCAGGAACATCGGGTGTTCCCAGGGGCCCCGCCCTCATGGACAAATTTGGCAGGCCTATTGTATATCTGGGCAAGAGCCAGATATGCAATAATTTCAACTTCGGTCACTGCATGTTCAGTGGGCGCAGGGCCCTTCACGTGTGCACGGTCTGCTTTCGGGCACATCCCAGGTCTACCTGTCCCAAGAAAGCTGCCAAGCAGGCATGACTGACCGACGTCAACGTGGAGCTCCCGGAGGCGCTCCTGGAAGGTCATGACGACCGGCAGTTCGTGCGTCATTTGATCTCTGGCCTGTCTCTAGGGTTCCACATGGGACTGGTGGCCCTGCCACATTCAAATTGGGAATGTGAGAACCTTCTCTCTGCCAGACAAGATCCTGAGGCGGTGCAAGCGGCATTATCCTTGGAGTTGGATAAAGGGCTCATCATCGGCCCATTCGACTCGATCCCCTTTGAAGTGTGGAGGGTCAACCCGATTGGAGTGGTGGCTAAGAAAGGCTCAAATAAAAAGAGGCTGATCTATGATCTCTCGGCTCCTCATTCCTCGCATATCCCTAGTATCAACTCTCTCATACCATCAGAAGAGTTCAGCATGACATACTCCTCTATCGATGAGGCCATTCAGTTCATCCTCAAAGCCGGCAGGGGGGACTGCTTGTCCAAAACTGATATTGCTGATGCCTTCAAGTTGCTCTCAATCCTCCCACAACTGTGGCAATATTATGGCATCAAATGGGCAGGCAAATACTACTTTGCCAATCGTCTTACGTTTGGCTCAAAAAGCAGCCCTTGGCTGTTTGACCGGCTGGCCCAGGCCCTGCACTGGATCCTGGTGGAACATGGCCAGGCTCCTATGTGTATCCATTGCCTGGATGATTTCCTGCTGGTGGAGTCCCCCTCCTGTCAGCCCTCCGGGTTATCCTCCCTGCTGGAGTTGTTTTCGTCGCTGCAGGTTCTGGTCGCCGTGGGGAAGACTGTCGGTCCTTCCTCAACGATCACCTTCCTGGGGGTCATTCTGGATTCAGTAAAGTTGGAAGCAAGGCTCCCTGAGGAGAAATTACAACAGATCCGGTTGGCCATCCAGGAGGCAGCAAAATCCTGCTTCCTGACCAAATCAAGTCTCCAATCATTGCTGGGCCGGCTGAACTTTGCCATGAGGGTCATGCCCCAGGGGCGCACCTTTGTGTCTCGGCTCTTGCTGCTCTTACCATCAGCCCCGGAACAGGACAGTGTCGTCCGGTTGGACCAACAAGGCATGGCAGACCTGTCCATGTGGAGCACGTTCATGTCCTCATGGAACGGCATCAGGTTATTTATTCCCCCCCGGGACCCGTCCTCGCCCACGGTTTATTCTGACCTCGCCCACGGTTTATTCTGCATCCAAGGGCTTTGCGGCCATATTCGGTAATCACTGGCTAGCCGGGGCCTGGCCGTCCCAGATTATGCTGGACGGGCATGCCCTTCGGTCTTCTCCCTTGTTGGAGATGTATCCAGTAGTGGCAGCAGCTCATGTATGGGGTCACGTTTGGTCAAACTCGAGGGTTCTATTCATTACCGATAGTCAGGACTTGGTCGACATCGTCCGCAATGGCAGAGCCAAATCCCCAAAGATCATGTCCCTTATGCGTAGGCTGGTGTGGTTGTCCATGGTACACAACTTTTGCTTCGAGTGCTCTCACATTCAGGGTTCCGAGAATACGGCTGCTGATGCGCTATCCAGGTTTAAAATTGATGTCTTCTTTCAGAACATGCCACTCGCAGATGGAACAGGGGCGGACGTTCCGGCATACAGCGACCTGGTGTGGGACTGACATCACTGATCAGCAAAGCGAAGGATCTGTTGCACCGGAGCTTGTCTGACAATACAATCAGGAACTACCGTACGGGCTGGAATCTGTTTAGGAAATTTGCCGACAGTCACCCACAGGGCGATGTGGATGACGTATCATTCATCATGGCCTTCATCGCACATTGCCATGCCAACCTCGGACTCGCTCACAATACCATCCGCCTGTATCTAGCGGGAGTGCAACATCAGTTCACATTGGACAATCCGGCCTGGATTTCATTCTTTACATCACAAGCCATCAAGGGCACGCTCCGGGGCATTGAGAAAGCTGGGGCAAGCAGGCCGGTGGTCCGACAACCCATGTCCGGATCCTTATTTAGGCAATTGTCCCTGGCTCTGGATGGTGATCCTTTTGGGCCATTAATTAGCACAATCATCAAGGCCGCCCTTTTTCTAGGGTTTTACGGGTTCCTTCGTCCAGGGGAATTCACCACCTCTGTCCGCAATGGCCGTCATCTCCAGAAGCAGCACTTGTCCTGACACCACGATCTGTTTGTGCTGAGCATTCCATCTACCGAGACCTCCCAGCCAGGGCCTCCAACCCTGGTGTCTTTCTACCCCTCGCACAACGCCTGGTGCCCGGTCAAGGTGCTGCATCAGTTATCTGTGGCCCTGCAGGCGGCGGCAGCGGACAGCCCCCTACTTCCCTTCAATGGAGGGCCGTTGTCTACGCTTCAATTCATGTCACATGTGCGTTCTTTAGTGGCCGGGTTAGGTCACGACCCGAAGGGCATCTCGGGGCATTCTTTTCGTATTGGGGCAGCCTTGGCGGCATCCAGGCACCACATACCCCCTCATGTCATAAGGTGCATGGGGCGCTGGAGGTCATCATGTTTCGCTAGGTACGTCCCGAATCCCCAATCCGAAATCCGTGATGCTTTCTGTTCTCTTGCCTTGTAATGATATAATAAATTATCCATGGTACGATTGTGTCTCCTTTTTGGCCCCTTTTAGGCCTATCCTCGTTACAGGCTTCCGGCATTCACCAGCCAGAGGTTGGCGCTAGCTTCTGCATCCAGGGACCGTCGCCCTGACCACAAATATATACATATATATATATATTTAGAGTACAGACCAAAAGTTTGGACACAGCTTCTCATTCAAAGAGTTTTCTTTATTTTCATGACTATGAAAATTGTAGATTCACACTGAAGGCATCAAAACTATGAATTAACACATGTGGAATTATATACATAACAAAAAGTGTGAAACAACTGAAAATATGTCATATTCTAGGTTCTTCAAAGTAGCCACCTTTTGCTTTGATTACTGTTTTGCACACTCTTGGCATTCTCTTGATGAGCTTCAAGAGGTAGTCACCTGAAATGGTCTTCCAACAGTCTTGAAGGAGTTCCCAGAGATGCTTAGCACTTGTTGGCCCTTTTGCCTTCACTCTGCGGTCCAGCTGACCCCAAATCATCTCGATTGGGTTCAGGTCCGGTGACTGTGGGGACCAGGTCATCTGGCGCAGCACCCCATCACTCTCCTTCATGGTCAAATAGCCCTTAAACAGCCTGGAGGTGTGTCTGGGGTCATTGTCCTGTTGAAAAATAAATGAGGTCCAACTAAACGCAAACCAGATGAAATAGCATGCCGCTGCAAGATGCTGTGGTAGCCATGCTGGTTCAGTATTCCTTCAATTTTGAATAAATCCCCAACAGTGTCACGAGCAAAGCACCCCCACACCATCACACCTCCTCCTCCATGCTTCACGGTGGGAACCAGGCATGGAGTCCATCCGTTCACCTTTTCTGCGTCGCACAAAGACCAAAGATCTTGGAACCAAAGATCTCAAATTTGGACTCATCAGACCAAAGCACAGATTTCCACTGGTCTAATGTCCATTCCTTGTGTTCTTTAGCCCAAACAAGTCTCTTCTGCTTGTTGCCTGTCCTTAGCAGTGGTTTCCTAGCAGATATTCGACCATGAAGGCCTAATTCACACAGTCTCCTCTTAACAGTTGTTCTAGAGATGTGTCTTCTGCTAGAACTCTGTGTGGCATTGACCTGGTCTCTAATCTGAGCTGCTGCTAACCTGTGATTTCTGAGGCTGGTGACTCGGATGAACTTATCCTCAGCAGCAGAGGTGACTCTTGGTCTTCCTTTCCTGGGGTGGTCCGCATGTGAGACAGTTTCTTTGTAGCGCTTGATGGTTTTTGTGACTGCACTTAGGGACACTTTCAAAGTTTTCCCACTCGTTTTTCTTTATTTAGCTGCTTTTTTCTTGCCATAATACAAATTCTAACAGTCTATTCAGTAGGACTATCAGCTGTGTATCCACTGACTTCTCCACAACGCAACTGATGGTCCCAACCCTATTTATAAAGCAAGAGATCCCAGTTATTAAACCTGACAGGGCACACCTGTGAAGTGAAAACCATTTCAGGTGAAGCTCATCAAGAGAATGCCAAGAGTGTGCAAAGCAGTAATCAAAGCAAAAGGTGGCTACTTTGAAGAACCTAGAATATGACAGAATTTTCTGTTGTTTCACACTTTTGAACACACTACATGTATATAATTCCACATGTGTTAATTCATAGTTTTGATGCCTTAAGTGTGAATCTACAATTTTCATAGTCATGAAAATAAAGAAAACTCTTTGAATGAGAAGGTGTGTCCAAACTTTTGGTCTGTACTGTATATATACATTTTTTTTTTTTTTAAAAAGCAGACTGATGTACCAGCCCTAAAATGGGGGTGCTGTCAGGACGCTGTCCTTACAGCAGATGAGTCTGTGGACACAGAACACTGCCCTAGCTATCGATTTCCCTATTAAATCAGCAGCAGCTACACTGTCCCTCCTCTCACTAAGAATGCAGCTTCCGAATGAATCTAAAATGGATGCTGTCCTCCTGGACGGTGGGAGTGTCTGGGAGGGAGGGTCTGCTGCTGATTGGCTGGAATGTGTCTGCTGAAAGTTTGCTCAATGATGATGTATAGGGGGAGGACCGAACATCGCATATGTTCGCCCACCGCGGCGAACGCGAACAAGCCATGTTTACCGTGAACTGTTCGCTGGCGAATATTTCAGGACATCACTACTCATAGGGTAGTACGTTTTGGATACCAGATTTAGAGAGTATGCTGTGTCAATTGTTATACTCACCTTCTGGTGTTGTGCGTGCATGATTACAACCCTCGCGAAGGCGGGGGGGGGGGGGGTTGTGCTGCTGGTATCTTCTCAGTCCTTGGAGTTGCCAGCACTGTGAGGTAGAGTACTTTAAAAAGCTGTGTACTGGGGTCGTACACGATATGATGCCTCTTGGCGCAAAACCATAATTTATATGATATAATCGCCTTTGTATCAGGTTTTTGGTTCTCACTATAAGTCCCCTTTAAAACTCCTTTGTGGTCTAATCCCTTCTAAACCCTACCTAGCTGTTTGGATTTACCAAGGACTAACGCTTTGTACAAACCGGATTCCAAAAAAGTTGGGACATTATACACGTGAATAAAAACTGAATGCAATGATGTGGAGGTGCCAACTTCAAATTTTTTATTCAGAATAGAACATAAATTATGGAACAAAAGTTTAAACTGAGAAAATGTACCATTTTAAGGGAAAAATATGTTGAATCAGAACTTCATGGTGTCAACAAATCCCCAAAAAGTTGGGACAAGGCCATTTTCACCACTGTGTGGCATCTCCCCTTCTTCTTACAACACTCAACAGACATCTGGGGACCGAGGAGACCAGTTTCTCAAGCTTAGAAATACGAATGCTCTCCCATTCTTGTCTAATACAGGCCTCTAACTGTTCAATCGTCTTGGGCCTTCTTTGCTGCACCTTCCTCTTTATGATGCGCCAAATGTTCTCTATAGGTGAAAGATCTAGACTGCAGACTGGCCATTTCAGTACCCGGATCCTTCTCCTAAGCAGCCATGATGTTGTGATTAATGCAGAATGTGGTCTGGCATTATCTTGTTGAAAAATGCAAGGTCTTCCCTGAAAGAGATGACGTCTGGATGGGAGCATATGTTGTTCTAGAACCTGAATATATTTTTCTGCATTGATGGTGCCTTTCCAGACATGCAAGCTGCCCATGCCACACACACTCATGCAACCCCATACCATCAGAGATGCAGGCTTCTGAACTGAGCATTGATAACAACTTGGGTTGTCCTTGTCCTCTTTGGTCCAGATGACATGGCGTCCCAGATTTCCAAAAAGAACTTCGAATCGTGACTCGTCTGACCACAGAACAGTCTTCCATTTTGCCACACTCCATTTTAAATGATCACTGGCCCAGTGAAAACACCTGAGCTTGTGGATCTTGATTAGAAATGGCTTCTTCTTTGCACTGTAGAGTTTCAGCTGGCAACGGTGGATGGCACGGTGGATTGTGTTCACTGACAATGGTTTCTGGAAGTATTCCTGAGCCCATTCTGTGATTTCCTTTACAGTAGCATTCCTGTTTGTGGTGCAGTGTCGTTTAAGGGCCTGGAGATCACGGGCATCCAGTATGGTTTTATGGCCTTGACCCTTACCCACAGAGATTGTTCCAGATTCTCTGAATCTTCGGATGATGTTATGCACAGTTGATGATGATAGATGCAAAGTCTTTGCAATTTTTCACTGGGTAACACCTTTCTGATATTGCTACACTATCTTTCAGCGGCGCAGGCGCACTGAGAGGCGGCCGCTCCATCCTCAATGCGCCTGCATCGGGTGTAGATGTGACGTCATCGGCGCAGGTGCATTGAGGATGGAGCGGCCGAGAGAGCGGTCGCCTCTCAGTGCGCCTGCGCCGATTAAAGACAGGTACGGCGCAGGCGCGATATTTTGAATTCAAACAGGGCCAGCAGAGAACGATCCCGTTCCCTGGCCCTGTCAATCACACAGCGGAGGGGGCGTAATTAGCAGCGGAGGATGCGGCTGCTACCAGCAAGTAGCCGCCCTACTTGCTGGTAGCAAGGTAATTTACATATTATAAAACTTGCTTTTTAACAAAATCTACAGAACCAAAATGAATATTTAGCTTATGTATAGGGAGCTCGCAGTGTAGGGATTATTATTAACCCCCCCAAAAAAAAACGGTTTAGTGGACTGACAGAAGCCCTTTAAACAGAGTTTTTTGTGTTGGTGTAAAAATAATTTGCAATTTAGACTGAATTGCTGGGAGAATAGTTGAAAATAGCGGGGAGAACGGGAGGGGAAGAGTTGGGGAGGAGGGAGAGAGGAAAGCAGGAGAGGGGGAGGGGGGGGAGAGAGGGGAAAGGTAGAAAAAAATTATATACAAAGATGCCCCCAAAGAAAAAAGACGAACAGCGTGCTCCTACTAGCACCAGTAGTAGGAGATCAATAACAGGTGTAGAGACCTGGCAAAAACAGCATAATCTAAAAAAAAATACCTGACTCCCAATTCCCCAGTCTCTACTCCTTCACAGAAAGAAAAAAGGATAAACATAGAAGTACACACCATGACACAGGAGAATGGGAATGTGGGTACTACGGGAGGAGTAGGAACTCTTGAGCCGGCTCCAGAGATGGATGCAAAAATGATGAAGGATATATTTCAGATGGTCTCTAGGACGGAAAATATAATGGGGAGTATAGTGATGCAGATTGGGGCAGTACAAACTGACGTCAGTATAATCCGAGGGGATATGGAGAAAATAAGAGAGCGATTACATGAGATGGAAAAAAGAATTCCTGCTTTGGAGTATTCGGTAGAGAAGTTAGAGAAAGAGGTGTTATGTTTTAAAGAGTTAAATACTAAGATGGAACAAAAAATAATATATCAGGAAGATAGATCGAGGAGGACAAATATACGATGCGTAGAGATTCCAGAACGGTGGGAAGGGAACAACAGTATTGATTATATGGAGCGATGGATAAAAGGAAACTGTACTGAGGGTATTCTCGCTCCTATGTTCTCTATTGAAAGAGCACATAGGGTTCCCGCGAAAAAGAGGGTCCCAGGGGATTATCCCAGACATATGCTGGTGAAATATCTACTCTCCAAGGATCGGGATGCAATACTAGCAGACGCTAGAGTTTCTGATAAATATCAAATACAAGGGGTAAAGATAAGATTATTTCCAGACTATTCGGCAGACACTAATGCGCGCAGGAAAGAGTATATAAGTGTAAAAAAGAGATTAAGGGAAGTAGGTTTGAAGTATAGTTTACTCTTTCCTGCAAAGCTAAGAGTGGAATATAAAGGAAAGGTTGAATTCTTTCAGACACCAACGGATGCAGATGAATGGTTAGATAGGATGGACAGCAGAGGGAGTCAGGGTATGGGGGAGGTTGGGGAGCCATGATGCTGAGTAATGGAGCTGCCTGATCCGCGGCGGTGGAGCTATTCAGAATGGGGGTGGTGGGAGGGGAGTATTCTGGAGAAGGGGGAGAGAGTTTTTTTTTTTTGTCTTCTTCCCCCTCCGCTAGATGCTTAAGTTTGTCTCGTTAAATGTGAGAGGTTTGCGGGAAAGAATAAATAGATATGCTGTCTTTGAGTGGATTAGGAGGTTCTTGCCAGCCATCGTCTGCCTCCAAGAGACACACTTAGTCAAAGAGTCCCTCACATGGATGGAGAAGGGATGGAGAGCGGAAGGGTACCATTCGGTATATACTACCTATTCTAGAGGGGTTTCAATTTTGGTGCATAAAAAGATCAAATTTGAGTGCGTTGCATGTGAGGCGGACGACTGTGGCAGGTACCTTTTTCTACATTGCAATGTGGAAGGGGTTAAAATGGTAATCGCAAATGTATATATTCCTCCACCATATAAGTCAGATGTGTTGTACGAGTTGCATAGATTTATGTTGAACAGACAGGAATGTATAATGATTGCGACAGGAGATTATAATGCCGTAATGGACCCACTCAGAGACAGAATGTCTGGCGGAGGGGGAAGAATACAAAATGTAGATTTGCGTAAAATGGTCTTTAACTGGATTGATGTCTGGCGTTATTTAAATCCAGAGGAAATAATGTATTCCTGTTACTCTAAAACACACCAAACGTGGTCAAGAATAGATATGGTTTTGGGAAACAAAAACTTAATGACCCAAAGTAGGATAAAGATAAAGTATCTGCCTATGGCTTTATCCGATCACAGTGCCGTTGTAATGGATTTGGACTTGAACAAGAGGCAAAATTTGCCACTGTTTAAGTTTAACCCCCATTGGTTACTGTATATCCCAGATAAAGAGAGTATAGGGCTGGAGTTAAAAACCTTTTTTTTTTTAGAAAATAACGGTTCTGCTAAAAGATCTTTAGTGTGGGACACGGCTAAGACATACTTGAAAGGATGTCTGTTTAAAAAGGTGAACTATTTAAAAAAACTACTAAAGAAAAGGGGAAATTACTGGAAAAGAACTTAGAAGAAGCAAGATCAATATGTATAATGAATTCTTCCAGGGGTTTCAGTTGGCTTCAGAGGGAGAAAAGGTTGGAAAAATTCTAGCGGGTATAGTGAGAAATCAGAAAGGGAAAACGTGGATGGGGCAATTTAGGATAATAGAGACGAAATAGTCAGTTCACCCGAAGGAATTAAAAAGGTCTTGATGTGTTGAATATTTTGAGGAACTCTATAAGTCCAGGGTACAATACACTAAAAAAGACCTGGATAATTATTTAGATCAGTTCATTATCCCCAAGATATCTAAAACACAAAATAAATTTCTATTTTAGAAATAGAGGAGGTTCTGGGTCAGGTGAAACCATTAAAATCACCAGGGTGCGATGAACTCCATTTTGAAATATAAAAAACCTTTTCGCAGGTGTTAATATCGGAATTAAGAGCGACATTGTGCGAGGCCCAAAAAATTGGCGATTTACCAGAGTCAATGAAAGAAGCGTTGATCCCAAAAAAGAGTAAAGAACAACTAGATCCCGGCGCATATAGACCAATATCCCTGTTAAATATGGATGTGAAGATTCTAGCAAAGGTTTTGGCAGGTAGGCTCTCTAAGGCGATTAAAGGTATAATCCAAGAAGATCAGACAGGTTTTATACCCGGAAGGACAATATACTCAAATATTAGAAGGCTGTACCTCAATATTGAAGCTAATAAAATAGAAGCTGGCGAAAAAGCTATACTCTCACTGGATGCACAAAAGGCGTTTGATTGCATTGAGTGGGAGTATTTATGAGCAGTATTAAAAAGGGTTGGCATAGGGGAGGGATTTATAAGATGGATTCAACTCATATACTCTAATCCTAGGTCTATGGTGATGGCGGACGGGAGCTTGTCCCTGCCTTTTGCCCTTCACAGGGGCACTAGGCAGGGATGTCCTCTCTCTCTCCATTAATTATTCACCATTGCAATAGAACCTTTGGCATGTTTGATAAGAAATAATAGGGAGTGTAATGGCTTTCAATATAGGGACAGAAAGGAAAAACGAATTATGTATGTCGATGATATCTTATTATTTTTGCACAATACCGGGGATGAGTTTAATAGAGTAATAGATATAATAGATAAGTTAATTTTTTTTTTCCGGGTTAAATATAAATTGGGAGAAATCCCATATGATGTTATTAGGGTAGGGGGTATCACAGAATTTTGTAATGGTGCACGTGCTTGAGCAACACGAGAGCTTTAAATATTTAGGCATACAGATTTCTAGAAATATTCACGATTATAACATAGTACATAACATAGTACATAAGGCCGAAAAAAGACATTTGTCCATCCAGTTCGGCCTGTCATCCTGCAAGTTGATCCAGAGGAAGGCAAAAAAAAACTGTGAGGTAGAAGCCAATTTTCATCACTTTAGGGGAATAAAAATTCCTTCCCGACTCCAATCAGGCAATCAGAATAAATCCCTGGATCAACGACCCCTCTTTAGTAGCTATAGCCTGTAATAATATTACACTCCAGAAATACGTCCAGGCCCCTCTTGAATTCCTTTATTGTACTCACCATCACCACCTCCTCAGGCAGAGAGTTCCATAGTCTCACTGCTCTTACCATAAAGAATCATTTTCTATGTTTGTGTACAAACCTTCTTTCCTCCAGACGCAGAGGATGTCCCCTCGTCACAGTCACAGTCCTGGGGATAAGCAGATGATGGGATAGATCTCTGTACTGACACCTGATATATTTATATCTATTAATTAGATCTCCTCTCAGTCGTCTTTTTTCTAAAGTGAATAACCCTAATTTTGATAATCTTTCAGGGTACTGTAGTTGCCCCATTCCAGTTATTACTTTAGTTGCCCTCCTCTGGACCCTCTCCAGCTCTGCTATGTCTGCTTTGTTCACTGGAGCCCAGAACTGTACACAGTACTCCATGTGTGGTCTGACTAATGATTTGTAAAGTGGTAGGACTATGTTCTCATCACGGGCATCTATGCCCCTTTTGATGCAACCCATTATCTTATTGGCCTTGGCAGCAGCAGCCTGACACTGTTTTTTGCAGCTTAGTTTGCCGTTTATTAAAATTCCTAGATCCTTTTCCATGTCAGTGTTACTGAGTGTTTTACCATTTAATAAGTACGGGTGACTTGCATTATTCCATCCTATGTGTATAACTGTAAATTTGTCAGTGTTAAACCTCATCTGCCACTTATCTGCCCAAGCCTCCAATCTATCCAGATCGCTCTGTAGTAGTATACTGTCCTCTTCAGTGTTAATTACTTTACACAGTTTAGTGTCATCTGCGAAAATTGATATTTTACTATGCAAGCCTTCTACAAGATCATTAATAAATATATTGAAGAGAATAGGGCCCAATACTGACCCCTGAGGTACTCCACTAGTGACAGTGACCCAATCTGAGTATGTACCATTAATAACCACCCTCTGTTTTCTATGATTGAGCCAGTTACTTACCCACTTACAGATGTTTTCTCCCAGTCCGAGCATTCTCATTTTATATACTAACCTTTTATGTGGTACAGTGTCAAATGCTTTGGAGAAGTCCAGATATACGACATCCATTGATTCGCCGCTGTCAAGTCTAGAACTTACCTCCTCATAGAAACTGATTAAATTAGTCTGACATGACCGATCCCTCACGAAGCCATGCTGATATGGCGTTATTTGCTTATTTCCGTTAAGATGCTCTAACATAGCATCTCTCAGTAAACCTTCCAACAGTTTACCCACAACAGATGTTAAACTTACCGGCCTATAGTTTCCAGGCTCTGTTTTTGGACCCTTTTTGAATATTGGCACCACATTTGCCATGCGCCAATCCTGTGGGACATTCCCTGTCAATATAGAATCTGCAAATATCAGAAATAAGGGTCTGGCTATGACATTACTTAATTCCTTTAGGATACGGGGGTGTATGCCATCCGGTCCTGGCGATTTGTCTATTTTAATCTTTTTAAGTCGCTGTTGTACTTTTTCCTGGGTCAGACAGGACACTTTTAATGGGGAATTTATTTCAACATTCGGCGTGTCATCTGACAGTTTATTTTCCTCAGTGAATACATTGGAGAGAAACATATTTAACAGCTTTGCTTTCTCCTCGTCACTCTCTGCAACTCCCCTCTCATTACTCTTTAGCGGGCCGACACCTTCAGATTTATACTTTTTAACATTTATATAATTGAAGAACATTTTAGGGTTAGTTTTACTCTCTTTGGCAATTAATCTCTCGGTCTCTAGTTTGGCCACTTTTATTTGTTTTTTACATGTTCTATTTTTTTCCTAATAGTTTTTCAGTGCTTCCGTGCTGCCTTCCTGTTTTAGTGTTTTATATGCTTTCTTTTTGTCATTTATTGCTTTCTTTACAGTTCTGTTTATCCACATTGGTTTATTTTTGTTCCTTAACCTTTTATTCCCATACGGTATGTACCTCTCACAATGAGATTTTAGGATGCTTTTAAAGATATCCCATTTTGTGGCTGTATTTTTATTTGTGAGGACTTTATACCATTTAGTTAGGCCTATGGCCTCTCTTAGTTGGCTCTCTTGAATGATAATTGGAAGGTTATTACTTTGTGGTCACTATTTCCCAGGTGTCCCCCAACCTGCACGTCTGTTGTTCTGTCAGGCCTATTAGTTAATACTAAGTCCAGTATGGCCGTCCCTCTAGTCGGGTCCTGAACCAGTTGGGAGAGGTAATTGTCTTTGGTTATTGCCAAGAACCTGTTTCCTTTATGAGATATACAAGTTTCAGTTTCCCAGTCTATATCTGGGTAGTTGAATTCCCCCATAATAACCACCTCATTTAGTAGTAGATTTTCTGTGGACTCTGGTATATTAGGTGGTTTATAGTAAACTCCTATTAGTAATTTATTATTGTTTATAGCTCCATGTATCTCTACCCACAGTGACTCCACATGTTCATGTCCCACACTTATTATGAGAAATTAAATGTACTCCCTATAATAAAAGAATTTAGAACCAAAATACACATCTGGAAAAAACTACCATTGTCAATTCAGGGCCGGGTGAACTTAATAAAAATGATTTTCCTTCCAAAAATATTATATGTTCTACAAAATTCCCCAATGTGGTTGTCGAAAAAAAAATCTTTAGGTTGTTAGATAGTTTAATGGGGGATTTTATCTGGAAAGGTGACACTCCTAGGCTGAGGAGAGAAGTTCTGCAGCTCCCAGTAAGAGAAGGTGGATTAGCAGTTCCCAATTGGTCGTTTTATTATTTAATAACACAATATAGTCAGATAAATGGAACTTTAAAAGGAATAGTGGGGAGGGATGAGTTAATAAAAATGGGGTGCATAGGGGACACAAACTATTTAGAGGTGTTGGAGTCAGGAACACTGGGGAAAAATAGCACAGGAAATAGGATAATGAATTTAATGGGAAACATATGGGTGGAACTTAAATTTCTTTGGGATATTAAGGGGATATTAAGGGGTATCTGCACTACACACCTATTTGGAAAAACATAAATTTAAAGGAAGTGCAAAGGATTAAATCTTATATAGATTGGGAAAAAAAGGGGGTAAAATATTTAGCGCAAATATTTGAGAAAGATAAACTGAAGGACTTTTCTACCTTGGCAACGGAGTTTGGGATCCACCAAAAGGATAGCTTTAAATATCTCCAGCTAAAAAATGCTGTTAGGATACCAGTTAATCAAAATAAATATAAAAAAGAACAAGCAAAAAGATATGGAATTTTGATGGAGGTAAAAAAAGAAGGGATTATAATACTAGCTAGAGGAAAGTGGGAAAAAGAGCTTCTATCTTTTACGGATGAAAATGGAACGATGCCCTTAGAAGATATACTAGGGTCTCAGAAAGGGCCTCACATAAAATTTCGAAATTTTTTATACTCCATAGGCTACATCGATCTCCTTGGGCGCTAAAGAAAAGTAAGAATTTGTCTTACCGGTAATGATGTTTCCAGGAGTCCGACATGACAGCACTACATGCAGGTTGTCTCCCCCGCCCACTATTGGGACAGGAAACAGAGAGAGGTTAAAAGCTCCCCCCCCCCCCACCTTCACCAGTGTTTTATAGATTATCACACAATAATGGGTATCATAATACAAAAGAAAAAATACTCTAAATATTAGGGAGGGAACTACCAGTGCTGTCATGTCGGACTCCTGGAAACATCATTACAAGTAAGACTAATTCTTACTTTCCAGGACGTCCTCCATGACAGCACTACATGGAGTAGGAATACCAAATTAATCCAATAACTATGGAGGGACCGCAGCCTGAAGAACTTTACGTCCAAATGACTGGTCATTATTCCCTGACACATTTAATCTGTAATGCTTACAAAAGTTTGTGAACTTGCCGAAGTGGCTGCCTTACATATCTGGTCAATAGAAGCATTTGCATGTTCGGCCCATGAAGCCGAGACTGCTCTCGTTGAATGAGCCCTAATATCTTGAGGACAGGAAAGCTCCTGGCTCTGATAGGCCTCTTTAATGACTATTTTAATCCATCTTGCTAATGTCGCTTTAGAAGCTTTCTTGCCTTTATTGCGGCCTGAAAATTGAATAAACAGATTTGAGTCCAATCTGAAAGTACTGGTAAAGTCTAGGTAGGAAAGGAGAGAACGTCTAGAAGATGGAACTCCTTCTCCCTTTCGGTCTTCGGATCTGTGTAGAAGGTTGGTAGTACTATTTCCTGGTTACGATGAAAGGAAGAAACCACCTTAGGTATAAAGGATGGGTCTAGCCTTAGTATGACTCTATCCTCACAAATTGTAAGGTATGGCTCACGGATGGTAAGGGCTTGGATTTCTCCTAGTCTACGAGCTGATGTGATAGCTACTAGAAACATCATTTTCAAGGTTAAGTTTCTTAAACTACTTTCGTGCAAGGGTTCAAAGGGTGGTTTTGTTAAGGCATTGAGAACTAGCGACAGATTCCCAAGGTGGAACCGGGGACCTTAGTGTTGGTCTAATCCGCGTGGTTGCCTTTAAAAACCTGTTTACCCATCGATTTTCTGAAAGGGAGTAATTTAGAAACCAACTTAAGGCTGCAGTCTGAACCTTAAGAGTACTGGGCTTAAGACCCATGTTGAACCCTTCCTGGAGGAAATCAAGAATATGTCCCAGACTCGGGAGTAGAGGATTCTTCTCTCTCAGTGCCATCCAGGAGCAGAATTTTTTCCAGATTTTATTATAAATCGCAGATGTCACCTGTTTATGGTCTCTGTGAATGGTGGATATTACTTTGTCTGAGAATCCCTGTAATTTTAACAAGTCCCTTTCAGAAGCCACGCTGTTAATTTCAGCTTGGTTATTTCCAGAATCCAGATTGGACCCTGATGCAACAGGTCTGGCCTGAGAGGGAGGGAGATCGGTTCTTCTTGACTTAGAGAGGACAGGACCGGGAACCAGACTTGTTTTGGCCAAAAAGGATCTATGAAGATCCTCTGGATGATCTTCCTCAGGGCTATTGAAATCAGGGGGAAAGGAGGAAACGCATAAGCTAGCTTCATGTTCCAGGGCTGGGATAAAGTGTCTACTGCTGTGGGATGATCGGCTGGATTTCGGGAGAAGGAGGTTGTTTGAGCATTCTCCCTTGAAGCAAAGAGATCGATCTCTGGGTATCCCCATGTTGATGTCAGCTCTAGAAACACCTGTCTGTTCAGAGTCCATTCGTTTGGATCTATAAAGTGTCTGCTGAGGAAATCTGCCGACTGGTTTCTTGAACCCTCTAGGTGCACTGCTGAGATTGACAGCACATTCTCCTCTGCCCAGTAAAAAATTTTGTTTGTCAGATTCTGGAGGAGAGGATATTTTGTTCCCCCTTGATGTTTGAGGAAAGAGACCGCTGTCATATTGTCTGATAGGATTCTTATGTTCTGTCCGCTCAGAAGATCTTGACTCTGTTTGAGTGTCTCCCAAACGGCCCGAAGCTCTCTGAAATTTGAAGATCTGTTCTTTATGGTCTGGTTCCAGGTTCCCTGGAAGTAGTAGATTCCAACCTTTGCACCTCAACCTTGTTGGCTGGCATCTGTTGTCACTACAACGTATGGACTTGGATTCCAGGAGACTCCTTTTGATAGGTTGTCTGATATCTGCCACCAATCCAGAGATTTCCGAGCATTTTCTTTTATAGGGATTTTCCGGTCTATGGATCATTTTCTGTAGGACTCTTGTGTGATGTTGACTCCATGGTACCGTGAATATGCAAGATGTCATTAGGCCCAGAATGCTCATGACGTTTCTGATGGTGCACACTGATTTCTTCTGAAACGCTTTCAATCTTTTGACGAGGTTTTGTTGTTTTTGAACTGGAAGGAAAGACCTCTGTAGGTTCGAATCTAGCATCGTCCCAAGGAAAACTTTTCTGGTTTCTGGTACTAGGTCCGATTTTTCCCAATTTATGATCCAACCGAGATCCTGTAAGAAGGATTTTGTCGTCTGTGTTTGCTCCGTTAGTACTATCGAGGAAAATGCGGTTAGGAGAAGATTACCAGCTTTGTAAACACCCGAGGGGCTGTTGATATCCCAAAGGGCAGGCACTGAAACTGATAATGGCTTGCTTTCCCCGCTTCCCTTACTGCGAATCTTTGGTGGTCCGGATGTATTGGTACATGGTAGTAAGCATCCTTTAAGTCCAAGGTGCACATTACCGCTCCCTGAAAGATGAGGGGTGTAGTTGATCTTATTGATTCCATCTTGAAGCGGCGATACTTTATGAAGACGTTTAGGGGTTTTAGGTTGATTATAGTTCTGAATGAACCATCTGGCTTTTTGACCAGGAATAACCTTGAATAGTAGCCCCTGCCTTCCTGATCTGCAGGGACACGAGTCATTGCGCCTAGATTCCTTAGTTTCGCGATGTCTTTTAAGAGATTTTCTTGTGATGTACCTTCTCCGTACCCTGTCAGCACACATTTTTGTTGCGGAGTTGATATAAATTCTATCTTGTATCCTTCTTGAATAATTTGGAGCACCAAAGGGTTCTGAGTTATTTGGCTCCATGCTGGGAGAAAGGATCTTAATCTCCCCCCGACTGGCCTGGCGTCATTGTTTGTCTTGGGAAGTGTTGGGGTTAAGCAGATATCCTCTGCCCTTACCCCCTTTAGGATAGGACCATCTCCCTGACTTTCCCTTATCTTTATACGTTTGGTTTTTTGGCTGGAATTTTTTACAAAAAAAATGTGTCTTCCTAGTTTTCATTTCTGGAAACCCTATTTTTTTTTATCTGAGGCTTTCTCAAGAATTTTGTCCAGGCCTGGACCAAACACGTATGATCCTGAAAATGGAATTGCACATAATTTATTCTTTGAGGTAAGATCACCAGACCAGTTCTTTAACCACAGAGCTCTTTACGGTGTTCAGAAGGGCCCCACTTTTAGCTGCGAACCAGACTGACTCAGCTGAGGGGTCCGCTGTAAAGGGAGTCGCCATCTTTAGGAGCGGGATAGTTTCCAAAATGTCCTCCCTGGGAGTTCCCATTGACAAATGATTCTCCAGCTGAGATAACCACATTAGTAAGGATCTAGCCACTGATGTAGCTGCAACGTTAGTTGAAATTAAGGCCGCAAAAGCCTCCCAAGATTTTCTCAGGAGACCATCGGCCTTGCGGTCCATGTGGTCCTTCAGCTGGGAGGAGTCCTCAAATAGGATCGCTGTTTTTTTAGCTACCCTGGCGACTGGGGCGTCTATTTTGGGGATTTCTTCCCATAGTTTAGTATCCTCTTTGTCAAAGGATAAGCGACTTTTGAATTCCCTAGGAATAAAAAGCCTTTTCTCTACATCTTCCCACTCATCCAGGATCATCTGTTTTAAGCTAGAATTCAAGGGAAAAACTTTTCTCTGTTTTGTAATTAGGCCAGCAAACATTTCCTCCTGAATGGATCTCTTCGTCGGTTCATCTGAGATATCCATAGTCTGCCTAAGTGCGGTCAGGAGGGAATCCATATCCTCAGTTGAGAAACAGTATTTGAGTTTTTCCTTGTGGGATGAGGAAGGCAAAGACTCCTCTTCTTCCTCCTCTCCTGAATATTCCACCTCTATAACCTCTGGGTCTGATTCTAAGGTTTGTCTAGGTCTTTTAATCCTGGTGGTCTGCTCAGCCACCTTAGGCGTTATTAAGGAGGAAACTAACGCTTTAACTTCTTCTTAAATGATGGCTCTAAGGTCCGTTAATAGGGACGACTGTTCCTCTTTCATCATTTTATTAATACATTCCGCACAAAGCTTCTTTGTATATGAATCCTGAAGCCTTTTGCTGCAGATAGCGCATCTTTTAGGCTTCTTTTTACTGTCCACCTTGAGGGTAGGATCTTTTTCTCCCTAAGAGACATGATGATAGAAAAAGCAGGCTATAATACTTTGCTGAACCTATTATTATTCCCTCCCATGTAGTGCTGGGTTACTCACATGTCCTTGGGCAGGAGGGTCTGGGGACTGCTCTCTCATACCGGATGAATCCATGACTGAGGGACTCACACTTAGCCCAACCAGAATTTAAATGCAACTGGCACTTACCCCTCCTGACGTGGATGCTCCTCCCATTCCTTCCGGTCACTCTCAGGGATTCCGAATGGGACGCGAGGCCAGAATGCAAGGCCTCCAGCGTCCCTCGCCGTGGGGATTGAGGTTACGCGCATGCGCACTCCTTCCCCGGCGCCTCTACATCACTTCCGGCTCAGCGCAGAAGACCTGAAGTGAGAGAAGACACTCTAGCTTCCGCGCGGTCTCCCCTGGAGGAAGCATCCTGCAGCCCAGAGCCCTAGCGGGGTTGCGGCTACCGTTCCCCATCCCCTAGGATCTTTGTTTCCAGCAGTGAGCCGCATGACCCACAGGTACTGGAAAGACTGGGAGGCTAAGGGACCCCAGCTTAAGGGTTTTAGCCTGGCGAAACAGAAAATAAAAAATTAAAGGTCCAAAAGAGAGACCCTCTCTCTGTCCCGTCCATTATTGGGACAGGAAAAAACACTGTCTTTTAACCTCTCTCTGTTTCCTGTCCCAATAGTGGGCAGGGGAGACAACCTCCGTGTAGTGCTGTCATGGAGGATGTCCTGGAACTTTGGATAAGTGTCCAAAATGTAGGGGTGAGAAGGCGGATCTTATACATTGTTTTTGGAGATGCCCCAAATTGATAAGGTATTGGAAAGAGATTGTAGAGACTACATCACTATTCTTGGGAATTCAAGTTTTGGAAGACCCCGTAGTCTGTATATTGGGGGCAACTGCACATCTTAAATTAAACAGAGAGCTACAGTTGGTGTTAAATAAAGTACTGTTTCAGGCCAGACTGTTGATACTTCGGAAATGGATAAATAAAGACCCCCCACAGTGGGACAGTGGAAGGAAGCAGTGCTTAATCTGATTAGATTGGAACAGGCGTCGGAGAGATTGAGTGATAGAGAGGAAAAAACTGACAAAATTTGGAAGAAATGGTTGAACCAGGGCCGAGGTGTTTGACATTTTTTATTTTTATTTTTGTTCCCTCTCTCTCTCTTCAATTGGGTGGGGGGTGGGTATTTGGGGTAAAACGTTAATATATGATGGAGTATTGTAATACGGACCTTTTGGATGGTCCGATAATGTATTTGCTTTTTTGTATTTTGGAAAAATAAAAACTGCTTACCGGGGCCTTGACACTATAAAGTGTCACAGTCTCGGAGTCTCCGCTCTCCCCAAGAGCAGAGACACCGGGGAAGCCAGCAAGGGACCAATCAGCAAGCGCTCTGATTGGTTAATCTATACAGATTAACAAATCGGAGCGCTTCAGTGACAAAATGCTGGTTTCAGGCTGTGATCCCCCATATGCTGCCATTGCCCCCCAGATGCCCCCTGCAGCCTGATCCACAAGATCCACTGTGTGGCTGTGATGGAAGAGGCTCAGGAATGATGCCTCTGCTATCAGCAGACACACTGCTGCTACGACCGAAATCGATGCTGGCATCGATCTCGGACATTTAACCCCATAGTAGCTGCCAGGAGCAGTGGCGTAACTAGAACTGACTGGGCCCCACACCAAATTATTGAATGGGGCCCCCCCCCCTCACGGGCAACTTCTTCAAACCCCCCCCCCCCCCCCATGCAAGCCCCAGTCCTGCAGCTAGTCAAAAACATTCACTCAGACCAGGCCCGGCTGCGACTTCGTCCGTTTCCCACACATATACTGCATATCATGTCACTGTATATAATACTATACTGTATATAATACTATTGTGGGGGTCCTTTTACAATTTAGTCCTCATCTTAGGTGGGCCCCTTTTGAGTTCAGGCCCCGCAGTAGCTGCGTCCCCTGTCTCCACTATAGGTACACTCCTGCCTTTCACAATATTACAGCTATACACACTATACAATGCCTCAAAACAAATATAAATAGGGAGAGTTTACATTTCCGTTCTTCTGATGTGTCAAATGGATCCTGTTGCATCCGTTATGCACATTTGGCATCCGTTTGAGCCATTTCTGAGATCTGTTCTATCAGACAGAAAAAAGTACTACTTTCTTTCTGTCTAAAAAACGGATCTCAGGTAGAAATGGCTCAAACGGATGCCAAATGTGCATAACGGATGCAACAGGATCCATTTGTTTACAGGATCCTTTTTTCTGTTCTTCTGACGGATCAGAAGAACCGAAAATGAAATGGAGATGTAAACTCTTGCTTACTTGAATACACAGAATAAAATAGCATAACCAATTTCAAGCAAGTACAGGAATAGCATCCACTGGGCAGTGTATTTCCCCTATGCCTCCTCAGTATGTATATACACAGACATTCATTATATAGTCTTAGGCCTATTTCTCATTTCACATATGCATTGAAATTTCCACCAAATGCCTCCACTGGTGAGAAAACTAGGTTCTGTTATAGTATAATAGATAGGAGATAGATGATCACACACACACCTTTCACATACACTTGCCTTTTAGGCAGGCTAGATGGATTTGTCAGGCTGTGGAGGATCCAGAAGAGTTTCTAACCCCCCGAGCACATGGCTGGGTGTCTCCTCCTCAGAGAGCAGTGCAGCCCCCTCACTGTGTCCCGACGCTGACAGCAGAGCAAAGAGCACTACTGCCCTGCCGTAATATGACCGTAAGTGAAGAGGAGCAAAAGGGGGGGGGGGGGGGGGGGAGTTCTTAAGGAAGCTCCAGGGAGATTTTTTTAAGGTAGCAGCTGCTGACAAGAGCTGCTGTTATCGTCAGTGCGGCCCTCCACTATACGCTGCCTGCTGCCTGTGAGGCCAGAAGTTTACATCATAGTACATGCAACCCTGCCCTGCTGACACCCCTGCTACTGCTCCCGGGCCCCTTCTAAGCTCAGGGCCCCGAAGCAACTGCTTCCCCTGCTTCCCTGATAGTTACGCCCCTGGCCAGGAGCATCCATGGGGTTGAGAGGGAGGGAGTTCCCTCTTTCTTCTATTGGGCCACCGCTGCTGTGATGGCAGTGGCCCAATGGTTACCATGGCAACCGAACGCCTTTGTAAGGCTGCCATGTACCTAAGACTGATCAAACCCTAAGAGTCGGATCAGCCTGAGGCCTTTTTCACATGAACGTGTGCACGCCGTTGCCTTATTACGGACCGCATTTGCGGATCTGCAATACACGGGCACTGTTCCGTGTACATTCCGCATCACGGATGCGTTCCCATTCACTTCAGGTGGTCCGCAAATCCGGACAAGCGGAATGGAACCCTATGGAAGCACTACGGAGTGCTTCCGTGGGGTTTTGACCCGTGCTTCCGTTCTGCAAAAAGATAGAACATGTCCTATCTTTTTGCGGAACGGCCGGATCGTGGACCCATTAAAGTGAATGGGTCAGCGATCCGCTGCGGCTGCCCCACGGTTGGTGTTCGTGCATTGCGGCCCGCAGCGTTCATGTGCAAGAGGCCTTAGTGTGATTGTAGCACTGACAATACAGTGCATTGCAATAGATGACTGTTGCAATGCACTGTATAGCGATTAGGCCCACTGGATCTTCAAGATCCAAATGGGTCTAGATTAAAAAAAGGGTAAAAAAATATATAAATACAAATTTAAATAAATAATTTAAATAAAAATGAAATAAAAATATTTTTTTCTCATATCTATTAATTTATAAGTCAATAAAAAGATAAAAAACTATACATAATTGGTATTGCCGCGTATGTAATGACCTGATCTATAAAAGTATCATGTTACTAATCCTAGGCGTTGAACGCCGTAAAAAAAATTATGCAAAAAATGACGTCTTGCTGTTTTTGTCACCTCATCTCCACAAAAAAAATAACATATGATCAAAAAGTTGTATGTTTCCCAAATTGATACAAAAAACTACACCTAGTCCCGCAAAAACAAGCCCCCACATAGCTAAATTGGTTAAAAAATATATATAAATGTTATGAACTTTAGTATACAGCGAATATCATTTATTTTTAACACAAAAGGGATTTTATGCTGAAAAAGTAGTAAAACATAAAAAAATATAAATTTGGTATCGCAATAACCATATCAACCCACAAAATAAAAATAATCATAATATTTACCACAAGAGGAATCCCATAAAAACTAAAAATAAAAAACACTTACAGATTTCACCTTCACAAAAACTAAACTAATTTCAGCAAATGATGTTAGAAAATCCTGATGCTGCTCTTTCCCTTCTGAATGCTGCGGTGCCCCCCAACAGTTGTTTATGGCCACGTATGAGGTGTTGCCGTATTCAGGAAAAAATTTGGAGTGCATTTTCTCCTGTTACCCCTTGTGAAAATAAAAAATTTAGGGCTAAAACAATATATATATTGGAAATAAAAGTTAATTTTTCCATTTTCATAGCCATGTGTTTCTAAATTCTATGAAACACTTTTTGGGTCAAAGCATTCACTTCACCACTAGATTTATTCCTTGAGGGGGTAGTTAACAAAATTGGGTCACTTTTGGGGTTTTTCTTTTCTAGGGGTACCTCAGGGTCTCCTGTGACAGGCACCTGAAAACCATTCCACCAAAATCTGCCATCCATTAACAATATGGCGCTCCTTTCCCCTCTGCACCCTGCCGCGTGCCCATACAGCAAGTTACGACCACATATGGGGTGTTTCTGTAAACTTCACAATATTGTGTCAACATTTACAATATTGAGGTTTCTTTGGCTGTAAACTCTTGCTGTGTTACAGAAAAATTGGATTTGAAAGGAAAATCGCCACAAATTATTTTTTTTAATTCCCCCTCCATTTTGCTTTAATTCTTGTGGAACACCTGAAGGGTTAATAAAGTTTGTAAAAATCAGTTTTGAATAACTTCAGGGGCGTAGTTTCTAAAATGGGTTTTCTTAAAAAGTTTTAAATTGCTTCTAAACTTCTAAGCCTACTGACGTCCTAAAAAAAAAAAATTACATTTAGAAAATGATGCCAACATAATGTAGACATATGGGGAATGTAAAGTAATAACTATTTTATGAAGTATCACTATCCATGTTAAAAGCAGAGACATTATAATTTAGTAAATGGCAAATTTTTCAAAATTTGGGATTTTTTTCATGCATAAAGGTAAAACGAATCAACTCAAATTTACCAATAACATGAAGTATGATGTATCACGAAAACTGTTTCAGAATGGCTCGGATAAGTAAAAGCGTTACAAAGTTATTACCAGTTAAACTGAAACATATCAGATTTGAAAAATGTTGCTCCGGCATGTGGTCTAAGCTGGCTGTCACTTGAAGGGGTTAATCTTTTGGACATCATTTTCCTCATTGAAGTCAATGGGTCTGCTGAGGGATGCTTTTGGAAACCATTTTCAGGAAATGTCATGAAAAAGGCACTGCCTGCTTTTGCAACACTTGAGACAACATTAATGATACTTCCAGGTCCAAGATGTGCAAATTTATATAAAAATAAAATGGAGCACGTTGTAAATTGAGGCAGAAAATATTGCATGTGCCATAGGTTTATAGGTGCCTAGCTTGTAAGTCAATTTTGCCTTAATACACTTGCTATAGATGCTGGAACATATAGTGATGGCTCTGCTTTTTACGGCAGTGTTATGTGTCCATTCCCTCTGTTCATGGAAAGGTTGGTTAATGCCTGTTTGGAATTACATTGCACTTGCTCTGGATTCACATACGGTATGTATTTTTGCTCCATATGGTTAAGGGCCCTTGCACACAACCGTATGCCCTCCGGGACATACGGTCCGTGAGCGGGCCATATGTCCCAGTGCGGCATTGATCGTGCGCATGGAAGTACACAAAATCATAGATTACAATGAAGCTGTGCACTTCGAGCCGCCAGCGGGGATAGTGTCCCACACTTATATGATCTTATGAGAGCAGGACAATAACCCCGTGGGCGAACCGACGTGCACAGCGTCATTATAATCTAAGATGCTGTGTACTCCCGTGCGCACAATCATGGGCACTCCGGGACATATGGCCCGCTCATGGACCATATGTCTCGGAGGGCATACGGTCGTGTGCAAGGGCCCTAAGGCAAATGATCAGTGTGCCATTATATCTTAAAGGGGTTTTCCAGATTTAATTAGCCCCCATACCTTGTAGTACCGAATAAAAAAAATCATATTTACCAGCTCCCCACCAGTCCAATACGGGACTTTGCTGGCTTAATTCCAATCAAGGTATGGAAAGGATCACGTGAGCATGATTAGGTACTACACGCTTCAGAGGCTACTTAAAAAGGGACCAGATTTATCAGAGTGGTTCAAGCTGGATGACAAACGTGGTGCGGGGACTCTATACCAACTATTGGGTGACAAGTTTAAGACAGACTATTACAATTGTGGTGTAGTTTTGCTGTAAAATGTTTCAAATTAGGCCACAGCCTTTCCATGTGAATTGAAACCCTGGTAAGCCACACCCCCTTTTTGAACTAGGTATATAGGATTTCTGAGAACTAGATGTGCTAAATTGTGTCAAAATTGTGTAATAAAATGAGGCAGCAGTGGTCCAGGCTGTCTACTCACATTCAGTGTATGTGGGCAGACAACCTGGACCCCCACACTCCCTCCTCAGAAAGTGAGGGACATTCTCCTTCTCCCTGGGTATTTTGGGCAGCGATAGATCCTTCAGGGAGGTCAGGCCTGGGGCTACCACCCTTAGTCCGTCATTGGCAGCTATAAAGCAATTTGTGCAGCAGCTGAGATTTATAGTTCTCCTCCTGAAATGTGGTGCATCTACTGTAGCTGTTAGCCTGTACAATCTGTAAATTAGGGCGATAAAACTATTTTATTTTTACACTGGAGTCTTGGCTGCAGAATGATATGATACTTACATACTTAACAAGGATGTAAACTTGGAGGCTGCAGTATAACATGGGGTATGAATTATGACTTTACTTTAAGGAGAGAGGCACTTGATACTGGCACATTGAGGAGGCTACTGGCACATGATATGAGGCTACTGGCACATAAGAGTGGCTACTGGCACATAAGGGTGGCTACTGGCACATAAGGGGGGCTACTGGTACATGATAGGAGGCTACTGGCACATAAGGAGGGCTACTGGCACATGATAGGCTACTGGCACATAAGGGGGACTACTGGCACATGATAGGCTACTGGCACATAAGGGGGACTACTGGCACATGATAGGAGGCTACTGGCACATGATAGGAGGCTACTGGCACATAAGGGGGGGGGGTACTGGCACTTGATAGGGGGGTGACTGGCACATGATGGTGGGGGGCTCTTATTACTGGCACATGATTGGGGGCATCTATGGGGGCACATCTTACTAGCACATGATTAGGGGGCATATATGGGGGCACATCTTACTAGCACATGATGGCATCTATTGGGGGACTTATTACTGGCACATTTCTGGGTGGCACTATAGGGGCATCTACTGAGGCTAAAAAGAAGGGGTATTTTATATGGGGGCTCTGTATAGGGGCATTTTATACTGGGACACATTATGGTGGGTACTATGGGGAAGGGGGGAGAGGAGTACTGTGGGGTCATCTACAGGGGACTGAGAACGGGTATTTTATATTGGCACATTATGGGAACATTAGCTCAACTTGGGGGCATTACAAGGGGGTATGTTTTACACATTATAAGGAGAATTATTTCTACTGGGGGGCATTATGGTGGGCTTTATTACTCCCCCATGGTATGACCCCCTAGTAGCAGCACCAGCCTCTCCCTGCTCTGCTATCCCTCTGCCCCCTCTCCAAATCCTTATTATGAAATCTTTCTCATTAGGATAAAGCACAACATCAGCTCCACCGAGCCCCCGGCCAAAGTGTTGAAGTGGTGTCCGAGATCCCTAAGGGCCAAGCCAAGTAATTGTAAGTTTTCATGTGGAGTATGTTTATGTTATACACATATAGCATACACTGTGCCACACAATATACAGTATACCGCTACACTGTGTAGGGGTTATACTGTTTATTGTACAGCATGGCACAGAGGTTATATTGTCCGGCATGGTGTAACCTCCTTACATTTTATGTACAGTACACAGTAATCCGCCTTTCCATCTATGCTTTGAATCTGGTTTTATAAGTTACTTGGTTTCTGTGTGCTAGTTGAGACCTGCTGTGATTGGGTTTTAGTTAGTTATTAAATGCTAACATGACAGTTTTTTGGTTTTGCACATTATTGATGATTGTATTTCATGACTACTCTTCTAAGGGTATTGCCTTCCTTTATACTGCAGTTCTCCTGTACCACTCTGCCTGCGACTTTTAGCAGTTTAAGCAGTAATTTATGATTTTCTTTTGCTCTCAATAAATCTTGTGTTAAGCATAAATATATATATATAGTACAGACCAAAAGTTTGGACACACCTTCTCATTCAAAGAGTTTTCTTTATTTTCATGACTATGAAAATTGTAGATTCACACTGAAGGCATCAAAACTATGAATTAACACATGTGGAATTATATACATAACAAAAAAGTGTGAAACAACTGAAAATATGTCATATTCTAGGTTCTTCAAAGTAGCCACCTTTTGCTTTGATTACTGCTTTGCACACTCTTGGCATTCTCTTGATGAGCTTCAAGAGGTAGTCACCTGAAATGGTTTTCACTTCACAGGTGTGCCCTGTCAGGTTTAATAACTGGGATCTCTTGCCTTATAAATGGGGTTGGGACCATCATTTGCGTTGTGGAGAAGTCAGGTGGATACACAGCTGATAGTCCTACTGAATAGACTGTTAGAATTTGTATTATGGCAAGAAAAAAGCAGCTAAGTAAAGAAAAATGAGTGGCCATCATTGCTTTAAGAAATGATGGCCGAAAAATTGGGAAAACTTTGAAAGTGTCCCCAAGTGCTGTCACAAAAACCATCAAGCGCTACAAAGAAACTGTCTCACATGCGGACCATCCCAGTAAAGGAAGACCAAGAGTCACCTCTGCTGCAGGGGATAAGTTCATCTGAGTCACCAGCCTCAGAAATCGCAGGTTAACAGCAGCTCAGATTAGAGACCAGGTCAATGCCACACAGAGTTCTAGCAGAAGACACATCTCTAGAACAACTGTTAAGAGGAGACTGTGTGAAACAGGCCTTCATGGTAGAATATCTGCTAGGAAACCACTGCTAAGGGCAGGCAACAAGCAGAAGAGACTTGTTTGGGCTAAAGAACACAAGGAATGGACATTAGACCAGTGGAAATCTGTGCTTTGGTCTGATGAGTCCAAATTTGAGATCTTTGGTTCCAACCACCGTGTCTTTGTGCGACGTAGAAAAGGTGAACGGATGGACTCTACATGCCTGGTTCCCACCGTGAAGCATGGAGGAGGAGGTGTGATGGTGTGGGGGTGCTTTGCTGGTGACACTGTTGGGGATTTATTCAAAATTGAAGGCATACTGAACCAGCATGGCTACCACAGCATCTTGCAGCGGCATGCTATTCCATCCGGTTTGCGTTTAGTTGGACCATCATTTATTTTTCAACAGGACAATGACCCCAAACACAACTCCAGGCTGTGTAAGGGCTATTTGACCATGAAGGAGAGTGATGGGGTGCTGCGCCAGATGACCTTGCCTCCACAGTCACCGGACCTGAACCCAATCGAGATGGTTTGGGGTGAGCTGGACCGCAGAGTGAAGGCAAAAGGGCCAACAAGTGCTAAGCATCTCTGGGAACTCCTTTAAGACTGTTGGAAGACCATTTCAGGTGACTACCTTTTGAAGCTCATCAATAGAATGCCAAGAGTGTGCAAAGCAGTAATCAAAGCAAAAGGTGGCTACTTTGAAGAACCTAGAATATGACATATTTTCAGTTGTTTCACACTTTTTTGTTATGTACAGGTCCTTCTAAAAAAAATTGCATATTGTGATAAAGTTCATTATTTTCTGTAATGTACTGATAAACATTAGACTTTCATATATTTTAGATTCATTACACACCAACTGAAGTAGTTCAAGCCTTTTATTGTTTTAATATTGATGATTTTGGCATACAGCTCATAAAAACCCTAAATTCCCATCTAAAAAAATTAGCATATCATGAAAAGGTTCTCTAAACGAACTAACCTAATCATCTGAAACAACTAATTTACTCTAAACACCTGCAAAAGATTCCTGAGGAATTTAAAAACTCCCAGCCTGGTTCATTACTCAAAACTGCAATCATGGGTAAGACTGCCGACCTGACTGCTGTCCAGAAGGCCATCATTGACACCCTCAAGCAAGAGGGTAAGACACAGAAATAAATTTCTGAACGAATAGGCTGTTCCCAGAGTGCTGTATCAAGGCACCTCAGTGGGAAGTCTGTGGGAAGGAAAAAGTGTGGCAGAAAACGCTGCACAACGAGAAGAGGTGACCAGACCCTGAGGAAGATTGTGGAGAAGGACCGATTCCAGACCTTGGGGGACCTGCGGAAGCAGTGGACTGAGTCTGGAGTACAAACATCCAGAGCCATCGTGTACAGGCGTGTGCAGGAAATGGGCTACAGGTGCCGCATTCCCCAGGTCAAGCCACTTTTGAACCAGAAACAGCGGCAGAAGCGCCAGACCTGGGCTACAGAGAAGCAGTACTGGACTGTTGCATGTCATTCGGAAATCAAGGTGCCAGAGTCTGGAGGAAGACTGGGGAGAGGGAAATGCCAAAATGCCTGAAGTCCAGTGTCAAGTACCCACAGTCAGTGATGGTCTGGGTGCCATGTCAGCTGCTGGTGTTGGTCCACTGTGTTTTATCAAGGGCAGGGTAAATGCAGCTAGCTATAAGGAGATTTTGGAGCGCTTCATGCTTCCATCTGCTGAAAAACTTTATGGAGATGAAGATTTCATTTTTCAGCACGACCTGGCACCTGCTCACAGTGCCAAAACCACTGGTAAATGGTTTACTGACCATGGTATTACTGTGCTCAATTGGCCTGCCAACTCTCCTGACCTGAACCCCATAGAGAATCTTTGGGATATTGGGAAGAGAAAGTTGAGAGACGCAAGACCCAACACTCTGGATGAGCTTAAGGCCGCTATCGAAGCATCCTGGGCCTCCATAACACGTCAGCAGTGCCACAGGCTGATTGCCTCCATGCCACGCCGCATTGAAGCAGTCATTTCTACAAAAGGATTCCCGACCAAGTATTGAGTGCATAACTGAACATAATTATTTGAAGGTTGACTTTTTTGTATTAAAAACACTTTTCTTTTATTGGTCGGATGAAATATGCTAATTTTTTGAGATGGGAAATTTGGGTTTTCATGAGCTGTATGCCAAAATCATCAATATTAAAACAATAAAAGGCTTGAACTACTTCAGTTGGCGTGTAATGAATCTAAAATATATGAAAGTCTAATGTTTATCAGTACATTACAGAAAATAATGAACTTTATCACAATATGCACATTTTTTTAGAAGGACCTGTATTGTAAGGGATCGCCTCTTATTTGGGGATCATTCTCACAGATACAACTTTAGGACACCAGGTTTCAGGTCCAAACCATGCATTTATTGCGCACACTCCAACCAATACAGGTTATCATGAAGTCGCAGCGTCACCTAACACATGTGACATCCACATAAAATATTAAACACTTGCCCGGCTAGGCTCTAACTAACACAGAGTTTCCTGACACACCTAAGTCCTTGTTCACACCCTGTGAACACATGCGGCTTTCTCATCCAATGTCCCACAGCCTCCTGGCTGTACAGAGCACAGTACGCCCACTGCCTCCAGTCCAGTGTCTCAGCACACTTGGGCAATAGTGGTCTCTCAGCCCTCCTGGCTTGGACCACACAGAGCCTCCAGGCCTCTGTCCACAGGCAACACACTCCCCCCTTGCTGACACCCTGGGAGGTGCTTTGTGCCAGCCTGATTACTTCCAGCTAGTCTCACCTGTGGTGGAACAGGGGTGTGGACCGAACTATCCACCCCTTCCTTGCCTCTAACCTGCGTGAGACCTGTCACTGTCTCACAGTATATAATTCCACATGTGTTAATTCATAGTTTTGATGTCTTCAGTGTGAATCTACAATTTTCATAGTCATGAAAATAAAGAAAACTCTTTGAATGAGAAGGTGTGTCCAAACTTTTGGTCTGTACTGTATATATATATATATATATATATATATATATATACACAGTTGTGTTCAAAATTATTCAACCCTTACTGAAATTGAGTGTTTTGGCCAGTTTGACATTGATTTTGATCATTTCAGTCATCTTGTTTACAATTAAATCAAAGAGGCGCTTGTAAGTCAGACAAATGTAACATAACATTTATAATGAAATAACCACAAATGTCTTTTCTGTGCTCACCTCATTATCAGTTTTATTCAACCCCCAAGTGACATTCAAGTGTCTTGCAGCGATCTACGGGTATCTTCACCCATTCTTCATGGGCAAAAGCCTCCAGTTCAGTCACATTCTTAGGCTTGCGCGCTGCAACTGCTTTCTTTAAGTCCCACCAGAGGTTCTCAATCGGATTTAAGTTTGGTGACTGCGATGGCCACGTTAAAATGTTCCAGCCTTTAATCTGCAACCATGCTCTAGTGGACTTGGAGGTATGCTTGGGATCATTGTCCTGTTGAAAGGTCCAACGTCTCCCAAGCCTCAGGTTTGTGACGGACTGCATCACATTTTCATCCAATATCTCCTGGTACTGAAGAGGATTCATGGTACCTTGCACACGCTGAAGCTTCCCTGTACCTGTAGAAGCAAAACAGCCCCAAAGCATGATTGACCCCCCGCCATGCTTCACAGTAGGCAAGGTGTTCTTTTCTTCATAGACCTTGTTCTTCCTCCTCCAAACATAGCGTTGATCCATGGGCCCAAACAGTTCTAATTTTGTTTCATCAGTCCACAGAACACTATCCCAAAACTTTTGTGGTTTGTCCACATGACTTTTGGCATACTGCAGTCGACTCTTCTTATTCTTTGGCGACAGCAAGGGGGTGCGCCTGGGAGTTCTGCCATGGAGGCCTTCATTACGCAGCGTGCGCCTTATTGTCTGAGCTGAAACTTCAGTACCCACATCTAACAAATCTTTTTTCAGTTCCTCAGCAGTCACACAGGGACTTTTCTCTACTTTGCGCTTCAGGTAGCGCACAGCAGTCAAAGTCAGCATCTTCTTTCTGCCACGACCAGGTAGCGTTTCAACAGTGCCCTTTGCCTTGAATTTGCAAATGATGCTTCCCATGGTGTCTCTTGGTATGTTTAACATCTTTGCAATCTTCTTATAGCAATTGCCCTTCCTGTGAAAAGAAATCACCTCTTCTCTTGTCTTCCTGGACCATTCTCTTGACTTCACCATGTTTGTAAACACACCAGTAAATGTCTAGAATGAGCTGAGTATCACAGTCCTTTTAAATCTGCCTAATTGGTGCTTGTTATGCTTGATTGCTGCTCCTTGACATCCACAGGTGTTTTCAATACCTGATCGAAAACACTTGAATGAACCTCTGTTCTTAATAGTGGTAGTCTTTAAAGGGGTTGAATAATTGTGTCAATGAAGAAATCACAAAAAAAACATTTAATACTGTATTACAAAAACAATTGATGTCATTTTAGTCCTAAAAAGTCCTTGTAAGATTTCATTCTGAACACAATTACAAATGTACACTAAATTCCCTAAAACCCTTTACAGCATTGGGGGTTGAATAATTTTGAACACAACTGTATATATATTGTAAGGGATTAGGTAGCAGGGCTGTCGCCTCCTGGGTAGACAGGCACAGTTAAGCAGGCACACCGAAGAAGTTGAAGTCCACACAGCAGGAACTTTGTCGAACTGACCTCAGCCAGTTTTATTGTCAGGTTGAGGTACAGAACATAAAACATAACAAACAAACAAACAAAAATCCTGAGCCTGTTCGGCTCTAACTATACAGCATGAACCCTCCCTGACCAAGTGCCGGCCAAATACCAAGCACCTAAACAAAATAGCAGAGTCCATACCTCTTGAAGTGCTCTCACAGGCTCCATGCAGGTAACCTGTTCCCAGGCTGAGAGAGCTTATATCAGGCTAGCACACCTGAAGAGTAATTACCTGACAGCCCAAAACCCGGACTGTCCGGATGGAGTGGGGCCCACCCTTCTCTCCCCACTCAAGCAACACAGGCCCTAAGAACAGGTTTTATGCAAACCCGAGTTGCAGAGACCTCTCCTGAACATTTCCCTGGTTGCTTTTAAATGACAGAAGTGAGAAATCTTGGGCACACATAGACCCCGTCCACTACTTCTCCAGACACTCTGTCACAATATATATATATATATATATATATATATATATATATATATATTCAAGGAAAAATCAAAGCAGCACTCTTCTTGTAATAAAACAGTGTCTTTATTCACACATGTGACACAAAAATAGGCAACGTTTCAATCCCCTTCCGGGATCCTTCTCAAGCCAAGTGCACTTGGTTGATTTTTCCTTGAATATACAAGCCTATGGTCAAAGGTGAGATGCTTGCACCTGATAACCCCTAAAGTGAGTGCTGCCGGATTTCAAGGTTAGGCAAAGGATAGGAAGGAATCATTCCACAGCATTTCTGTTGAACAGGGTTCAGTCGGGGAGGTGACAGCCTGGGTAATAGGAACAACCTGTCAAGGAACCATGAACCAGACGTACAACAAGAGATAAGTGGAAATAAGAAGGTTTTATTGAAAATCAAGCTGTAAGGCAAAAGTCCAAACGGATGGCTAAACCGAAGCAGGGTCTTGCGAAGCCAGAGGTCAGGAACCAGAAGGGTAGTCAGACGAAGCCTGGATCAGGAACCAGCAGGGTAGTCAGACGAAGCCTGGATCAGGAACCAGCAGGGTAGTCAGACGAAGCCAGGATCAGGAACCAGAAGCAGCAGCAGTCTTAGAAGCATGTGAACACAGGAGGACCAAGCAAGGAACTGAAGCCACAGACCTCCTATATATATATGAGCTAGGCATCCAGCTCCTCCCAGTGGGAAGGAGAAGCCGCAGGGTGGGAGGCTACAAGAAACCCAGAAACCAAGATGGCCGCCAGCACATGTCAAACGAAGGAGAACAGCAAGAAGGTAAGACCATGACAGTACCTCCCCCTCAAGGGCCCCTCCTCCGCGGAGTAAAGAACGGTTTCTGAGGGAAGCGTGCGTGGAAGGCTCGGAGCAAGGCAGGAGCATGGACATCTGCGGAGGGAACCCAGGAACGCTCCTCTGGACCATAACCACGCCAATGGACCAAAAACTGCACCCGACCGCGGACCAGGCGTGAGTCCAGGATATTGCTCACCTCATACTCCTCACGATTGCCCACTTGGACCGGACGAGGCCGAGGAACCGAGGAAGTGAAACGATTACACACCAGTGGCTTCAACAGGGAGACATGAAACACGTTGGAGATCCGCATGCCAGGAGGAAGTGCAAGGGCATAGGCTACCGGGTTTACCCTGCGAAGCACTCGGAAGGGACCAACAAAGCGAGGCGCCAGCATGGGAGTGGGCACTCGAAGGTTGAGGTTGCGGGTAGACAACCATACGCGGTCTCCGACCCGGTAGGAAGGAGCGGGCGCTCGTCTGCGATCAGCCTGGAGTCTCTGGCGCTGTGCAGAGACCTCAAGGGACCTCTGGATCTGTACCCAAGAAGCACGTAGGACGGAAAGATGATCCTCCACAGCCGGAATATCCTGGGGAGAGAATACCTCCGGTAACACGGCAGGTTGGAACCCATAATTTGCCATAAAGGGAGACGTCCCAGAGGAAGAGGTCACCGCCGTGTTCCTGGCAAACTCAGCCCAAGGCAGGAGGTCAACCCAATTGTCTTGGTGATCAGAGACATAGCAACGAAGGAATTGCTTCAAGGCCTGATTGGATCGTTCTGCGGCCCCATTGGACTGAGGGTGGTAGGCCGAGGAGAAAGAGAGATGAATCCCCAACTGGGAGCAAAAGGAGCGCCAGAACCTGGACACAAACTGACTCCCCCGATCCGACACAATCTCCTTGGGCAAACCGTGCAACCGGAAGACCTCCCTGGCAAAAATCGTGGCCAACTCTTGTGCAGAGGGTAACTTCTTGAGAGGAACACAGTGGCACATTTTGGAAAACCGATCCACAATCATGAGAATGACCGTATGGCCTCGGGATGCAGGGAGGTCCACAATGAAATCCATCCCCAGGTGTGACCATGGACGCTCCCCGGTGGCTATGGGTTGCAAAAGGCCCAACGGACGGTGCCGAGGGGACTTACTCTGGGCACAAACGGAGCATGTCTCTACATATGGCCACCAGAACAAACGTGAAACAGCCCAGGACAGCTGATTCTTTCCAGGATGCCCCGCGGCCTTGGAGTTATGGTAGGTTCGCAACAACCGAGTGCGCAACTCCTCAGGCACAAAACATCTGCCGTTGGGTCTCCCAGAGGGAGCACCAGATTGAGCCGCCAAAATCTGCTCACCCAGGGGAGAGGTCAGGCTGGTGCGAATGGCGGCCAGGATCTGATTCGGAGGTATGACCGAAGTCGGAATCGACTCCTCCCCGGACAGCTCGGAGTACTGCCGTGATAAGGCATCCGCTCTGATGTTCTTGGAACCGGGTAGGTAGGAGACCACGTAATTAAAACGTGACAAGAACAGAGCCCATCTGGCCTGACGTGGTGTCAATCTCTTGGCCTCAGAGAGGTAGGTCAGATTC
Source organism: Bufo gargarizans (assembly GCF_014858855.1). Classification (NCBI taxonomy): domain Eukaryota; kingdom Metazoa; phylum Chordata; class Amphibia; order Anura; family Bufonidae; genus Bufo; species Bufo gargarizans. Next base: position 384,154,341 of record NC_058081.1, on the reverse strand, counting down.
TTGTGGTCCGTCAGGATGAGAACCGGAACCACCGAGCCCTCGAGCAAGTGCCTCCATTCTTTAAGGGCCTGCACGATGGCCAATAACTCCCTGTCACCAATCTGATAGTTGCACTCCACGGAAGACAGTTTCCGGGAGTAAAACCCACAAGGAAGCAGAGGACCCTCTGGTGTTCTACGCTGAGACAGAAGGACGCCTACTCCCGTCTCAGACGCGTCCACCTCGAGGACAAAAGGCAACCCAGGGTTGGGATGCGACAGAATCGGAGCCGACACAAAGGCGGACTTTAGAGCCTCAAAAGTTCAGATGGCCTCGAGCGGCCAGACCTGGGGATTACTGCCCTTCCTGGTCAGATCCGTGAGAGGCTTGGCTGGCATGGAAAAGTCCCTGATGAACTTCCGATAATAATTGGCGAAGCCCAAAAAGCGCTGCAGGGCACGAAGACCATTGGGCTGGGGCCACTTTAAGACAGCCGAAACCTTCTCAGGATCCATGGAGAACCCCTCAGCGGAAATGATGTAACCTAAGAAGGTTACCTGGGATCGGTGAAATTCGCATTTCTCAAGCTTACCAAACAGCTTGTTCTCTCGTAACCGTTGCAACACTCGTCTGACATCCAGAATGTGGGCCTCCATGGATTCAGAATATACCAAGATGTCATCCAAATAGACCACCACACACTGCTGCAACAGGTCACGGAAAACATCGTTGATGAATTCCTGGAAGACTGCGGGCGCATTGCACAACCCAAAGGGCATAACCAAGGATTCATAATGACCGGTCCTGGTGTTAAACGCGGTCTTCCACTCATCGCCCGCCTTGATCCTTACCAGGTTATATGCCGCCCTCAGGTCGAGTTTGGTAAAGACCGTGGCCCCTTTGAGGCGATCGAACAGCTCGGAAATCAAGGGTATCGGGTAAGCGTTCTTGATCGTGATGCGATTGAGACCCCTGTAATCGATGCAAGGCCTCAACTCACCGCCCTTCTTTTTCACAAAGAAAAATCCAGCCCCTGCCGGGGACGAGGATTTGTGAATGTGTCCGCGTGAAAGCGCCTCCCTCACGTACTCCTCCATGGCCTCATTCTCCGCTACCGACAGTGGATAGACTTTGCCACGAGGAGGAACGGCACCAGATTGTAACTCTATGGCACAATCGTATGGGCGGTGCGGAGGTAGGGCAACCGCACGCACCTTATCGAATACATCCCGGTACTCCTCGTATTCAGGAGGCAACAGAGAGTCCGAGGAAGTACACAGCAACTTGACAGACCCATGGATGCAACTAGCCCCACACTGCGGTGACCACGAGAGGATCTCGGCCGATCTCCAATCGAAAGTCGGATTATGCTTCTGGAGCCAGGGGTACCCCAAGACCACCGAGTAGTGTGGAGACGAAATAACCTGGAGACAGACCGACTCTCTGTGAACGGCACCAATGGCCATCCCCACTGGAAGGGTCTCATGAGTCACGTGTGGCGGCAGAAGGGGTCTGCCGTCTATCGCCTCAAGAGCCAGTGGGGAACCTCGAGGCTGCAGAGGAATGGAATTGGCAGCAGCGAACACACTATCAATGAACAAACCACCAGCACCTGAGTCCACCGACCCAGGAGAGAACAACAGTAATCAGTGGTTTGTCAACACGGGAAACTGGGGACGAGGAGACTCCACCCAAGATCTGCCCCCGACAGGATCTCAGGTGCGAACGTTTCCCGGACGGTTCGGGCATGCCAACCGAAAATGCCCACCGAGACCACAGTACATGCACCGGCCCTCGCGTCTCCGGAGTGCCCTCTCCCCCTCGGACAGGCGAGCAAACCCCAGCTGCATGGGTTCACCCCCAGACAAGTCATCCCCAGGAGGCGTGGGAGGAGAGGGAGGCACGGGTGGGACAGCAAACGTAGGCGCCAATCTGTTAGAAGGCCTCCGCAGGCTCTCCTTAAAGGAAGGTCTCTCCCTGAGTCTGGTGTCAATCAAAATCAGGAAAGAAATAAGAGACTCGAGCTCCACTGGTAGGTCCTTAGCTGCAACCTCATCCTTCAAGGCATCCGAGAGACCATGAGAGAAAGCAGCGACCAGAGCCTCATTATTCCAGCCCACCTCTGCTGCCAGGGTACGAAACTCAATGGCGTATTCAGCTACGGATCGTGAACCCTGTCTGATGGACATAAGGAGCTTCGCAGCAGAGGCAGCACGAGCCGGCACATCGAATACCTTCCGAAGAGAAGCAACAAAACCGGAAAACTCGGCAACCACCGGATTGTTGTTCTCCCATAAAGGGCTGGCCCAGGCCAAGGCCTTGTCCGAGAGCAGCGAGATCAAGAAGCCCACCTTTGATCTCTCAGTAGGAAAGGCATGTGGCAGCAACTCGAAATAAATGCCCACCTGGTTAAGGAAACCTCGGCACTGAGTTGGCTCTCCCGCAAAGCGCTGTGGAAGGGGGGCAGAACCGGTCATACCCCGAAACACCGCAGGCGCAGCAACAGGAGTCGGGGTAGACTCTGGTGCAACAACCGGAGCGGCAGTAGGAGCGGGCCCAGGAGCGACAACCGACCCATCGGCAACGGAAGCTAAATGAGCCGTGCGTTCAAGCAGGGTTTGCAACGCCACAGCGAACCGACCCAACAGGTGATCCTGCTGATCAAGTCTGGCAACCAGCGTAGGTAGCGAGGATGGCCCTGTACCGTCAGAATTCATGGCTTGGTCCTAATGTCAAGGAACCATGAACCAGACGTACAACAAGAGATAAGTGGAAATTAGAAGGCTTTATTGAAAATCAAGCTGTAAGGCAAAAGTCCAAACGGATGGCTAAACCGAAGCAGGGTCTTGCGAAGCCAGAGGTCAGGAACCAGAAGGGTAGTCAGACGAAGCCTGGATCAGGAACCAGCAGGGTAGTCAGACGAAGCCTGGATCAGGAACCAGCAGGGTAGTCAGACGAAGCCTGGATCAGGAACTAGCAGGGTAGTCAGACGAAGCCAGGATCAGGAACCAGAAGCAGCAGCAGTCTTAGAAGCATGTGAACACAGGAGGACCAAGCAAGGAACTGAAGCCACAGACCTCCTATATATATGAGCTAGGCATCCAGCTCCTCCCAGTGGGAAGGAGAAGCCGCAGGGTGGGAGGCTACAAGAAACCCAGAAACCAAGATGGCCGCCAGCACATGTCAAACGAAGGAGAACAGCAAGAAGGTAAGACCATGACACAACCCAATTATACCTTGCAGCACTGACTGGGGATCCAAAATGCCATTATACAGCTCTGTAATTCCATTAAACCGTTCTTATTAGGCTCCATTCAGATGTCCGTTGAATGGTCCGGATCCGTTCCGCAATTATGCGGAACGGGTGCGGACCCATTCATTTTCAACGGGGCTGAAAAAGAAGGCTTCTCTTCTGCCTTCATCTGTGAGGAAAAGGACCTGTGGTGATGTCACTGAGCTCATCACATGATGCTATTATTTTCCCTTATAACCATGTTATAAGGGAAAATAATATTGATCGGGTCCCCATCCCGATCATCTCCTAGCAACCGTCCGTGAAAATCACACTGCATCTTGCGGATGCTTGCGATTTTCACGCAGCCCCATTCACTTCTACAGGGCCTGCGTTGCGGGAAAAACGCACAAAATAGAGCTTGCTGCGATTTTCACGCAAAGAACAAGTGATGCGTGAAAATCACCGCTAGTGTGCACAGCCCCATAGAAATTAATGGGTCCAGATTAAATGCGGGTGCAATGCGTTCACCTCACGCATTGCACCCGTGTGGAAAACTCACCCGTGTGAAAGGGGCCTTAGGGTGCAAGTGCTGTTTGGTACAGGCATTAACAAAAGTTATTACAAGGAAATATTTATACGTTTTATTTGCCATAGTGCGGTGCAGTTATATGTTCTACAGCAATTTTGGGCTTGTATTAGTGGGGAAAGGGGCTTATTAGCCATTGTGTGGTGAAGTGTGAAAATTACAGCCCTATTTGTGGTGTATTCATGGCAAAAGTAAAATATATTTGCCACCTAGCGGTGCAGTTATCTGTTCTAAAGCCCTTTTTTGCATGTATTAGTGAAAAAAGGAAAACATATATTTGCCGCTCAGCAGTGCAGTTATCTGTTTTAAAGCTCTTTTTTGCGTGTATTAGTGGAAAAAGGAAAAATATCTTTGCCTCTCAGTGGTGCAGTAAGATATTTTACAGCCCACTTTGCCATGACTTACAGGCGAAATGCAAATATATTCGCCGTTCAACGTTGCACTGATCTGTTGAAAAGCCTTTTGTGTAAAAATAGAAAAAAGTTAGGGCCTAATTGCCATTCAGCGGTGCAGTGAGATATTTTACAGCCCAGTTTGCCATGTTTTAACATTGAAACATAGAATGTGTCGGCAGATAAGAACCATTTGGCCCATCTAGTCTGCCCATGATACTGAATAGTATGAATAGCCCTTGGCCCTATCTTATATGAAGGATGGACTTATGCCAATCCCATGCATGCTCCTTCACTGTATTTGCAGCTACCACTTCTGCAGGAAGGCTATTGTATGCATCCATTACTCTCTCAGTAAAGTAATACTTCCTGATATTACTTTTAAACCTTTGCCCCTCTAATTTAAAACTATGCCCTCTTGTAGCAGTTTTTATTCTTTTAAATATTCTCTCCTCTTTTAATATTCTCTCCTCTTTTACCTTGTTGATTCCCTTTATGTATTTAAAAGTTTCTAGTATATCCCTCTGTCTCGTCTTTCTTCCAAGCTATACATGTTATGGTCATTTAATCTTTCCTGGTAAGTTTTATCCTGCAATCCATGTACTAGTTTAGTAGCTCTTCTCTGAACTCTCTCCAAAGTATCAATATCCTTCTGGAGATATGGTCTCCAGTATTGAGCACAATACTCCAAATGAGGTCTCATTAGTGCTCTGTAGAGCGGCATGAGCACCTCCCTCTTTCTACTGGTAATGCCTCTCTCTATACACCCAAGCATTCTGCTGGCATTTCCTGCTACTCTATAACATTGTCTGCCTACCTTTAAGTCTTCTGAAATAGTGTCCCCTAAATCCCTTTCCTCAGATACTGAGGTTAGGAATGTATCACTGATTTTATATTCTGCTCTTGGGTTTTTGCACCCCAGGTGCATTATCTTGCACTTATCAACATAAAATTTTAGTTGCCAGATTTTTGACCATTCCTCTAGTTTTCCCAAATCCTTTTCCATTTGGTGCATCCCTCCAGGAACATCAACCCTGTTACAAATCTTTGTGTCATCAGCAAAAAGACACACCTTACCATCAAGGCCTTCTGCAATTTCGCTGATAAAGATATTAAACAATATGGGTCCCAGAACAGATCCCTGAGGTACCCCACTGGTAACAAGACCTTGGGCTGAATATACTCCATTGACTACAACCCTCTGTTGTCTGTCTCTCAGCGACTGCCTAATCCATTCAACAATACGGGAGTCCAAGCACAAAGACTACAAGTTATTGCTAAGCCTTCTATGTGGGACAGTATCAAAAGCCTTACTAAAGTCCAGATAAGCGATGTCTACTGCACCTCCGCCATCAAATTATTTTAGTCACCCAATCATAAAAATCAAAAAGATTAGTTTGACATGATCTCCCTGAAGTAAACCCATGCTGTTTTTCGTCTCTCAATCCATGGGATTTTAGATGTTCCACAATCCTCTCCTTAAGTATGGTTTCCATTAATTTCCCCACTATTGATGTCAGGCTTACTGGCCTATAGTTGCCTGATTCCTCTCTACTACCTTTCTTGTGAATGGGCACATTTGCTAATTTCCAATCTTCTGGGACGACTCCTGTTACCAGTGATTGGTTAAATAAATCTGTTAATGGTTTTGCTAGTTCACTGCTAAGCTCTTTTTATAGCTTTGGGTGTATCCCATCAGGCCCCTGTATTAATTTTAGATAGCTGACTTAGAACCTCTTCCTCTGTAAAGACACATGCATCAAAAGATTCATTAGTCTTCCTTCCTAACTGAGGTCCTTTTCCTTAATTTTCCTTTGTAAAAACTGAACAGAAGTATTCATTGAGGCAGTCAGCTAGTTCTTTATCTTCTTCCATATACCTTCCTTCTTTTGTTTTTAATTTGGTAATGCCTTGTTTTAGTTTCCTTTTTTATTTATGTATCTGAAAAATGTCTTATCGCCTTTTTTTCTTTGCTTGAGCTAATTTCTCTTCTGCCTGTGCTTTAGAAGCTCTTATAACTTGTTTGGCCTCTCTCTGCCTAATCTTATAAATTTGCCTGTCATCCTCATTTTTTTTTATAATTACTAAATGCTATCTTTGTTTTTAATGATTTTGGCCACTTCTGCTGAGTACCACAGTGGTCTATTCCTTTGTTTTGCTTTTACTGACAAGTCTAATGCAATTATCTGTTGCCTTCAATAGTGCCACTTTTACGTAGTCCCATTTATCCTGGACTCCATTGAAATAGTTCCAATCTGAAAGGGACTCGTATATCACTAATCTAATTTTAGAAAAGTCAGTTTTTCTAAAATCTAAAACTTTAGTTATTGTGAGGTGTGACTCAATCACTGTACTTATAGTAAACCACACTGACTGGTGATCACTAGACCCCAAGATTTCCCCTACAGTAATATCAGATACCAAATTCCCATTTGTGAATACTAAATCTAAAATGGTCGCCTTCCGGGTTGGCTCCTCAACTACTTGCTGTAGAGATAATCCCAGTAGGGAATTTAGAATATCTGTACTCCTGGCAGAACTAGCTATTTTGGTTTTCCAGTTTACATCAGGAAGATTAAAGTCTCCCATAATGATAACTTCCCCTTTCAATGTCATTTCAGCTATTTCCTCAACTAGTAGATCATCTAATTCTTTGACTTGGCTAGGTGGTCTATATATTACAACTACACAAGTTACCTTATGATTATCAAGCTGCAAGGTAACCCAAACTGACTCTAAATTGGTCTTGCTAACTTTCACATACAGGGCCACCCCTCCCCCTTTCTTGCCGTCTCTGTCTTTTCTATATAGAGAGAACCCTGGTATTGTTATATCCCAGTCAGACTCCAGTTCATTGATCTTATTCCCTAAACTGCGATCATTTGTAGACAAAACTCTGAGCTTGTCATTTCTTAACCTATGTGCTACTGGCATCTTTTGGCATTGTTTCGGGGGGCAGTCAGACTGCTGGATTATCACTCTTTTGCCCCCCTTTCCTAATTTAAATGCTCCTTAGCAAATACTTTGCACTGTTTACTGAGGACATCCGTTCCCTTGAGAGAAAGATGCAAACCATCTTTCTTGTACTGTTCTTTTCCATTCCAACGAGAGCTAACATGACACACAAAGCCAAACCCTTGGTTCAGACACAATTCACCAAGCCATACATTGAATTCCTTAATGCGCATCTTTCTGTCATGCTGAAGGTTATGCACAAGCAAAACTGCAGAGAGTGAAACAGTCGATGCAACCTCCCGTATATTATTTCCAAGTGTGTGAAAAGCTTCCTTCACCTTTGAAACCTCATTGCAAGCCAGAACATTTGTCCCAAGTGGACAACAACATTCACTTCCCTTTCCTGCTTTGCTTGCCTAACAATATAAAGGATATGTCGTCTATCCCTGCTAGCGGTAGCCCCAGGGAGACATCTCACAAAACCATTTTCCTCAAACTTCACACCTCTTATGATAGAATTTCCCACCAATAGCTGCTTTCTATCAGTCTTCATCTCATCCTTTTTGTCTTTGGCTGCAGTCTTGCATACTTTAGGCATGGGAGATGATTGCTCCTCAGCCACTGTGCCTGAGCCATTCTCCATGTTTCTCTTGCGCTCTGAAAGTGCTGAAAATGAATTATGGAGACATGTGGGACATGTCTTCTATCAACAACTCTCAGTCTACCAGAACCTGCAATAACCCATTTTCCATTTCTAGGGGGCCTCTGTGGCAGTGGCATTTCAACATTCCCAGCTTGCGTTTGTTTAACAGTTAATTTACAAATCTCAGATTTTAAAAATGAAATTTCCTGCTGCATTATGGAGAGCTGACTACAGATCAGACAGCATCCAAATCTCCAAAGAGTGGAACCTGAAATAAAAGCACAACAATTCCTGCACAGAACCAGGTCTGCCATTCTAAAGAGGGGAAAAATTTTAAACAAACAAATCTTACTTTTTAGATTGTATCCTCCTCCAGATTACCTCCTGAGTATCTCCTGAATATCTCAGATGCACTTGTAATGCAGCAAGCTATAATTAGGCAAGCTAATACTATTTTGCTATATATACACACACTCCCACAAAAGCTCCACCCCCAACAACAAATGTAACACCTCAATCACCTATGCTTATTTGCAATCAGACAATAGCCAGAACCTGTCTCACAAATTCCTTACATGTTTTGAAGCACAGCGTCTGAGTATCCACCAAAAACACAGCTGAAGTTCTGCTACAGTGGAAAAACTCTGTTAGTCTAAGTTAGTCTCCTGAATATCTCAGATGCACTTGTAATGCAGCACTTGAGAATGCAGTAAGCTATAATTAGGCAAGTTAATACTATTTTGCTATATATACACACACGCTCCCACAAAAGCTCCTCCCCCAACAACAAATTTAACCCTTAATTACCTATGCTCATTTGCAATCAGACAATAGACAGAACTTGTCTCACAAATTCCTTACCTGTTTTGAAGCACAGTGTCTGAGTATCCACCAAAAACACAGCTGAAGTTCTGCTACAGTGGAAAAGCTCTAAGTTAGTCTCCTGAATATCTCAGATGACCTTGTAATGCAGCACTTGAGAATGCAGCAAGCTATACTTATTTGGGCAGTCATGGGGCCAAAACTGACCACATAACTAAAGTATGAACTCAGCCTTACCGGTCAATGTTAGCGCCAAGAAGAAGCGCACTCCTTTTACACTGTCGTCAGCTGATTCCACATAGATGTCAACAGAACCTGTTCTATTAAACAATTATACAAGTAGAGCCCCCCGACAGAGTGGAGAGGGTGTCAGCAGTAATTGTGTGTGGATGTCACAGATTATTTTGCCCTTCCTCTGCTCCGTTAGAACAATAACCCACAAAAAACGGATCCTGTCTGTGGAGCATCCGCCTTCACTCGGTCAGCATTTGGTCAGTAGTCCATCAGTATTGCTAATGCCGAAAAAAAACAGGAGTGGATCCAAAAAAGAGATGACACGTGAACAGAATATTTGCAAGTCTTCTGTGTTTTGTACCAACTCCTGCTTTTGGATAGCAAATCACAAGCCAATTCTGATGGGACCATACAGTCCTTACAGCTGCTACACAGACAGGATCCGCTGTGCGTGTCATTTTACCTTTCTTCTGACAGATCAGAGGAAGGGTCAAATAAATGATGAAGTCAGCCAAGCCAAAAAGGCTAAATAGTGGCCCAGCAATGAAGTAGGGATTGTGAGAACAGCATGAGAAGTCCACAGAGTGGCCCTATGACATTGTGGTGAGGTGAAAGCAGCATGAGGAGAACACAGAGTCTGGAGGTGGCAGCAGCATCAGGAGACCACAGAGTGGCTAGGTGACATAGTGTTGAGGTGGTGGCAGCATCAGGAGGCCGCAGAGTGGCACAATGACAGTGTATGGAGGTGGTGGCAGCATAAGGAGGCCACAGAGTGGCAAGGTGACATAGTGTGGAGTTGGCGGCAGCATCAGAAGGCTGTAGAGTGGCACAATGACAGAGTCTGTAGGTGCTGGCAGCATCAGGAGGCCGCAAAGTGGTACAATGACAGTGTGGAGGTGGCGGCAGCTTTAGGAGGCCACAGACTGGCAAGTGGACATAGAGTGGAGGTAGGAGCAGCATCTGGAGACCACAGAGCGGCAAGGTGAAAGTGGGTGGCAATACCTGTACTCCCTGAAGATGGTGGGTGAAAGAAGGAGCACTTGGCATCAGATGTGTGGCATCAGGCGAGTGGCAGCATCAGAATAGTAGCTAAAGCAGGTAACCAGAAGAAACCAGTCTCTTTTGTCAACGTGTTGTGTGGCACCACAGATGATCTAGTCTGATACATCAGGAATTGGTGGGTGAAAATCCTGTCTGATTCACGCCTGATTTATCTTGACAAAGGTCAGTCTCTCCACATTTTTGGAGGACAGGCGAGTAATTGGGGTAACTATGGCCCCCACCGCACTAAACACTCGCTTTGATGCCATACTACTGACCATGAAGAGAAGTACGCTGAACCTTAAGTGGAGCGTGTGGACTGCTGGGGGCGCACGAAACAACCGATCAAAGACAGTGTTTTAGTTTCAGTAAACTAAAACTACTGAAACTAAAACACTGTCTTTGATCGGTTGTTTTGTGCGCCCCCAGCGGTCCACACGCTTCATTTAAGGTTCAGCGTACTTCTCTTCATTTCCATTACCCTAGTAGCAGGGTGGCTCTTGCCCAAGGCGTTAGGACGAATCTTGGCTTCACCAACAATCTCTTATTTACACTCGATCTCCATTGCAGTTGCATCCAATTGATTGCAAACCATTTACAGTTTGGCTGCCCAGTAGTCCAGCAGGTCTTTAAGGTTGGCTAGCAGGGTGCACTCCAAATATACCATCACCTGCTGGTTCAGGTTATGCTCTACGTCTAGCTGCTGGTGAGTAGTTTCTTCACTGTGCGGGTGAAGAAAGTGCTCATCAGCGACTGGAGACTCAGGCTGCTGCTGATGGTGCTAATACTGTTCCTGCCACCCCACCCCTCCCCAGCAGCCATGGAAGTGAAATGTGAGCGCAGAGGGCCCTCACATTTCACTTGCATGGCTGTTGGGGAGGGATGGGGTGGCAGGAGACCTGCAAGAGGATGAACGATGGCACAGATAGGCAGCGGCCAACTGACTACATAAGATGTCTCTATGGTAGTTCAGCTTGTCTTCCCTCTCAGTGGGTGTAAAAAAGGCCCCCATTATGGACCGGTAGTGAGGGTCCAACAAGGTGGAGAGCCAGAAGTCATCCCTCTGCTGAATGGTGACAATTCGGCTGTCACTAGCCAAGCAAGTGAGCATGCAGCGGGCTATTTGCGCAAGTGACTTGGAGGGTTTCCCTGCCTCCATCTCCACTGCATACTGCCACAGTGTGTCTGGGTCCTCTGCCTCATCTTCCTCATCGCCCTGTAGCTCCTCTGGCTGCTCCTGCTCCTCCTTTCCTGTCACCTGTGTATAAAAACCACCCATTTCGCTAGACATTGCTTCTGCTCCAATGTCCTCTTCCTCCTCCAGTTAAGCCCCCACAGCGCTCATGTGGCCGTTAGATCTAGGCGCCACGTTTCCAGTCTCCTGACCAGCCATATTTACCAGCATCTGTTCCAGGATATAAAGCAGTGGAATGACATTGTCATCAGGGCCTGAGCACACTGCAGGTGTCACGCATGAGCTGCCACTGGCTGACATCGAAGTTACACAGGGGAGTATTCCTGTCCGCTTGGGTCATCAGGAAATCGTTGATTGCCTTTCTCTGTTTGTACAGTTAGTCTAACATATGGAGGGTGGAATTCCAATGTGTGGAAATGTCGCATATCAGCCTATGTTGGGGGATGCCTGCAGTGTACGAGTGGCTGAAGTGCATGCAAAGTTTCCTGGCCATTTTTAGGATGTCTTGCAGATGGGTGGAAGAGTTCAGGAACCACTTGGCAACCAGATTGAACACATGTGCCATGCAAGGTGTACGGCTCAGCCCTCCTTGATGCAGCACCAACACAATGTTCTTCCCATTGTCGATCACCATAGTTCTGATTTTCAGTTGTCGTGCAGAAAGCCATGATTCGATTTCTTGCTGAAGGACATGGAGCAGTTCCTCCGCTGTGTGACTCTGTTAACCCAGGCAAATGAGGGGCAGAACTGCGTGACACCACAATGCCCGGCAAATGTGGTATGCTGGAGGGGCACTGTGCATTGTCCCTGCAGTGGAGGCTGAGGACACGGTGGAGTATGAGGAGGACCATTGTCGCTGGACCAATGGCGTGGCAACGTGGGGGCAGAAGCGGCGTCACATGGCCAAGTTGCTGTTGTGGCTGTGCAGGAACCACATTCACCCAGTGGGCCATAAAGGACATGTATTGTCCTTTACCGTAGTTACAGCACCGCACGTCGGCGGTGCCGTGCACTTTGGCAGACACCGACAGGCTCAAGGATTGGCCCACCTTCTGTTCTACATGTGTGTTCAGGGCTGGTACTGCTTTTTTTGGCAAATAAATTATGTTTTGGGACTCTCCATCTTGGCTCAGCACAAGCCATCAGTTCTCTGAAAGGTACAGAGTCCTCCGCTTGGAAAGGGAGGGACTTTAGCACCAGCAACTTGGACAGGAGCACATTCAGCTTCTGCACCACTGGATGAGTGCACGCATACTGTTGTCTCTTGGCAATCGCTTTGGTGATCGATTGCTGACGGAATGCGTGACTAGGAGGAGCAGGAGCTTTGGGACCAGCAGATGATGGGAACGACAGACACCTCCCTTTGGCTTAGGTGATGGATACTTGACTGCCAGAAAGAAACCCGGTGCATGCCAGTGGGTGATGCAGCAGCTTCTGTGGCAGGGTAAACCACCACATCGGAGCCACGGTTGTCCCAGGCCACTTTATGGCGACGCTGCATATGTTGACTTAGGGCCATAGTGCCAACATTGGCACCCTGGCCACTCTTTAACCTCTGCCCACAGATTCTACATATGGCCACGTTCACCTCCGGCGCTTTAAATAAAACCTGCCACACTGCCGAGTAGGTGATTTCACCCCCAACACTATGCACTAACTGACTGCTAATGCCGCTGCCTCCTTGAGCCCCTGCACTGCTACTTTCCGGGCAGGTAGGCTCCCGCGAAGTGGGTGGTCTAACCCGGGCGCGTTTGGCTCCCACTGCCGACTCCCGGCCACAATAGCTACTTGCTGGATCACGGGCAAGCTGACACCCTACTGCCTCTTCTGCAGCTCCCCCGGTCCACACACTAGCACACCCCCGCAGGAACCTTAAACATCTTGACTTTTGCTTGCTTTCTGACTCTCTTCTCCCACTCTCTTCCATCTGTTCCCTCCAAGACCCAGAAGCTGCTACCACCCTATATAACACCACAATAAGTACAGCTCTGGACACTGTTGCCCACCTCACACTCAACAAAACCCGAAAAATCAACAGACAACCCTGGCACACCAACCTGACCAAAAAATCTCAGTCAAGCTTCCAGGGCTGCTGAGCGGCAATGGAAGAAATCCCATTCTAAAGATCATTTCACAGCATACAAGCAATCCCTTCTCATATTCAAATCCTCACTCGCTGATGCAAAACAGGCCTACTTCTCATCTCTCATCTTCCCTGTCACACAGCCCTAAACAATTTTTTAGCACTTTTAACTCCCTTCTCCCTTTTAACTCCCTTCTCCATCCCCCCATAAAGACCCACTCTGTAGAGTATACACCTTATAGTAGTCCTATAGACAGGCGCTTCCATTTCTGCCATGGGAGATTCTAAAGTATTATCATTGGTGTCTTTGTTGATCTCTGATGCTCTCCTTGCTTGATCTGTCGGTTTTGGTGGGCGACCTACTGTCAGGTTTGTAATTATGCTGTATTCTTTGTCATTAAAATAAGATTTGATGATCTACGAGGTATTCGAAGCTTGGGATATTTTTTTAAAACTGATTCCTGATCTCTTTCTCTCCTCTCTTCTCAGCTGAGGACTTTGGCAAATATTTCAAACAAAAGATAGTCAACATCAGAGAAAGCTTTACTACACAGTCCCCACAGACCCTCTACACAACTGCTCAGTCCTTTTCTCCCAAAACCCGCTTCTCCAACATTACAGAAGAAAAACTCTCCATTCTACTCTCCAAATCTCATCTGACCACCTGTGCACTTGACCCAATCCCATCCCACCTCATCCCTAACCTCACCACAGTGTTTAGCCCAACCCTAACTCATCTCTTCAACCTATCACTAAACTCTGGTGTCTTCCCCTCTGCTCTTAAACATGCTACCATTACACCCATCCTAAAAAAGCCTTCACTTGACCCAACTTCCTTGTCCAGTTATCGCCCCATATCACTTCTTCCGTATGCCTCAAAGCTACTTGAACAACCTGTCCATTCAGAAATGTCCTCCCACCTCTCCTCCTGCTCCATCTTTGACCGCCTACAATCTGGCTTCCGACCCCACCACTCGACCGAAACTGCCCTTACCAAAGTCACCAATGACCTACTGACAGCCAAAACCAAGAAACAATACTCTGCCCTCCTTCTCCTTGACCTGTCCTCTGCCTTCGACACTGTTGACCACTCCATTCTGTTGCAAACTCTCTCATCTCTTGGCATCACTGACCTGGCCCTCTCTTGGATCACATCATACCTCACAGACCGGCCGTTTAGCGTCTCCAACTCCCGCACCACCTCATCGTCTCATTCCCTCTGTTGGTTTCCTGCAAGGCTCTGTCCTAGGACCCCTGCTCTTCTCTATCTACACTTTTGGCCTGGGACAGCTCATAGTCTCATGGCTTTCAGTATCACTCCTACGCTGAGGACACACAAATCTACCTCTCTGGCCCAGACATCACCACCTTACTATCAAGAATCCCACAATGTCTATCTTTTATATCATCCTTCTTCGCCTCTCGCTTTCTAAAACTTAACATGGATAAGACAGAATTCATAATCTTTCCCCCATCTTGTTCAACCCCCCCAACAGACCTATTTATCATGATCAATGGCTGCACACTCTCCGCAGTCAACAAAGCCCGCTGCCTTGAGTGACCTTGGATTCTGCCCTTTCCTTCCGACCGCACATCCAAGCTCTTTCCACCGCCTGCCGCCTCCAACTCAAAAAGCTCTCCCGCATCCGTGCTTTCCTTAACTTTGAATCTGCGAAAATGCTTGTACATGCCCTCATTATCTCCCGCCTAGACTACTGCAACATTCTCCTCTGTGGCCTTCCATCTAGCACTCTCGCACCCCTTCAATCTATCCTCAACTCTGCTGTCCGACTAATCCACCTCTCACCCTATTACTCCTCTGCCTCTCCCCTCTGCCAATCCCTTCACTGGCTCCCCATTGCCCAATGAATTCACTTCAAAGTACTAACAAATACAAACCGGATTCCAAAAAAGTTGGGACACTAAACAAATTGTGAATAAAAACTGAATGCAATGATGTGGAGATGGCAAATGTCAATATTTTATTTGTAATAGAACGCAGGTGACAGATCAAACGTTTAATCTGAGTAAATGTATCATTTTAAAGGAAAAATAAGTTGATTCAAATTTTCACGGTGTCAACAAATCCCCAAAAAGTTGGGACAAGTAGCAATAAGAGGCTGGAAAAAGTAAATTTGAGCATAACGAAAAGCTGGAAGACCATTTAACACTAATTAGGTCAATTGGCAACATGATTGGGTATAAAAAGAGCTTCTCAGAGTGGCAGTGTCTCTCAGAAGCCAAGATGGGTAGAGGATCACCAATTCCCACAATGTTGCGCAGAAAGATAGTGGAGCAATATCAGAAAGGTATTACCCAGCGAAAAATTGCAAAGACTTTGCATCTATCATCATCAACTGTGCATAACATCATCCGAAGATTCAGAGAATCTGGAACAATCTCTGTGCGTAAGGGTCAAGGCTGTAAAACCATACTGGATGCCCGTGATCTCCGGGCCCTTAAACGACACTGCACCACAAACAGGAATGCTACTGTAAAGGAAATCACAGAATGGGCTCAGGAATACTTCCAGAAACCATTGTCAGTGAACCCAATCCACCGTGCCATCCGCCGTTGCCAGCTGAAACTCTACAGTGCAAAGAAGAAGCCATTTCTAAGCCAGATCCACAAGCTCAGGCGTTTTCACTGGGCCAAGGATCATTTAAAATGGAGTGTGGCAAAATGGAAGACTGTTCTGTGGTCAGACGAGTCACGATTCGAAGTTCTTTTTGGAAATCTGGGACGCCATGTCATCTGGACCAAAGAGGACAAGGACAACCCAAGTTGTTATCAACGCTCAGTTCAGAAGCCTGCATCTCTGATGGTATGGGGTTGCATGAGTGCGTGTGGCATGGGCATCTTGCATGTCTGGAAAGGCACCATCAATGCCAAAAAATATATTCAGGTTCTAGAACAACATATGCTCCCATCCAGACGTCATCTCTTTCAGGGATAACCCTGCATTTTTCAACAAGATAATGCCAGACCACATTCTGCATCAATCACAACATCATGGCTGCGTAGGAGAAGGATCCGGGTACTGAAATGGCCAGTCTGCAGTCCAGATCTTTCACCTATAGAGAACATTTGGCGCATCATAAAGAGGAAGGTGCAACAAAGAAGGCCCAAGACGATTGAACAGTTAGAGGCCTGTATTAGACAAGAATGGGAGAGCATTCCTATTTCTAAACTTGAGAAACTGGTCTCCTCGGTCCCCAGACGTCTGTTGAGTGTTGTAAGAAGAAGGGGAGATGCCACACAGTGGTGAAAATGTCCTTTTCCCAACTTTTTGGGGATTTGTTGACACCATGAAATTCTGATTCAACATATTTTTCCCTTAAAATGGTACATTTTCTCAGTTTAAACTTTTGTTCCATTATTTATGTTCTATTCTGAATAAAATATTAGAAGTTGGCACCTCCACATCATTGCATTCAGTTTTTATTCACGATTTGTATAGTGTCCCAACTTTTTGGAAATCCGGTTTGTACATACAAGGCCGTCCATAACCTGTCCCCTCCCTACATCTCTGAGCTACTTTCCCGATACACCCCCACACGCACTCTCCTCTCCTTGCCTCTTCCCACAATTGACTCCAAGATTTCTCCCGTGCATCCCCCATACTCTGGCACTCGCTACCCCAACATATCAGACTCTCACCTACAGTGGAATCCTTCAAAAGAAACCTGAAAACCCACCTCTTCAGACAAGCCTACAACCAGTGACTCTGCTGCCTCTATACCGCCATGACAACTTAACCCGCACCTACTGTGTCCTTCTCCCATACCATGTAGATTGTAAGCCCTCACTCCTTCTGTACCAGTTTGTAACTCATCTTGTTTATGATTAGTGCAATTGTCTGTATTATGTATGGGCACCCTTTATAATATGTACAGCGCTATGGAATGAATGGCACTTTAATAAATAAATAATAATACACCAGAGAAGTCAAACGAACCAAGTCAGAAACCAAGAGAGCAGCAAGGTACCAGAGGAGCAAGCGGAGGATCATCAGGAGAAGCCGAAGTCAAAACCAGGAGGGAACGCCAAGACCAAGGGATAAGACAGATGGGTAGTCACAACACAAGCAGGAGACAAACAAACCAGGTAAGTATAATTGCAGGAAGGACCTCAATAACAGGCAATCTGTGGCCAGCAGATTGCCTGTTTAAATAGGGCACTAGTGGAGTCACATGACTCCTGAGTTCCAATACAGCCAAGCGCCGAGTGAGCTGCTCGGCACTCAGCCCTAGTTTGGTTACCACGGGAACGGGCAACGCCGGGCGTGCTGATGACACGGGTGCGCCCCAGACGTCCCCGCCTCCTGGAACCCGGCACAGAGTGCATTGTGACACATATGTTAATTTGTGTTTTGCTGTTTTTTCTATACCGCGCCCCCTGACTTCTGAGATGTGCGTCACATGATGGTCCTTGTCACACACTCAGCGTTCCTTGCACTCGACGTGTGATGATCACTTGGCATGCTCTGGAAACTATGGTCTGTATGAGCAGCGCCATCATGGATCACAACTAATAGGTAGGGCTCATTTTTCCTCTGATAACCTTCCTCCACCATTCTAAGTACCAGATTGGTTCAGGCAGGGTAAATATATGCCATCGAAAAGCGTGCTGGGGTGTCTTGTGGAGGTGCAGTTTGTCTGGGTCTGCACATTAGTATATATTGTGGATGTACCACATTGTGGTTTGCTTTTTTCATTTTTACGCTCTACATCCTGGCGTATTTGTTTATTTGTCACATGACCATGGCTTTGCATTTCCTTGTGGTTTTTAATGTCAATATCTTATATTTGTTGTTTTTAATATGTGTGAATTAATAAAGTTACCTTTAGATCTTAGTGTTTGTTGGTTTTGATTAACAAACACTGGCAGCATAGTGTAGTGCTGGGGTCCTAGGTTTAGATCCGACCAAGGACAACATCTTGTTGTGTGGAGTTTGTGTTTTCTTAGGTTTGCGTGGGTTTCCTCCAGGTACTCCATTTTCCTCCCACACTCCAAAGACATACTGAAAAGGAACTTAGATTGTGAGCCTCATTGGGGATAGCACGATGCTAATGTCTGTAAAGAGCTGCGGAATATAGTGGCGCTATATAAGTGTGCATAAAATAAAATCTAACCTGCGGTTACTTGTTTAGACATTTGGCTTCATTTAATAAGTCCAATCACACCAACAGACAAAATGGCGTCTTATAAGTCACACCTGTGCATATCAGAATGAATCTACTACACCAAATGAACTTAAACGCACAGCATTTAATATAAGTATTTTATTAGTCTCTCACAAATAATATTAAAATATCAGTAGTAGCAGCATATATGTAAATAATTAAATAGGACTACATAGGGCATGTAACAATAGTATTCATAATATGTAAAAAAAAAAAAAATTATAACAAAAGAAAGGCGTAGACTACTCATCCACCCCAAAAATAATGTAAACCTCTAGTAAGTAAAGTGCCTTAGTTAAAAAAAAAAGGATCCGTTTGCATTATTCTTTTCTAAAAAAGCGGATCCATCCTGACTTATATTGAAAGTCAATGGGGGACGGATCCGTTTTCAACTGCACCATATTGTGTCAGTGAAAACGGATCCGTCCCCATTGACTTACATTGTACATCCGGATGGATCAGTTTTGCTCTGCATCGCCAGGGGACACCAAAACGCTGCAAGCATCGTTTTGGTGTCCACATCCAGAGCGGAATGGAGGCGGAACGGAGCAAAACTGATGCATTCTGAACGGATCCTTATCCATTCAGAATGCATTGGGGCTGAACTGATCCGTTTTGAATCGTTTGTGAGATCCCTGAAACGGATCTCACAAACGGAATTCAAAACGCCAGCGTGAAAGTAGCTTTATAGTGGTACAGTATTGCTGCTGCTGCACAAAACAAAGAACGTGTCTCTCCCCATAACAACTTCTCCACATGTGCAGCACGCCAGACCTGCAGGGTATTGCGATAGTGAGGTCACGGTTATGGGCAATCGAGGGTTACTCACTTTTTAGAGGAGAACCCTGGGCAGGCATGCGGCAGTGAAGGAGAGGTAGACACAAGTTCCTCTGGGGGCACACTCCGTATGGATGGACCAGGCCTGATGGTGTGTGAGGTGCCCTGGATGTTGCAGGTATTTTGAGTGCCTGAGGCAAGGTCCCTTTAAGGATCGTGACGCCAGTGCCTGTAACGGTGGCACACCGATTTATAGGCGTAGTAATAGAGTACACCGGTGGTATGGTAAACCAAACGTTGCTTTACTTTGAAAAACAGTCCAACTTTGTACAGACAGTTGATAATGATGCAGTCCCTTATGTCACAAATGCCACAGCAGGTTTACTTCACAATATGGCAGGTATAAATCTTGCAAGATACATGGAGTGCAAACAGTTAATGCTTCGCAGAACTATGCTGCACTATCCCCTCAGCTATTGTAGCTGGCTGGATCCCAAGCCCCGGATTCCTAAATGCTGGCTTTAATCCTTGGTAAATAAATCTTCCTCCAGTATTGAACCTTGCTTTATATTAAAGTACCTCTGCCTCTCAGCTTACTTCTCTGAGCTAGTTGTTCTGTTCCTGCGGTAGGGGAAGCTGCATTTTTCTCCCAGGAGGTAGATTCTAGACTCTACTGAGCTAAGCTTAGACCCAGGAGCTTCAGGCTGACTATGTTCACTTCTAGCCACCTGGCATGAACTAACTCTCCCCTGTCTGGGCCTACCTATATATACCTAGTGCTCTCTAGCACCCTCTAGCGTCCAGGAGGCTAAACTACACCCTGACAGGCATGACACCCAGATAATACAGGGAAATGAACAGTAAACATTACATTAATGCAATAGATATATTAACCCTTGTGTAGTGCCCACCTTTACCTAGTAGGACACTACATACCCCCACGCTATGACGTTGCCGTCCTCGGCGCAGCATAAAGGGATCCGCCCAGCTGGAAACTGCAGCCTGAAAGAAAAAATGGAGAACAGGCATACACAGCAATCACCACATTAGCAATATAAATATAACAAACAGTTTCACTGGAAAGTGCGGTGAAAAGGGGCGTCATTCTCTTCTCTCAGGATAATGTAAGGGAACAGGGGACGCTGACCTGGTGCAGCGTATCAATAATACCAGGATAGTCCATAATAAAACAGTAGTAGTCCATAGAAAAATAT
This sequence comes from Bufo gargarizans, assembly GCF_014858855.1. Lineage (NCBI taxonomy): Eukaryota > Metazoa > Chordata > Amphibia > Anura > Bufonidae > Bufo > Bufo gargarizans. The sequence goes on along the minus strand of NC_058081.1, from coordinate 384,133,999 downwards.
AAACAGTTATAGGTTCTTGGAGGCTCAAAGAATAAATATGAGTCCGTACCCAGGTTTGTAAAGGGTTAAACAGGGGTTTCCCGTGAGGGGCTACCTGGGCCCATAATGTAGTCTCCAAATCTCACAGGTGGGTGCCCCATAGTGGACCGTGTGGACCTCCTTACAGAGGTTCTTCCTGCCTGGACTCAGGAGGGTGAGAGGAACTCATCGGTTCAGGAGCTACTTCAGGAGCTCTCTGGGACAGGTTGTCCTGGGTTGAGAACTAGCAGGAACTGGAGCTGGTACCACCAAGTTCAACCAGGGTGTGAGAAACCAATGAAGTGGGTCCTTGTCATGTATCAGGTTCTCAACAGCCTGCATAGGGTCAACAGGTGGAGCTGGCAATTCGGGTTCAGGAGACTCCGGCTCAATGTCCTCTGCTGCCAGTTCTCCTTCTATACAAGGCTTTAAACGATTTCTATGTACAACTTGAGAACCTTTACCTTCTCTGGAAATTTGGTAAATATGAGCTTCAGCATTAGGAATGGCAGAAATGACATAGGGAATCCTTTCCCATTTACTGTCCTATTTGCTGGTTTGATGGTTGTTCTTAAAACACACCTTGTCTCCTAGAGCTAGGGGTTCCGCATGGGCAGCCTGGTCATAGTCTCTTTGTTGTCCTTCCCGAGCATTCTCCATGCGTTCCTGAACGATCTCTTTGGCATTGAGGAGATGTCTTTGGTGCTCCACTACCCAATCAGTCTTTGGTAGTGGGTTAATGACATCCGGCACTTGCACATCTAGGGAGTGATCCGCAGGCAACCTCCCTTGTCGGCCAAACATCAGATAGAAAGGTGTGTAACCGGTGGAACAATGAATTGTGTTGTTATAGGTATACATGAGTTGTGGCAACAGAGTAGGCCAATCACCCCTTGTCTCAGGGGGTACTGCTCTCAGCATTTCAATGAGAGTTTGATTGATCTTTTCACAGAGTCCGTTACCTTGCTGATGGTAGGCAGTGCTCCGGACCTTCTGGCAATTATGCAGCAGGCACATCTCCTGGAACAGCTGTGACTCAAACGCAGACCCTTGATCAGTGAGGATTCTCTCTGGGCAGCCGTAGGGCAGAAGGAAATGCTTCCAGAACGCCTCTGCTGTAGTCTTAGCTGTCAGGTCTTTCATAGGCACTGCTACGACAAACTTAGTGAAGTGATCAATAATAGTCATGGCATAAGTATACCCTGTGCGACTCGGCTTCAACTTCACATGATCAATAGCAACAAGTTCTAAAGGAGTTTTACTTACGATAAGATGGAGAGGCGCCCTCTGGTCATGGCGTTCAGTTCGCCCCACAGCACAGGCAGGGCATTCTCGGCACCATTTCTCAATATCTTCTCTCATCCCAATCCAATAGAATCTTCTGCGAATGGTGGCCTCAGTCTTCTGCACGCTGAAGTGTCCTGACTGGTTGTGATACATTTCTAACACCAGACTGGCATCTCGACGTGGTATGAGGATTTAATATATCCTATCACAGGACACTGGATCCAGACTCCTTCTGAGCAACAGGCCTCTTTGAAGGAATAGTTGGTTCTGGGTCTGCACTCTTCCTGCAGATTCTCTCAGGGGTTTTCCCACTGGTAAGGAAGTCAAGCAGTTCACCGAGGACTCTACTTTCAGACTGGAGCTTAATCCACCTTTCTTGGTCGCCTCTGGACTCAGGAATATCCGATGAGGGAGGATCAGCAGCAGAAAGGTTTTCAGTGCGGATATTATCCTGCTGGGCAAATTTATTGTAGAACGCTGGCATTTCCACTTCTTCCCAGGCATCCTTTGGTTCATCTGGGGCCTCTGTATTGGGAAGCTTCACAGTAAAGTCATAGTTGGCAAGGCGGGAGGCCCATCTTTGCTCCAGAGCCCCTAATTTGGCTGTATTTAGATGCGATGGGGGTTATTGTCCGTGAAGGCAACAAATGGTGTGGCAGCGAGATAGTCTTTGAACTTTTCGGTCACAGCCCACACTAAGGCAAGAAACTCCAGCTTGAAGGAACTGTAGTTCTGGTCGTTCTTCTCAGCTCCCTTCAGGGATCTGCTGGCGTAGGCGATTACCCTCTCTTTGTTATCTTGCACTAGAGCCAACACAGCCCCCAGGCCTCTTTTACTGGCATCTGTGTAGAGGTGGAACGGCTTCTGATAATCTGGGTAACCCAGAACAGGGGGTTCAGTCAGCTTCTTCTTTAGGAGCTGAAAGGCAATTTCCCGTTCTTCGTTCCATTCAACAGGAATAGGAGTTTTTGGGCTCTTCTTTATTTGTGTGAAATGCGGGATGAAACGCCTGTAATACCCTGCAAAACGGAGAAAACTTCTCACCTCTTTCACGGTGGTAGGAGTAGGCCAATTGCGGACAACAGCAAGTTTATCAGGATCAGGCTGTACTCCTTCGGCACTGACAACGTGCCCTAGGAATTTTACCGCTGGTTTCAGCAGGTGGCACTTGGATGGCTTGATTTTGAGGCCATATTTAGCAAGAACTTGAAACACTTCAGCCAGGTGTTTTAAATGGTCCTCATATGTCTTGGAGTATATAATGATGTCATCCAGGTATAGTAGTACAGTCTCAAAATTTCTATGGCCTAAACAATGCTCCATCAGCCGCTGGAACGTCCCTGGAGCGTTACACAGTCCAAACGGCATATAATTAAATTCAAACAGGCCCATAGGTGTAGTGAAAGCAGTCCATTCTCGATCTTCTGGGCCCATGGGTACTTGCCAGTACCCACTAGTTAAATCCAAGGTAGAGAAATAGGCTGATGACCCCAGGACAGTCAAGGACTCCTCAATGCGTGGCAATGGATATGCATCTTTGTGGGTGATTTGATTAATTTTTCTTTAGTCCACGCAGAACCTTATGCTGCCATCTTTTTTTCGGACAAGAACTAGGGGCGCAGCCCAGGGACTATGACTGTCCCGGATTATTTTAGAGTCTTTCATCTTTCGTATCATCTCTTTCACAGACTGATAGGTAGTAGGCGGTATGGGCCTGTGTCTCTCCTTGATAGGAGGATGAGAGCCAGTAGGTATGGTGTGTTTAATTACACTGACCTCTCCGTAGTCCGTGGAGTGCTTGCTGAAGGCCTTGTGATGCTCTTTCACCAGATTCAGAACTCCCTCTATTTGCTCCTTCAGGGTGGATTCGTTCCCCACATGAAGTTCTTCCCACCAGGATGTTGTAGGGGCGCTGGCGGTGGTGCTGCTGCTCTGGGTGGTCTGGAACGCCTCCGTGGCAGGCAGACGGATCACATCCTGGAAAGACACCTGGAAAAGCTGAGCAACGGGCCAGTGTTTAAAAAGAGTAACGGGGTGATCACCAAAGTTAATTAAACGGACAGGCACTTTACCTTGAGACACGGTCACCAGACTCTTGGCTGTCCGTACGAAGGGATGATTCTCAATTTGAATAGGTTCCACTAAGGCTTGATAGTCCTGGCCCTGAACCCCTAACACCGCACGGCACCACAGGATCATCTAGGAATTTGGAGGCAGAATTACTGGCTGGTTATCTCGGATCTGGACAGTACAAATTTCTCCTTTTTTGTTGGCGAACCTTTGTTGAGCACACAGCACGCTGATAGTCTTTTGAATGACTCTTCTGGAAGCAGGCGAGGCTGAAGATGTAGTTTGATTCAATGCATCAAGCACTTCGGAGTAACAATTTTTAAGGACATTAGTCCCTAGGATCACAGGGTGTCCTCCTTTATCTCCTGCTTGTACCACAATCACGCCTTGCTGTGGTAAGGTGGCTTCTCCCACCTGAAGAGTAGGTTCCCAATACCCATGGACTTTCACTGGCTTACCGTTGCTGGCAATGATATCTAGCCAGGACTCTGGTGGCTGGGTGAGGAGACTTGGATCCCAGAACTTGTCAAAGGCAGGTCGTTGAATGGTGGTGACCTGTGACTCAGTATCCAGCAGGGCTTCAAAAGGTATCCCGTTGATACATATTTAAATTTTTGGACAGGATCCTACATATTTAGGCATCCAGCTTGGATCCTTTGGACCTACTGTTCTACCTCCCGAGGGGCAGTCCTCTGCCTCAGGGGTTGCCCGTTTAACTGCCAGCACGTTGATTCAGTATGTCCATATTTCTTACAATAGTGGCAGACAATGCTTTCTACTTCTAGACCCGTAACTCGGTCGCCCATCAGGTTCTTTTGGATATACATCCCTATATGCAGGTGGGAGTCTTGGAGGAAAAGGGCCTTCATCTTCCAGTAACAATGGTCTCTCCCACTCCTCTATTTTATTGCATAAGTTCTCTAAGCTTAGAGTGAGATAGTTCACTTGCTCCATTAGTGCTGCCACTACATCCGTGACTGGAGCCTGAGTGGCCTGACTGACTCCAGCGGGCCCCATATTGACAGTCTTTGGCTGACAAGCCTGAGGTTCAGGGGAGGCTGCTGGCCCTGCGGCAGGGTTCTATTCTAGTATACTGATGGCCAATTCTTTAAAGTCCAAAAATGTACAATGGGGGTGTTGAGCTGACAACATCCGCAGCTGGCCCTTTAAATGCTCAGTGCTTATACCCACAAAGAACTGTTCTCTAAGAGTCCTGTCCTGGTCCTCAGCCTCTTTGGGATCCACCTGGACCACAGCCCTCAGGGTCTCTTGCAAGGACAGAGCAAAATCGTGGAGCGACTCCCCAGGCTGCTGCTTTCTGCTGAAGAATCGCATTTTAACTTCAGACACCGTTCTGGCCTCAAAAGTGGTGCCGAGGCGATCAAAAATCTGCTCCAGGCTACTCTTTTCAGAACGGGGCCATGACATGACTTCCCTGCGGGACTTCCCTAACTGAGCTAGGAGGATCTCCATTTGTTGTTCAGCAGATATAGGGTACAGCCGGAACAAGGCCAGTATCTGGTCTCTGAAGTTCTTTAATTTATGGGCTTCCCCTGAATATCGTGGGAACCAGGGGGCCCCAAAATAATACGGCATGGTTAGTTGCATCAGGCTTGATGCTGCCGCGGCGGCAGGTGCCCTATTGTCGGTTGCGGGCACTTCAGAAGGCACGACTGGGGCCACCTGCCCTGTTTCTTCGGGTGCGGACATAGCGCTACTAGATGGGTATGGCCCTTTAAATGACAGCGGAGCGGAACGGAGCGAGAATGTCAGGTTTTTTTTTCTGGTTGGGTCTCTGGTAGCTAGTGGGGAACCCTCTCCGGTACCCTGGCAGGAGTCGGGGATGCTCAGGTATAGTAATCAGAAGGGGGCCAGTGAAGGGTAAAGTTAGTACTTACTCCGGCGGTGCTCGCTCCAAGTATCGCGAGATGCGTGGCTACGTCGGATGGGAGTCCCACGCACAGCGTCAGCAGGTAGGCGCGGCTTTTTGCAGCTCCGGGATTCAGGTAGGCGGTACCTTTTTCCCGACAGGGCGGCGTATTTTCTCCTTGCAGGCTGGGCGGCAACTTCACCTTGTCCTTTTTCGCGCCAAACGGGCACAACGAGGCGCACTTGTAATCCAGTCAGGTTAAGCGGCCATCTTTGAGCAACTCGCTGTCTATTCACTGACAGCAAGCCGTGGCTTAAGCAAACAGCAAACAGTCCATGCGATATAATCTTCACACCGCAAATTATTACAGTTCTTTTTGGCCCAGCAATTTTCAAATAAACAATTAGGGCTTGTCACTTTAAAGGGACTCTGTCACCACTTTCTAACCCCCACTTTTAAAACTATAGTTCTGTCCATGGAGCCCCTGTGATTACAATGGTGGTGTTATATGTGAAATCCGCAGGCTCGTTTTGATAAAAAAAGCTTTTATCTTACCTGTCAGTCATGAGGATAAGGTGCCCAGGGCGTTTCTCCTGGTCTGAACATGCCGCCAGCCGCCGCCGCCGTTGGTGCCCAGCTCCTCCTCTGCCTTGAATTTGCGCCGCCTGAATGTCCAGAAATACGCCTCCGGCTCTCCCTCAGTCCCCCCTCCTTCTTTTCTAAGATCCCGCGCGTGCGGCAGTGTTCGCGTTATCGGGAGGTTGAGCGAAGTGCGCATGCGCATGCGCACTTCGCTCAATGAGGCTGAATCGTAAAGTCTGCACGGGCGCATCAGGCACAGGCCTGTGCGCACGCGCGAAATTTTGGAAAAGGAGGGGGGACTGAGGGAGAGCCGGAGGCGTATTTCTGGACATTCAGGCGGCGCAAATTCAAGGCAGAGGAGGAGCTGGGCACCAACGGCGGCGGCATGTTCAGACCGGGAGAAACGCCCTGGGCACCTTATCCTCATGACTGACAGGTAAGATAAAAGCTTTTTTTATCAAAACGAGCCTGCGGATTTCACATATAACACCACCATTGTAATCACAGGGGCTCCATGGACAGAACTATAGTTTTAAAAGTGGGGGTTAGAAAGTGGTGACAGAGTCCCTTTAAGGCATATAATGGCACACAGTCTTTATATTCCACAATGGTGCAGAAATAATCTGTAAATCCTGTTTGTGATGCCAATTTATGCAGCACGCCAGACCTGCAAGGTATTGCGATAGTGAGGTCACGGTTATGGGCAATCAAGGGTTACTCACTTTTTAGAGGAGAACCCTGGGCAGGCATGCGGCAGTGAAGGAGAGGTAGACACAAGTTCCTCTGGGGCACACTCCGTATGGAGGGACCAGGCCTGATGGTGTTGGATGTTGCAGGTATTTTGAGTGCCTGAGGCAAGGTCCCTTTAAGGATCGTGACGCCAGTGTCTGTAACGGTGGCACACCGATTTATAGAAGTAGTAATAGAGTACACGGGTGGTATGGTAAACCAAACGTATGGTAAACAGTTGATAATGATGCAGTCCCTTATGTCACAAATGCCACAGCAGGTTTACTTCACAATATGGCAGGTATAAATCTTGCAAGATACATGGAGGGCAAACAGTTAATGCTTCGCAGAACTATGCTGCGCTATCCCCTCAGCTATTCTAGCTGGCTGGATCCCAAGGCCCGGATGCCTAATTGCTGGCTTGAATCCTTGTTATTAAATCTTCCTCCAGTATTGACTCTTGCTTTATATTAAAGTACCTCTGCCTCTCAGCTTAATTCTCTGAGCTGGTTGTTCTGTTCCTGCGGTAGGGGAAGCTGCAGGTTTCTCCCAGGAGGTAGATTCTTCTTCTGGGGTGACTCTACTAAGCTAAACTTAGACTCAGGAGCTTCACGCTGACTATGTTCACTTCTAGCCACCTGGCATGAACTAACTCTCCCCTGTCTGGGCCTACCTATATATACCTAGTGCTCTCTAGCTCCCTCTAGCGTCCAGGAGGCTAAACTACACCCTGACAGGCCTGACACCCAGATAATACAGGGAAATGAACAGTAAACATTACATTAATGCAATAGACATATTAACCCTTGTGTAGTGCCCACCTTTACCTAGTGGGACACTACACATGTAAATGGTGGAATGCACCTTGCTGCACAATGAGAAATCTAAGGAGCAGGCTACACTCTCCACCTCATGAGAATGCAAGGCAGCTATGGCTTTTTTGAGAACTAATGGTGGCTAAGTATGTTCCATCGAGCTGAGTGCACACCATCAGTTCACTGCACCTCTACATAACTCAGATCCACATCCCAGTATAGGGGTTTACTAAGGACCCCCTCAGTACCTTCCCACTCCCCTACTAACCTTCTACTTTATATTTATAATTTATTAAACCTCTTACTGCAGGTATTGGTGTTTTCTACACAGAAATTCCATTATGGATGCCTGATAATGGAACCGAGGAAGAAAAGGAGAAACAATAGCTGAAGATGTTGACGGTGATGATGATGATGACAATCTGGCCTGGCTACAAGAATTATGAACGAGGAAGAAGGAGGAGGATAGTCTTGTTAACACTGCTGGCCAGTTCAAGGAGATCAGGATGAATCAGTGATAGGTGGGGAACAAGGGGTAGTCACCTACCCCCAGTGTCACACCGGTCACTATAAAAAATAAATAAAAAAAAAGGATGCGGTTGAGCGCCAAATTCCCAAATGACAAGGTGTAGGTGGGCGGTGGTACAGGTAGTCGTTATTAGTATCGAAAAAATCACCCAAGTTAAGGTGCTGTGGGCTGATAGGTAGCGCACAGTGGTGGGTAGGTGAATGGTACAGGAATAAGATGACGTTTAACAGTAGTATTAGGTAAACTCTTAAAAACCTGAAAATCAATCACATATACATGCATAAAAATGGAGTGAATTCTTTAGAATCGTTAAAAACATATAATGGTAAAAATAAAGATAAAATTAAAACAATGTTAAAAATCCACTCACTTACAGCGACTGACCAGTGCTGGAGATGCCTTGAAGACAAGGGGACATTTTTCCACATTTGGTGGTCCTGTCCCGTGATTAACAGATGGTGGAAGACCATATTCGACTTAATTAACTTGATATGTCAGACGAATGTTCAGATCTCCCCCTCACTAGCTCTACTCAATATAGTTGTCCAAGCAGCACCCCCTCACCCCACCTTTCTCTTCAGACAGCTACTGATTGCTGCTCGTCTGTTAGTGCCTAAATATTGGCTATCAACCGCAGTTCCATCCGTAGAACAATGGAAACTGAAGGTAGATCAATTATTCAGGTTCGAGGAAATCTCCTCCTGGGAAGCACGCACCCACATCATGTTCACTAAACAGTGGAAGTTGTGGGCTGAACATAGACACCCACAACCTTCCCCTTAACGGTGACATAGATCTGTAGTCCTACTCTGATACAACGATCACTGTCAAAGTTTAACATGCCCTCATCTGAGACTTGCTATACGATATATTGTATTTGAGATCAGTTCCTTACTGAATGCCTGTGAACATATGAGTTACCTGACTATGCCTTTTATTCATACTTGCATGGATTGTATTCAGATGCTCAAATTTACGTCATGCTCGACGTATGAGATGCCTACAATGTACCTTGTTACGTTACTTTTTACAAATAAAAATTATATAAAAAAAAAAAAAAAAATCCCATATCAAAACACCTGTGAAAAATAAAAAGGTTTAAATATGTTTCTAAAAAAAAAAAAAAAAAAAAAAAAAAAAAAAAATCCACTCACTTCACAGGGGGGGTTGCCAACAGGATGACCTTGAGGCACCTGTGGCAAGTAACCCCCCCTAAGCCGGGATCGCGTGTAGGTTTGTTAGAGGTTGACGTCTACAACCTGGGTGTACAGCCTGGTTGGTAGAGCAGCAGACAAATCCAAGGTTACGTAATCAATCCTCTTTAATGGTTCAAAATAAGGCTCAACGCGTTTCAGGGGTCATAGTACCCCCTTCATCAGGAGCAGTATATACAATAGACATGATGCATAGGCTTTAAATACATGTGGGTGTGCCGTTTTGGCGCCAAAAGTAAGTGGGTGGAGTTACAGGGAGTGACATCATCGATTCTTTTATTTTTTATTTATTTATTTATAAAAAAACAGAGAAAACAGCCTTTTAGTATAATGAAAGAAATCCTCAATGGTGAGGATAGTGCTAAGTGTGGGACTATCTTTCTTGATGACAGCCTTTTCTATAAAAATTGGCTGGACATCAGCAACAGCTGTTCAGTTAAATTAATGAGGATTCTGATCAGTAAACGTAAACAGATATGTACAGCGTTAGCCACTAAACTAAAACACCTCCTGCACACAAGCCACAACAAACCGCATCAATCCTGCCCATCACCCCCACTACCCCAAAAAGAAAAAAATGTTAAGAATGTTCGAATACAACGAGGTCTTGAATAAATGCAAAAAACTTGTGAGAGATGTGGCAGACCTTAAAGAAAATAGGACGAGGGCCTGGGAAAGGAAAAGAATACCTACCCACTATCCCCCCCATACCCATCGTAACAACGCCAATGATGATGGTAATAAATATAAAAACAAGCCCACCCGCCACCAGACATCACCTTTTACAAGTAGCCCAGTAGGCCATATCACCTCCAGGACCATATACAACAGTAAGATCAATTCATGCCCGAAAGCTCATTCAAACGCAAGTACCACCAAACCAAAAACAACAGAGGTTCATCCCAAGTCTAATCCACGTAGGACCACCAATGAAGGTCCCGAAACAAAAAACCTAAATAATATGACAAATTCCCACAGAAATCAAAAACAAAAGGGACTTAGACATACTGCAGCTTTAGATCGTGTCAACTCAAAAACACCCCTAGCCACTAACAAATCCATGCCTTTCAGGTCGACCTGTGAAAATCCCCCCAAACCAGACCCAGCTGCCCACGAACGGTTCTCTAATAAAACCACGTTACCGTCATTAATGGATGTTCCAACTAGCAGCTATACCAACCAACATCTTGTGAAAGAATGTGATAACCCCCCGAGCACCACCTCGCCACCACCCACTTCCCAATCCAGACCCACCTCAATCAACCTGTCCAACATCTCCACTTACCCAGTTTCCCCACCCAGTCCGGTCGATTTCCTTGCCCTACCCACCAACCTGACTGAGAACTCTTTTTTAGAGCAGGTTTCTCCTACCCCGCACAGAGGACCACCGGCCCCTCCACCCAGACAAGTACTCACCAGTTTTTTAGCACTAAGTCCCCTCCTGCGTCCAGCCGACTTCCCCCAGTTAAGTACACCAACCACATCACAGTCTCTAAAGATAACCCACTTCTACACCCCAGTGTCCAGTATAAAAAAGAAAAGGCCAAACATAGACCTAGAGGATGTAGGGGAAGTGGAAAACAACGCTCCACTAAAAAAATGCAAAAAACTAAAACAGAAACAACCAACCTAACTAACATAACACCTACGGAAACCATTCAAAACCCCATTGAACTAGAAAGAAAAATGGGAATCTTTAATCTTTCCAAATACATCTTAGGGAGAAAAGAAATTACTCAGTAAAGGCCTCTCCTTCTGCCCTACGAACCAACCGAACCTATTTGAATTGTTTGTAGACCTAAATCAGTTTGCCAGAAAACTCACTCTCCACTGACATTTTACCATAAGAAAACTTACCCAGAGACCAGATAGCAGTGCTTCGTCAGTCACCCTACCTGCTCCTCTACCCATTTTTGCACCCAAAAATACCAATGCAGACACTTACATCTCTAAGGATTACTCCACTGATGCACCTGATTTGGGTGAAAATGAGCTAAACATGTCAAACACTTATCCACCACATGACTACTTAAAGGCTACGGCTATCCCCCCACCGCCGACACCAGTTCTGTCAAATGTTAAAATCAAATCAGGCTTTTATCCCCTCGAAAGCAAAGGCCCCCATATAGAGAGCTTTTTTAATTCAGTACTGTCAGATTTCAAAGACTGCTTCTCAATCCCACCCAGCTTTCCCCGGAAAAGTAATTTGAGCCTAGACCATTCTAGAGCTCTCAAAACTCTCACAAACAATAAAAATATCGTCATTAAAAGTGCCGACAAAGGAGGGGGAATCGTTATCATGGACTCATCCTACTACTTAGCAGAATCACTACGAATCCTCGCAGACAAGGAATATTACCAAATTTTATCATCTGACCCTACCAATAACTATAAAAAAAAAAATGATATCTCTAGTGGATGATGGTTTTCGGTCAGGTATCATTAGCAAAAAAGAAAGAACCTTCCTCAAAACGCCACACCCATCCACAGCACGTTTTTATTTTTTACCCAAAATACATAAGTAACTAACGAACCCCCCAGGAAGACCGATTATCTCTGGTATCGGATCACTTACCTCTAATCTGTCCGACTATGTGGACAGTATCCTACAGAAATACGTCCTGCAATTACCCTCATATCTACGTGACACTTCCCATCTTATTAGTACCTTAGAGACTTTTGAATGGAGAGATACCTACTATTGGGTGACACTAGATGTCAACTCCCTCTACAGCAATATCACCCACTCTCTCGGCATCCTCGCTGTAGACAAAACCCTCTGTCAAGACCACCAACTACCCTACACACAACGAACCTTCATCATAGACTCCATCAACTTCATCCTCCACCATAACTATTTTACATTCCAGGACACCATATATCAACAATGCAAAGGAACGGCCATGGGGACCAAGTTTGCCCCAGCCTATGCCAATCTGTTCATAGGGGTATTCGAAGAACTACATGGCCTCATCACCCATCCCAACATAAAATTCTACAAGAGGTACATAGACGACATCATCTTAATCTGGGAAGGGAACCCTGATGTTCTAACAGGTCATATCAACCACATCAATACCAATGGCGGTAATATCAGGTTTACATTCGAGACACACCCTACAGAAGCAACTTTTTTAGATCTAGACCTTTCAATCACAAATAACAAAATATCAACTAGAACACACTTTAAGAAAGTAGACACGAACAGTTATTTAGACTTCAAGAGCTGCCATCACAAGAAATGGCTAAACAATATACCATATAGCCAGATGCGCAGAATTCGCAGGAACTGCTCCAATGACACGGTCTGTAGGGAACAACTAGCCATCTTGAAGAAACGTTTCTATGACAAAGGGTACCCAAGAGCCCTAGGAACATCCCAAAAAGATAGTCTCAGTGGCAAAAATAAGAACAATCAAAATAAAAATCTAGTTACAGATAATATCCAATCCAATCTTCATTTCATCACACGTTACAACTCCAGACATGTGGATATTAGAAAATTAATGAATAAACATTGGAACATTTTACTAAAAGACCCCATCATAGGCAAGACTATTCCAAAAACGTCTAATTTAATTTTCAAACGTGCCCAGACTTTGAAAAATATTTTGGCCCCTTCGTGCCCCAAACTTGAGACTAACCCAGGAGGTTCCAAATCTGGTCCAAACAAGAGCCTACGGAAAACAGGTTCACACAAATGCGGAATAAAAAGATGCATGTGCTGTGACATTATAAATTGCTGCGGCGAACGGGTTATTTTACCTCACCCTATGAAACCAATTAACATACACCACCCAATGAATTGCAGCACTACAAATGTGGTCTACCTACTACAATGCCCCTGCAACCTCTTGTACATCGGCCGCACTACCCAATCCCTGAAAGAACGTATGAATGAGCATCGTTCGAATATAATACGCAAAGTTTGCACACACAGCGTATCCCGACACTATGCTTCCCACCACGAAGGTGACCCCACATCTCTGTCAGTCACTCCATTAGAATGGGTTCCCCAATCATTCCAAACACTATGCAGAAAAGAAATGTTCTGGATATTTAAGTTAAACACCCTCATCCCTTTCGGCCTCAACGAATCCCTTGAATATACCAACTACTAAACCACCAGTCCCCCACTTAGGTCATGATTCATTTACATTCAACACACCCACCACATGCCATCTTCATGAAATGTTTAGAGGAATTCTTTGGAGTAAGCCTTTTAAGGAAAAGAGGAAAATAGACACGTGTATCCATTTATTTATCATTTTATCTTGTATTATGATCACTATGTAATTATACCACTATCATTTACTCATCAACCATCATTGTACTCTAGTCGGTGTTAAATAGATATTGCTCAGCAGAAGTCTATATCTTCCACTTAGATACCAACACTAAATAGTCTATATGATCCTAACGTTGATACCCATTTAGTCCTCTACATTTTTATTAATATTATTATTACCAGCCTTTTATCACTCCACATGATATATCCTTGCCAGCTGCATACAGGGAAAATTTAGTGTTTTATTTCCATTTGCTGCTACATTACCTGTCTTTTTAAAATCCAGCTATATACAAGGAAAATTTAGTCTTTTATCTCTCCATTTGCTGCTACATTACCAGTAAAAAAAAAAAAAGTAAAAAAAAAATCATTTTTTAAATTGCATTAACTGTTGTACCACCTAGTACTCCTACTTACATTTGTATGTTCATGCCTTTTTTTATTTCCAAGCATTCCACTTTTTCACACCCTACATTATTCACAAATATCCCATTCCCCCTAACCGCTAGGTGAAACGCAGAACACTCTGACATCTGCGTTCCACCGAATTGACCTCCCACCACGATTGCCGGCACTTCCGGATCCAGGTGACATCCTGCCCGACGAGGCGAATCCCTATGCGCTACACAGGCCTCCTTCTTTTACGCGGTGGAACGCATACTGCGTTCCACCGACTCCAACTGCAGCCACATCCGGCGTTGCACGAGGTGGAACACATATTGCGTTCCACCTACTCCAATTACAACCACTTCCGGTCGCGGCCTGCCCCGTCCCGGATACAGGTCTGGTGGAACGCATGTTGCGTTCCACTGACTCCACCTCCGGTCGCACGGCAGGCGACTGAGAAACAAGCATAAAGATAGCTCCTTACAATCTTTTATTGTCACAGACACTTAGTCCCACACTTAGCACTATCCTCACCATTGAGGATTTCTTTCATTATACTAAAAGGCTGTCTTCTCTGTTTTTTATAAATAAAAATAATCGATGATGTCACTCCCTGTAACTCCACCCACTTACTTTTGGCGCCAAAACGGCACACCCACATGTATTTAAAGCCTATGCATCATGTCTATTGTATATACTGCTCCTGATGAAGGGGGTACTATGACCCCTGAAACGCGTTGAGCCTTATTTTAAACCATTAAAGAGGATTGATTACGTACCCTTGGATTTGTCTGCTGCTCTACCAACCAGGCTGTACACCCAGGTCGTAGACGTCAACCTCTAACAAACCTACACGCTATCCCAGCTTAGGGGGGTTACTTGCCACAGGTGCCTCAAGGTCATCCTGTTGGCAACCCCCCTGTGAAGTGAGTGGATTTTTAACATTGTTTTAATTTTATCTTTATTTTTACCATTATATGTTTTTAACGATTCTAAAGAATTCACTCCATTTTTATGCATGTATATGTGATTGATTTTCAGGTTTTTAAGAGTTTACCTAATACTACTGTTAAATGTCATCTTATTCCTGTACCATTCACCTACCCACCACTGTGCGCTACCTATCAGCTCACAGCACCTGAACTTGGGTGATTTTTTTGATACTAATAACGACTACCTGTACCACCGCCCACCTACACCTTGTCATTTGGGAATTTGGCGCTCAACCGCATCTTTTTTTTTTTTTTTTTTTTTTTTTTTTTTTATAGTGACCGGTGTGACACTGGGGGTAGGTGACTACCCCTTGTTCCCCACCTATCACTGATTCATCCTGATTTCTTTGTGGTGTCTAGTTTTGTTTTCTACACCAGAGCTGCCTTCCCATCCTACTGTTTCCCTTCTTCCCAATCCCTCTTCCCAAGCACAGTCCCGTGTCGCTTTAGGATAATCTCCTTTTTCTTCTCTTTTTTTTCCACTTCTGCTCCAGTTCAAGGAGAGGCATAGTTTCTACATTTGTGCCTAACCTGACACGTCTAAGGCTACTTTCACATCTGCGTTTTTGCCGGATCCGCAGGGGATTGGCAAAAACGCTTCCACTACAACAGTCTGCATCTGCTATGAATGGATACGGTTGTATCATCTGTAAATGAACAAGACGGATCCGCCACTAAAACCATTGTAAGTCATGGGCGCCGGAACAATTTTCTTTAACGTCCGGGAAAACAGATCGGGCACTATTGACTTACATTGTGTTTCATGCCGGATCCGTCTTGATCAGTATCCCATGAAGCATACAAAAATGCTGCTTGCAGAGTTTTTCTGTCTGGCATGGGAATGCAACCAAAAGGAATGGAATGCATTCAGGTGCACTCCATTCCGTTTAGTTTTGTCCCCATTGACAATGAATAGGGACAAAGCTGAACCTTTTTTCTCCAGTTTTGAGATCCTATGACAGATCTCAATACCGGAAAAGGAAGACGCAAATGTGAAAGTAAAGAAAAGAAAATATTCACTTAACCGGGGTCAATACCAGTCAATAAAGTGTCCGTAATATGGCACCCATAAGTATTGAAAATATAACATAAAGTTGTGGGGTAACCTGAAAAAGCAACTTTTAATAGTCAATAGTAAAATAATAGACCCCAAAAAAGTTGTCAAGTTAAAACATGCATGCATCAGTAATCACGCACCACCAAATCATGAGAAGTAAAGGCAAATGTAAGATATACACACTTGCTGAGAGGGTGAGTTTTAGAAACACAGGGATATAGTTTAAGAGGGAGACAGATGCTGGGTCTCTTCCCCTATATCTCCCTATGTTCTAACTCAAATTGGAACCCTCACTATATGTACTGGGTGTCAGTGACGGAAGTGAATGCCCGTTCTGGCGTTCTTTAAACCAGCACAAGTTTGAGTGAGTCCATCCATCAAATCACATGATCTGTCACGCGGGCCGTGACGTGGATAGTCCTGCCAGGAGAGGAGTGTAGCCAACCATGGACACCGAACACATAGAAGTATCTGCTTAAAGAAAATGCTATATTGATAATTTCTTGTTCACTTCAGTTAACCGGGAAGCGACTTGGATTCTTGTACTGCCTGACTATTTTTAGTACTTTTTGGTGATACCGATCACCTGATGATCTGGCTGAGTGCCAGTAAAACGCATTGGGACGTTTCTGTTTGAGTACTTTTTGTGTGTACCCTGGTGTGTGTCGCCTTTTTGTTCTGACAAAGCTGGGCAGTCATCGCTACTGCAATTAAGGGACACACAGCTGACAGACAGAGAATATTTGTTGTGCAGGCACCGTGGAGAATATACATTTTGAACAATTTTTCAGGGTACTTTCACACTTTTCCGGTATTGAGTTCTGTCCTAGGGACTCAATACCGGAAAAAAAATGATCAGTTTTATCCTAATGCAGGAGAGCAATCCGTTCAGTATGCATCAGGATGTCCTTCAGTTCAGTCACTGTACAGCATGCTGTGGTATTTTCTCCGTCCAAAATTCCGGAACACTTGCTGGAATGCCAGATCCGGCATTATTTTACTTTGAAATGCATTAATGCCGTATCCGGCCCCAAGTGATCCAGAAAAACAGATCCGGTTTTGCAGTCTGTGCATGCGCAGACCTATAAAAATGTGAAAAAGCCGGAGAGACGGATCCGGTATTGCAACGCATTTGTGAGACGAATCAGCATCTGGATCCGTCTACAAATGGTGGCCGTCAACAGAACTGTGTGCCGGAATCCAGCAACACAAGTGTGAAAGTACCCTTAGAAAAATAAATAAAATCCACTACAGTATAAGATAGCTCAGGTACACAGGTGTAAAGCAATGTTTACATTGCTGTATTTGTGCAGGGGGAGGCGGGGCCACATAGGGTTAAAAAGGCAGCAGCCGACACCTGCTGCACGTTCGCTCCTCCGCTGGCACGTCTGACGTCTGGGGTCATCAGTGAGGCAGAGGCACTTCCGGGTCGTTTCTTCACAGGCTGGGCAGTGTGAACGGTCGCAGCGTCGCGACTTCTAAGTAAGACGGGGGCGGGGGGGGGGCGTTGCTGGACATGGCGGCGATGCTAGCAGAGACCGGCGGCTCACGGCTCCACTCTCCTCGGCGGCGGGGGCGGCTGCATACTTCAGGTTGCAGTCCCCGGCCACACCACTCAGCCGGCGAGTCTCACCACAGCGCCACCTGGTGGCTACTAGCACGGCACGCTGCCCAGGGGTTGGATGATCACAAATTGCTGGGATCATTCATATCTTACCTAGTCCATTCCATCCTGCTGGGATGTAGTACTGTTTTCAACAGCAATGTTTTATGGTCACAGGAGTTTGCATCCACAGGTTGTTCAAATGCATAATGGTCACCAGAAAAAAAAAAAAAAAAAACGGCGGTGGTACACACAGGGGGGGGGGGGGGGGGACGTCGGGATGTCGCAACCAAGGCAACAGTCATGCCACTTTGTTACGGGGGTCACACGCATCCACTCGTCTGTTCACGCCTCTCGCAGGAGCAGGCCACATTCAATAGTAACATAGAATATGTCGGCAGATAAGAACCATGTGGCTCTTCTAGTCTGCCCAATATACTAAATACTATGAAAAAAATAAAATAAAAATAAAAATAAAAATTTCATGTTATGTTTTCACAGTTCGTGTCACCTTCCGTGGCACCTTAGGCAATATACGGCAACAAGGTACGTATCAGCTTCCAGCGCAGCCACAAGCAGTCAGACATCCATGGCGCCACGCCGGTGGAAGGGTGCCCCACATCCCATAAAAAAAAAAAAAAAAAGGCTGTCACGACCTCAGACTCACATAAGTCCTATCACGGGCATTCATTCGCGTCTGTCACGTCTTCAGACTTGCTATACAATCCTGTCACGACTACAGGCATTCGATAAAAAGAAAAAAAAAAACCCTGTCACGACTACAGGTGTTCGTGTTCCAACGTCTGTCACGTCCACAGACTCGCTATAAAGTCCTGTCACGACCACAGGCAGTCTTGCGACACACGTTTTGTCACGTCCAAAGGCCGGGTAAAGTCCTGTCACGCCTACAGGCACACCACCTACGCATCCACAAGTCCTCACGTCAGCACGAAGTCCTGTCACGACCACAGGCACACGTACCGGGATGTCATCTCAGTCAGGGTCACACCACAGGTGCCGCCTGGTCAAATCTGTCACGTCTACAGACACTGGTCCCACCAGGGGTCGGGCACTCGGGTAGAAGGTCACAGTTCACAGCTCGGGAATAGGGGGGTATTAATGGCTCTCAATTAATGACCAGTAGGAAGATGTCGCAAGAATTTATGCCTGGAGGCTCTTCCGCGTCGCGGGATAGCGGGGACACCCAGTCGGAGCGAAGCGTGGGACCATCTGTACGTTCCTGGACCGTCCCGAAGTTGTCCGCCGAGCTGCGCCGAAGGGGCATCCCCATTCCAGCATCAGCAAGGAAAGCAGAATTGTATCGCCTGTTGATGGCAGACGTACCACCTGTGAGCCAGGACGAGGTGTCCATGGGTACCATCCAGACTTCACTCACCCAACTACACGACGTGATCAACAGCATGGCGTCATCCATGACGGACCTACAGACCAGGATGGAATCAGTGGAAGCCAGGTCTGCGGCGGCAGCATTGACGGCACCAACACCCGCGGAACCTCCAGCAGGGCAATCCAGTGCTTCTGGTGGGTCATCCCAGTTTCCCACAATCGCCCCATCCCATTTCATTCCGGCCAATATCAGACAGGACATATTGGAAGGCAAAGATGTAAACCTAGCGTCTCTGCTCATTGCTACACATGAGACCCCGGACAATAGAACCATTGCATGTGGGGAGGTTTCGGTCATCCTGAAGTCTAAAGATGCTAGGCTTAACAGAAAACTGAACGTCACGGAATTTGTCCTAGCATTTAGCTTATACCGGGATGTGATTTGCACAGCCAACCCGCATAGGAGGGCCGAGCTAGACTTGTACATGTACAAGGTGGTCGAATTAGGATACAAATATGGCGGCACAGCATTCTTCGACTACCATCGTTCTTTTTCGGCCAAGGCAGCAGCTGCCCTGATACAGTGCCAGCATGTTCTGGATTGGTCCAACATAGACACGGAATTGTTCTGCCGCCATTTTGCAGGGCTAAAAGCCCCGACGTGCACGATCTGCAACTCCTACTCCCACACTACGGGTTGGTGTTCCAATACAGGCCACGTAGCAGATCCAGCACAACCTAATTCTGGCCCAGGTCCATCAAACATCAAATCAGCTTCCGGGTCGACAAGCTAGGTCGTCCCATAAAATACCTTGGTCGGAGCCAGATATGCAACAATTACAACTACGCCATTTGTCATTACAATCAGTGCAGGCTACTACATCTGTGTGCGATCTGTTTCAGGGCCCATCCACGCACAGCATGCGATTGTTCAACAGATTCAAAGTCACATACCCTCCGGCTGGTGAAGGTCCTACCACATACCTAGGATCGGCTGCAGGTTGTTCTCCTGCAGCCGATCCTAGCACAACTCTAACAAATTTATTTTTTGGAAGACAATTTACATTTTTTGGGGAAAAAAATCTTAACTTGGACAGAGTCCAGTACAATGTAGATTAGGCTACATGCACATGACCGTTGAGTGTTTCGCAGTCTGCAAATTGCAGGATGGCATCTGTGTGCGTTCTGATAAATAGATTTTTTTAGAAGACAATTTTCATTTAAGTGGTTGTCCCACAAAAATATTGCAGTTTTCAAACCAGCACCTGGATCTGAATAAAAAAGCATAGCATAGAGTTATTCAATAAAATGTATCTCTATAGCGCCACCTTCTGCTTGTTTTTTTCTTATTTCTTTGTCCTGCTCACTGACAAGGCTGTACAGTTTAATCTTTCAACTTCATCCTAAGTTGTGATAGGGAGAGCTGAGACACACACACCCTTAGCTACAGCAGAAAAGACACTCCCCTTGATCTGCCAGCTTGATATAATTCTAGCAGACCAATCAATGTGGAGATATCTGAATCAATATGAGATCCATATATTTCTGGAAAAACATTAGGAGTCAAGTACACGATTTGGATTTTTTGGAAGACAAGACGATTTGAAATAATTTTGTTGAAGACAACAAACAAACACATCTCAAACATAAAAAAAGGGTATGATAAGCACTCATTGTCAAAGCATTACAAAGACACACATAATAGCAATCCAGGGAACCTTAAGTTTGTAGGACTGGAGAGGATTAATCAACATTGGAGAGGAGGTGATTATATCCAGAGGATGTCCAGAGCAGAATCCAGGCAGATATACGAATTCGGTTCCTTACTACCGTTCGGACTGAATTCTGACATGGAGCTGTTCGGCTTCATTTAAGACTTGGGCCCCATCCCCGACGGCGGGTCCCAAGCTTGGCCGTTTATCGGCACTGGGACCCCCCCTCTGGTTTGGGACCTAAGCCAGATTCCGACCACCTCCATGCCAACCCAACTTACTGCCGTGGACCCATTTATCTGCTGTATCCATCTAATTTCATTATTTTAAGCTGCATTTTTATAATTTTAACGTTTATCATGTTTATATTGATTATATGTAATTTTTCACATTTTAATGTGGGGTCTATTGATTCAATATATGTATTAGAATATAAAGCATAAAAAAACGCATCCTTGAACAAAAAAACGCAACAAAACCGCACTAAAACCGCATTATGGCGGAAAAGGGCTGAGGACACTCCAATTCTGGATTATGATAACCCGGGTTTTATATAGTACCCTATGGACGCCTATAAAGGAGGAGGTTAGAATTGCAGGAGTTACCACTGAAGAAGGGATTAGAACATCCCGAAACGCGTCTGGATAACAGACACTCCGCACATACCTCCAAAAGTAGGACTTATTGCATGGCCATGCTTTAAAGAGAAACTATTAAAGAAATGCTATTGTGACGATCGAACTGCCCTGACTATCTGAGCGAGCGAAGAGACCGGACGGAAGTCCCGCTTGGAGTATTGCGAGATTGGGCTGGATTGTCAGAGCCTGCAAGCCGTGAAGACGGAGCGGCGTTTTCAGCAGACCTCATAGCGTCCCAAAGGGATTTTCATTACATCGTTCACGGCTTCCTCTAGATAGAGGTAAGAATTCAGCCGTGACTAAAATCTGGCTACAAGAATATATTACTAAACAGCCAAATATTGTGCGTTGCGGTGTACTACACCAGAGACTCGGACCACTTATATTTTCTACAGGAATCAAGTGCAGCACATTGAGCTTTTTTGCGCAGGACTCCAACCAGTGTCCTATAACCTAACACTTTATTCACCATTCTTATGCAATTGTCACCTTTATATTTATGACCTCATTATATTATCTTAAGTCGATTTAACACTTTTAGGCACTTATTTATTGTTTTTCTCCATATTTACTAGGACACGATTGGGTGATTGAATTTAAGCTGTATGAGCCCTCTATATTTTATTGTAATATTATATACGGTCGACCATAGTGTTTTAATTATTTTTATTGATTCGAATGCATGTCATTTTACCATTGCTGCCATTTTAAACAATTTTTAGTCAATAAAATTCTGAGTGTTGCCATAGAATTGAGTGCTCGCTTCCGTACTGTGCAACAAACTTAAGTTTTCCTCAATTTTAGATAAGACAATTTTTTATCAATTCTTTAGAAAAATAAATGCCAATTGGACAGAGTCCAGTACAATAACACATAAAACTGTGGAGAAACCACATACAAAGCACCTACCAGCAATGATTACATAATTTCTGCCATCACCTCTCCTACAACCCAAGCTTGCCCTATGTCTGACAAAGCTTTTGAGCCTATAGCACCAGAGTTAACTACTATGATATATGGCAACTGTGATGCTGATAGAAATGTCAGATTAGATATACTAGTCAGTGTTACATAGAATGTATAACCTGACAGTGATTTCTGGAAAAGATGCTTATTTGTACATTTATTAACTGTAAAAGGTTTGCAACATAATTTTGAAATGAAAAAGGTGTAATTGCACAATGGCTACAGCAAAATATACAGTGATACTCCAAAATATGTCTATTGCACAGTTACAGACTGTAAAAGCTTTGCAACAGGTTTTGTCCCCATTCATTGTCTGCTGTAAAATATATGCCAACGTTGGTAAATACCCTGATTGCACACTTTCAAACTGTAGAAGCTTTTCAACAGGTTTTTGGAAAGGAAAAGGATGGCTTCTTCACACATACAAATCAGAGTGAAGTCTATTTAAAAGCTTTTTTGTGTTACGAGCTCATGATAGTACAGAGTAAAATACCATAATGAACGTAGGATGGTATAAAATGGCAAGTCGGTTGTGGTGTGCCAGAACCAACGATGAGGTAGGCCTGGGAAAGAAGAGGGCTTACCGAGGAAAAGAAAAGAAGAAAAAGGAAAATAATGTTATAACGTGGTGTGGTGTGGGGGTCATTCAACGCTGACTTCGAATGGTATGAAGCCAGGTAAGGGGTGTCCCTTAAATAGGCTAGGAGTAAATAACGAGCCCCTCCCACAATCACAGGCCAGCTGGCCTTAATACTTGTGTTAGGCGCTCATGATAGTACACAGTAAAATACCATAATGAACGTAGGATGGTATAAAATGGCAAGTCGGTATTGGTGTGCCGGAACCAACGATGAGGTAGGCCTGAGAAAGAAGAGGGCAAAAATGAAATAATCAAATTTATTACAAACGATCAATAGAAATACACATATCAGCCAGACATGTCTTTGAATCCATTTCTTAATTCTTGTACTGGGTTTGGTATGTAGCGTGAGTAAGCGGATGATTTCCAGCGCCCCAGTGCTTTAATAACATGAACTGGAATGTTAACACTGGAGGCTGTGGAGGCTGCTCCTATGCGGAAGGAGTAACCCGAGTTGTTAGCTGGGTTGAGGCCCAGCTGAGTGAGTAAAGACCTGACGTAGGTCATGAAGGTCATAGTGGTGAGTACCGAACCTCGTAAAATGAATAATGGTTGTGATGGTAATGAGTTATGATGCTGTATGTATGCATTGAGAATCTTGACAGGGCACCAGCTATTGTGCGTAGGATAGTATGCTACTTCTACTGGTGCCTGCTGACTGGTCTTGGAATGAGGCAGAGTCAGGATGTAATGATCCATGTGTTTTGTTAAGTGGGAACAGAGGAGAATAGCAGTAGATTGTGTGGTGTTGGTCGTAGTAAATTCTCTAGGCCTTAGGAATCCATAGAAAGCTATGTAGATAGCTGCCTTGATGACAGAATGCGTGTTGATGTTGAAAGGTTTTAAATCAAGCAGGTTAGACAATGCTTTGAAAATATGGTTGTCTATAGGTAGCCTCTGCGATGTATGTGTGGGTTCAGATGTCTGAATGCCCCTGAGGATAGTCTTAATCTGGTGAGAGGCCATGAAACTTGTGTTATTTGGTTGTAGTTAGCATATGATGTTGAATGCCTGTTAAATAAAGTTTAATGGTGTTGTATGACATCTTAAGTTTAAGGTGGCAAAAAGAAGCAAAACCCAACAATGATGTCATGACAAATAATTGCATGATGTCATGTTCCAAAAGGAATCTTTTGAATAAGGTAAAGGCCCTGTCGTATGCTTTGTGCGTATTTTTTTACAGTGCCAAATGGGACAGTGCTCTGCTATGATGCATAATGGCGTCTAGTCCATTATTAGTTGCTGGAAAGTTGGAGTTGGCGTGGCTGTGAGCACGTCTGACAGGAGTGCTTGATGGAATAAATGGAATTTAAAACGAGACAAACTGTCAGCAGCTGTGTTACATATACCTGGAACATGGAAACAATGCAGGAAGAAATTATGACAAGCAGCCAACCAAGTGAGTTTTCTCAGAAATCTCAGGTTCGTAAGGGATTTGGAACGACCTTTGTTGATGATGTGACAGGTTGCCTGGTTATCTGAGTAGCAACGTACTGACAAGTCTGCCCATAAATGACCCCACGCCACAGCAGCTGCCACGATGGGATAGATCTTGAAGAGAGCTGAGGTAGTGGAAAAACCCTCCACATCCTGAACTGCTATAGGCCAGCTGCCCCAAAGCCAATCGTTCCCAAAAATTGCTGCAAAGCCTGTGGTAGATGCCGCATCTGACCAAATGGTAGGTGATGAGTTAGTCAATTCAGGGAGGAACATGCTTTTACCATTACAAGTGGTTAAAAATGTATTCCACATGCGTAAGTCTGCCGTAGCTTGGGTATCTAAGGACATCTGTGTGTCGTGTAGGAAGAGTGGAAATAGATACAGGAGTCGTGATATGAAGGTGCGGCCTTGAGGTATGATACGCATGGCAAAATTTTGAGAACCCAGCAGGGACTGTAGCTCTTTACGGTTGGAAGTACCGAGCTGGAGGTAGTGGTTGATGTAGGTAAGAATGTTCCCTATCTTGTCGTGTGGCAGGCTTGCTTGCACCGTGATTGAGTCTAATTGAATACCCCAGGAATGTGATGATCGTGTCTGGCCCCTCGGTCTTCTTTGGGGAGACTGGGACACCTAGTTGCTCAAATAGATTGATGGTAGCTGTGAGGCTACTGGGAGGGGAAGTGTTCTCCTCGACCAGTAAGAAATCATCCAGGTAGTGTAATACAGTAGGGCATCTGGCTATGTTCAATAGTAACCAGCACAATGCCTCGGCAAATGTGTCGAAAATAGCAGGGCTACTTTTGGACCCAAAAGTTAAGCGGGAGAAAAAAAAAATAGTAGTTCCCGGACCACTTGATGCCATGTAGGTGCCATAGGGTAGGGTGAATTGGAGGCAATTTAAAGCGTGAGTAATATCGGTCTTACTAAGCCATGCTCCGACCCCTGCCTGTATGATAGCTGTAATGGCGTGATCTATGGTCGTGTATTGCAGGGAGAATTCTTCGGAGGGTATGAGGGAATTGAGACTGGGATTAGCCGATGAGTATGGTGCAGACAGGTCAATAATGAGTCTCTGTTTAAGGGAAGATTTCCCTGTGACACTACCAATGGGGTTAGTGCGCCATTCGTTGAATGAAGGAGACTGGAAAGGCCCCAATAGGAAACCCTCAGCAACTTCCTGGGCTATGAGAGTGTCAACAGCTGTAGGGTTGTGATGTGCGGACTGTAGATTAGGGCATTCCAGAATGCATTCCCGGATGGTATGTGTAGAATACCCGTGTGCAAGCCTTCTGTTATACCAGAGATAAGAAAATCTACCAAGTGTCTAGACGGGTGATGTGACAGAAATGCTGTAAATGCCATAATGTTAATAGACGTTAGGTATGGTTTAGGGTACATTTTATTCGGACACATGATTTTGGCATGTGCCCTGAAACATTTTAAATAGATATGCAATAATCTACAACCACTATAATTACAAGACCCAACATTGAAATTATTACATATCTGGGACTTGCCCAGAAACTTGATCGGGCGTCGCAGTTTGTCTCTGGTCAATTTCTCTGAAACACCAGAGGAACTAGCTCCTTGCATGGAAGCATGTTCGTCCGCTGTGGTGGGACACAAATTTGTTGTATGCGCCGTAGAGGAGCAGTATGCACAAGCCGGTGTTCTTAGACCTGCAAAGGGTCTGCAAAAAATGACGGTATTGATCCTACCCCAGCTGCATCTTGTACCATACTGGGAGAAGCCCCCAGACAGATTGGCAGAAAAAGACCTATGGTAGTCATAAAAGGCTGATCCACCATATTTGTTGCCCAGGTCTACCAGCTTGTGCATATAAAGATCAAACTCCTCTCGTCTATTGGGATAGACTGCACAGATGACATCCCGGTAAATACCAAATGCTAAATGCGAACAAACTCTGGGATAGTCAGTTTCCTGTTTAGGTGGGCGTCCCTAGATCTGACAACAACGGACAAATCATCATAGGCATAAGTCTTATTTTCAACGATATCCTGGGAGGCAATCAGCAGAGATGCCAGGTTGATGACTTTACCTTCCAGGATATCTCTTTTAAGGTTCTCAGGGATCATATGAGCAGGGTTAACTTCCTGGTCCTCATAGGTGATGGCTGGAGCAACTAATAGCAAGTCTGCCGGTGCTGGTGAAGCCGCAGTGGGTGGCTCAGCTGGGGTAAGGGCCGTGGTGACTGACATGAGCCTCTCCAGCTTGGAGTTGACCTTGCTCGTGGACGCCATGAGTGATGACAACATGGAATGTATGTCACCCGGGTTGGAGTGGCTGGGCCCTTCCCCACTATTCATGTTGGTAGTTGAAGTATGTAGTAGTTTAAAAAGCTTTGCTTTCCTTGCTGTAGCGGGGTAGGGGATTTGCCATCTCCTCAATTCAGTAGTTATACGGGGGATTGTCCAGGATCTGATTGATGCTGGACTGGTTACCTCTCCTCCTCGTGTAGGAGAAATTGCTCTAGCTGGGATGCTAGGTAGGGAGAAATCCTCTACCCCTTCTTGAGACATACTAAAATAAAACAATTTAATCAGTGTATGAAGACCGCAGAGTTTGTACTGGCCGGCTAGCTAAGCCAAATGGCGAAACAATTAAACTTGGTTGGTGACAGGTGAGGCCCTGCTAGTTGCCAAGTGGCTTGAGAGGCTCTATCTATGCGTTGGCTCGAGGGGATTCCAGGCCACTCGTCATAGTGGCAGGATTGTAGGCCTCTCGGTGATTGTAACACAGAAAACAGGGGAAGGGAGTGACAGGTGAGGCCCTCTCTATGCGACATGCAAGGCGACTAGCTCACCTGTGGCCCGAAGGGTGCTTGCCTCCGAAACGTTGAGGCGGGGTGTTGGCCTTGCGGGACCACTAGCCGATGGCAATGCCAAGAAGGGGTAAATACCTAACTGGGGAGCCTGTGACCCTGTTGCCAGGACTTTAAACCAGGGATACTACGCAAGCAGGCGTACGTACCTTGTAGTATGCATATATTTCTGCGAATTCGTAAGGTGAAAAATAAACCTGGAAAAAAGGTAATACAGTTAGTGTGGTCTGTGTAGCCCATACCAGAGGGTCTTTAAGGACTTGATTATGGAGATAAACTGGTAACTGGCACGAAAGTGTAGTGAACGTCATGACAACAGACTCTTTACAAAAGGCCAAGTGATGCAGTGTTTTTTTTTGTTTTGTTTTATTTAAAACAAATATATATTTTTTTATATACAGTCCTGATCAAAAGTTTATTAAGACCACTTGAAAAATGGCAAAAAATCATATTTAGCATGACTGGATCTTAACAAGTTTCCAAGTAGAGCTTCAACATGCAACAAGAAGAAATGGGAGCGAGACAAAACATTTTTTGAGCATTCAATTTAATGAAAACAACGAATAAACTTCAGCTGATCAAAAGTTTAGGACCACACCTCCCCAAAAAAACTAAACCCCCCCAAAACAGAAATCCAACTTCCAAACATGAACTCAGTAATGAGTAGCTCCGCCATTATTGTTTTTCACTTAAAAAATTGGTTTCGGCATGCTTGATGCAAGCGTTTCCATGAGGTGAGTGGGAACATTTCTCCAAGTGGTGAAGACGGCCGCACTAAGGCCATCTACTGTCTGGAACTGTTGTCCATTAACTTCCCTTGCCATCCATCCCCAAAGGTTCTCAATTGGATTTAGATCAGGGGAACACGCAGGATGGGCCAAAAGAGTGATGTTATTCTCCTGGAACAAGTCCCTTGTCCTGCGGGCATTGAGTACTGTAGCGTTGTCCTGTTGAAAAACCCAGTCGTTACTACACAGACAAGGGCCCTCAGTCATGAGGAATGCTCTCTGCAACATCTGGACATAGCCAGCGGACGTTTGTCACCCCAGCACTTCCTGAAGCTCCTTTGTTCCGCTGAAGGAAAAAGCACCCCAGACCATTATGGCACCCCCTCCACTGTGGCGCGTAGAAAACATCTCTGGTGAGATCTGCTTGTCATGCCAGTAACGTTGGAAACCATCAGGACCATCAAGGTTACATTTTTTCTCACCAGAGAACAAAACTGTCTTCCACCTTTGAATGTCCCATCTTTGGTGCTCTCTTGCAAAGTCCAAACAAGCAGTTCTATGGCGTTCAAGGAGACGAGGTCTTTGAAGAGGTTTTTTTGTTTTTGAAGCCCTTCAGTCTCAGATGCCGTCTAATGGTTATGGGGCTGCAGTCAGCACCAGTAAGGGCCTTAATTTGGGTCGAGGATTGTCCAGTGTCTTGACGGACAGCCAATTGGATCCTCCGGCTCAGTGCTGATGAATTTTTTTTGGGTCTTCCACTTGACTTTTTTGTTCCATAACCCTCAAGATCATTTAAGAAATTCCAAATTACTGTCTTACTGCGTCCCACCTCAGCAGCAATGGCGCGCTGTGGGAAACTCTGTATATGCAGTTCAACAACCCGACCACGTTCAAAAAGGGAGAGATTTTTTGCCTTTACCATCACAACGTGTGACTACCTGACAGAAAATGACAATAAATCCACATCTTTACACAGATTTGGCCCTTTTAGGCATGTGGTCCTAAAATTTGGATCAGCTGAAAAACAACCTGTTTCAGTTTAATCGTTATTTTCAATTAATTGAATGCTCAAAAAATGTTTTGTCTCACTCTCATTTCTTCTTGTTGCATGTTGAAGCTCTACTTGGAACCTTGATCCAACAATGTAAAATAAGATTTTTTGCCATTTTTCAAGTGGTCTCAAACTTTTGATCAGGACTGTATAAGCCATGATTCTGGCTAGAAACAGAGGAGTTGTATGATGGGGGTAAATAATAAGGGGGAAGGGTAACACGATACTGCAAAGTGAAGATGTGAAGTGTGTATGATAGTATGTGATGCCAGGACGTATGATTGGTTGGATCAGTGCGTGTGATTCAACCCGAGAGTTCCCTGTTTGGGAAAGGAAAACGTATCCTCATGTATATGTCGTGGGTCGCAGTTTGAACCCAGAAATGAGGCCTGTAATCCTAGGCTGAAAAACACATGACTGAAATGTATAATTATGAAAACCCCTGAAAGCGTGGGAGTCACATAATTCATCCAGATAGTGAACTTGTGAAACGAAATACAACCTTGATACCTTTAAACAGAAAAATAGATTTAGTCTATATCCAGTAAGAATCGACAGCATATCACGAAAAAGCCGAAAGGCAGAAATAATTTAAAGGATTCACGGAACAGATTTAGGCGAAATGATACCCCTTAAAAAAAAAAACTGAATAGTGCACAAAATGATTGCACAAACAGACTGTTGCAACATAGTCGTACGTATAACAGGGAAAAAAGACCGTAATGTGAGGACCCGTGCTGTACCGGACGCCGTGGGAACCGATCCTGGTGTGACAGGTAGGTCTTAACTTACGGTTTAGGAGTCCCTGGGACGCGATCTACGACGATGACCGGGGTAAAGAGAAGCTGGACGGACAGAAGGCCTGTAACAGGATTCCTGGACACAGCTTGCCGTGGAAAAACTTGTGGATACTGAAAAACCAAGAAGCGTCTAGGAGAACCCGGTAGTGGATCCTCATTCAGCGCTGATCTCGAATGGTATGGAGCCAGGTAAGGGGTGTCCTTTAAATAGGCTAGGAGTAAATAATGAACCCCTCCCACAATCACAGGCCAGCTGGCTTTAATACGTCTGTGCAAAACAGTCTGCAAGAGGGCGCTTGGAGGGCCCGTTAAGCGCCCTCCAGCCTGCCGGAATTCATTGTATCCAGGATAGCTGGATATGCCTTTTTCCGATGGGGCACATTGACTATAATGGAACCCGTGGTGATCCAACCTGTTTCCAGCATTAGTGCAGGGATTCGGCCAGACATAAAACTCTGCTTGCAGCAATATTTGTCCACTAATGCCGGAAACAGGCTTGTACGGCATACATATTAGGACATCGTCAGACATCATCCACAACTCCATCCTCCGTCAGGCAAAACTCAATCAGCCCTCAGACATCAGACAAAACTCCGTCCTCCGTCAGGCAAAACTCAATCAGCCCTCAGACATCAGACAAAACTCCGTCCTCCGTCAGGCAAAACTCCATCAGACATAAGACAAAACTCCGTCCTCCGTCACCCAAAACTCCATCAGACCTCAGACATCAGACAAAACTCCGTCCTCCATCAGGCAAAACTCCATCAGACCTCAGACATCAGACAAAACTCTGTCCTCCATCAGGCAAAACTCCATCAGACCTCAGACATCAGACAAAACTCCGTCCTCCGTCACCCAAAACTCCATCAGACCTCAGAAATCAGACAAAACTCCGTCCTCCATCAGGCAAAACTCCATCAGACCTCAGACATCAGACAAAACTCCGTCCTCCATCAGGCAAAACTCCATCAGACCTCAGACATCAGCTAAAACTCTGTCCTCCCTCAGACATCAGCCAAAACTCCGTCCTCCCTAACTCAAAATACGCCCTACTACACACACTCTTCACCTGACGGAGCTGCTAGCTGCTGGAGAAGCAAAGGACCTGTGATGACGTCATGACCATGTGACGAGTCACGTGTGTGGGAGGGGTCAGATATGCACAGCAGCTGGTAGAGTGTACAGAACAGTAGCCATCAAATAGAGCTCTGTACTAGAGATGTGTGTGTAACCTGCATGTAGCAGAGCTGTGTACTGTGTTACAGAGATGTATGTGTAACCTGCATGTAGCAGAGCTGTGTACTGTGTTACAGAGATGTATGTGTAACCTGTAGGTAGCAGATCTGTATGTGTAACCTGCAGGTAGCAGAGCTGTGTACTGTGTAGCAGATCTGTATGTGTAACCTGCAGGTAGCAGAGCTGTGTACTGTGTTACAGAGATGTATGTGTAACCTGCAGGTAGCAGAGCTGTGTACTGTGTAGCAGATCTGTATGTGTAACCTGCATGTAGCAGAGCTGTGTACTGTTTAGCAGATCTGTATGTGTAACCTGCAGGTAGCAGAGCTGTGTGCTGTGTAGCAGATCTGTATGTGTAACCTGCAGGTAGCAGAGCTGTGTACTGTGTTGCAGATCTGTATGTGTAACCTGCATGTAGCAGAGCTGTGTACTGTGTTGCAGAGATGTATGTGTAACCTGCAGGTAGCAGATCTGTATGTGTAACCTGCAGGTAGCAGAGCTGTGTACTGTGTAGCAGAGCTGTATGTGTAACCTGCATGTAGCAGAGCTGTGTACTGTGTAGCAGTACTGTATGTGTAACCTGCATGTAGCAGTGCTGTGTACTGTGTAGCAGAGATGTATGTGTAACCTGCATGTAGCAGTGCTGTGTACTGTGTAGCAGAGCTGTATGTGTAACCTGCATGTAGCAGAGCTGTGTACTGTGTTACAGAGATGTATGTGTAACCTGCAGGTAGCAGAGCTGTGTACTGTGTAGCAGAGCTGTATGTGTAACCTGCATGTAGCAGAGCTGTGTACTGTGTAGCAGAGCTGTATGTGTAACCTGCATGTAGCAGAGCTGTGTACTGTGTAGCAGTGCTGTATGTGTAACCTGCATGTAGCAGAGCTGTGTACTGTGTAGTAGAGCTGTATGTGTAACCTGCATGTAGCAGAGCTGTGTACTGTGTAGCAGGGCTGTATGTGTAACCTGCATGTAGCAGTGCTGTGTACTGTGTAGCAGAGCTGTATTTGTAACCTGAATGTAGCAGAGCTGTGTACTGTGTAGCAGAGCTGTATGTATAATCTGCATGAATCAGAGCTGTGTGCTGTGTAGCGGAGCTGTATGTGTAACCTGCATGTAGCAGGCTGTGTACTGTGTTACAGGGATGTATGTGTAACCTGCATGTAGCAGTGCTGTGTACTGTGTTACAGAGATGTGTGTGTAACCGCATGTAGCAGAGCTTTTTACTGTGTAACAAAGATGTGTGTGTAACCTGGGAACTATAAAAAAGTGTAAAATAAAACATAAAAATTCAGATCACCCCCTTTTCCCAAAATGAAAATAAAAGAACTAAAAAAATACACATCATGGGTGTCGCAATGTGTAAAAACACCCATTGTATAAAAATATATTCCCCATACGGCAAACAGCAAAACAGAAGAAAAAAAAGAGTCCAAATGTCCGATTCGCCGTTTTTGGTCGCTTCATTTGCTACAAAAATGTAAATAAAAAGTGATCAAAAAGTCTTAAACACCCCAGAATGGTATCAGTAAAAAGTTTAGATTGCCCCGCAAAAAATGAGCCCCCATCCAGCTCTGTACACATAATTCCCAAAAAGTTATAGAGTTCAAAATATGACGACAAAAAAAAAAAATCTGATTCTGTAAATCTCCTGTCACTCCGAGTTACTCAGAATTGGTAGCGCTAATTAATAAATACATGCAACATGAATGCATATATGCCGCTTCACACAGATCACAAGTGTTAGGCCTCTTGCACATGAACGTTGTTGGTCCATTCCGTGCATTGGGGACAGCAATTTGCAGTCCCCAATGCACGGGCAACGTGCGTGCAGCGGCCGGGACAGATCCAGACCCATTCAACTTGAATAGGTCCGTGAATATGTTCTACTTTTTTGCTGTGCGGAGGGATGGCCAGAAACACCACGGAAGCACTCTGTAGTGCTTCTGTGGGGATCCGATCCGTGTTTCTGTTCCGTTCAAGTGAATGGGTCGACATCACGGATGCGGGATGCACACGGCTGGTGCCCTGTGTATTGCGGAACCGCAGTATGTGGTCCACAATACGACCACAGTCACACAGCGGCCATGTGCAAGAGGCCTTACAAAGATGGGATTTATGGTGCACATCCTCTTGTGCTTCCCATATTCCACAGATTTATATCACACAGCTACTTACAGTTGTGCTGATAAGTTTACATACCCTTGCAGAATTTATGATTTCTTAAAGTGGTATTCTCATCTTCCCTTTTTCATACTTACCTTCCTTGAGCGTTCACTTCCTGTATTCTTCTCCAGGCCAGGCCGCGCTTGCGCAGAAGACTGAAGATTCTCTCCAGGCCGGGCCGCGCAATGTCCTGAACGCGCACAGCGCCGCGCATGTGCCATGGTGACTTATTCCTGGCCTGTATAGTACAGAGTCGGCGTGCGCATTCGCGGCTCTGTACTATACTGGCCAGGAAGAAGTCATCATGGCGCATGCGCGGCTGCATGCGCGTTCAGGACATTGCGCGGCCCAGCTGGGAGAGAATTTTCCGTCTTCTGCGCAAGCGTGGCCCGGCTGGATTCGACAGGAGAGGTGGCCGCGACCAGGGGAGACCAAAGACAACATCAGGTAAGAGGGGACTTATTTTCTAAAAAAGGATGGGAATTGGGTAATAAAATGTATTTAGAAAAATTATCACTGTCAAATCATTAACAGATGTAACAGTGATCATTAAGATGAGGATACCCCTTTAACCATTGTTCAGAGAATATGATTGATAACACGGACACTTTTCTCTCGCTCATGGTTAGTGGTCGGCTGAAGCCATTTATGTCAAACAACGGTGTTTACTCTTTATAAATCATAATCACAACACAAACTCCCCAAATGACCCTGATCAGAAGTTTACACACCCCAGTTATTAATAACATGTATTGCCCCCTTTAACATCAATGACAGCTTGAAGTCTTTTGTAGTAGTTGTGGATGAGGCTCTTTATTTTCTCAGATGGTAAAACTGCCCATTCTTCCTGTTGAAAAAAAAAAAAGCAATTCCACCACAGTTTTACGTGATTTTTATTTACGACATTCGATGTGCGATAAAACTGACTGGTTACTTTTATTCTACAGGTCAGATCGAATCCGGCAATACCTTATATGTATAGTTTTTCTTGCGTTTTAATAGTGATAAAAAATTTTAAATATCCGATTTTTTTTGTCGCCATATTTTGAGCCCCATAACTTTTTTGTAATTATGCGTACAGAGCTGGATGGGGGCTCATTTTTTGCGGGGCAATCTAAACTTTTTACTGATACCATTCTGGGGTGTTTAAGACTTTTTGATCACTTTTTATTTACATTTTTGTAGCAAATGAAGTGACCAAAAACGGCGAATCGGACATTTGGACTCTTTTTTTTTTTTTTCTGTTTTGCTGTTTGCCGTATGGGGAATATATTTTTATACAATGGGCGTTTTTACACATTGCGAAACCCATGATGTGTCTTTTACTTTAATTTTGGAAAAAGGGGGGTGATCTGAATATTTATGGGTTTTTTTTACACTTTTTTATAGTTCCCAGGTTACACACACATCTCTGTAACACAGTACACAGCTCTGCTACCTGCAGGTTGCACATACATCCCTGTAACACAGTACACAGCTCTGCTACATGCAGGTTACACATACAGCCCTGCTACACAGTACACAGCACTTCTACATGCAGATTACACACACATCTCTGTAACACAGTACGCAGCTCTGCTACATGCTGTTACACACACTGCTCTATATACACAGTACACAGCTCTGCTACATGCAGGTTACGCACACATCTCTGTAACACAGTACACAGCACTGCTACCTGCAGGTTGCACATACATCCCTGTAACACAGTACACAGCTCTGCTACATGCAGGTTACACATACAGCTCTGCTACACAGTACACAGCACTGCTACATGCAGGTTACACGTACAGCTCTGCTACACAGTACACAGCACTGCTACCTGCAGGTTGCACATACATCCCTGTAACACAGTACACAGCTCTGCTACATGCAGGTTACACATACAGCTCTGCTACACAGTTCACAGCTCTTCTACATGCAGGTTACACATACAGCTCTGCTACACAGTACACAGCTCTGCTACATGCAGGTTACACATACAGATCTGCTACACAGTACACAGCTCTGCTACCTGCAGGTTACACATACATCTCTGTAACACAGTACACAGCTCTGCTACCTGCAGGTTACACATACAGATCTGCTACACAGTACACAGCTCTGCTACCTGCAGGTTACACATACAGATCTGCTACCTGCAGGTTACACATACATCTCTGTAACACAGTACACAGCTCTGCTACATGCAGGTTACACATACATCTCTGTAACACAGTACACAGCTCTGCTACATGCAGGTTACACGCACATCTCTAGTACAGAGCTCTATTTGATGGCTACTGTTCTGTACACTCTACCAGCTGCTGTGCACATCTGACCCCTCCCACACACGTGACTCGTCACATGGTCATGACGTCATCACAGGTCCTTTGCCTCTCCAGCAGCTAGCAGCTCCGTCAGGTGAAGAGTGTGTGTAGTAGGGCGTATTTTGAGTTAGGGAGGACGGAGTTTTGGCTGATGTCTGAGGGAGGACAGAGTTTTAGCTGATGTCTGAGGTCTGATGGAGTTTTGCCTGACGGAGGACGGAGTTTTGTCTGATGTCTGAGGTCTGATGGAGTTTTGGGTGACGGAGGACAGAGTTTTGTCTGATGTCTGAGGTCTGATGGAGTTTTGCCTAATGGAGGACGGAGTTTTGTCTGATTTCTGAGGTCTGATGGAGTTTTGGGTGACGGAGGACGGAGTTTTGTCTGATGTCTGAGGTCTGATGAAGTTTTGGGTGACGGAGGGCGGAGTTTTGTCTGATGTCTGAGGGCTGATGGAGTTTTGTCTGACGGAGGACGGAGTTTTGTCTGATGTCTGATGGAGTTTTGCCTGACGGAGGACGGAGTTTTGTCTGATGTCTGAGGGCTGATGGAGTTTTGCCTGACGGAGGATGGAGTTGTGGATGATGTCTGACGATGTCCTAATATGTATGCCGTAGGCTTGATCACTGTCAGTTCCTATTATAGTTCATGTGACCTGGTTGTGCTCTGGCAGTTTATCGCCAGTGTGAAACTAGCCTTATAGAGCAGAAGTTGCCAAGCAGTTTCATATGTTCTGTATTTGTGAAGAGAAACAAAAATCAGCAAGACTTGTAATTTATCATTTAAATTTAAGTTTTTTAATGCATTCAGTTGTACACAGTTTCTGTCTTATCAGTGAATGACAGGTATCTATGTATGTATAGTGACTTACACAGAGAATGGTATTAATCACTGACAAAGACAGTCCCATGTATAATTGAACTCAGAAATAGCTGAGATTTAAATGAATAAATATTTCTCTAAAAACTATGTATCAATCTGTTCAACTCCATATATTGCCAGCAGATTGCACTGCATTTTGTGGTGACAGATTCTCTTCAAAGAGAACCTGTTACCTCTCCTGATATGTCTAGTGCAGGGGTGCACAACCTTTTCTGGTTGGGGGCCACGTTGTGAGCCTGAACCAATTCCAAGGGCTGAAAATAAAACTCAAAGGGGTATTACCAACTGAAATACAATTTTTATGTCATATTGAACATATAGTATATATCATAAATGTCTGGTTACATTTTTAGTACTCCCATCTCATGGGAAAATACATGAAAGATACATGTGAGCAGCCACAAGACATAGATATACATGTCTGTTACCAGATGGTTTGGGGACGCACAGAATGGTATCAAGGGCTGAATTTGGCCCCCGGGCCGCAGGTTGTGCATCCCTGGTCTAGTGGTACCTTAGAACCAAACCCGAGTTCGGAAAATGTTTTTTTACAGTAAAAATTAATCTATGAAGTTATTATGTGAAGTCACGCGAGACTTCGCGAAGCAATAACTTCAGCTCATCTGAGCCAATATATTCTAATACTGTACGGAGCGTTTGCTCCATACAGTATTCGACTAAAGTTTTATGCGAATCGAATTCGGATGTTTCATCCGAAGTCGATTTGCTCATCCCTAGTAAGGCCCAAAAAAAAACAGGAGTGGGCCCAAAACTGAGTTGTCACGTGATGGGAATATTTGCATGTCTTCTGTGTTTTGGACCCACTTCTGCTTTTGGCTTTCAAATCATGATCAAATCCTGTTCAGCCTGTTTTTTTACTGACTGTGTGACAGAGGCCTTATGGGTGCTCCAAAGACAGGATCTGTTGTGGTTTTCACTTTTCAGTTCTTCTGACAAATCAGAAGAAGGGTAAAACAGTAACAGCACAAGATTGTGGGTGGCAGTAGGAGAAGATGGCAGAAAAGGCATCAGGTGTGTGGCATCAAGCCGCATAAGAATAGTGGCTGAAGCACGTGACCACAAGTAACAGGCAATTTTTCACAATATTCTGGAGTGGCAGCACACTGCAGTCAGAACATTACTCCCAGAATCTAGTCTGATGCATCAGGTACCGGTGTGTGAAAATCCTGGATGATCCATGCCTGATTCTTCTTTAGAAAGGTTAATCTCTCAACATTTCTTGTTGAAAGGCATGTTCTCTTTGGGCTAACTAGGTCCCCCACTGCACTAAACATCTGCACTGATCCCACAATACTGGCTGCGCAGAATAGCTTGTGCAGGGCAAACTCGGCCAGTTGCAGCCACAAATCAAGCTTGGCTGCCCAGTAGTCTTGCTGCTGCTGGGTGTTGTCTTCTGTAGGCAGGTGAAAAAATGCTCATTAGTGACTCAAGACTTCCCCCTTTTCACCCCTCCAGCAGCCATGGCACTGGAGCGTGAGCACAGGAAGCCCCCCCGGTCAGACCTTCGTGAGGATGGACGATGACCGACTACATAGGGTGTCTCAATAGTAGTTGAGTTTATCATCCCTCTCAGCAGGTGGAAAAAAGGCCCCCATTTCGGCCCAGTAGCGAGGGTCTAACATTGCTACTGGATGCCTGCATCCTCTGCTGAATGGTGATAATGCGGCTGTAACTACTCAAGCAACTCAGCATGCATATGGCCATTTGCACAAGGGAATCGGAGGGACTCCCTGCTCCCATCACCACTGCATACTAGTGTTGTCTGTTGGGGTCATCTGCCTGGCCTTCCTCATCGCCCTCCAGCTCCTCCTGTCGTTTGGGCAGATAAACTCCCTATTTCCTTATACAATTCCTGGGTGTTAATGTCCTCCGCCAGTTCAGCCCAACAGGGCTCAGATGGCCGTGAAATCTAGGTGCCACGTCTCCTGGCCAGACAAATTCATCAGCATCTGCTCCAGGACGTAATGGAGTGAAATGACATCATTTATCCTGTAGTCCTGGCAACTGACAAATAAAGTGGCCTCCTCAAAGAGTCTGAGTAAATTGCAGGTGTCACGAATGAGCTGCCACTGGCTAACATCAAAGTAGTGGCATACTGGGACTGCAAGCATCGGTTCGGAAAGGGGTCAGAGCTGGTGTATCCATGGATACACGCATGACCCTTTTTGGCCACACCGGAGGGGGAGACAGGTGAGGATCTTACAGGTGAGGAGGTGGCTCAGAAGACTCCAAGCGAGCTTTCCCCGGATTATCCCGGTGGAAGGTGCCACCAACTCATCTGCATGCACCTGATGAGCAGGAACCCAACAACTTTCCAACCCTTCCAGTCTACCAAGAGAGACCTCTGTACAAAACAAGAGTCCAAAATCCTGTTCACCTCGAACTCTGGCACCCCTTTGACCTCCAATAGGGGAGGAGTTTGAATGAAGGCGGCGGAGTTGGACGCCAATTTGAGAAGTGATACATGAAAGGTGTTCACTCCTCGAATCGACGGTGGAAGAGCAACCTTGTACGTAACTCGGTTGATCTTCTGCGTCACCGGGTATGGACCAATGAATCAAGGACCCAACTTGGAAGATGGCTGATGCAATGGAATGTTACGGGTGGAGACCCACACCTCATCTTCCACATTAAACTTTTGCTCTACAGTGCAATGACG
This sequence comes from Bufo gargarizans, assembly GCF_014858855.1. NCBI lineage: Eukaryota > Metazoa > Chordata > Amphibia > Anura > Bufonidae > Bufo > Bufo gargarizans. Next base: position 384,095,126 of record NC_058081.1, on the reverse strand, counting down.
ATCAGCAAATTTATTTGTTGCGCCACCGCACTGCGGAGATGCCACTGAACCAACGACCAAATGGGAGGTCTATCCTAGAACCATTGAACCACCACCGGTAAATCAGTGGAGGGCCTGGCTAGAGAAGAGAGCCTGGGATCCCTGCCCCCCATGCAATGGAGACTGTAACGGATCTCCTGGCACCCCGACTGGGTACCTCTGTTGATGGATGCTCCTAGTGCTTCCTGAGGGCTCCAAGCACTCCGCTCAACACCATAACCACCACAGGAACAAGGAACAGGAACAGCTCTTACAAGAGCTAGGCATTATAGCCAGGAGAGTATACAGCAAATAGCAATCCCGACACATATGAGACAAGGCTCTATGTTGAAGGCCAAAACAGGAACTCTTTATTGACCACACAAGCATTGACTTTTATGCACATTTTCCAACAAGGGTACCACCCCCGTGGACCTGGTTGGGAACTAAGGACATAACATAGCAGCCAATCCTTTACAGTTTTTCAGTTTAATCAAAAAAACTATACATTCAACAAACACAATTGCATTGCCTGCAACTCAATTAATAACAGAATAGGCATTGCCTGTGACATTTTTAACAAACACAATGGCATTGCCTGTGACACAATCAATAACAGAATAGTCATTGTCTGTGACGCAATTACCAATACAATGGCATTGCCTGTGACATATTTAAAAAACACAATGGACTTAATTAGTCACAGGCATAAAATACACATTTTTCCCAACCACAGAAAACACCCCAAAACACCACATATCCCCATAAATAGTCCAATAGTTACATCCCCTGATAGCCTCGATCTGGGTGAACAACCTATCCAAAAACCACCCGGATTGGTTCAGGGGTTCAGGGATTCCCAGGAAGTCTTATTTTTGCCCCACCGTGCACATAGTCACATGCCCCAAATAGTTCCAGTAAAAAGTCCAAGGGGAAGAAACAGAGCCTTTGAAATCCAATATGCCCAAATAGTGTCCCATGGGCCATAGTCACAGGGCAAGAGCCTGGCAAGCAGGCCTCTCCAACTCCCAGTGACGAAGATGTTTTCGTCACACATCTTCTGCAACACGCCAGACCTGCAGGGCATAGACGAAGTGAGGTCACGGTTATGGGCAATCGAGGGTTACTCACTATATTGGAGAACCCTGGGCAGGCGCGTGGCAGTGAAGGAGAGGTAGACACGGTTCCTCTGGGGCACACTCTGTATATAGGGACCAGGCCTGATGGTGGATGAGGTGCCCTGGATGTTACGGGTATTTTGAGTGCCTGGGGCAAGGTCCCTGTGGTATTCGTGACGCCAGTGCCTTTGGACGGTGGCACGCCGGTTGGTTGTTGGAATGATGGAGGTACACAAGTGGAATAGTGAACCAAACGTAATATTACTGAACAATCCAAATTTGTACAGCAGGTAGTAGTACAGTCTTTCAATCACAGTTCCACAAGTAGGCTTATTCACACAATGGCAGGTAATATTTATTCAATATACGCAGAGGGTAAATTCACAAGCACTCAGCAGCAGGTTGTACCTTTCCTCAGAATCAATGTACACTGTCCTTTCTAGAACTCCTGCTCTGGCTTTATCTCCCAAGACCCGGATGCCTAAAGGGTGGCTTAAATCCTTGGTTACTATCTTCCTCAGGTATTAGATTCTTGCTGCACTTTCTAGTTTCATCTGCCCATCAGGGTCACTTAGCTTACCTTGGATCGCCCTCTCTTGTAAAGTGGATGACTGTGGGTTTCTCCCAGGAGGTTGGGTCCTGCAACTGGGGTGTCTTCAGAGCTAACTAAGGCTCTCTTGTTCTCAGGCAGGCTGGAGCTTCTCACTAGCTTCCTGGACATCACTAGCAGCCAGGGCTATCCAGCTGCATGTCCGGAGCAGGCTTTTTAACCTCTGTCTTCTCAGACTCCTGACTCTGCACTAACTCTCTCTGTCTGGGCCTGGACATTTATACTAGGGGCTCCCTATCTCCCTCTAGTGTCTGGGATGTCTAACTACACCCAACTAGGCCTGCTGTTGCATCATACAGGGGTACATTGCATGTAAAAACACATTAGAACATACATAAAATGCACAATTAAATATAACACTTCTGTTCCTGGTGAGTAGGAGTAACACGCACACCAATTGACCCTTGTGTAGTGCCCACCCCTACCTAGTGGGACACTACACTTCCCTCCCAGGGGGAGACTAACCAGGTACCTGACCTCCTGTCAGTCAGGACCTGAATTAGTCGAGAAGCCCACCAACAACCAAGTACTGCACCTATAGTTCTTGGGTGTCCAGCTTTTTTCAGTCTGTCCTAGGCTGCAGAGGGTACATCTGCTGGCCCTGATCTCCTTTGTGTTCCTAGGCATGGAGCTGTAGGTACGTGGTGGGCAGAGGCCAACTGTGCTCTGCCCTGGTGCCAGCACTTCTGCTAGGACAACCTGTAAGCAGTCAGGCTCTGGATCAAAGGAAAGGGTAGGTCAGAGGCTAGCAGTGCTCTGCCCAGATGCCAGCTCTTCTGCTGGAAGGGGGTCAGTGGGTATAAACGTCTCCTCCACTACCCCCGGGACTCGGTTGAGCAGCTGCTGCTGGAAAGGGGCACTGGTTGTACCATCTCTTTGTAATGTACTCGGCTGACAAGTCAGCCTGTATTCTTGGGAGGGCCGGAGGTCCCTTTAAATGCAAAGGCACGCTATCGTCCGATGCCCGTGAGCTCTCTGTGTGTGTGTGGGGGGGGGGGGGGGGCATGTTCATCCTGCAGTCTCGCCAGCTGATGTCGCCAAGCACACTCACTAAATCGCACTTTCATTTGTAAGTATGCAGGGGGCCGCTGCGCCCTACTACAGCTCCGGAGTGCTTCTGCCAAACGCTCCTCAGGTAACGCTGACACAACCCTGTCCCTGCTTCCAGCATTCCCTCCCCGTCCACAACCCCCATTTACCTCGGCCACGGTCCGCTCCCTCACACGCGTTGTACGCCCGGTCTCATAGTTGGAGATCCTGGTGCATCTGGCCCCAGTGCCTTCTTTCCAAAATGGGATCATTTGTGTTGTGTTTGCACTGCCCTGGCATTTGAGGGTCTCCACAATCATTACATGTATGGCCAGCATTAGGAGTTTCTGCTATTCTCCTTATATTGAGCATACGGGTAATGAGATTTCTTTTTTTCCGTTCAGCCTCTGGGCTGAAAGAAAAAATGAACGGCACAGATTTCTTCATTCGCATCGATCAATGTGGATGAAAAAATCTCTGCCAAAAAAAAATAACATCCAAACCCACTCAGATCGTATGCCCTGGCAAACCCGATTTCTCCTTTCACATCAATCGATGTGGATGAATAAATAATTGCCGGGATATTTTTTATATACAAAGTGTTTGCCAAAGCATATGAACACCACCCCTCAGCTCATAAGCCTCGGCAAACGTATCTTTTCTACTTCAGAGGAGAAATCTCGTCTTGCAGCGCCGCATACACCGACTTTTGTGTAATCTGACAGCAGCGCAATGCTTCTGTCAGAATGCACATCAGTGCTGCAGCTGGTTCATCGGTTGGTCCACCTAGAAGGTAAGAAAAAAAAAAACAGGCTGCAACGCAATAAATTTATTAACATTAACTTTATTTAACATTTGAACAGAACATTAACTTTTATAAACTTTATTGAACTTTTGGAACAGAACATTAACTTTTTTGCTTACCGGTGATTTTTTATTTTTTTTTGCTTTTTTTGCCTTTATAGGAGAAACCTCTCCTTCCCCATGGGACAATGTGCAAAGCTCAAATCGCCCAGAGATGTGGCGAAGTACATTATGCACTTTGTCCCAGGTGAAAGGAGAGCTTTGCAGCAGCTGTGAGTGAAAGGGACCGGAGAGCCCTGTGTGCCTGTCCTGTGTGACGCAATCCCTATACTAATAGTGTACCTGTGTGTGGTACTTCCGGAAACACTCCTCTAAGCATAGGGCAGGGTGGTCAGGGCAGTCAGGACAGAAATAGCGGGTGTCACGCCTTATTCCACTCCTGCTACAGACACAACATTTTTTTCAGGGTGGCTCTTGGGTTGAGGTACCAGCAACGACATTGGGGAAATGTCGTTCATGTAGACGGCTCACTACACTGGTGGTTGGGGCCACAGAACCTCCTGTATCTCGATGATCTCTTCCTGAAATTTGAGGAAGGATCTTGTTCTCCCAGCCTTACTGTAGAGAACAAAACTATTATACAGTGCCAATTGAATTAAATATGCAGACACCTTCTTATACCAGCGTCTGGTCCCGCGGGAAAGTAAATAAGGAGCCAACATCTGGTCATTGAAGTCCACCCCTCCCACGAGCAAATTATAGTCGTGGACCGAGAGGGGCTTTTCAATGACACTAGTTGCTCGTTCAATTTGTATTGTCGTGTCTGCTTGAATGGAGGAGAGCATGTAAACGTCACGCTTGTCTCTCCATTTCACCGCAAGCAGTTCTTCCTTACACAAGGCAGCCCTCTCCCCCGTTGCAAGACGGGTGGTAACGAGCCGTTGGGGGAAGCCCCGCCGACTAGGTCGCGCGGTTCCATAGCAGCCAATCTGTTCTAAAAACAAATGCCTGAAGAGAGGCACACTTGTGTAAAAATTGTCCACATAAAGATGGTACCACCAAGTCCCAGACTGTCTTCCCACTGCTCCCCAGGTAGTCAGGGCAATCGACCGGCTCCAGGGTCTGAGCTTTACCCTCATAGACTTGAAATTTCTGCGTATAGCCTGTGGCCCTTTCACAGTGCTTATACAATTTGACTCGTCTATGCAGATGTTTTGCTCAGGGGTATACAAATCTGCAAATTTGGTGTTAAAGTGGTCTATGAGGGGCCGAATTTTGTGGAGCTGGTCAAAAGCTGGGTGGCCTCTGGGACGATAGGTGCTGTTGTCACTAAAGTGCAGGAAACGCAGGATGGTCTCAAATCGTGTCCTGGACATGGCAGCAGAGAACATGGGCATGTGATGAATTGGGTTTGTGGACCAATATGACCGCAATTCATGCTTTTTTGTTAGGCCCATGTTTAGGAGAAGGCCCAGAAAAGTTTTAAATTCTGAAACTTGGACGGGTTTCCACCGGAAAGACTGGGCATAAAAGCTTACCGGGTTGGCGGCTATAAATTCAGTGGCATACCGGTTTGTGTCTGCCACGACTAAGTCCAAGAGCTCTGCAGTCAAGAACAGCTAAAAAAAAAAACAGTGCCGATCGGATGTGAGCTGTCTCAACCCGAACTCCAGACTGGGCAGTGAAAGGGGGAACTATTGGTGCGGCTGAAGTTGGGGGCTGCCAATCAGGGTTTGCCAGCACCTCAGGGACTCTAGGGGCTCTACGGGCCTGTCTGTGCAGCGGCTGGGACGGGGGAACTAATGCACGTGCCACCGAACCAGCTTCAACTGCCCTTCTGGTGCTCACCACTTCACCATGTTGTACGGCAGTGCTGGTACTAGGTCCAGGATGGACTGCGCTGCTGGTGTATGCCTCAACACGTAATCTGACAGCGCCACTGTGCTGCCCTTGAAGCGGATCCTGCACAACCTGTGGTCTAGCAACACGGGGCCGGGTATGCCTGGTGGTATCAGGGACCTCAACCTCATCGTCCGAACTTTGGGTCAGACTGCCACTGCTTTCTACAGGTTTGTATTCTGACCCACTGGATTCGTCAGATGAGGGTTCCCATTCCTCGTCCGACTGGGTCAGAAGCCTGTAGGCCTCTTCAGATGAATACCCCTTACTTGCCATTTGGTCAACTAAATTTAGAGGGTATCCCCTGAGACTACCCAAGAAAAAAAGCAAGCCTGTCTTACAAATAGGAGGCTAGCAAAGTATCGGAAGCAGCTGCGATTGATAAAAAATATCAAAACAGATTATTTATTGCCGCAGCGCTTGTAAAGTGATTGTGCAGTGATAAAAAAAAAAAAAATTGTCACTACGGCGGGTTTACACTGATCACTTTTTTCCCTTTCACTAGTGATTGACAGGGGTGATCAAGGGGTTAATTGGGGTGATGGGGGGTGATCTGGTGTGTAGTGTTTGGTGTATTCACAGTGATGTGTGCTCCTCTGCTGGCACCAACCGACGAAAAGAAACAGCAGAGGAGCACAGAAGCCATTTAACACTTTATATTTTATGTGTTTTGGGGTGTCATTTTACATATACTCATGCTGGGTGAGATAAATATCTTGGTCAAATGCCAACTTTGTATAAAAAAAAAGGGAAAATTTGTCTTTTGCCGAGATATTTCTCTCACCCAGCATGGGTATATGTAAAAAGACACCCCAAAACACATTGCCCTAATTCTTCTGAGTATGGCGATACCAGATGTGTGATACTTTTTTGCAGCCTAGGTGGGCAAATGGGCCCACATTCCAAAGAGCACCTTTTGGATTTCACAGGGCATTTTTTACACATTTTGATTTCAAACTACTTCTCATGCATTAGGGCCCCTAAAATGCCAGGGCAGTATAACTTCCCCACAAGTGACCCCATTTTGGAAAGAAGACACCCAAGGGATTTTGTGATGGGCATAGTGAGTTCATGGAAGTTTTTATTTTTTGTCACAATTTAGTGGAATATTAGACTTTGTAAGAAAAAAAAAAGAAATCATCATTTTCCGCTAACTTGTGACAAAAAAAAAATTCTAGGAACTCGCCATGCCTCTCACGGAATACATTAGGGTGTCTTCTTTCCAAAATGGGGTCACTTGTGGGGTAGTTATACTGCCCTGGCATTTTACAGGCAGAGGCAGGCCACCCCACAGGGGCCGTTGTGGTCGTGGTGCTGTGATTCCCTTTAGTACTAGACTAATGCCCAGTGTTTAGAGCCCACGTACCCTGAATTTGAAAAGTTCTGAGGACATAGTTGACTGGCTAACACAGGACACCCAATCTTCTACAGCTTCCGCTCTGAACCTTGATGCACCATCCTCCTCCAGCTCAGCTTCGGGCACCTCTCAAGTTACCACTCGCCCGCCTGCCGCCACCGCCAGCCGCTTCACTTGATCTGTCAGAGGAGTTATTTACACATCAGTTGGAAGAAATGAGTGATGCGCAACCATTATTGCAAGAGGATGTAGATAACAGGGATATGTCTTAGTCAGGCAGCATTACACAGATGGACGTACGGTGTGATGATGATGATGTTGTACCCGCTGCTGCTTCCTTTGCTGAGTTGTCAGATACAAGTGAAGTGGTTGATAATGACGATGTGTCCGTGGATGTCACGTGGGTGCCTGCTCAAAGAGAAGAAGAACAGGGGGAAAGTTCAGATGAGGAGACAGAGAGGAGGAGGAGACGAGTTGGAAGCAGGGGGAGGTCGTCGCAAGGAGCTAGTGGCACAGTCAAGACAGCATGTATCGGCACCCGTGGTCAGCCAGACAGTACACCAATCAACGCATGCTGTTGCCACCACCAGAATGCCGTCATTGCAAAGCTCATCAGTGTGGCATTTTTTTTGTGTGTCTGCCTCTGATAACAGCGATGCCATTTGCAACCTGTGCCAAAAGAAACTGAGTTGTGGGAAGTCCAACACCCACCTAGGTACAACTGCTTTGCGAAGGCACATGATCTCACTTCACAAACACCTATGGGATCAACACATGAGTAAAAGCAGCACACAAACTCAAAGCCACCATCCTCCTCCTGGTCCAGCATCTTCAGCCACGTCAACCACTGCTGTCCTCCTTGCCCCCTCTGAGCCACCCTCCACTCCACCTCTCGCCTTGAGCAGTTCCTGCTTATTTGCCCACAGTCAGGTGTCTGTCAAGGACATGTTTGAGCGTAAGAAGCCAATGTCACAAAGTCACCCCCTTGCCCAGCGTCTGACAGCTGGCTTATCGGATCTCTTAGCCCGCCAGCTTTTAGCATACTAGCTGGTGGAGTCTGAGGCCTTCAAAAAATTTGTAGCTATTGGGACACCGCTGTCAACCCGGATGAAATTTCTTTGCACAAAAGGCAATCCCCAACCTGTACTCGATTGTGCAAAAGGAAGTCATGGCATGTCTGGCACACATTGGGGCAAGGGTCCATCTGACCACTGGTACCTGGTCTGCAAAGCACAGTTAGGGCAGGTATATCACCTACACTGCGCATTGGGTCAACCTGCTGACGGAGTGCGTGGCTCTGCAGAGGAGTTGGTGACACTGCCACAACTTGCAGGCCACCTCCTCTACTCCTCCTACTCCATCCTCTTCCATAACCTCCTCGGCTGAGTCCTCTTCTGCTGCTGCGTCTTGCTCCACATCAACGGCACCCCCCCCCCCAGCTCCCCAGGGGCTATTTCACATCCCGGATACGACAGTGTCACGCCGTCTTGGGGTTGACTTGCCTGAAAGCAGATAGTCACACCGGACCAGCACTCCTGTCCGCCCTGAACACACAGGTGGATCAGTGGCTGACTACGCACCAACTGGAGATCTGCAAAGTGGTGTGTGACAACGGAAGCAATTTGTTGGCGGCATTAAATTTGGGCAAGTTGACACATGTGCCATGCATGGCACATGTGTGTAATCTGATCGTACAACGCTTTGTGCATAAGTACCCAGGCTTACAGGACGTCCTCAAGCAGGCCAGGATGGTATGTGGTCATTTCAGGTGTTCCTACACGGCCATGGCGCACTTTTCAGACATTCAGCGCCGAAACAACATGCCAGTGAGGCGCTTGATTTGCGACAGCCCGACACGGAATTCAACACTCCTAATGTTCGACCTCCTGCTCCAACAAGAAAAAGCAATCAACGAGTATTTGTATGGCCATGTTACTGGACGCTCATGCGCAATGCCTGTAGGCTCCTTTTGAGGAGGTGACAAACCTAGTCACTCGCACCGAAGGCACCATCAGCGACCTCATCCCATTTGTTTTCTTCCTGGAGCGTGCCCTGCAAAGAGTGCTGGATCAGGCCGTAGGTGAGCGTGAAGAGGAAGAGTTGTGGTCACCATCATCATCACCAGAAACAGCCTTATCAGCATCGCTTGCTGGACCTGTGGCAATGCTGGAAGAGGAGTCTGAGGAAGAGGAGTCAGAGGAGGAATGTGGCTTTGAGGAGGAGGAAGACCAACCACAGCAAGCATCCCAGGGTGCTTGTTGTCACCTATCTGGTACCCATGGTTTTGTACGTGGCTGGGGGGAAGAACAGACCTTCAGTGAGATCAGTGAGGACGAGGAACGGGACATGAGGAGCTCGGCATCGAACCTTGTGCAAATAGGGTCTTTAATGTTGTCGTGCCTGTTGAGGGACCCTCGTATAAAAAGGCTGAAGGAGAACGACCTGTACTGGGTGGCCATGCTACTAGACCCCGGTATAAGTAGAAAGTGCCTGAAATGTTACCGAATTACCAGAAGTCGGAAAGGATGCAGCAGTTCTAAAATAAAGGGTAATGTCACAGCACAACGGGAATCTAACAGGGGAAGAGGTGAAAGTAATCCTCCTCCTACTACGACCATGCCGGCAAGGACAGAACGCTTTACAGACGTGTTGTTGATGGAGGACATGCAGAGCTTTTTAAGTCCTACGCATCGTCACAGCCCTTCGGGGTCCACCCTCAGAGAACGACTTGACCGACAGGTAGCAGACTACCTCGCCTTAACTGCAGATATCGACACTCTAAGGAGCGATGAACCCCTTGACTACTGGGTGTGCAGGCTTGACCCGTGGCCTGAGCTATCCCAATTTGCGATAGAACTTCTGGCCTGCCCCGCTTCAAGTGTCCTGTCAGAAAGGACCTTCGGTGCAGCAGGAGGTATTGTCACTGAGAAGAGAAGTCGCCTAGGTCAAAAAAGTCTAGATTACCTCACCTTTATTAAGATGAATGAGGGGTGGATCCCAAAGGGACTGACAGTGGGGGATACATTGGACTAAAAAAGGCCTGATGACTGAGATGAGCTGCCTTGGGCTAAAAATGGTCCACACGCTGCTGTATTTTATCTCTGAATGCCGGATTATTTGCGTGACTAATTCGCCACCAAGTAGGGTTCAAGCCGCAATGTTTTAGGGCACTTTCTGCCTGGGAAACATCAATTTTTCTGGCCGCTAGTGCTGCATTGTGGCTTCAAAAACCAAACAAAAAAAAGGCACATCGTGATCGTTACCTTGTTGTGGTGAAGGGTTGCGTATCACAATGAAGCAACCACCTATATGAGTGTGTTGGCAATGGCAATGTTGGCACACCCCAGATGATAAGGTCGTTGCTTCATTGTGAACAGACCAAAAGCGATCAGCTGGATAATTTTGCATAGGAAAAACATTAATTTTCTTTGTGATCATCTAAGGTGATCATTAAAGTTTACTAGGCCAACAATGGGCCCACACTGCAGAATCATTGTTTTCTGGGTCACTTAACTGTCACTGAACTACCTCAGCACGACCATAGGCTTTGAAAAAAAAAACATTGCCTGCAATCTCCCAAATGTGCGCACAAGCACAGTCATCACTACACCAAGATTGACGCATAGAGGAATACAATTTATGTCATGACTGTGTCAACTATTGACAACTCTTTGCGGTTTTCTAAAATCTATTCCATACACGTCCCCTGATAGGGGACATCACAGGGATTAAACTGATAGAAATAGTACTACTTAACACACCACACATATTGGAATTGCACAGTGCATTACACAGCGCACGCGCAGTGCCCCAAATTGGAATTAAGAGGACCGACCAAGCATCTTTTTTCATCTCCCTTCTCCAAAAAAAGAATGCCATATACATGTCCCCTGATAGGGGATGTAACAGGGATTAAACTGATAAGAATAGTACTACTTAACACGCCGCTTATATCTTGTGGCACATTCGATTGCACAGACAGTGCCCCAAATTTGAAGTAGGAGGACCGGACCAAGCATCTTTTTCCATCTCCCGGTTCCTAAAATCGATGCCATATACACGTCCCCTGATAGGGGACGTAACAGGAATTAAACTGATAGGAATAGTACTATTTAACACACCTTATAATAATATTATTAATAATAATAATACTAGTGGATATAACAGGGCTTAAACTGATAGGAATAGTACTACTTAACACACCTTATAATAACGCAGAGAGAGGTAACGCAGAGAGAGGAGTCTGAAGAAGAGTTAGAGGAGGAAGGTGGCTTTGAGGAGGTGGAAGACCAAACACAGCAGGCGTCCCAGGGGGCTTGTTGTCACCTTTTGGGGACCCTTGGGGTTGTACGTGGCTGGGTGGAGGAAGAGACCTTCAATGACATCAGTGAGGACAAGGAACGGGACATGGCTAGCTTGGTATCCAACCATGTGCAAATGGGGAGTTTGTGGTTGTGCAAATGGACTGTTTGCGGTTGTTTGTGGTGCGTTAAACAGGGAGTTTGGTCTGTCACTGTGAAGCGGGCGTAACCATTACACTACCTGATCGATACAACATCATACCTGATGTTTTAAAGCACGTTATTCCAAACAATTTATGAATGTTAGGTGATTTATGCCCTTTATGGATTAAAACCCGACTCTGCGTCAACTATGTAATTTTCCATGGGAGTTTTGCCATGGATCCCCCTCCGGCATGCCACAGTCCAGGTGTTAGTCCCCTTGAAACAACTTTTTCATCACTATTGTGGCTAGAAAGATTCATAGTAACATAGTACATAAGGCCGAAAAAAGACATTTGTCCATCCAGTTCGGCCTGTTATCCTGCAAGTTGATCCAGAGGAAGACAAAAAAAAAAAACCTGTGAGGTAGAAGCCAATTTTCCCCACTTTAGGGGAATAAAAAATTCCTTCCCGACTCCAATCAGGCAATCAGAATAACTCCCTGGATCAACGACCCCTCTCTAGTAGCTATAGCCTGTAATATTATTAAGCTCCAGAAATACATCCAGGCCCCTCTTGAATGTCTTTATTGTACTCACCATCACCACCTCCTCAAGCAGAGAGTTCCATAGTCTCACTTCTCTTACCGTAAAGAATTATTTTCTATGTTTGTGTACAAACCTTCTTTCCTCCAGACGCAGAGGATGTCCCCTCGTCACAGTCACAGTCCTGGGGATAAATAGCTGATGGGATAGATCTCTGTACTGACCCCTGATATATTTATACATATTAATAAGATCTCCCCTCAGTCGTCTTTTTTCGAAAGTGAATAGCCCTAATTTTAATAATCTTTCAGGGTACTGTAGTTGCCCCATTCCAGTTATTACTTTAGATGCCCTCCTCTGGACCTTCTCCAGCTCTGCTATGTCTGCCTTGTTTACAGGAGCCCAGAACTGTACACAGTGCTCCATGTGTGGTCTGACTAGCGATTTGTAAAGTGGTAGGACTATGTTCTTATCACGGGAATCTATGCCCCTTCTGATGCAACCCATTATCTTATTGGCCTTGGCAGCAGCTGCCTGACACTGGTTTTTGCAGCTTAGTTTGCTGTTTATTAAAATTCCTAGATCCTTTTCCATGTCAGTGTTACCGAGTGTTTTACCATTTAGTATGTACGGGTGACTTGCATTTTTCCTTCCCATGTGCATAACTTTACATTTATCAGTGTTAAACCTCATCTGCCACTTATCTGCCCAAGCCTCCAATCTATCCAGATCCCTTTGTAGTAGTATACTGTCCTCATCAGTGTAAATTACTTTACACAGTTTAGTGTCATCTGCGAGAATTAATACTTTACTATGCAAGCCTTCTACAAGATCATTAATAAATATATTGAAGAGAATAGGGCCCAATACTGACCCCTGAGGTACCCCACTAGTGACAGTGACCCAATCTGAGTGTGTACCGTTAATAACCACCCTCTGTTTTCTATCACTGAGCCAGTTACTTACCCACATACAGACGTTTTCTCCCAGTCCGAGCATTCTCATTTTATATACTAACCTTTTATGTGGTACAGTGTCAAGTGCTTTGGAGAAGTCCAGATATACGACATCCATTGATTCGCCGCTGTCAAGTCTAGAACTTACTTCCTCATAGAAACTGATTAAATTAGTTTGACATGACTGATCCCTCACGAAGCCATGCTGATATGGCGTTATTTGCTTATTTCCGTTGAGATGCTATATTAGAGCATCTCTCAGAAAACCTTCAAACAGTTTACCCACAACAGATGTTAAACTTACCAGCCTATAGTTTCCAGGCTCTGTTTTTGGCCCCTGTGGGTTTTAAAATCTGCCTGCCCATTGAAGTCAATGGCGGTTTGCCCGTTCGCGATAATTTGCGAAAATTCACGTTTCACTGTTTGCGAACGGAAAATTTGATGTTCGCGACATCTCTAATTCTAAGTATAATGACCGCCTTTTATCTATCAGTCTAGTAATGAGTCCTTTTGAACATTCAAGTAAACAGTTGTCCCATTCTTTACAAAAGTCAATATCCTCCTTGAAGGAATTCCCAAAACGCAGTCTCAAACCACGGGGGACAATGTTCTCCTTAAGATAAATCTAAAGAAAACTCGCATCTAGTTAATGTTGTATTTCATCCGACATAAGCTTCTCTAGATCATAAAATAGAGTTAGTAAGGTTTTTTCGTCAATACTTGAATTTGGTTCCTGGTTCAAATTGGCATGATGTTCAGTGGTACTTCTTGTGCATTGAATAATCAAGCGTTCCCGCTGTTTCATTCGGTTTCGAGCATAATCCATTTTAATCCTAATGGATAGGCCTATGTGCAGCTCCCCTTATCTGGATGATCCAGGTATAGTAGTCTAAATAACCACAGGCGAATCTAAATTCCCCTCGGTCAGGAGGGGAACGTAGAGACAAAAGAAAAGGGGTGGGGGGCGCACAATGGGGTAGTATGTTCAAATACAAACTGAATTGTTTAAAAAATAGAGGTGCTCACCTTTTGGGGTTGTGCAATAATAGACACAACTCTATTGTAGGTATGTAGGTATATAAAGACCTTTCGGATCCGTGAATGCAGCCACAGAAGAAGTGTCTCTGCATCCCTCATATTTCCCTACTTAAAGACATCAAGACATAATATTATTTCTGGCGCAAGAGAAAAGGCCACAGAACTCACTCAAGATGAATGTCTGATTCCAGCATCTAAAAAGAAGAAAGACAATAGCTACGGGAAATACAGTTGCAATTTTATCACTACCTATAACCAAAATCATATGTCGATAAAAGCGGTTTTAGAAAAACATTGGCACATTTTAAAAAGAGAACCCGTTGTTGAGTGGATTAGGCAGTGGCTGAGTGACAGACAACAGAGGGTTGTAGTCAATGGAGAACATTCAAAACAAGGTCATGTTACCAGTGGGGTTCCACAGGGATCTGTACTGGGACCAATTTTGTTTAATATCTTCATAAGTGATATTTCAAAAGGACTCGATGGTAAGGTTTGTCTTTTTGCTGATGACACAAAGATATGTAACAGGGTTGATGTTCCTGGAGGGAAACGCCAAATGGAAAAGGATTTAGGGAAACTAGAAGAATGGTCAGAACTCTGGCAACTGAAATTTAATGTGGATAAGTGCAAGATAATGCACCTGGGGCGTAAAAAACCAAGGGTAGAATATTTGACACAGTCCTGACCTCAGTATCTGAGGAAAGGGATTTAGGAGTAATTATTTCAGAAGACTTAAAGGTGGGAAGACAATGTAATAGAGCAGCACGAAATGCCAGCAGAATGCTTGGATGTATAGGGAGAGGTATAAGCAGTAGAAAGAGTGAAGTGCTTATGCTGCTGTACAGAACACTGGTGAGACCTCACTTGGAGTATTGTGCGCAGTACTGGAGGCCATATCTCCAGAAGGATATAGATACTCTAGAGAGAGTTCAGAGAAGAGCTACTAAACTAGTACATGGATTGCAGGATAAAACTTACCAGGAAAGGTTAAAGGACCTTAATATGTATAGCTTGGAAGAAAGAAGAGACAGAGGGGATATGATAGAAACTTTTAAATACATAAAGGGAATCAACTCGGTAAAGGAGGAGAGCATATTTAAAAGAAGAAAAACTACCACAAGAGGACACAGTTTTAAATTAGAGGGGCAAAGGTTTAAAAGTAATAAAATGAAGCATTACTTTACTGAGAGAGTAGTGGATGCATGGAATAGCCTTCCTGCAGAAGTGGTAGCTGCAAATACAGTGAAGGAGTTTAAGCATGCATGGGATAGGCATAAGGCTATCCTTCATATAAGATAGGGCCAGGGACTATTCATAGGATTCAGATATATTGGGCAGACTAGATGGGCCAAATGGTTCTTATCTGCCGACACATGTTTCTATGTTCTAAATCAAATCATTCCAGAATTCCCAAAACTCACGTATAAGAGAGCTCGTATACCTCAAAAACATTCTTGCACCCAGCAAATTGAATCCGGTTTCATATCATATTGAGAATTACGATACCACTGTCCCCAAAGGCAGCTCGGAGTGCGGACACAAAAGATGTCTATGCTGCTCCAGTATATGCCAAACATCTTTTTTTTACAGTCGAGTAAGTGGGGAGTCATTCCCCATTTTGAGCGTCCTAAACTGTGAATCCAGCCACGTCATATATCTGTTAGAGTGTCCGTGCCATCTACAGTATGTGGGGCGCACGATCCAAACACTGCGGAACAGACTGAATAAACATAGATCAAACATAAAGAAAAAATACTGGAAACACAGTGTATCCAGACACGCTGTGGAACATCAAGAGGGTAGTTCAGCCGGATTCAAAGTGACCCCAATTGAACAAATTCCAAGTCACCTATTTAAAAAGACACCCAGTACATTAGACGTAGGGAGATGTACTGGATCTTTAATCTAAATAGTTTGAATCCATATGGCCTCAATGAAGCTTTTGAGATCAATTTATAGAAAGCCCAGGACCAGCATTTTATACATATTTATATATATTTGATACATATTCCCTCTCCCCCTCTCCATGGTTTTTAGATAATTCTATTAATTAATCAATTGTATTCATCATTTTATTCATTAGTGAGGGCACATCAATTTAATAATATTTTTATGACACTACTAACATTGATTATTAATAATAATAATTATTTATTATTATATTTTCTCATATATATATATATATATATATATATATATATTTTTTTTTTTATTATTTTTATATGGATATGTGTTAAGGCAATTTGCCTGGATTTGTGGGAGGGGCTGAGGTCCGCCTCCAGCCTATTTAGGGCACTCCCCTTACTTGGCTCCTGCACTGTCTGAGGTCTGAGCTTTGAGAGAGAGAGTCGCTTGTGGAGTTACTGGAGAGTTACTTTCAAGTTTCTGGAAGTTTTTCGTTGCCATCAGTGTTCTGGATTTGGAGCATTCCTTTTCCATTCGTCCTGCTTCATCCGGTTCACTGTGGGTCACGTTTGCCCGTTAAACTGTGAGTCATCCACACGGTACAGCACGGGGCCTCACTGTATTGTCCCCTGTACCAACTCATTTCATTTCACCATCGTTGCACTCATGTCACGTTTTTCTCGCTTACAAGTCACTTACCATTTCATGTCTGTCATGCCTTTTTGGATTATGCATAGGGAAACGACTGCACAGTAGCCCTACTCCAGTCACCAACCCTGCAGTAAGCCAGCCCAGGTTATTATTCCTTTGCTTTTACCTCCCATTCCAGTTCTCATTCTATCGCCACCCTGCAACTCACTTACATACGTGACCCCCCCTTTTTCATGTCAAGCAGCCATGGCCAGAAGTTCACACACTTGCTCACATGACCTTCCGTAGCACACAGCACAGGCCACACTGCACACACCCTCCCTTAATGGTCAGCACCGCTGGGCATGCGCCGCTGCTTCAAGGCCCCCCCCCGCTGCCTCCGGGCCCGTTCCGCCACTCCTCCTGCCGCGCTGCCGATGGCGGCCGGCCGCGTCTCAGTACCTGGTCTGCGCATGCGCGGCGGTACCGTTGGCACGTGCGCAGTGTCCTGGAGGCCGTCCGCCGGTGCGGCTGATGCAGGAAGCTGCCGCCAGGTCTGTCCGGCCTCCTGACTGGCCGGCGGAGCTCCGGGCCAGGCGTTCAGCATCATGCCCCCACCCACACAGGTAGCGCAGTCCAGGGGGCATCCAGCCTGTTTGCCTTCAACAACCCCTCCATGTCAAAACACCCCACCACAATCAGGTAAAACAGCTCCCCAAACATAAACAGAAACCCGCCACATCACCCTCATGCCCCATGGTCCACGAAAAAAAAAAAATATATATATATATATATATAAATATATATATATATACAGACGTGGACAAAATTGTTGGTACCCTTTGGTCAATGAAAGAAAAAGTCACAATGGTCACAGAAATAACTTTAATCTGACAAAAGTAATAATAAATTAAAATTCTATAAATGTTAACCAATGAAAGTCAGACATTGTTTTTCAACCATGCTTCAACAGAATTATGTAAAAAAATAAACTCATGAAACAGGCATGGACAAAAATGATGGTACCCCTAGAAAACACAGAACATAATGTGACCAAAGGGACATGTTAATTCAAGGTGTGTCCACTAATTAGCATCACAGGTGTCTACAACCTTGTAATCAGCCATTGGGCCTATATATATGGCTCCAGGTAATCACTGTGTTGTTTGGTGATATGGTGTGTACCACACTCGACATGGACCAGAGGAAGCAAAGGAAAGAGCTGTCTCAAGAGATCAGAAAGAAAATTATAGACAAGCATGTTAAAGGTAAAGGCTATAAGACCATCTCCAAGCAACTAGATGTTCCTGTGAGTACAGTTGCACATATTATTCATAAGTTTAAGATCCATGGGACTGTAGCCAACCTCCCTGGACGTGGCCGCAGGAGGAAAATTGATGACAAATCTAAGAGACGGATAATCCGAATGGTAACAAAAGAGCCTAGAAAGACTTCTAAAGAGATTCAAGGTGAACTTCATGCTCAAGGAACATCAGTGTCAGATCGCACCATCCGTCGTTGTTTGAGCCAAAGTGGACTACATGGGAGACGACCAAGGAGGACACCATTGTTGAAAACGAATCATAAAAAAGCAAGACTGGAATATGCCAAACTACATGTTGACAAGCCACAAAGCTTCTGGGAGAATGTCCTGTGGACAGATGAGACAAAAATCGAAGTTTTTGCCAAGGCACATCAGCTGTATGTTCACAGACGAAAAAATGAAGCATATCAAGAAAAGAACACTGTCCCTACTGTGAAACATGGAGGAGGCTCTGTTATGTTCTGGGGCTGCTTTGCTGCGTCTGGCACAGGGTGTCTTGAATCTGTGCAGGGTACAATGAAATCTCAAGACTATCAAGGAATTCTAGAGAGAAATGTACTAGCCAGTGTCAGAAAGCTTGGTCTCAGTCGCAGGTCATGGGTCTTGCAACAGGACAATGACCCAAAACACACCGCTAAAAACACCCAAGAATGGCTAAGAGGAAAAAATTGGACTATTCTAAAGTGGCCTTCTATGAGCCCTGACCTCAATCCTATTGAGCATCTTTGGAAGGAGCTGAAACATGCAGTCTGGAAAAGGCACCCTTCAAACCGGACACAACTGGAGCAGTTTGCTCATGAGGAGTGGGCCAAAATACCTGCTGAGAGGTGCAGATGTCTCATTGACAGTTACAGGAAGCGTTTGATTGCAGTGATTGCCTCAAAAGGTTGCGCAACAAAATATTAAGTTAGGGGTACCATCATTTTTGTCCATGCCTGTTTCATGAGTTTATTTTTTTACATAATTCTGTTGAAGCATGGTTGAAAAACAATGTCTGACTTTCATTGGTTAACATTTATAGAATTTTAATTTATTATTACTTTTGTCAGATTAAAGTTATTTCTGTGACCATTGTGACTTTTTCTTTCATTGACCAAAGGGTACCAACAATTTTGTCCACGTCTGTATATATGAAACACCCGCCATATAGTCCCATGGCCACACGTTCCCAAAAAAAAAAAAAAAAACGCCAGATAGTTCCATGGCCGCACGTTCCACCACGAAAAAAACAAAAAACGCCATAGTCCTCATGGTCACACATTCAAAAATAAAAATAAAAAAAATGATATGGCGCCTACGTAGACCATGTGGTCACACGTTCATGGCGGTCATTTCAGCCCACATGCTAAGCCTCATTTCTCACGTCTCGATCCAACCAGTCACACGCGCAAGCATTTACTCGTTTTCATACTCACGTTTCATGATCCCATCAAGGTCATGTGTCCGTTCGCACCACAGTCCACACTCGTCTTACCACTTTCTTTCAAACCCCTTTTAGGCGGTCTAGCATAGACATATTTTTCTCTACACGTGTTCTGTGAATTTTCTTACCACCAGGTACAGTACAGATCAAAAGTTTGGACACACCTTCTCATTCAAAGAGTTTTCTTTATTTTCATGACTATGAAGGCATCAAAACTATGAATTAACACATGTGGAATTATATACATAACAAACAAGTGTGAAACAACTGAGAATATGTCATATTCTAGGTTCTTCAAAGTAGCCACCTTTTGCTTTCATTACTACTTTGCACACGCTTGGCATTCTCTTGATGAGCTTCAAGAGGTAGTCCCCTGAAATGGTCTTCCAACAGTCTTGAAGGAGTTTCCAGAGATGCTTAGCACTTGTCGGCCCTTTTGCCTTCACTCTGCGGTCCAGCTCACCCCAAACCATCTCGATTGGGCTCAGGTCCAGTGACTGTGGAGGCCAGGTTATCTGGCGCAGCACCCCATCACTCTCCTTCATGGTCAAATAGCCCTTACTTTCAAAGTTTTCCCAATTTTTCGGCTGACTGACTGACCTTCATTTCTTAAAGTAATGATTGCCACTCGATTTTCTTTACTTAGCTGCTTTTTTCTTGCCAAAATACATATTCTAACAGTCTATTCAGTAAGACTATCAGCTGTGTATCCACCTGACTTCTCCTCAACGCCACTGATGGTCCCAACCCCATCTATAAGGCAAGAAATCCCACTTATTAAACCTGACAGGGCACACCAGTGAAGTGAAAACCATTTCAGGGGACTACCTCTTGAAGCTCATCAAGAGAATGCCAAGAGTGTGGAAAGCAGTAATCAAAGCAAAAGGTGGCTACTTTGAAGAACCTAGAATATTACATATTTTCAGTTGTTTCACACTCTTTTGTTATGTATATAATTCCACATGTGTTAATTCATAGTTTTGATGCCTTCAGTGTGAATCTACAATTTTCATAGTCATGAAAATAAAGAAAACTCTTTGAATGAGAAGGTGTGTCCAAACTTTTGGTCTGTACTGTACGTACACCTGCTCTTACGATTTGCATTTCTTTTCATTTCTAGGCCTATTAGAGTGAGGCACCACTAACATCCAGTGCTGCATTCACCCACTTGTTCTTACATCATGCGTTTTACCCTTCTTCCACTAAAGCTGCATTTCTTTTCATTTCTAGGCCTATGAGAGTGTGTTCCTACTATGTTCACAAGTTGGTTATTCGTTGGTCATGACAAGGGTCTTCTCTTAGCGAGCTGCAATACCTCTGGCTCTTGTTTTCTCCATCAGTTCAATTTTACGGTTCGCGGTTGATTAATGTTTCGGTGGTGCACGTGGTTCGGATCACTACTGTCCATGCATTTTTTCCACCAGGTCTGGCTCATGTTTAACTACTTATCATCACCGTGAGGTCATCTCATTCAGTCCCTTGGCTTCGGGGGCCCGGTGACCGTTCTTCGTGTTGTCCATTAGGGGTACTATACGGTTGTAGGCGGGTTAGTGTCTCAAGTTCATTGTCGGAGATGGTCATGGTTATGCGAGTCCTATTGGTGCCGCATAAGTGAAAAAAAATAAAAAATACATTTTAATCTGCCATTAGTCGCCCACGCATGGCTTCTCCGTTTTAGTTTTACACACAGAACTCCGCCATTGGTCTCCCACGCATGTCTTCTCCGGTTTAGTACGCACCCACGCATGGTTTCTCCGTTTCAGTTGTATACATATGACTCCGCTATTTGAGTCTCTCACGCATGGCTCCGCCATTAGAGTCTCTCACACATGGCTTCTCCGTTTTAGTGTTTCATATATAACTCCGCCATTAGAGTCCCTCACACATGGCTTCTCCGTTTTAGTGTTTCACATATAACTCCGCCATTAGAGTCCCTCACGCATTACTTCGCCGTTTTTAGTTTACACACATTACTCCGCCATTTCAGACTCTCACGCATTACTTCGCCGTTTTACTTTCACACACATAACTCCGCCATTAGAGACTCTCACGCATCACTTCGTCGTTTTAGTTTCACACAATAACTCCGCCATTAGAGTCTCTCACATATGACTCCGCCATTAGAGTCTCTCACGTATGGCTTCTCCGTTTTAGTGTTACACACATGACTCCGCCATTAGTCTCACGCATGGCTTCTCCGGTTAGTGTCACGCATATGACTTTGCCAGTAGAATCTCTCACGCATGGCATCTCCGTTTCAGTGTTACACATATAACTCCGCCATTAGAGTCTCTCACGCATTACTTTGCCGTGTTTATTTTACACATATGACTCCACCATTAGTCTCACGCATGGCTTCTCCGTTTAGTGTCACACATATGACTTCGCCAGTAGAATCTCTCACGCACGGCTCTGCCATTAGAGTCTCTCACGCATGGCTTCTCCATTCTAGTTTTACACATATGGCTCCACCATTAGAGTCTCTCCCGCATGGCTCCGCCATCAGAGTCTCTCACGCATGGCTTCTCCATGTTAATTTCACACACATGACCCCGCCATTAGAGTCTCTCACGCATGGCTCTGCCATTAGAGTCTCTCACGCATGGCTTCTCCATATTATTTTTACACATATGGCTCTGCCATTAGAGTCTCTCACGCATGGCTTCTCCGTATTAATTTCACACACATGACCCCACCATTAGAGTCTCTCACGCATGGCTTCTCCGTATTATTTTTACACATATGGCTCCGCCATTAGAGTCTCTCACGCATGGCTCCGCCATTAGAGTCTCTCACGCATGGCTTCTCCGTATTAATTTTACACATATGGCCCCCGCCATTAGAGTCTCTCACGCATGGCTTCTCCGTATTAATTTTACACACATGACCCCACCATTAGAGTCTCTCACGCATGGCTCCGCCATTAGAGTCTCTCACGCATGGCTTCTCCGTATTAATTTTACACATATGGCCCCCGCCATTAGAGTCTCTCACGCATGGCTTCTCCGTATTAATTTTACACACATGACCCCACCATTAGAGTCTCTCACGCATGGCTCCGCCATTAGAGTCTCTCACGCATGGCTTCTCCGTATTATTTTTACACATATGGCTCCGCCATTAGAGTCTCTCACGCGTGGCTCCGCCATTAGAGTCTCTCACGCATGGCTTCTCCGTATTAATTTTACACATATGGCCCCCGCCATTAGAGTCTCTCACACATGGCTCCGCCATTAGAGTCTCTCACGCATGGCTTCTCCGTATTAATTTTACACATATGGCCCCCGCCATTAGAGTCTCTCACGCATGGCTTCTCCGTATTATTTTTACACATATGGCTCCGCCATTAGAGTCTCTCACACATGGCTCCGCCATTAGAGTCTCTCACGCATGGCTTCTCCGTATTAATTTTACACATATGACCCCCGCCATTAGAGTCTCTCACGCATGGCTTCTCCGTATTATTTTTACACATATGGCTCCGCCATTAGAGTCTCTCACGCATGGCTCCGCCATTAGAGTCTCTCACGCATGGCTTCTCCGTATTATTTTTACACATATGGCTCCGCCATTAGAGTCTCTCACACATGGCTCCGCCATTAGAGTCTCTCACGCATGGCTTCTCCGTGTTAATGTTTCACATATGGCTCCGCAATTAGCCTCTCACGCATGGCCCCACCATTAAAGTCTCTCACGTATCACTTCCCCATTTAAATTCTACACACATAACTCCACCAGTTGAGGCCGGCTGCGTGGTCCCACAACCAGTAGGTTCCATGTCTTTTCTGCCTTCAGACCCGCTCGCATGGCTCGGTCATCTGTGGCTTGCAATACAATTATCTTGTGGTGACTCGCACGCATGGCTTGCACCATTAGAGTCTCTCTCACCTTATCGTTTTCTCTGACTTTTATTTTCTAGGTTGTCAGATTCCTCCTGGAACATAACATCACACCCCCTTTTGTCATGTCTTCTCTTCTGGGGTTTGCTTCTTTCTGCCACCTTAAACTCAAATGTCATACAACGCCATCATACTCTATCTCACTGGCATTCTACACCACATGCTAATCTTACACCCTAATAACATCAGTTTCATGGCCTCTCACCAAATTCAGTCACTTGGCTTCGGGGGCCCGGTGACCGTTCTTCGTGTTGTCCATTAGGGGTACTATACGGTTGTAGGCGGGTTAGTGTCTCAAGTTCATTGTCGGAGATGGTCATGGTTATGCGAGTCCTATTGGTGCCGCATAAGTGAAAAAAAATAAAAAATACATTTTAATCTGCCATTAGTCGCCCACGCATGGCTTCTCCGTTTTAGTTTTACACACAGAACTCCGCCATTGGTCTCCCACGCATGTCTTCTCCGGTTTAGTACGCACCCACGCATGGTTTCTCCGTTTCAGTTGTATACATATGACTCCGCTATTTGAGTCTCTCACGCATGGCTCCGCCATTAGAGTCTCTCACACATGGCTTCTCCGTTTTAGTGTTTCACATATAACTCCGCCATTAGAGTCCCTCACACATGGCTTCTCCGTTTAAGTGTTTCACATATAACTCCGCCATTAGAGTCCCTCACGCATTACTTCGCCGTTTTTAGTTTACACACATTACTCCGCCATTTCAGACTCTCACGCATTACTTCGCCGTTTTACTTTCACACACATAACTCCACCATTAGAGACTCTCACGCATCACTTCGTCGTTTTAGTTTCACACAATAACTCCGCCATTAGAGTCTCTCACATATGACTCCGCCATTAGAGTCTCTCACGTATGGCTTCTCCGTTTTAGTGTTACACACATGACTCCGCCATTAGTCTCACGCATGGCTTCTCCGGTTAGTGTCACGCATATGACTTTGCCAGTAGAATCTCTCACGCATGGCTTCTCCGTTTCAGTGTTACACATATAACTCCGCCATTAGAGTCTCTCACGCATTACTTTGCCGTGTTTATTTTACACATATGACTCCACCATTAGTCTCACGCATGGCTTCTCCGTTTAGTGTCACACATATGACTTCGCCAGTAGAATCTCTCACGCACGGCTCTGCCATTAGAGTCTCTCACGCATGGCTTCTCCATTCTAGTTTTACACATATAGCTCCACCATTAGAGTCTCTCCCGCATGGCTCCGCCATCAGAGTCTCTCACGCATGGCTTCTCCATGTTAATTTCACACACATGACCCCGCCATTAGAGTCTCTCACGCATGGCTCCGCCATTAGAGTCTCTCACGCATGGCTTCTCCATATTATTTTTACACATATGGCTCTGCCATTAGAGTCTCTCACGCATGGCTTCTCCGTATTAATTTCACACACATGACCCCACCATTAGAGTCTCTCACGCATGGCTCCACCTTTAGAGTCTCTCACGCATGGCTTCTCCGTATTATTTTTACACATATGGCTCCGCCATTAGAGTCTCTCACGCATGGCTCCGCCATTAGAGTCTCTCACGCATGGCTTCTCCATATTAATTTTACACATATGGCCCCCGCCATTAGAGTCTCTCACGCATGGCTTCTCCGTATTAATTTTACACACATGACCCCACCATTAGAGTCTCTCACGCATGGCTCCGCCATTAGAGTCTCTCACGCATGGCTTCTCCGTATTAATTTTACACATATGGCCCCCGCCATTAGAGTCTCTCACGCATGGCTTCTCCGTATTAATTTTACACACATGACCCCACCATTAGAGTCTCTCACGCATGGCTCCGCCATTAGAGTCTCTCACGCATGGCTTCTCCGTATTATTTTTACACATATGGCTCCGCCATTAGAGTCTCTCACGCGTGGCTCCGCCATTAGATTCTCTCACGCATGGCTTCTCCGTATTAATTTTACACATATGGCCCCCGCCATTAGAGTCTCTCACGCATGGCTTCTCCGTATTAATTTTACACATATGGCCCCCGCCATTAGAGTCTCTCACGCATGGCTTCTCCGTATTATTTTTACACATATGGCTCCGCCATTAGAGTCTCTCACGCATGGCTCCGCCATTAGAGTCTCTCATGCATGGCTTCTCCGTATTCATTTTACACATATGGCCCCCGCCATTAGAGTTTCTCACACATGGCTCCGCCATTAGAGTCTCTCACGCATAGCTTCTCCGTATTAATTTTACACATATGGCCCCCGCCATTAGAGTCTCTCACACATGGCTCCGCCATTAGAGTCTCTCACGCATGGCTTCTCCGTATTAATTTTACACATATGACCCCCGCCATTAGAGTCTCTCACGCATGGCTTCTCCGTATTATTTTTACACATATGGCTCCGCCATTAGAGTCTCTCACGCATGGCTCCGCCATTAGAGTCTCTCACGCATGGCTTCTCCGTATTATTTTTACACATATGGCTCCGCCATTAGAGTCTCTCACGCATGGCTCCGCCATTAGAGTCTCTCACGCATGGCTTTTCCGTATTAATTTTACACATATGGCCCCCGCCATTAGAGTCTCTCACACATGGCTCCGCCATTAGAGTCTCTCACGCATGGCTTCTCCGTGTTAATGTTACACATATGGCTCCGCAATTAGCCTCTCACGCATGGCCCCACCATTAAAGTCTCTCACGTATCACTTCCCCATTTAAATTCTACACACATAACTCCACCAGTTGAGGCCGGCTGCATGGTCCCAAAACCAGTAGGTTCCATGTCTTTTCTGCCTTCAGACCCGCTCGCATGGCTCGGTCATCTGTGGCTTGCAATACAATTATCTTGTGGTGACTCGCACGCATGGCTTGCGCCATTAGAGTCTCTCTCACCTTATCGTTTTCTCAGACTTTTATTTTCTAGGTTGTCAGATTCCTCCTGGAACATAACATCACACCCCCTTTTGTCATGTCTTCTCTTCTGGGGTTTGCTTCTTTCTGCCACCTTAAACTCAAATGTCATACAACGCCATCATACTCTATCTCACTGGCATTCTACACCACATGCTAATCTTACACCCTAATAACATCAGTTTCATGGCCTCTCACCAAATCAAAACCATACTCAGAGGTATTCAAAAAGCAGAACCCGCACATCCAGCCCAGAGGCTACCCATTAACAATCATATTTTCAAGGCATTATCCGACTTACTAGACGCCAAGCCTTCTGAAGCAGATACCAACTCCATCATCAAAACAGCAATTTACTTGGCCTTCTACGGTTTCCTGAGACCCGGGGAATTCACTACAACCTCCACGACCCAAGCCACACCTTGTCTTCTTGTCTCCCACTTGGCGAAACACATGGATCATTACATCCTGACCTTACCTCACTCCAAGAGTAGTCAGCACTTACCCATCAACATTTCATATTACCCCACGCACAACAGATGGTGTCCAGTCAGGGTTCTGGATGCTTACAGACAACGTCACAAGTTTCTACCCTCTCAACCGCTACTTCAACTACATGGTTCGGTACTCACAACCACCACCTTCATGACCCATGTCAGGTCATCCCTCACACAACTGGGCCTCAACGCAGCCAACTACTCAGGGCACTCCTTTCGCATTGGAGCCGCGTCCACGGCCTCCAGTGCCAACATCCCTACTCATGTCATCAAGAAATTGGGGCGCTGGAAGTCATCTGCTTACTCGCGATACATTCCCAATCCAACACAAGAGTTAAGAGATGCTTTCCAAAACAAGTCGGGTTGAGCTATTCATGTATATATTTGACTACAATAAACTGGTTATTTCCATTTTTGCCCTCTTCTTTCTCAGGCCTACCTCGTCCTCGGTTTCGGCACACCACAACCGACTGCGCTTATTTCCTGCTTTCCTAGGGCTCTTCACTGTACTACCATAAGCGCCTAACACAAGTGTTAAGTAGAGTTGAGCAAACACCTGGATGTTCGGGTTCGAGAAGTTCGGCCGAACTTCCCGGAAATGTTCGGGTTCGGGATCCGGGATTGAAGTCAATGGGGACCCGAACTTTTTGGCACTATAAAGGCTGTAAAACAGCCCAGGAAAGAGCTAGAGGGCTGCAAAAGGCAGCAACATGTAGGTAAATCCCCTGCAAACAAATGTGGATAGGGAAATGAATTAAAATAAAAATAAAATAAATAAAAATTAACCAATATCAATTGGAGAGAGGTCCCATAGCAGAGAATCTGGCTTCATGTCACCCACCCAATTTAGAGACCCAGAAGTTGAATGTGGCCGAACCATCAGTCAGTACGTGGAGGGGTGTGCACACGTACTGTTCCACCATGTTAGTGAAATGTTGCCTCCTGCTAACACGTTGCGTATCATGTGGTGGTGCAGTTAGCTGTGGCGTGTTGACAAAACTTTTCCACATCTCTGCCATGCTAACCCTGCCCTCAGAGGAGCTGGCCGTGACACAGCTGCCTTGGCGACCTCTTGCTCCTCCTCTGCCTTGGCCTTGGGCTTCCACTTGTTCCCCTGTGACATTTGGGAATGCTCTCAGTAGCGCGTCTACCAACGTGTGCTTGTACTCGCGCATCTTCCTATCACGCTCCAGTGCAGGAAGTAAGGTGGGCACATTGTCTTTGTACCATGGATCCAGCAGGGTGGCAACCCAGTAGTCCGCATACGTTAAAATGTGGGCAACTCTGCATGTAGTCGCTGATGTGTGCCAGGCTGCCCAGGGGTAAGGACAAGCTGTCCTCTGTGGGAGGCGTATCGTCATCGTCCTGCGTTTCCCCCCAGCCACGCACCAGTGATGGGCCCGAGCTGCGTTGGGTGCCACCCCGCTGTGACCGTGCTTCATCCTCATCCTCCTCCACCTCCTCCTCATCCTCGTCCTCCTCGTCCTCCAGTAGTGGGCCCTGGCTGGCCACATTTGTACCTGGCCTCTGCTGTTGCAAAAAACCTCCCTCTGAGTCACTTCGAAGAGACTGGCCTGAAAGTACTAAAAATGACCCCTCTTCCTCCTCCTCCTCCTCCTACTGGGCCACCTCCTCTTCTATCATCGCCCTAAGTGTTTTCTCAAGGAGACATAGAAGTGGTATTGTAACGCTGATAACGGCGTCATCGCCACTGGCCATGTTGGTGGAGTACTCGAAACAGCGCAACAGGGCACACAGGTCTCGCATGGAGGCCCAGTCATTGGTGGTGAAGTGGTGCTGTTCCGCAGTGCGACTGACCCATGCGTGCTGCAGCTGAAACTCCACTATGGCCTGCTGCTGCTCGCACAGTCTGTCCAGCATGTGCAAGGTGGAATTCCACCTGGTGGGCACGTCGCATATGAGGCGGTGAGCGGGAAGGCCGAAGTAACGCTGTAGTGCAGACAGGCGAGCAGCGGCAGGATGTGAACGCCAGAAGCGCGAACAGACGGCCCGCACTTTATGCAGCAGCTCTGACATGTCGGGGTACTTGGTTGTGCAGGGAAGGCACGGCTCTCTTGGAGAAGTAGTGTCGGCTGGGAACAGCATACTGTGGGACAGCAAGCGACATGAGCTGTTTGAAGCTGTCTGTGTCCACCAGCCTGAATGACAGCATTTCATAGGCCAGTAGTTTAGAAATGCTGGCATTCAGGGCCAGGGATCGATGGTGGCTAGGTGGGAATTTACGCTTTCTCTCAAATGTTTGTGAGATGGAGAGCTGAACACTGGCGTGTGACATGGTTGAGATGCTTGGTGACGGAGGTGGTGGTGTTGGTGGTACATCCCCTGTTTGCTGGGCGGCAGGTGGCAACGTTCCTCCAGAGGCGGCGGAAGAGGCCGAGGCGGCAGCAGCAGAAGAGGCCGAGGCGGCAGCAGCAGAAGAGGCCGAGGCGGCAGCAGCAGAAGAGGTAGCAGGGGGAGTCTGAGTGACTTCCTTGTTTTTAAGGTGTTTACTCCACTGCAGTTCATGCTTTGCATGCAGGTGCCTGGTCATGCAGGTTGTGCTAAGGTTCAGAACGTTAATGCCTCGCTTCAGGGTCTGATGGCACAGCGTGCAAACCACTCGGGTCTTGTCGTCAGCACATTGTTTGAAGAGGTGCCATGCCAGTGAACTCCTGGAAGCTGCCTTTGGGGTGCTCGGTCCCAGATGGCGGCGGTCAGTAGCAGACGGAGTCTCCTGGCGGCGGGTGTTCTGCTTTTGCCCACTGCTCCCTCTTTTGCCACGCTGTTGGCTTGGTCTCACCACTGCCTCTTCCTCCGAACTGTGAAAGTCAGTGGCACGACCTTCATTCCATGTGGGGTCTAGGACCTCATCGTCCCCTGCATCGTCTTCCACCCAGTCTTGATCCCTGACCCACTGTTCAGTCTGCACACTGCAGAAAGACGCAGCAGTTGGCACCTGTGTTTCGTCATCATCAGAGACATGCTGAGGTGGTATTCCCATGTCCTCATCATCAGGAAACATAAGTGGTTGTGCGTCAGTGCATTCTATGTCTTTCACCGCTGGGGAAGGGCTAGGTGGATGCCCTTGGGAAACCCTGCCAGCGGAGTCTTCAAACAGCATAAGAGACTGCTGCATAACTTGAGGCTGAGACAGTTTCCCGGGTATGCATGGGGGTGATGTGACAGACTGATGGGGTTGGTTTTCAGGCGCCATCTGTGCGCTTTCTGCAGAAGACTGGGTGGGAGATAATGTGAACGTGCTGGATCCACTGTCGGCCACCCAATTGACTAATGCCTGTACCTGCTCAGGCCTTACCATCCTTAGAACGGCATTGGGCCCCACCATATATCGCTGTAAATTCTGGCGGCTACTGGAACCTGAGGTAGTTGGTAAACTAGGACGTGTGGCTGTGGCAGAACGGCCACGTCCTCTCCCAGCACCAGAGAGTCCACTAACACCACCACGACCATGTCTGCGTCCGCGTCCTTTACTAGATGTTTTCCTCATTGTTATCGTTCACCACAACAACAAAAATATTATTTGGCCCAATGTATTGAATTCAAATTCAGGCCTTTTTTTTAAAGACACCTAACTCTATCTGGCTATCTATTTAGGTACCGTATATACAGGCACAGCAGTAACCACAGATTTAGCTGACTATAAATTTGAGGCCTATTATTTAGGCGCTGGGTGACAGGTATACGTTTACAGACAGAATTAGACTGGGATATGCACAGTAGCGTGTGTGTGAAGTTATTGAGAATGACCCTATCTGCACCTTGAATCTAATATACCCTTTTAGGGATAAATTTAAAGTAGGCCTGATACAGCAGAAACCACTAATTTAGAGAATTGCTAAATTAGGAATTGTATTTCAACCCAGAACAAAAACTGTGTTTGACGGATACTAAATAACTTGACCAGCTACAGCAATAACCACAGATTTGGATGACTATAAATTTGAGGCCTATTATTTAGGCGCTGGGTGACAGGTATACGTTTACAGACAGAATTAGACTGGGATATGCACAGTAGCGTGTGTGTGAAGACATTGAGAATGACCCTATCTGCACCTTGAATCTAATATACCCTTTTAGGGATAAATTGAAAGTAGGCCTGATACAGCAGAAACCACTAATTTATAGAATTGCTAAATTGGGAATTGTATTTCAACCCAGAACAAAAACTGTGCTTTGACAGACACTAAATAACTTGCCCAGCTACAGCAATAACCACAGATTTAGCTGACTATAAATTTGAGGCCTATTATTTAGGCGCTAGGTGACAGGTATACGTTTTCAGACAGAATTAGACTGGGATATGCACAGTAGCGTGTGTGTGAAGTTATTGAGAATGACCCTATCTGCACCTTGAATCTAATATACCCTTTTAGGGATAAATTTAAAGTAGGCCTGATACAGCAGAAACCACTAATTTAGAGAATTGCTAAATTGGGAATTGTATTTCAACCCAGAACAAAAACTGTGCTTTGACGGACACTAAATAACTTGACCAGCTACAACAATAACCACAGATTTAGCTAACTATAAATTTGAGGCCTATTATTTAGGCGCTGGGTGACAGGTATACGTTTACAGACAGAATTAGACTGGGATATGGCCAAAAAATAACCACACTATTGATGGTTAAATGCACTTGGTGTGACAGCTTGACCCTGATGTAGGATATAGCCAAAAAACAACCACACTATTGAGGGTTAAATGCACTTGGTGACAGCTTGCCCCTGTTGTAGTATATGGCCCAAAAATAACCACACTATTGATGGTTAAATGCACTTGGTGTGACAGCTTCACCCTGATGTAGGATATAGCCAAAAAACAACCACACTATTGAGGGTTAAATGCACTTGGTGGCAGCTTGTGCTGGCACACCACAATACACAAAATGGCCGCTGATCACCCCAGAAAAAATGACTGAAAAACGCTCTGGGCAGCCTAAAAACAGTGAGCAATTCAATAGCAGCAGTTCAATCATCCACAGCTGCAGGTCGATCTCTGAATAAAGTCTTTTGGAGGAGTTAATCAGTGCCTAATCTCGCCCTAACGTCGCAGCTGCAACCTCTCCCTATACTGATCAGAGCAGAGTGACGTGCGGCGCTACGTGACTCCAGCTTAAATAGAGGCTGGGTCACATGCTGCACTGGCCAATCACAGCCATGCCAATAGTAGGCATGGCTGTGACGGCCTCTTGGGGCAAGTAGTATGACGCTTGTTGATTGGCTGCTTTGCAGCCTTTCAAAAAGCGCCAAGAAAGCGACGAACACCAAACCCGGACTTTTACGAAAATATCCGGGTTCGGGTCCGTGTCACGGACACCCCAAAATTCGGTACGAACCCGAACTATACAGTTCGGGTTCGCTCATCCCTAGTGTTAAGGCAATTTGCCTGGATTTGTGGGAGGGGCTGAGGTCCGCCTCCAGCCTATTTAGGGCACTCCCCTTACCTGGCTCCTGCACCGTCTGAGGTCTGAGCTTTGACCCTCCCACCACTCCACTCATTCACACTCATTTCTTCCATATCTTTTTCCTTGGGAAGGCCCTCTTCTTTCTCAGGCCTACCTCATCCTCGGTTTCGGCACACCACAACCGACTGCGCTTATTCCCTGCTTTCCTAGGGCTCTTCACTGTACTACCGTAAGCGCCTAACACAAATGTACATTTACATATTTATATATTTATGTGTACACCTTTATATATTTATATATTTATATGCTTTTATATATATTTATTTATACACTATAGGTGCATGTAATGCTCCATTGTTATGAGTTCTCTAGCATAAATGCACATATTTATTCATCAATTTATTCCTTACCCTGTACGTGTACTTTCATACTTATCTTAATTGACATATTAACCCCTTATATTTGCTGCCGTTCATGTTAATAATAATATTATTATATAGCGCTGATTAGGTTCGCTCCAGGGACACTGCGCTCTGTTAAGCTATATGGCAGCATCTCTGTAGTCATGAATACCGGCCATGTGATCGCGAGTCTAGCGATCATCACATGACCGGCCGCCCAGAGAGGAGGTAAAGGGGAGCAGAGCGCATGCGCCGAGCGTTCACTGAACCGAGTAGCCGACCTGCCTCTATCACATGACCGCAGTGCAGCGGTCATGTGATTTTAGTTTACCGATCTTAGTGTACTGCTATATAATAAAGAATCGCCTATTTATTACTTGCATTACTCCACCTATGCACCACCAGCGTTAACTAACAACACATACGGTGAAGTCACTACGTCTGCGCCGTGCAATTTACTGTCACACTCGATATGAGTGGTATTTTCTGTAGTACTATTCTCATCAGTTTAATCCCTGTTATGTGACGTCCCCTATCTGGGGTCCATTTATTAAATTGATTTTTCGAACGGGGAGATGGTTAAAAAAACGCTGGCTCCCTCCCCTTTGTTTGAATCCATGCCATGGTCACTGCGTCTGCGCCGTGCAATTTACTGTAACACCCAATATGAATGGTATTTTCTGTAGTACTATACTCATCAGTTTAATCCCTGTTACGTCCCATATCAGGGATTGCCTTTTGTGAAAAAACATTTAGGCCAGGTATCTTCGACTGCCTTCACAGTGACAGACCAAACTCTGATACACCAAACTGAATTGATTTTAGGAACTGGGAGATGGAAAAAGCAGCTTGGTCGGTCCTCTTACTCCCAAGTTGGGGCACTGCGCGTGCACGGAGCAATGTCCTGTGACACCCTATATGAGTGGTGTCTTAACTAGTACTATTCCTATCAGTTGAATTCCTGTTACGTCCCCTATCCAGGGATGTGTGTTGAATTGATTAATCATTGTCGAATTAACGACATCCTGAAATAATTTTGTTCTGAGCTCTGTATGTATTTGCTTTGTATTGGAATTGATGGGGATTTTTTTAATTGTCTGCATTATTTCTAATTAAAAAATCATAATAAAGTCTCTTAATAGTTTATTTTATGTATTAAAAACCCACACAACTTAAAAAAAATAAAAAAAATACATATGAAAAATGTTTTTCTATGAAAAATTATCCAGCCGATCGCTTTTAGTCTGATCATAATGAAACGGCCTTATCTGGGGTGTGGCAACATTGCCAACACACTCATAGAGGTGATGATCGCTTCATTGTGATACGCAAGCCCCTTCACCACAACAAGGTACCGATCACGAAGGAGAATTGACACATGTATGTGCCTTTTTTTGTTTTGTTTTTGCAGCCACAGTGCAGCACTAGAGGCCAGAGAAATTCGGCATGTACACATGCCTGAAAAATTAGGTATTGTTGCAGCCGCTGCTGTAGCAGCGGAAAAATTGATGCAGAAAGGTGACTAAAACATTGCGGCTTGAACCCTAGTTGGTGGCGCAGAATTCACCAAAGTCATCCGGTATGCAGACATTAAATACAGCAGTGTGGGCACCATTTTGAGGCCAAGGCATGTCATCAGGCCTTTTGTTAGTCAAACGTATCCCCCTCTGTCAGTCCCTTCGGGATCCATGCCTCATTCATCTTAATGAAGGTGAGGTAATCAACACTTTTTTGACCGAGGCGACTTCTTTTGTCAGCGACAATGCCTCCTGCTGCACTGAAGGTCCTTTCTGACAGGACACTTGAAGCGGGGCAGGCCAGAAGTTCTATCGCAAACTGGGATAGTTCAGGGCACAGGTCAAGCCTGCACACCCAGTAGTCAAAGGGTTCATCGCTCCTCAGAGTGTTGATATCTGCAGTTAAGGCGAGGTAGTCGGTCGAGTCGGTCTCTAAGGCTGGATCCCGAAGGGCTGTGGCAATGTGTAGGACTGAAAAAGCTCTGCATGTCCTCCATCAACAACACATCTGTAAAGCGTCCTGTCCTTGCCGCCGTGGTCGTGGTAGGAGGAGGATTACTTTCACCTCTTCCCCTGTTAGATTCCCGTTGTGCTGTGACATCCCCCTTATAAGATGTGTAAAGCATATTTTTTAGTTTGGTTTTGAACTGCTGCATCCTTTCTGACTTCCGGTAATTTGGTAACATTTCCGAGACTTTCTGCTAGTAACATTGCCACCCAGTACAGGTCGTTCTCCTTTATCCTTTTTATACGAGGGTCCCCAGGGGCGTACATAGAAATCATTGGGCACCATAGCAAGAATCTTAATGGGGCCCCACTAACTCCGCCCACTGGCCCATCCCACCACCTGCCCTGGCTTCTCCCCTGCCATACCCCCAGCAGTTGCAGCCGTGTAGACATTAGGAGCGACTTTCAAACTTGCGTTTCTATTTTCCGGTATTGAGAACCGTCATAGGGTCTCAATACCAGGAAAAAACCCGCTTTTGATTGTCCCCATTCATTGTCTTAGGGCACTTTCCACTATAAGCAGCACACAAGCACAGCTCATTGGGGAGGGGGGGGGGGCTATGGTGGTGCTGGCATAATAGTATACCAGTGCCACCATAGCCCCCCTTACTTTATGAACTGTCAGAACCTCCTAATGCATACCTCTGCTGCTGCAGAACATAAAAAGCTTCGTTCACATCTGTGTTGGGGCCTCATTCGTGGATCAAGTCATAAATGCTAGACACAATTTTATAGCCTGGAAGATGGAAACCTGACAGATCTCATCATAGTCAGCGGGATCCGTCGGGTGTTGTCGTCCATGAAGTGCCAGATCCGGAATCAGGGCAACGGAGCGAGGTGCAGATGTAGCGCAGTGATAGTTGACTGAGGGGGAAGTAGCAGGCCAGGATAGGGTTAATTTACTTGGGGAAGGGGGGTGGAATGCGGCCGGGGGCGGTGCGGCAGTTTAGCGGGCCGTTTATATGTGGGGTAGTAAGGGGCGGTGCGGCAGTTTCGCTGGCCGTTTATATGTGGGGTAGAGGGGGTGGAGCGGCACCGGAGGTAATTTTTGTTGGTGAATTGCGCTGGCGAGGTCAGGGATGGCGAGCGCTGCGTCGTTGGAGGATTTGTTGGTGGCTGTGCGAGCGGCGGCGGGGCGGAACGGCATGGGTCGGAGTGGCTGGTCAGTAGTTTACAGGCGGCTGGGGGGGCACCTGCTGTGCCTCCGTCTGTTGCGGGAGGGAGAGTGAGGGCTCGGCGGCCGGTGCCGCCGGAGCGTTTAAGCCCGGAGGTGTCCCCTCAGGCGCGGCGTCGGCCTAGGAGCCCGGCTGGGATTCCTCCGCCGGGGGCTGGGGCGGGCAGTTAGGCTGGCCGTCGCAGCGGGAGGACTGCGGCGCAGCGTGGGGGGGGGGCGCGTGCGATCGGAGCGGTGGCGGGTGTTCCCGGTCGTCGGTCAGGGTGCGGGGTTGCGAGGTTGCAGGTGCGGCTGGTCGGGGCCCGGAACGCGCGGCCGGGCGTAGTGGCGGTGTGCGAGGCAGTGTTCTTCAGAGGGGGACGTTGGCTGGGGGCCTGGGCCTTGCTCCTTCCCCAGTGCAGCAGGAGGACGCGGATCCGGTGAGGAGTGCACTTGAGGCTCGCGGGGGGTTACCCGTGGAGCAGGGATTTGGTGGAATTGAAGTAGAGAGCGGCTGTGACGTGCGGCTGCCGGGTGGTGGGCCTACTCACAGGGATGTGATCGGGTCGCAGCCACGCCATTTGGATCATGGTGCGGGTTTTGTGGAGGAACCGGCGCTTGAAGAAGGAGAAGTTAGCCAGGAGGCTTGGGGGATCGAGGACCGGATTGACGATGCAGTCGGCGCATGTCCCTCTACGTCCCGGATGTCGGTGGAATCGTCGCTGAGAGGTGCTGCGGTGCGGTCGGCGGCTGCTGGGAGGTCGCCCCAGGGACAGCCAGGTGAGATGACGTTGGGGCGTGGTCCTGGGGTGGGGGGGTGCAGTCTGGTGGGGACGGGTCAGCGCGGGAGCTACTGGCGGGTTTGTGGGCTTTGTTGTCTCGTTGGCAGTCTGGGGAGGTGTCATCGCCGGCTGCGGTGTGGGCTGATGCGCCTGTGGCGGGGGACGGTGAGCGTTCGTGTGTGGCGGGTGCGGTGGGCCCTCCTGCGGTTGTGGCGGTGACGGCGGCGGAGGCGGTAGCTGGGAGCGGCAGTAGTCAGGGGGCTGGGGGAAAGGTCCGGCTGGCGGACGCTGCTAAGGGTGAAGTTTATGTGTGCTTCGAGGGGCCGTTGGGGGCTCATTTGAAGGCTGAGGTCCGGGAGAAGATTTGGAAGGACGAGTATGTGGAGATATTCTCGTTGCTTCCGTTGGACAGGTTTCAGTTGGAGAGGGTGAAGCCGGAGGAGAGTAAGAAGGAGGAGGACGAGAAGCGGAGATACCGGCTCATTCCTCGTACCTTTTTGAATTGGTTGCAGGCCTTTGCTATTCTGGCTAGTGTGGTGGGCGAGAAGGCGCCGGAGCATTGTTCTGCTCTTTTTTTCTATATGGACGCTGTGGGGGAGGCGTATCGGACGTATGGTGGGGTGGCGTGGCTCAGGTATGATGAGCAGTTTCGGCAGTGGAAGGCGGTCAGGCCTAGCATTAGGTGGGATCATAAGGACATAGGCCTTTGGATGCGTTTGATGGCGGCGCCGAAGGGGTTGATTCAGCCCTTTCGTGGGGCGGCCGGGGGTTCCTCGGCATCTGAGTCCTCCGGGGGGGGGGGCGGAGAGGTTGTTGCTGGCAGTTCAATGAGGGTCATTGCAAGTTCCTGTCGGACTGTCGGTTCAAACATGAGTGCTCCGGTTGTGGCGGATCCCACAGTTTTGCGCGGTGTTTCAAGCGTGGCAGGGGGAAGGGATTCGAGGCTGCGCAGAAGAGGAGTGACCCCGGTGAGGGTGGACGTGATGGCCCCCTTTCTAGAGACGTATCCAAATAGGGAGGCGGCATCGTTATTGCTTGCGGGGTTTCGGGATGGTTTTCGGATTCCGTGTTCGGCGGTTGGAGTGGGGGTGGCAGTGCGTAATCTGTCTTCGGCGTTGCGGCGGCCGGAGGTGGTTTCCGAGAAAATTGCGAAGGAAGTGTTAGCCGGGAGGATTGCGGGCCCTTTTCTAGATTGTCCATTGCCGGATTTGTGGGTTTCTCCATTGGGTCTGGTCCCGAAGACGGAGCCTGGCAAATTTCGGCTTATTCATAACTTGTCTTACCCGGTGGGGGGTTCTGTGAATGATGGGATTGACGATGAGCTCTGCTCTGTGTCTTATACGTCGTTTGATGAGGCGATTCGGTGGGTGCGCCGTTTTGGGCAGGGTGCGTTGTTAGCGAAGACAGACATTGAGGCGGCGTTCCGTTTGTTGCCTATTCACCCGGATAGCTTTCGTTTGCTTGGTTTTAAGTGGGAGGGTCAGTTTTTCTTGGATTGTTGCTTGCCTATGGGTTGTGCGATCTCGTGTTCGTTGTTCGAGACGTTCAGTTCTTTTTTGGAATGGGTGGTGCGGCAGGAGGCGGGATGGAGTTCTGTGCTGCATTACCTGGATGATTTTTTGTTTTTGGCGCCGGCGGGTTCCCGGGTGTGTTCGGTTTTGTTGCATACCATGGAGCGGGTGGCTGCGAGTTTTGGGGTTCCGTTGGCGCGTGAGAAAACGGAGGGCCCGGCTACGATGGTGAAGTTTTTGGGTATTGAGATTGACAGCGTTGCTATGGAGTGTCGGTTGCCTTTGGATAAGGTGGAGGACTTGCGTTGTGAGGTGGGTTTGCTGCGGAATGCTAGGAAGGCGCAGCTTAGGAGGGTACAGTCCGTCCTGGGTAGGTTGAATTTTGCCTGTAGGTTTTTGCCTATGGGCCGGGTTTTTTGTAGGCGTCTGTCTATGGCCACCACGGGTGTGAGGGCCCCGTTTCATTTTGTGCGGTTGTCGGCGGAGGTGCGTGCTGATCTGGAGGTGTGGGAGTGTTTTTTGCGGGATTTTAACGGCCGTTCGGTGTGGATGGAGTCGCCCGTTTTTAATGTGGATTTGGAGTTGTTTACGGATGCGTCTGGTTCGTGTGGTTACGGGGCTTTTTGTCAGGGGCAGTGGAGCGCGGGTGCATGGCCGGAGGAATGGAGGGTGGCTGGTTTCCTTGGGAACTTGGCTCTGTTGGAATTGTTCCCTATTGTTTTGGCTACCGAGTTGTGGGGGGATTCGTTGCGGAATAGGAGGGTGCGTTTTTGTTGTGACAATTTGGGGGTGGTGCAGGCAGTGAATAGTCAGTCGGCGAATTCGCCTCCTGTGGTGCGGTTGCTTCGTCTTTTGGTTTTGAACGGGTTGAAGTTGAATGCGTGTTTTTTAGCGGTTCATGTGCCTGGAGTTGATAATTCCATCGCTGATGCTCTTTCTCGTTTCCAGTGGGATCGTTTTCGCAGTTTGGTTCCGGGCGCGGAGGTGTCGTGGCCTTGGGGTCTCGTTAGATCTGGTGCAACGGTCCGTGAGTAGCGGTACGTGGTCGGCTTATTCTTCTGTGTGGTCGCAGTTGGAACGTTTGATTGAGCAGGTGGGGGGTTGTAGTGGGGCGGGGGATTTTCATTCGTTGCTTGTTTATTTTGTGGGGATGTCGTTTAGCGATGGTTTGTCTTTTTCTGTAGCTGCTAGGAGGGTGGCGGCTGTTGCTTTTTGGTTACGGATGAGGGGTTTGGCCGATGTGTCCAGGAGTTTTTTGGTGCGACAGGCGTTGAAGGGGTATCGTCGCAGTGTGGTGAGGAAGGACTCCCGTCGTCCGGTTTTGTTTCCGATTCTGCAGTTGTTATGGGATCGGGCGGGGTGCGTGTGTGAGTCTTGGTATGAGGTGTGTTTGTTTAGAGCTGCCTTCTCCTTGGCTTTCTTTGGGGCCTTTCGGGTTTCTGAGCTGGTTGCGGCCAGTCGTGTGCGTGGGGGTGGCTTGTTGCGGGAGGATGTCAGTGTTTATGGAA
Organism: Bufo gargarizans; assembly: GCF_014858855.1. NCBI lineage: Eukaryota > Metazoa > Chordata > Amphibia > Anura > Bufonidae > Bufo > Bufo gargarizans. The sequence goes on along the minus strand of NC_058081.1, from coordinate 384,055,928 downwards.
GGGGCTTGCGCTGTGTTTTGCGTAAGTCGAAAACGGACCAGGTGGGTAAAGGTGTGTATTGTGTTGCGGTCTTTGCCTGGTTCAGTGGTGTGTCCGGTTCGTTGTTTTTGGTGCTTCGGCCGAGTGGGGGTGTGGGGTTGTTGGTACATGCGGATGGCTCGGTTTTGTCTCGTTACCAGTTCGTGTCGGTTTTTCGGAAGTGTTTGACGGCGGCGGGTTATGTGGCAAGTGAGTTTGCGTCCCATTCTTTTCGGATTGGGGCGGCGACGGAGGCCGCCAGATGGGGTTTAGGTGAGGATGTCATTATGCGGATTGGCTGGTGGGAGTCTGCGTGTTTCCGTTCATATATTCGTCCGCACATGTTGTGATGTTGGTGTGGGGGGGTGGTCTGGTTGTCGGCGAATCGTTCTTTGCCTGTTGTGGTCACCGTTTTATCTCTTTGTGTGTTTTTCAGGTGCACGTCCTTGCTTGGCGTGGATTTTCGGTCATTCCTACGTGTACTGGGGGCGTTGAGAGCGGATGTGCGGAGGAGCGGTCGGCAGTTGGGTTTTCAGCCGGGCGAGCTGCAAGTCCGGTGGATTGGTTTGCGGGGTATGTTGTGGGGGCGCGTGTTGCCGGAATTTCATGCTTTTGCTTCCTTGGACAGGTGCCCGGACATTGTGGTTTTGCATGTGGGCGGGAATGACTTAGGGGTTCGCCGGTCGAGAGACGTCATTAGGGACATCAAATTGGATCTGTTGCGGTTGATGGAGGAGTTCCCGGATTTGTTGGTCGTGTGGTCGGAGGTGGTGGCCAGGAGTTCGTGGCGTTTTGCGAGGTCTGTGGATCGCATCAACAAGGCTCGGGCAAAACTGAACAAAGAGGTGAGGCGTTTTGTTCGGCGGCAGGGCGGTTTTGTGGTTCGTCACAGGGAGTTGGAGGTGGCGTCGCCTCAGTTCCTCAGGTCGGACGGGGTACATCTTAATGAGATCGGCATGGACTTGTGGGTGTTGGGGTTGCAGGACGGTTTGGAGTCAGTGTTCAGGGTGTGGCGGGACGTCCATAGGTGAGGTGTCACCTATGTGCGTCGATGGCAGGTAACGGGGGGTCCTGGAAGGCAATACTATGTTTTAGTAGGTGCATGACACGTTGGATCCATGTGGTTCGGTAAGCTGAAAGATGGTGGCTCCTGTTGGGCTAAAGAGGCCTACAGGGGTAGAGGAATATATGGTTTTTTGGATGATTTTGGTGCCCTTGGGTCGGCGAGTGCGGCCGAGGGTAAGGTGGAAGATGTGTGGAGTGAAGATCGCAGCTTGCTAGGGTTGCCTTGTAGGATCCTACCGCAGAAGTAAAATGTTATCACATTGTATTGTTATGTTTGTATTTATTTGATGATATTTAATAATGTATGGTTTTAAAAATGATGTTAGAATATTGGTGCTGTTTTAATAAACGGCTGCTATGGCCTTTCCACCAAGAATTACGGTCTACGTGTTTTATTGGGACAGGGGTTAATGGGGTATGAGTGGTCTGAGAATATCTTACCTCCTCGAGTCACTGCAGTGATTTTCGTTGATTTGCGCCTATGACGGCAGAACAGCGAACGTCACCAGCACAGATGTGAACAAAGCCTAATACTCAACTCAGCTTCTGCAGAACATTATAATAGTGACAAGGGAACTACAAGTCTCATCATCACCAGATTATTATTATTATTGGAAATTAGGGAGCAACACAGGGAGAGGTGAAAGTGGAGAGAACTACAATTTCCAGCATGTCCAGGCTGTTATGATCAGATACAAGTAGATATTACACAGAGTATAAGATTATAGGACATCATCTAGTTGTACCAGGTAAGAGCTTTAGAAAGAAATAACTATAACCCCCAGTATGGCCAGACTTATTATGGGGCATCAGTATACATTTAAAAGAGGGGGTATGGGAGGAGAGAACTACAACTCCCAGCATTACCAGCCTGTACTAGGGCATACGTTTAAATTACATTGAGAAACATATAATACGACAAAACTACAACTCCCAGCTTTTCTAGGATGTTATGGGTTATCCCAGAACACCACTAACCACTCCTCCAGGCGCCACACAGAAGCTCCGCCCCCTCACAGTGATATGCCACAGGTCTTTCACCAGTCCTCTGCACTGGTCACATGATGATGACATCACCAAAGGTCCTTTAGACTTCTGCTGCTCTGCTATTTATTGGCTTCCTGCACTGGTTACATGGTTGATGACATCACCAAAGGTCCTTTAGATTTCTGCTGCTCTGCTATTCATTGGGTTCCTGCACTGGTCACATGGTTGATGACATCACCAAAGGTCCTTCTCCACCTCTTACTTTCTCAGGTAGCCATACAAGTGTAATTAGTGGGCGGGGCCTATCCTCCACTGCGGGCCCCCTTCCCCCAGGGGCCCCATAGCAGCTGCGTGGTCTGCCTCTATTGGAGGTACGCCACTGAGGGTCCCTCAACAGACATGACAGCATGAAAGACCCCATTTGCACAAGGTTGGATGCAGAGCTACTCATTTCCCTTTCCTTGTCCTCACTGATGTCATTGACGGTCTGTTCTTTCCCCCAGCCACGTACAACACCATGGGTCCCAGAGAGGTGACAACAACGAGCACCCTGGGATGCCTGCTGTGGTTGGTCTTCCTCCTCCTCCTCAAAGCCACATCCCTCCTCTGACTCCTCTTCCTCATAATCCTCTTGCAGCGTTGCCGTAGGTCCGGCAAGCGATGATGACAAGGCTGTTTCTGGTGGTGATGGTGACCACAACCTTTCCTCTTCACGCTCATCTACAGCCTGATCCAGCACTCTTCGCAGGTCACGCTCCAGGAAGAAAACAAATGGGATGAGGTCGCTGATGGTGCCTTCAGTGCGACTGACTAGGTTTGTCACCTCCTCCAAATGACGCATGAGCCTACAGGCATTGCGCATGAACGTCCAGTAACGTGGCAAAAAAATTCCAAGCTCCGCAGAGGCTGTCCTAGCACCCCGGTCATGCAAATACTCATTGACGGCTTTTTCTTGTTGGAGCAGGCGCTCGAACATTATGAGTGTTGAATTCCAACGTATCGGGCTGTCGCAAATCAAGCGCCTCACTGGCATGTTGTTTCGGTGCTGAATGTCTGAAAAGTGTGCCATGGCCGAAATGGCCACACACCTTCCTGGCCTGCTTGAGGATGTCCTGTAAGCCTGGGTACTTAGACACAAAGTGTAGTACAATGAGATTCAACACATGTGCCATGCACGGCACATGTGACAACTTGCCCAAATTCAATGCCGCCAACAAATTGCTTCCATTGTCACACACCACTTTCCGGATTTCCAGTTGGTGCGGGGTCAGCCACTGATCCATCTGTGCGTTTAGGGTGGACAGGAGTGCTGGTCCGGTGTGTCTCTCTTTGCTTTCAGGCAAGTCAACCCCAAGACAGCGTGACACTGTCGTATCTGGGATGTGGAATAGCCCCTGGGGAGCTGGGGGAATTCAGTTGATGTGCAGCCAGATGCCGCAGCAGAAGAGTACTCAGCCGAAGAGGTTATGGAAGAAGATGGAGTAGGAGGAGTAGAGGAGGTGGCAGTAGGCCTGCCTGCAAGTCGTGGCGGTGTCACCAACTCCGCTGCAGAGCCACGCATTCCATGCGTCAGCAGGTTGACCCTATGCGCAGTGTAGGTGATATACCTGCCCTGACCGTGCTTTGCAGACCAGGTATCAGTGGTCAGATGGACCCTTGCCCAACACTGTATGCCAGAGATGCCATGACTTCCTTTTAAATCACTGAGTAGAGGTTTAGGATTGCCTTATTAGAAAAGAATATTCGTCCGGGCACCTTCCACTGTGGTGTCCCAATAGCAACAAATTATTTGAAGGCCTCAGACTCCACCAGCTGGTATGGTAAAAGCTGGCGGGCTAAGAGTTCCGTCAAGCCAGCTGTCAGACGCCGGGCAAGTGGGTGACTCTGTGACATTGGCTTCTTACGCTCAAACATTTCCTTTACAGACACCTGACTGTGGGCAGATGAGATGGAACTGCTGAAGGTGAGAGGCGGAGTGGCGGGTGGTTGAGAGGGGGCAAGGAGGACAGCAGTGGTTGACGTGGCTGAAGATGCTGGACCAGGAGGAGGATGGTGGCTTTGAGCTTGTGTGCTGCTTCTACTCGTCATCATGTGTTGATCCCATAGGCGTTTGTGATGTGCGATCATGTGCCTTCGCAAAGCAGTTGTACGTAGGTGGGTGTTGGATTTCCCACGACTCAGTTTCTTTTGGCACAGGTTGCAAATGGCATCGCTGTTGTCAGAGTCAGACACACAAAAAAAATGCCACACTGCTGAGCTTTGCAATGATGGCATTCTGGTGGTGGCAACAGCATGCGTTGATTGGCGTGCTGTCTGGCTGACCCCGGGTGCCGATACATGCTGTCTGACTGTGCCACTAGCTCCTTGCGACGACCTCCCCCTGCTTCCAACTCATCTCCTCTTTCTCTCTGTCTCCCCTTCTGAACTTTCCCCCTCTTCTTCTTCTCTTCGAGCAGGCACCCACGTGGCATCCACGGACACATCGTCATCATCAACCACTGCACTTGTATCTTACACCTCAGCAAAGGAAGCAGCAACGGGTACAACATCATCATCATCATCACACTGTACGTCCATGTGTGTAATGCTGCCTGACTGAGATATATCCCTGTTATCTACATCCCCTGGCTAAAATGGTTGCGCATCACTAATTTAATCCAACTGATGTGTAAATAACTCCTCTGAAGGATCAAGTGAAGCGGCTGTGGTGGCTGTGGTGGTGGTGGTGGCGGGCGGGAGAGTGGTAACTTGAGAGCAGGTGACCAAAGCTGAGCTGGAGGAGGATGGTGCGTCAAGGTTCTTAGCGGAAGCTGTTGAAGATTGGGTGTCCTGTATAAGCCAGTCAACTATTTTCTCAAAATTTGTGGGGCTCAGGGTATGTGGCCTCTGAACACTGGGCATTATTCCAGGGCCAGTGAAAATCACAGCACCATGAACACGACGGCCTCTGCAGCGTGGCCTGCCACTTTAGATAAGTGGTACTATGCGTGCAAGGTACTGTGCCACCCTTTATAAGTGGTGGGCAGTGGGCACAGTACAGTCTGTGTGGGCCTGACACACACGGGCTTGCAAATGTGATTAGAACACAGAAACATTTTCAATTGAATTTTTTTTATCTGCAAGGTATTTGAGTAAATGACACCCTGTAAAGGTATGAGTGCAGGCCTAGCCACTAACTAGTGGGCACAAAACAGTATGTGTGAGCCTGACACACACGGGCTTGCAAATGTGATTAGATCACAGAAAAATGTTAAATAGTTTTTTTGTACTTTGGATAAAGCATCCCGAATGATACTTGACCTTAGCCGTTACTTTGTATTGATATCGAAGCATTCTGACTGTGGTGCCTGTGACGCGACGATCAGGTGACACAACATTGCGAACACGTGACCGCTTTTTCAATGACGTCACGGACATGCGCAAGTCTAGTTCCGGGACGCCGTATCCACGAGACACAGTATGGAACCCTGTATCCACCTGCACTCTGAGCTTGCCCGATTCCATGCCAGGCCCTCCTACAATGTCACATTCACAGGTGACAATTATTTAATTTTGATTATCACTTTAGTGCTATGAATATTTATTTCATGTATCGATGATTTTTTATATCTGAGTTATATGTATTTATGTATCTGATTGCACTGTCCTTCCGATATGACGTTCAGAAGCATTCACTAAATATGCATTGTATTTTATTTTTCATTATTTTTGTTCAAGTACCAATTATACATGTTAATTGTGATGACCACATAAAAACCCACATTTGTATGGATTGCATGCATGCATTGCTTGAAAATGGTCCCAGTAAGCAGACCGAAACGTCGCTACTTGGGTGAATAAAGGATCCCACTGTTTTTTCACCTGATGGATGTGCCGCGGTGTGCTTATTTCTTCATATATATATATATATATATATATATATATAAAAAGCACACTGATGTACCAGCCCTGAAAATAGCTTTTTGGGGTGCTGTCAGGACGCTGTCCTTACAGCAGATGAGTCTGTGGACACAGAACCATGCCCTAACTAACGCTTTCCCTATTGAATCAGCAGCAGCTACACTCTCCCTCCTCTCACTGTGAATGCAGTTTCCGAATGAATCTAAAATGGATGCTGTCCAGGAGGTGGTAGGGTCTGCTGCTGATTGGCTGGAATGTGTCTGCTGACTGTGAGGTACAGGGTCAAAGTTTGCTCAATGATGATGTATAGTGGGCAGACCGAACATCGCATATGTTCGCCCACAGCGGCGAACATGAATAAGCTATGTTCGCCGGGAACTATTCACCGGCGAATAGTTCGGGACATCACTATGGGTGAGGGAGGCCAAGGGGAGGGAAGGGGGAAGTGAGGAAGGAGTGGAGGAAAAGTGAAGGAAAGTGCAAGGTGCGGTAAGTGAGGGAAGGGAAGGGAATGAGGGCAAGTGCAAGGAATTGACATTGTATATAAGCGATCATGAACAAAACAAATCAAGTGCATAACTCAGGAAAAAAATATATACATGTAAAGTGTCAAAATAAATTCATGATGACACAACCAAATAGGGTTGATTGTTACAGACACAAAGAAAAGAACGGAGAAGAAAAAAAAAAGGGGGGGGGGAATCAAAATATAATTATGTCCAGGGCCGTCTTTAACAAGGGGCAAAAGAGGCAGCTGCCCCGGGCCCAGTAGCTTCTGGGGGGCCCAAGGCAGCTGCCTCTTGAGCCCTGCTAGCCACTTCCCTGGGTGTCAGGCTGTCAGCTACACATGGGGGGGCTGCCATGCCATGCCTGCCGGCACTCCAGGCAGCGTACTGTGAGAGCTGTGATTCTCTAGGACCTTAGATAACATCATCACCATGTCACCAGTAACCTAGCAATATTACTGGTCACATGACTATGAGGTCATAAAGGTCCTTTCTACCAGGAGTGTTGCTGTAGAAGTTTGCAGTAACTGTGGAGCTTTTTTTGTGTAGATTACATCAGAAAAAGGTGACAGGGGCTGTTATGCTAATATACTGTAAACTACTGCATAGTGGGGAGCTGTATACTGTGGGGGGCTGTATACTGTGTGTGCTGTATATTGTGGAGTGCTATACTGCTGTACTGTATACTGTGGGGGGCTGTAAACTGTATACTGTTGGTGCTGTATATTGTGGAGTGCTATACTGCTGTACTGTATACTGTGGGGGGCTGTAAACTGTATACTGTTGGTGCTGTATATTGTGGAGTGCTATACTGCTGTACTGTATACTGTGGGGGGCTGTAAACTGTATACTGTGGGTGCTGTATATTGTGGAGTGCTATACTGCTTTACTGTATACTGTGGGGGGCTGTATACTGTGGGTGCTGTATATTGTGGAGTTCTATACTGTATAGTGTGGGGGCTGTATAGTGTGGAGTGCTGTATCGTGTATAGTTTGGGGTGCTGTATACAGTCATGGGCAAAAGTTTTGAGAATTACATAAATATTGGAAATTGGAAAAGTTGCTGCTTAAGTTTTTATAATAGCAATTTGCATATATTCCAGAATGTTATGAAGAGCGATCAGATGAATTGCATAGTCCTTCTTTGCCATGAAAATTAACTTAATCCCCAAAAAACCTTTCCACTGCATTTCATTGCTGTCATTAAAGGACCTGCTGAAATCATTTTAGTAATCGTCTTGTTAACTCAGGTGAGAATGTTGACGAGCGCAAGGCTGGAGATCATTATGTCAGGCTGATTGGGTTAAAATGGCACCTGTTAAAAGGAGGGTGATGCTTGAAGTCATTGTTCTTCCATTGTTAACCATGGTGACCTGCAAAGAAACACGTGCAGCCATCATTGCATTGCATAAAAATGGCTTCACAGGCAAGGATATTGTGGCTACTAAGATTGCACCTCAATCAACAATTTATAGGATCATCAGGAACTTCAAGGAAAGAGGTTCAATTCTTGTTAAGAACGCTTCAGGGCATCCAAGAAAGTCCAGCAAGTGCCAAGATCGTCCCCTAAAGAGGATTCAACTGCGGGATCGAAGTGCCACAAGTGCAGAGTTTGCTCAGGAATGGAAGCAGGCAGATGTGAGCGCATCTGCACGCACAGTGAGGCGAAGACTTTTGGAAAATGGCCTGGTATCAAGAAGGGCAGCAAAGAAGCCACTTCTCTCCAAAGAAAACATCAGGGACAGATTGATCTTCTGCAGAAAATATGGTGAATGGACTGCTGAGGACTGGGGCAAAGTCATCTTCTCCGATGAAGCCTCTTTCCGATTGTTTGGGGCATCAGGAAAAAGGCTTGTCCGGAGAAGAAAAGGCGAGTTCTGTGTCATGTCAACAGTAAAGCATCCTGAGACAATTCATGTGTGGGGTTGCTTCTCATCCAAGGGAGCTCACTCACAATTTTGCCCCAAAACACAGCCATAAATAAAGAATGGTACCAAAACACCCTCCAACAGCAACTTCTTCCAACAATCCAACAACAGTTTGGTGAAGAACAATGCATGTTCCAGCACGATGGAGCACCGTACCATAAGGCAAAAGTGATAACTAAGTGGCTTGGGGACCAAAACGTTTACATTTTGGGTCCATGGCCTGGAAACTCCCCAGATCTTAATCCCATTGAGAACTTGTGGTCAATCCTCAAGAGGCGGGTGGACAAACAAAAACCCACTAATTCTGACAAACTCCAAGAAGTGATTATGAAAGACTGAGTTGCTATCAGTCAGGAATTGGCCCAGAAGTTAATTGAGAGCATGCCCAGTCGAATTGCAGAGGTCCTGAAAAAGAAGGGCCAACACTGCAAATACTGACTCTTTGCATAAATGTCATGTAATTGTCGATAAAAGCCTTTGAAACGTATGAAGTGCGTGTAATTATATTTCACTACATCACAGAAACAACTGAAACAAAGATCTAAAAGCAGTTTAGCAGCAAACTTTGTGAAAACTAATATTTGTGTCATTCTCAAAACGTTTGGCCACGACTGTACGGTGAGGTTCTATACTGCTCTACTATATACTGTGGGGTACTGTATAGTGTGGGGTGCTATACTGCATACTGTGTGGTGCTGTATACTATAGGGTGCTATAATGCATACTGTGGGTTGCTGTATACTATAGGGTGCTATACTGCATACTGTGGGGTGCTGGGGTGCACTGTAACACTAGGGTGAGCCGAGCCCTGGTCTCCTTCCTGCAGAGAGGTGCCCACTTCCAGCCTGAGCCCAGCTGCCCAGAGCACTGATCCTGAGCCGCTGGAGTCTTCAGAACTAGAAGTATTTACAGTCATTCACTGTACTCTACCAGGTGTGTGGATTTTTTGTGTGTGTGTTGTGGTGGAGGGCGTGATTGCCTGCTAAGGTGTGGGAAGGCGGGATCCAGGGGGCCCAAGTAAATTTTTGCCAATCAATATTAAAGAGGACCTTTCACTAGTATAAAAACTAAAAACGAACTATATCAGTGGGCAGAGCGGCGCCCAGGGGTCCCCCTGCACTTACTAGTATGTCTGGGCGCCGCTCCGTTCGCCCGGTATAGGCTCCGGTGTCTGCAGCTCCATCTGTTGTACTGGGCGGAGTTTTTGTATTAGGGTTGTCCTTTGCTGTAGCGCTGGCCAATCGCAGTGCACAGCTCATAGCCTGGGAGTCCCCTCGGTGTCCCCCATAATTTGTAAGTATAAAATACCCCTTCTCAGTGCCACCGTAGATGACCCCATAGTACTCCTCTCCCACCTTCCCCATAGTACCCACCATAATGTGTCCCAGTATAAAATGCCCCTATACAGAGCCCCCATATAAAATAACCATTCTTTGTGGCCTCAGTAGATGCCCCTATAGTGCCCACCAATAATGTGCCAGTAAGAAGTGCCCCCATAGATGTACCCCAATAATGTGCCAGTAAAATGTGCCCTCATAGATGCCCCCTATATCATGTGCCAGTAGCCAGAGCCCCCCATATAATGTGCCCCCGGAGTTCCATCCCCCAAATTGAACTGGCCAATCCCAATCCCCCGGGGCTCGCTAAACCCACCCCCCGTCATGTTAGCCTCCCCCCAGGCTATGCCCCCAGTCCGGCTATTTCTTGACGGGGGTATGGGTTATATACCGCTCGCTCCCCATTTACCTACTTCCAACCCAAGCCACCCCCACCACCCCGGCCCAGCCCTTACCCCGGGCTCGGCCCACTCCCAATAAAACACTGACACCTGGCTTGGATTAAATTGGCCACAGCAGCCATTTTATTACATAAATACATATAATAAATAACCTTTTAATCCCAAACTGTAACATATTACTGAATCCCAACGGGGGAGGTCCTGGAAGCCCCAAACAGCATAAGTTTGTTACCAGGTTGAGCCGCCTTGCCACCAGCCGTTAAACGCCAGCTCGGAGGCACCCCTGACGGCCCAGCCCCCAAAATTATCCACAACCGACCACCAACTATGGGAGTCCAGCCCCAACCGTGGAGCCCTCCCATCCTCATCCTTTAGAATCTCACCAACTTCAAGGACCTCCCACCGCCACAAACGCACGGGCTTGACCCCTTAAGCCCCGGGCGTCCCTCCACATACGCAGCGCCGTCTCGATCCCATCCTGCAATGCCAAGCACCACATATCCAATCCCACAGCGTTTAAATGTACCCCATCCGCGCGCCAAAACCCCCCAACACCCTGCTCCAGGTCCACATGCCTCACAGCCACCGCCCCATTCCTTGCCATGAACCGGCCAATGGCCCGGTTCACCTTTACCCTTGCCTTGTTCACTCCCTCCACTGATCGCGCCCCCCTCCACACTTTACGGGGAACTATGTCCGACCACACCGTCACAAGGCTCGGAAATAGTGACCACAACCTCAGGAGATCAAACTTGATATCCTTCACCAACTCCCTCAGCGGCCGTGCCCCCAAATCATTGCCCCCCACGTGCAGGCCCTATCCAATCTAACAAACCTGTGCACCTCCGCCAGTACACCCCCCCACATCATTCCCCGCCGACCCAGCCATCTTACCACAGCCGTAGACCGCTCAAACCCTAACTGTTGACCATCCGGACGAACCGCTGCCTGGATGGCTCCCCAAAAAACGTATGAATGGCCTAAGATCCAAACTAAAGCCGGCTCAGAACCTGCAATGACAGAAACGAAAACAATAGCAAAACGCATGCTACATGCAAGTTAACACCCCCATGCTACAATCTTTCCGGACGGATGTATGAACGAAACCGTACCGATACCCACCTCCCTATCCGCTTAATCACTTCCTGCCCCAAACCCCACCGAGCCGCTTCCGTCGCCACCCCAATTCTGAACGAATGACTTGAGTACCCCTCCAAATCCCTACCCAGCTGACCCAGGCACCGTCTAAAAACTGCCGTAAACTGAAAGCGCGAAAGGAACGATCCATCCGCGTGCACCAGAAGAGGAGACACAGATCCTCGCCCTTCCGCCCCATACTCCCGCATACACCGGACAGGACACATCAAACAACCCAAAACCTCGAACAACACAACCCTGCGACCCCTGCCTTCCACATCCGTTTTCGATCTCCTAATGACGAACTCCACCCTATCTGCAAAAAGGTCAACGTCGTCCCAAAGCAACCCCCCTCCCCTACTCACCGACGGACTCACCAGCTCCCCCAACCTCAAAGCCCCAAAAAACGCCAGCGCAAAGGCCAATCGGAACAACCGCAACTCCCACAAGGAAACACAAACTTTTTCCAGCTGCTCACCCAACTGCAAGAGCAGGGAAAACGACACAGGCCTGCGACTGTCCTCCACAGCCCGCAAACGCCGCCAACCCTTCAGTGCCCGCACCACCAGAAAGGATTTGGTAACGTCCAGTAACTTCCGCAGCTTGAAACCAAAAGCTAGCCCAGCCATACAGCCCGTCAACCTCGAAGCAGACCACCCGTCCTCCCTACACTGACCTATAAATAACAGCAACGCTATCTCCGGCTCCTCCTCCCCCATCCCCACTCTAGCCTTCCACTCCTCCCAACACTGCCATGCCCTGTGATATGACACCCACGTACCGGGAGCTAATGAGGACTGTATAAGCCCCACTACGTTGTCTCCAGGAGTTCCCATAGGCAGCTCGGGCAGTCCAGCCCGTCCTCCTCCGCTTCTGGAGCCAGCTGGCGAAAGTGCTCCCACTGAGAACGAGAAAGAGCATCAGCAATACAGTTGTCAACCCCCGGCACGTGCACCGCCACCACCCACGCATTGATGTTAAAACACTCCAAAACCAATCTCTGTAACAACCGCACTACCAGAGGCGACGAGGTTGACAATCCGTTAATTGCCTGCACCACTCCCAAGTTATCACAGTGGAAACGGACCTTCTGGTTCCTAAATCTCTCCCTCCACAGTAGGACCGCCGCCACTATGGGGAAAAGCTCCAACAGTGCCAAATCCCTCACCCAGCCTCTACTCACCCATACGTCAGGCCACACCCCCGCACACCACTGCCCCGCACAATACGCCCCATAGCCACATCCCCCCACCGCGTCTGTAAAAAGGTCAAAGTCAAATGCCTCCACAACATCCCCCATAAACATATCCCGCCCATTGTACTGACTCAGAAACGATGCCCACACCCGTAAATCCTCCCTCAACTCCCTCCCCAACCGTATGTAATGATGAGGTGCCGTTACCCCCGCTGTCGCAGCCGCCAACCGCCTGCTAAAAATCCTCCCCATGGGCATTATCCGGCAAGCAAAATTGAGCTTACCCAGTAGCGACTGCAGCTCCCTCAGTTGAAGTTTCGCCAAGCGCTGCGCCCTCCCCACTTCCCTTTCCAAATCCTCCAGCTTGTCCCGGGGCAGTCTACATTCCATCCGCTCCGAATCGATCACTATACCCAGGAAGCTCAACTCCGTCACAGGACCCACTGTCTTTTCCACCGCCAGGGGAACACCAAACGCAGCGAACAACACCTCCAATGAATGCAGCAATAAAGAACACACCTTTGAACCCGCGGGGCCAATACACAGAAAGTCGTCTAAATAGTGAATGATAGATTCACATCCAGCCGAGTCCCTAACTGCCCACTCTAAAAACGAGCTAAACTTTTCAAAGTACGCGCACGATAGCGAACATCCCATCGGTAAGCAACGATCAACGAAGAACCCCCCATCTATGTCTATCCCAAAAACACCCCAACAAATGCAGGCTATCTGGATGAACCGGCAACAACCGGAAAGCAGCCTCGATGTCTGTCTTTGCCAGCAATGCCCCCCTCCCAAACCGCTTTACCCACTGCACTGCCGCGTCAAACGAGGTATAGACCACCGAACATAACGCTGGATCTATACCGTCATTGACCGACGATCCCTTCGGGAAGGATAAATGATGAATGAGGCGAAACTTATTCGCCTCCTTTTTCGGAACCACCCCCAGAGGCGACAGGCGCAAATTGTCCATCGGGGGCTCCGAAAAAGGCCCATCCATCCTACCCAATCCCACCTCCTTATCCAGCTTCTCAGCAACTACTCCCGGGTGTTCCCTAGCCGACCGCAAATTCTTCCTGATCAACACCGCCCCCCCCGGAACAAAAGGGATACGAAACCCCCAGAGGAAACCCTCCCGCAACAGTTCCGCGGCCCGAACATCCGGGTACCTAGCGAGGAACGGTTCCATCCTTTCCAGACGAACCGGCGTCACCCCCTTTTCCAGCACCTTCGCCACCCCTCTGCCTGCCCCCCCTAAAACACCTTGCGGCTCCATGAGACCCCCCACATCTTGAGCACTCGTGCTTGAATTTGCACTTGGCCCCGAACTTTCACCCCCCTTCATTGAATAGGAAACACAGTCCCTTAGCCGACGCTGCTGAAAAGGCCGACTGCCCTCCGGCTCCTGACTCCCCCCGAAAGGACTGAGCTCCCGACTCCCCCCGAAAGGACTGGGCCGACCTAACCGGCGCCGTCACCTTCAACCACAAAGCTATGTCCTTATGGTCCCATCTAATGCTCGGGCGCACCGCCTTACGCTGCCTAAACTGTTCGTCGTAGCGCAGCCACGTCTGCCCCCCATAAACACGATATGCTTCCCCAATGGAGTCCAAATAGCAAAGCAGCGCAGAGCAGCACTCTGGCGCCTTTTCCCCCACTACGCTGGCAAAGATGGCAAACGCCTGCAACCAATTAGAGAACGAGCGCGGTATTAACCGCCACCTACGCTTCTCCTCCTCCTCCTTTTTACCCTCATCCTTCCCAGCCTTGTCCAGATTAAATTTCTCCAAGGGGAGCAAGGAAAAAATCTCCACGTACTCCCCTCGCCAAATTTTTTCCCTAACATCATGCTTCAAATGGGCCCCCAACGGCCCCTCAAAGCAAACGTATACCTCCCCCCTTGCCTTATCATCCAGCCGCACCCTATCCTCCAGCTCCGAACTACCCGCCTGCGTCTGCACTGATGCCGTGGCACATTGCGTACCGAACACGGGCTGACCTATCCCCCCTAACCCGCCAGAACTGCCACCCACCCCCCAGGCCGGTAACGGAGACGACCCTCCCGCACCCCAACCAGCCAGCAAACCTGCCAAACCCCCCAGCAACTGCCCCAACCCCCTACCCAAATCCCCTTGGGGCCCCCCTACCGCCCCCCCAGGAGAACTAGCAATTAACTGCACTAAAGGTCCCCAAAGCGCCTCACCTGGCTGCCTGGGAGCTGTGATCCCATCAGCCGAAGATCCAGACTCCAGACGTTCCTCCCTCTGCGATGACGCTGACGAAAAACGGTCCCCCGACGGTCCCCTGGCCCGACCGGGACCAGAGACGTGACATCCGTGATCTTCACTCGACACCCCGGAAACGGCGGAGCCTGGAGGGTCTTGCTGCAACCTCGCCGAGGGCCTGCTGCTCAGATCCACAGCCGCCCCGTGGTCCCCACACACCTGCTTACGCCGAGGGGCCTCATCCACAATCATCTCCTGGACAAGGCCCGCCGTACCTGGTCCTGAACACTGGAGGGCGCTGGTACCATGCTGCACAGACCTTCCACGGCCTGCTCGAGGGCTCCGCCTGCTGGCCGGATTCCTCCCACGCCGAGGCCCACAAGCAGAAGCAGTACCTGCGGCCTGCCGACGTGAAGGGTCCTGGGTAGGGCTCCGTCTGCGGCGCTGAGCCCGAGGGGATGACAATTGCGGGCTGAGGCGCTCCGGCGGCCGGACCCGCCGAGGCCGTGACATGTAAGGCTGAGGCGAAACAGGTGCCTCGGCCGCCCCTCTCAGCAGCTGCTGGACCTGCTCCTGAAGCCAGCCCGGTCCTCTACTTACCGCCTCCGTCCGTAGCTCCGCGATCATGGCGTCCACCTCCATCTCGGTGCACGCGTCAGGTCAGTTTCCACTGCACCTCAAAATGGCCACCAGTCTTCTCCAGCCCTGGCTACTTAACCCCCGGAGTTCCATCCCCCAAATTGAACTGGCCAATCCCAATCCCCCGGGGCTCGCTAAACCCACCCCCGTCATGTTAGCCTCCCCCCAGGCTACGCCCCCAGTCCGGCTATTTCTGTTCCGCTGGCTCCATTTGTGATGGTGGCAGACAAAGGATTTGGATTGTCACCCCACATAATGCGGCTCTTCCCTAGACTAGATCTGGATGACCGGAAACACATCTTCAACTATCAATTTACTAGCGCCCGTTGGTATGTGCAGTGCGCTTTCAGAATACTGTCCACCAAGAGCCCCTGACGAAGCCATTGGGCGAAATCCGGGTCGGGCGGACAGCGGACTGACTAATATTTTATACTGATATCAAGTGCTTGTTTGTGAGTACAATAAATAGGTTTTCATTTAAAAGTACCATGGATGCTGCACTATGTTGGTGTTTCTTTGAAGGTGCTGGAGTGTATGAGATTTCGCTGGGCAGTGTGGAACAAGGAACAGGGTGTCTGCCTGTGATAAAAAATTTTTTTCCTGTGTGCAAAAGTGGCTACGTGTTTGCAGGGAAAAGTGCGGACCAGAACCTATTTTCTTCTTCTATTACATACAGGAGAGAGGACCGGCTCCTGTCATCTGGACTGCTGCTATTATTAATAAACTTTTGGGGTATACACGGACTACAGTGTCTACTTTTGCTTTGTTTTTATATGCTATACAACTTCACCAGGATTCACGATGTCTCCACAGATGCAGATTTGGTCCTAAATATGACTTTTTCTGTCAGTTTAGACCTGAGACGGCCAGGACGCCTGGAACTAGACTAGACTGGACTAGCTGTTCGGGAACCCTATGCTGACTACCTCTGAAGCCCTGCGGGGGCATTGTCGTGTCAGTTGGATGTCATCCGTGGAAATTGTTGATTTCAGCTGGAATCTGGTTAAATTTTAGAAAAATGTTTTATTTCTTAGTTTAGTTAGATCCCCTGTTGCTAGTTTAGATTAGGGACTCGCAAGAGAATGAGGACCCTAGGCTTGCGGGCTGAGGTATTTTGTAATATCCATTTTTTTTTTTATAAATTTGGTGTAAATACCATCTAATACCTTATTTCTAATTACGTCTTATAATAATTATTAAATCATTTTAATATTAATGTAAATGTGTGTATTCCCTCACAGCTAAACACAAACATGATAATAAAACATTATACATAATAAAACATAATAATAAAAAAAAAAAAAAAAAATAGGGTGGAAGTCCGGAGAGACTATCTGACCTATTTGGGCATTAGGATAGGTCGCACCCCTGCGTCAATATACAAGTTGAATTACCCCCCTCTATTCCTCAAAATAGAAAATGAATTGGAGAAATGGCAGGACTTACCCTTATCGGTGTGTGGGAGGGCGCATTTAATCAAAATGGTAAGTTTCCCGAAGCTACTCTACCCACTTCAGACTATTCCTTTGTTGCTGAAGCACACTGATGTAGTCAGGGTGCAGAGAGCGTTTAACCGTTTCCTCTGGAAGACTAAGAGGCCTCGTATTGCCTACGCTAAATTGACTTTATTGAAGGATGAAGGGGGGTTGCAATTGCCGAACATTCGTCACTATAATCTGGCATCGCTGTTCAGACATGTGCGTGATTGGGTGTGGGGCACAGGGCACTATTCGGCGATTACTATTGAAAGGGAATTAGCGGAGGGGGAAAATCTAGAGGCCCTATTACACTCCAGGATGAAAGACATACCGGTGTCAATTAGGCAGTCTATTCTTTTAAAGGATACCGTATTGGCGTGGAAGGCGATTAGGAAGATTTACGGGCTTCCCTACTATTTGTCACCCAGATTACCATTATGGGCACTGCCGGCGTTCTCTCAGGGCAGGGAGAATAGCATGTTCCAGGTATGGAGGGAAAAGAATATCAGGATTCTTCAAGACCTACTACACACCCCTAGTCTCCAATGGTTGACTTGGGACCAGGTAAAGGCGCAGTTTGAATTACAGGATGCCCATTATCTTCCCTTTCAGCAGATTAAAAGTTACTGTAATGCACAGGCGACTTCCGTGGGCGACTCGGATAGGTTAGCATGGTTTGCGGCTTTGTTGGGCAAAGATGGCTCTCACATGCCCCTCTCTGAGCTGCACCGTAGACTTCATAACATTCAGACAATAGGTTTGGTAAAAGGGGCATACAAACCCTGGGAAAGAGAATTATCCGACCCAAATATAGCAAAGAAGTTGAGGGAAGGGATGGAATTGGTCAGGCGTGCGACGTATAATGAACAGTGGAGAGAGACGCAACTAAGACTTCTGCATAGAGCGACGTACGCCTTTAATCTTTCCTATGCAGATGCCCGGGCTCATTACCTACGGGAATGTCCTAAGTGTGGCCTCTCGAAGGCAGGATTATTACATGCCATATGGGAATGCCCAACAGTGCAACCGGTATGGAAACAGGCCGTGGAATTTATAGAAGCCGTTTGGGGTGATGTGGTGGGTTTCTCGCCGCAGCAATGTATATTCCACTATGTTACTAAGAACCAGGGTGAGGAGATGGGGTCATTAGTCGCTAAGCCGGGTATTCATCTCCTGCTAATGTCGGTGAAGAAATCTCTCTTGCGACATTGGCTAGGGAAGGAAGCACCAGTGTGGGAAGAGGTCATAGGGACGATGAAAAATGTTCTCTATATGGAAAGGCTGGAGGTAGAACAGGATAAGGAGCGTTTGGTCGAGAAGTTCATTAAAAAATGGAGGAGATTTGTAGAGAAGCAATTGTCTGATGTTGAAATTCAGGAACTCATAGCCCCATTCAAGCTCACGGGTTGGTATTTACAGGCTCAACTGGCAGGCAAGTTAGGGCGATTGGATCTATGAGCTGGCGCTGGGCCGAGGGCACCATTGGAGGAGGTGATAGGCGTCGTGGGCCGTGCCCTTTTTCATGTCCGGTGGTGTTAGATTGGTGTTCAGGGATGGGGGGGGGGGGCGGGTATAGGTTGATGGGGGGGGGGGGGGGGTATAAAATTGTAAAAAGGTGAATTAAGAAATCACATTTTCATCAGTATTGAATGTACATTATGCTTTGCTGCTTTCTTGTACAATGCACTGTCTCGTCATTGATTGTTGTACGAGTGATTTCTTGTTCCAATAAAGAGATATTGAAAAAAATAAAAAATAAATAAATAAATAAATAAATAAAAATAGAATATGTCTGTGTTCAGCTTTAAACTAGGACAACACCAAACGTAATAAGGCCCGCAATCCAACAAGAAAAAACTTTGATTAATAGTATATAAAATCATCATTTATAAGCCGAATGCACACATCAGAGTAACACGGACCATGGGATACCAGCCTGAATTCATGCTGAGTGCAGGAGTGCGCAATTTCCTTTGCATGAGGCCTAATACACTCGCATAGATCATAGCAACCAATGACGTGTGCAATCCCGCACTCAGCAGGAATCCAGGACGTGTGCATTCGGCAGAGCGCCCCCCTTGATGCTCTCCCTTGCCATGCACTTGATCACGCATGGAAATGACTCTTTTTGTTAAAAAATCATACTGCCGCGCAGATGCTTCTGGCAAGCAGTGTGTTTGGTGACATCGCAGGCTCTGATGGGCCTGCTTCAGCACTGCTCTAGTCTTTTGCTCTGCTTTAGCTAGGTCAGCGTTGAAGCCTGCACATTAGTGCTGGTGAATGCACCAAACACACTGCTTGCCAGAAACATATGCCCGGCAGTGTGATTTTATAACATAAAGAGCCATTTCCATGCGCCGTCAAGCTGCCAGGGTGAAAATATGGGGGGACTGCCTGAGTGAAAATATGGTTACGTCCGGGTTCAGCTATGAACCTAAAATCTAAAAGGGGAGGATACATGATAACGTCTATTGTTTAATCAAGCTCAATGCTGATCAAGCATTGTTGTGATTAAAAAATTTTAAGTCATTATGCACCCTGTCATCAAAGAGATGATTCTCCGCTGTTTGGCCGTTCCATGTAATTGGGACCACAATTTGCTGTTCCTAATGCACAGGTAATGTCTGTGCTGCCACCGGGATGGTGCGGGGACACGTACAAAAACTCTGTAGTGCTTATGTGGCCTTCCAAACTGTGCTTCCGTTCCGCACAGTACTGCATCTTCCGGATGTGGACCATTCAAAAGAATTAGTCTGCATCTGTGATACGGGATGCACGCGGCCGGTGCCTGCATATTGTGGACCCACTGTTTTCGTGCCACAATACGCCCACGGCCATGTGCATGTGGCCTTTATTATAGGTGTAAAAAAATAAAAAAATAATTTTTAATGATAATTACCTAAATAAATAATTTCAATTTTAATAAGGTCATAGTTCTTAAAAACATTTTTTTTTAAATAGATAAAACACAGACGCAATAGTAACAATATAACATTATGGTCGTGGCTACGGATACTGGAGCTATCGTGGTGAACACAGGAAACCTGAACGTATCATATATTACATAGGCCTGGATTGTGCCCATAGCTGTGAAACGTGGGTAGCCTATAAGGAGCCAAAGAGCAAGGCAAAGGTTAGATTTAGTATTTATTGAAGGGTACATGAATTACAAAGCCAGTTTGCGGAAAACGTCTGCTATTCCCTGATGCGGATTGGGAATGTACCTGGTGAAGCAAGATGACTCCCAACGTCCCATCTTCCGAATGATATGACTGGGAGCGTTATGCTTGGAGGCTGCAGAAGCCACCCCGATCTGACACGAGTGACCTGAAATAGTTTTGGGATCGACTCCTAGGCTGGCGACTAGAAGGCGAATGCGAGAAATGAATTGTGCGGTCGTGAGGGGCTTGGATTTGAAGGGTAGCAGCGGACTGTCTGGGGAGGAATGACCCAAGGAGCTGATTAATGGTTTAACACCTGGACTGGGCACCATTTCTTGAAGGACCTGAAGTACTTGACTGGGACTGGGGTCCTGCTAGATCCGCCATCACGCGTGCATCCAGGACTATCAGGGAGTCCTGCTCTGAAGCCATTGGTAGCAGATCCAGGAGTCTGGACAAGAAGGCCTTGCCCTGGGGCATGATCCTGGCGGTGAAATTCAGCATGCCTAGCAGGGATTGTAAGTCCGGCTTTGAGACGACCCTGCAACCCACAAATCTGGAAATGACCTCCTTGATCTTTGACAGCTTGTCTTCAGGCAACCTTGCTTCCATCTTGCGGGTATCTAAGACCACGCCGAGGAAAGTGAGGGTGGTCGAGGGTCCTTCGATCTTGGTAGGAGCAACAGGGATGTTGAGGTTGGCGAAAACCTGGAGTAGGCTGTAAAGTTTGCAGGGTTAGACGTCTGGTTGCTCTATCAAGAGAAAGTCATCCAGGTAGTGGATGACCATGGGGCACCCGCAATGGTTGACCAGGACCCAGTGGAGGGCCTGGGCGAACTGGTCGAACAACCACGGACTACTTTTGGAGCCGAAAGTGAGGCGGTTGGCGAAGTAGTACAAGTCGTCCCATTTGATGCCGTAGAATTTCCAGAGTTGTGGGTTGATTGGCAGAAGCTTGAAAGCGTCCGCCAGGTCAGCCTTGGACAGCCAAGCCCCTTGGCCCGCCAGGAGGTTGAGAGCAATGGCTTCACCAAGAGAAGAGTACTTCATCGAGAACTCCTCAGACGGAACCAGGGAGTTGAGGCTGGGAATGTGAGAACCACGAGGAGCTGAAAGGTCGTAAATTAATCTTTTTTTATGGGAAAAATTTTTGGTAACGATGCCGATAAGGTTTATCCTCCAGTAGTCAAACGGAATGCTGGAGAAAGGGCCGATGAGGAAACCCTTTTCCAGTTCCGCCTGGACCAGAGGACCCACCGAAGCGGCATCATAAATGGAAGACCTGAGGTTGGGGCCTTCCCAAGATGACTGAGGAAGGGCCAAGAGACCAGTGTGGAATCCTTCCTTGAAACCGTCGATGAGGAAGCGAACCTGGTGGGGATTATGATGGTCATGGAGAAGTGCGGCTAATAGGTCTACGTTGACTACGCCTAGTCACTTGTTCCTCCCCGATCTATTTGGGCAAACAGGGGGTGGGCCCTGAAAGAAGTGGAGCAGAGTTGTGTCTAGGCTGGGACCCCGAGTTTGAGGGTGTCAGTCACGAAATGGCACGGGGCTACCTCAGACAAGGTGGGAACCCTGGATACCGAATCCCTCGTTTGGTTAATTCGGCTATGATCTTGGGGATCGTCCAGCTCCAGAGTGACTCCACGCTGGCATGGCTGGAAGCCAGGGAATCCGGAAGGGATGCGGAGTCGTCTAATTCGGAACGATGTGACATAATGGGAAGCTGAAAGAGAGGACAAGGGTAAAAACATTTTTTTTTCTTTTTTTTTTGACCGAGACGTAGCCTCGGGAACGTTAGGGCCCTGACGGCCGGAGGTGCGTTGCGTTTGCAGCCCCCGGCTGAATGCTTGGAGCGACCTGAAGAAACATGATGACGCTTGTTACCGGATAAATATAAATAAAGAGGGGATCAGTACCTTGAAATTCCACCTGGTCTACCGAGGGCTCAGATCCTGATTATTCGTGGCGGTGTAGACGAAATCGGGTCTTTGACTGAGATAAAAGTAACAGCTTTAGCAGAGGGCCAGTGGTCAGTGAAAAAAGGGGGATGTGAAAAGACGAGACGTGGCCTGAATGACGCAAACAGGCGTGAGACGTATATAACGGATGTGGGCTGAATAATGAAACAGGCGTAAGACGTAAATGACTGACATGGCCTGATAACGAAAACAGGCGAAGACGTGACTGACGGTTGTGATTAAATCATAAAACAGACGGGATACATAACAGACGAACTGAAACATGGAAGACAGATAAGGGCTGGATGATGTGAACCGGCGTGGAGCGTGGGTAGACGTAGCCGAAATGATACCAACAAGCGGGAGACGTAAATTATAGACGTGGGCTGAACAAATGGAAACAGGCGTGAGACGTGAATTACGGACGCGGCCTGAATAACGAAACAGGTGTGAGACGTAAAGACAGACGTGGCCTGAATAACGAAAACAGGCGTGAAGACAGAAATGACGGTCGAGGCCTGAATAACGAAAACAGGCGTGAGACGTAAAGACAGACGTGGAATGAATAACAAAAACAGGAGTGGGACGTAAAGACAGAAGTGGCCTGAATAACGAAAACAGGCGTGAGACGTAAGAACAGACGTGGCCTGAATAACGGAAACAGGCGTGAGACGTGAAGAGAGACGTGGCCTGAATAACGAAAAACAGGCGTGAGACATGAAGCCAGATGCGGCCTGGATATTTAAAAGCAGGCTGGGACATGAGAGACACACATTCCAAAACGGACGTGCATCGTGGAATGTAAAAAATGGCATGATGGCGTAACAACGTGGCTGGCTAAAACAAAAGGAGAGAGTTGACAGACAAACAAATGCTGTGACATTGAGACAAGCATAGACGTGGACGAGCAGACGTGTCCAGACTACTGTACCCAGAGTGCGCGGAGACTGGTGAGAGAAATGCACAAAATACCAACCTGCAGATGAAGATTTTGACAGACAAAAAGGGGTCAGGTAAATTCCGTAAAATAAAACAGTTGGTGTACAATGGCTCTGTCAGAAGGAACCGGAAAGGTAGCTCTGTAACGTAAAAGGGTGGACATTGGGGCGTTTATACGATGATAAGATAATTTATGTTTTTGTTTTTTTAAACAGTGTTTTTTTTTTGTTTGTTTTTTTCCAACATGTGTCGGATTTAAATTGTGTCGGGGATCATGCGCAGGGAGGCACCGCCTGGTTTGAGCCAGGTGCCGGAGAGAAGGGGGCGTGGACGAGCAGGAACCGGCCCCGCCCCCCCACCGGTATTGCGAGGAAGCTGAACGGTGGAGGGGCCGACCACGCAGTCTGCCGGGCAGCCCCTGTAGCGCACCGGACGAGGTGAGAGCGGAAATATGCAGAGGCGCCGGACTTGGGGTGACTGGGTGGTAAAGACGGGAGGCGCTGGGTGAAGGAGGGCGGGCGGTGGGCGGAAGCGGAGACTCCCTTGGTAACCGTGGAGCGACAGTGGCAACGAGGTTGGGGGTGGGACAGCGGTTTCCGTGGCCGCCAGGAGGTAGCGGAAGCAGCCGGCAATGTTGTGGGGAGCGTGGGTGGCGTGTACACTTGAGGCCGGACGGCCTACAGGATTAGGCGCGATGGCGAGGAAGCGCATGGAGGAGGCCAAACATACTTACCTGGCCAGTGCCTTGTTCGTACGGGACTGGCGAAACTAAGTGGGTTGCATGAGATGACGCCAGCGTCAGATGACCGTGGGAGGGGGGCTTATAAAGCCTACGCCCCTCCCACAATCACAGGCTGCAACAGCCTTGACAAATATCTTATTTTAACAAAAAAATATATAAATCAAATAATTCCCTTGAAAAAAGGCCAGGGGTGTGCAATATTGGGGGGTCCGGTTAAGAGGGGTGATAAAGTTTGGTCTTTTGTTTCTGCACTTCTCCAAACAAGAAATCATCGAGATAATGAATCACCGACGAACAACCGGACTCAACACGCACCACCCACTCCAAGAATGTACTAAACATCTCGAAATAGTGGCACGAAATGGAGCATCCCATGGGCAAACAGGTATCGTAATAGAAAAAACCTTCAAAACAACCCCCAAGCAAATGAAAACAATCCGGATGGATAGGCAAAAGCCTAAACGCAGATTCCACATCCGACTTAGCTAAGAGGGCCCCCCTTCCCGCATCACACACTAGCGACACCGCCCGATCAAAAGATACATAGGACACTGATGCCTCTTCCTGAAGAATAGCATCATTCACAGATGCGCCCTTCGGATGAGACAAGTGATGTATCAGGTGAAATTTGCCCGGTTCTTTTTTGGGAACACCCCACGGGGAAACCCTTAAATTTTAAAAAGGGGGATGAACAAAGGGACCCCTAATCCTGCCCGCTGCCACCTCCTTCTGCAGCTTCTCCCTAAGGGCCTCCGGAAACTCCCTCGCCGATTTAAGATTGTCTGAAAGAACCAGGGATCTATTAAGCACAAAAGGTATGAAAAAACCCTCTGAAAACCCCTTCCGCAAAACGTCCGCCGCCCTCCTATTGGGGTACCGGTCTAACCAAGGGGCCATCCTTTCCACGCTGACCGGAGTCAAAGGACGCCGCTGGCTTAGCCCCTCGACCCTGGGATCTGGGACACCTACCAGCGGGATGGGACCCCCCGCAGGCTGAACATTCGTGTTTGTACCTACACAATCCAGCGTATTTGCAGTGCCCCTCATTGTACAACCAACATGCACCCGGGCGTCTAACGGCCACTGAACCCTGGGCAGCCGAGGCCCCAGCGCCAGTGGCCGCCCCTGGAAAGGAAGGAGGACGAGGCGCCGTCATCAAGCGGAGCCAGACATCCGTGGCCTTCACCCCCCACCCCAGCTCAGGCTGAAGCGCCAAACGCCTACGAAATTCCTCATCGTACTTCCACCAAGCACTACCCCCATGCGCCTTATACGCACTATAAATAGTATCCATGTAAATAAACAACTCCGCGCAACGCTCCGGATGCTTCTGCCCCATAACACACCCCAACACCGCAAACGCCTGCAACCAATTATTCATTGTTCGTGCAACCTTCATCCGCTTATCATAGGGCTTATCCACAAAACGCCTCTCCTTATCCACCCCATGCTGATCGACCGACACCAAGGACCATATGTCCACATATTGGTGAGACCAGATCTTCTCCCTAACTGACTCCTCCAAATGAGCCCCCAAAGGGCTGACCCCACAAAAACACGAATCCTTATGGATACCCGCTAACACCACAGAGGCCTTCACAGAGGATTTTGTGTGGGAGTGTCTGAGTGTATTGTACATGTTTATTGGTTGTTTTTACAAAACCCTGTGGGTGGTACTACTGTGTAAGAATGTGTATAAGAATAATAAACACACAGCTCGGCCTGTCCACTGCTTTACCCTCAACACAGAGCTTGGTCTCGTTCTTGGGGGGATTTACTGTATGTTGTTAGAGACTGATTGCTAGGAGTGTAAGCCGCTTGGGTATGTTTCCTATTCGTCTGCTAGCAGCTATTCGTGAGGTTCCGTTCGGAGTTTAGAGCATTCCCTTGTATGCCGTTCGGGAGTTTGGTGTATTTAGTAGCTGCCTTTGCATCTGGAAAGGGAAGATCGCCTTAACTGTTTTAACCCCTTTTGATGCCCGGGGTGCGGTTACAATGGCTATTCAGTAATCATCAGACTGCTTGATGTAAATGAGCCGCCTGTCACTGCACAAGCAGGTGAGCATACAGTTCACCATTCTGGCCAGCGTGCCCAAGGAGCCAGTTCTTTCCACCTCCACCCCGAACTAAATAGATTGGATGTCATCACCGGTGTCAACTTCATCATCCTCTTCCCCCCAACTCTGACTTTTCTTCCTCCCCCTCAAGTGGCAGCACCTGCTCCCTCATGGGAGTCCCCAACAGCTACAGGGTGGATAGAGATGTCGCGAACATAAAATTCTCAGTTCGCGAACGACGAACACGAATTTCTGCAAATGTTCACGAACGGGCGAACCGCCATTGACTTCAATAGGCAGGTGAATTTTAAAACCCACAGGGACTCTTTCTAGCCACAGTAGTGATGGAAAAGTTGTTTCAAGGGGACTAACACCTGGACTGTGGCATGCCGGAGGGGGATCCATGGCAAAACTCCCATGGAAAATTACATAGTTGACGCAGAGTTGGATTTTAATCCATAAAGGGCATAAATCACCTAACAATCCAATTTTTTCTTGAACAACGTGGTTTAAAACATCCAGTGTGTGTATACGATCAGGTATGATGTTGTATCGATCAGGTAGTGTAAGGGTTACGCCCACTTCACAGACATTGACAGACCAAACTCCCCTTTTAATCAAACAACCGCAAACAGTCCATTTGCCCAACAGCAAACTTCCCATTTGCACAAGGCTGGATACCAAGCTAGCCATGTCCCGTTGATGTCATTGAAGGTTTCTTCCTCCACCCAGCCACGTACAACACCACGGGTCCCGGAAAGGTGAATTGAATAGATTTTTTGAATGGGGAGATGGTTAAAAAAACGCTGGCTCTCTCCCCTTTGTTTGAATCCACGCCACGGTCACTGCATCTGCGCCGTGCAATTTGCTGTCACACCCGATATGCGTGCTATTTTCTGTAGTACTATTCTCATCAGTTTAATCCCTGTTACGTGACGTCCCCAATCTGGGGTCCATTTATTAAATTCATTTTTCGAACGGGGAGATGGTTAAAAAAACGCTGGCTCCCTCCCCTTTGTTTGAATCCACGCCACGGTCACTGCGTCTGCGCCGTGCAATTTACTGTCACACCCGATATGAGTGGTATTTTCTGTAGTACTATTCTCATCAGTTTTATCCCTGTTACGTCCCATATCAGGGATTGCCTTTTGTGAAGAAAAAAAAAAATTTAGGCCGGGTACCTTCGACTGCCTTCACAGTGACAGACCAAACTCTGATACACCAAACTGAATTGATTTTAGGAACTGGGAGATGGAAAAAGCAGATTGGTCAGTCCTCTTACTCCCAAGTTGGGGCACTGCGTGTGCACGGAGCAGTGTGCTGTGACACCCTATATGAGTGGTGTCTTAACTAGTACTATTCCTATCAGTTTAATCCCTGTTACGTCCCCTATCCGGGGACGTGTGTCGAATTGATTAATCATTGTTGAATTAACGACATCCTGAAATAATTTTGTTCTGAGCTCTGTACTGGAATTGATGGAGATTTTTTAAATTGTCTGCATTATTTCTAATAAAAAAAATCATAATAAAGTCTCTTAATAGTTTATTTTATGTATTAAAAACCCATACAACTAAAAAAAATTAAAAATAATAATGTTTTTTCTATGAAGAATTATCCAGCCGATCGCTTTTAGTCTGATCATAATGAAATAACGGCCTTATCTGGGGTGTGGCAACATTGCCAACACACTCATAGAGGTGATGATCGCTTCATTGTGATACGAAACCCCTTCACCACAACAAGGTACCGATCACGAAGGGGAATGTATGTGCCTTTTTTTGTTTTGTTTTTGCAGCCACAGTGCAGCACTAGAGGCCAGAAAAATGTGCACTTGCCTGAAAAATTTGGTATTGTTGCAGCCGCTGCTGTAGCAGCGGAAAAATTGATGTTTTCCAGGCAGAAAGGTGACTAAAACATTGTGGATTGAACCCTAGTTGGTGGCGGAGAATTCACGAAAGTCATCCGGTATGCAGACATTAAATACAGCAGCGTGGGGACCATTTTGAGGCCAAGGCATGTCATCAGGCCTTTTGTTAGTCAAACGCATCCCCCACTGTCAGTCCCTTCTAGATCCATACCTCATTCATCTTAATGAAGGTGAGATAATCAACACTTTTTTGACCGAGGCGACTTCTTTTGTCAGTGACAATGCCTCCTGCTGCACTGAAGGTCCTTTCTGACAGGACACTTGAAGCAGCCAGGCCAGAAGTTCTATCGCAAACTGAGATAGTTCAGGCCACAGGTCAAGCCTGCACACCCAGTAGTCAAGGGGTTCATCGCTCCTCAGTGTGTCGATATCTGCAGTTAAGGCGAGGTTGTCCGCTACCTGTCGGTCGAGTCATTCTCTAAGGCTGGATCCCGAAGGGCTGTGGCAATGTGTAGGACTGAAAAAGCTCTGCATGTCCTCCATCAACAACACATCTGTAAGGCGTCCTGTCCTTGCCGCCGTGGTCGTGGTAGGAGGAGGATTACTTTCACCTCTTCCCCTGTTAAATTCCCGTTGTGCTGTGACATCCCCCTTATAAGCTGTGTAAAGCATATTTTTTTGTTTGGTTTTGAACTGCTGCATCCTTTCTGACTTCCGGTAATTTGGTAACATTTCCGCCACTTTCTGCTTATACCGGGAGTCTAGTAGTGTGGCCACCCAGTACATGTCGTTCTCCTTCATCCTTTTTATACGAGGGTCCCTCAACAGACATGACAGCATGAAACAAGGTTGGATGCCGAGCTACTCATTTCCCGTTCCTCGTCCTCACTGATGTCATTGACGGTCTGTTCTTCCCCCCAGCCATGTACAACACCACGGGTCCCAGATAAGTGACAACAACGAGCACCCTGGGTTTCCTGCTGTGGTTGGTCTTCCTCCTCCTCAAAGCCACATTCCTCCTCTGACTCCTCTTCCTCATACTCCTCTTCCAGCGTTGCCGCAGGTCCGGCAAGCGATGATGACAAGGCTGTTTCTGGTGGTGATGGTGACCACAACTCTTCCTCTTCACGCTCATCTACAGCCTGATCCAGCACTCTTTGCAGGGCACACTCCAGGAAGAAAACAAATGGAATGAGGTCACTGATGGTGCCTTCGGTGCGACTGATTAGGTTTGTCACCTCCTCAAAAGGACGCATGAGCCTTCAGGCATTGCGCATGAGCGTCCAGTAACATGGCAAAAAAATTCCCAGCTCCGCAGAGGCTGTCCTAGCACCCCGGTCATACAAATACTCGCTGACGGCTTTTTCTTGTTGGAGCAAGCGGTCGAACATTAGGAGTGTTGAATTCCAACGTGTCCGGCTGTCACAAATCAAGCGCCTTACTGGCATGTTGTTTCGGCGCTGAATATCTGAAAAGTGCGCCATGGCCGTGTAGGAACGCCTAAAATGGCCACACACCTTCCTGGCCTGCTTCAGGACGTCCTGTAAGCCTGGGTACTTAGACACAAAGCGTTGTACGATGAGATTCAACACATGTGCCATGCACGGCACATGTGACAACTTGCCCAAATTCAATGCCGCCAACAAATTGCTTCCATTGTCACACACCACTTTGCCGATCTCCAGTTGGGGCGGAGTCAGCTACTGATCCACCTGTGCGTTCAGGGCGGACAGGAGTGCTGGTCCGGTGTGGCTCTCTGCTTTCAGGCAAGTCAACCCCAAGACAGCGTGACACTGTCGTATCCGGGATGGGGAAAAGCCCCTGGGGAGCTGGGGGGATTCAGTTGAAGTGCAGCCAGACACCGCAGCAGAAGAGGACTCAGCCGAGGAGGTTATGGAAGAGGATGGAGTATGAGGAGTAGAGGAGGTGGCAGTAGGCCTGCCTGCAAGTCGTGGCGGTGTCACAAACTCCGCTGCAGAGCCACGCATTCCATTCTTGGCAGCCGTCAGCAGGTTGACCCAATGCGCAGTGTAGGTGATATACCTGCCCTGACCGTGCTTTGCAGACCAGGTATCAGTGGTTAGATGGACCCTTGCCCCAACACTGTATGCCAGAGATGCCATGACTTCCTTTTCAATCACTGAGTAGAGGTTTGGGATTGCCTAATTTTAAAAACAATTTCATCCGGGTACCTTCCACTGTGGTGTCCCAATAGCGACAAATTTTTTGAATGCCTCAGACTCCACCAGCTGGTATGGTAAAATCTGGCGGGCTAAGAGTTCCGTCAAGCCAGCTGTCAGACGCCGGGCAAGGGGGTGACTCTGTGACATTGGCTTCTTACACTCAAACATTTCCTTTACAGACACCTGACTGTGGGCAGATGAGATGGAACTGCTGAAGGGTGGTCGCTTTGAGCTTGTGTGCTGCTTCTACTTGTCATCATGTGTTTATCCCATAGGTGTTTGTGATGTGCGATCATGTGCCTTCGCAAAGCGGTTGTACCTAGGTGGGTGTTGGATTTCCCACGACTCAGTTTCTTTTGGCAGAGGTTGCAAATGGTATCGCTGTTGTCAGAGGCAGACACACAAAAAAAATGCCACACTGATGAGCTTTGCAATGACGGCATTCTGGTTGTGGCAACAGCATGCGTTGATTGGCGTGCTGTCTGGCTGACCCTGGGTGCCAATACATGCTGTCTGACTGTGCCACTAGCTCCTTGCGACGACCTCCCCCTGCTTCCAACTCGTCTCCTTCTCTCTGTCTCCCCTTCTGAACTTTCCCCCTCTTCTTCTTCTCTTCGAGCAGGCACCCACGTGGCATCCACGGACACATCGTCATCATCAACCACTTCACTTGTATCTGACACCTCAGCAAAGGAAGCAGCAGCGGGTACAACATCATCATCATCATCATCACACTGTACGTCCATGTGTGTAATGCTGCCTAACTGAGACATATCCCTGTTATCTACATCCCCTGGCAATAATGGTCACGCATCACTAATTTCATCCAACTGATGTGTAAATTACTCCTCTGAGGGATCAAGTGAAGCGGCTGTGGTGGCTTTGGTGGTGGTGGCGGCGGGCGGCAGGGTGGTAACTTTAGAGCAGGTGACCAAAGCTGAGCTGGAGGAGGATGGTGCGTCAAGGTTCTTAGTGGAAGCTGTTGAAGATTTGGTGTGCTGTGTAAGCCAGTCAACTATTTTCTCAGAATTTTTTGGGTTCAGGGTACGTGGCCTCTGAACACTGGGCATTATTCCAGGGCCAGTGGAAATCACAGCACCACAACCACGACGGCCCCTGTGGGGTGGCCTGCCTCTGCCTATCATTTTTTTTTAGATAAGTGGTACAATGCGTGCAAGGTACTGTGCCACCCTATTTACAGTCATGTGAAAAAATTAGGACACCCTTTGAAAGCATGTGGTTTTTTGTAACATTTTTAATAAAAGGTTATTTCATCTCCGTTTCAACAATACAGAGAGATTAAAGTAATCCGACTAAACAAAGAAAACTGAAGAAAAGTCTTTTCAAGATCTTCTGTAAATGTCATTCTACAAAAATGCCTATTCTAACTGAGGAAAAAGATAGGACACCCTTGCCCCTAATAGCGAGTGTTACCTCCTTATTGGCTGAAATAACTGCAGTGAGACGGTTCTTGTAGCCATCTACCAGTCTTCGACATCGGTCTGAGGAAATTTTACCCCACTCCTCAATGCAGAACTTTTTCAGCTGTGAGATGTTTGAGGGGTTTCTTGCACGTACAGCCCTTTTCAAGTCACCCCACAGCATCTCAATGGGATTCAAATCTGGACTTTGACTTGGCCATTCCAGGACTCTCCATTTCTTCTTTATCAGCCAATCTTTGGTTGATTTACTAGTATGTTTTGGGTCATTGTCATGTTGCATGGTCCAGTTCCGCTTCAGCTTTAATTTTCTAACTGATGGTCTCACATGTTCTTCAAGCACCTTCTGATACACAGTAGAATTCATCGTGGATTCTATGATGGTGAGCTGACCAGGTCCTGCTGCAGCAAAGCAGCCCCAAACCATGACACTTCCACCTCCATGCTTCACAGTTGGTATGAGGTTCTTTTCTTGGAATGCTGTGTTTGGTTTACGCCAAACATGTCCTCTGCTGTTGTGTCCAAATAATTCAATTTTGGACTCATCTGTCCAAAGAACATTATTCCAGAAGTCCTGGTCTTTGTCAACTTTATCTCTGGCAAATGTCAGTCTGGCCTCGATGTTTCTCTTGGAAAGCAAAGGTTTCCTCCTTGCACACCTCCCATGCAAGTTAAACTTGTACAGTCTCTTTCTGATTGTAGAGGCATGTACTTCTACATCAACAGTAGCCAGAGCCTGCTGTAGTTCTCGAGATGACACTTTAGGGTTTTTGGAGACCTCTTTTAGCATCTTGCGGTCTGCTCTTGGGGTGAACTTGCTGGGGCGACCAGTCCTGGGCATGTTGGCAGTTGTTTTGAAAGCCCTCCACTTGTAGACTATCTTCCGGACAGTGGAATGGCTGATTTCAAAATCTTTTGAGATCTTTTTAAATCCCTTCCCAGACTCATAGGCTGCTACAATCTTTTTTCTGAAGTCCTCTGACAGCTCTTTTGCTCTCACCATGGTGCTCACTCTCACTTCAACAGTCAGGAGCACACCAAACTAAATGTCTGAGGTTTAAATAGGGCAAGCCTCATTCAACATGCAGAGTAACGATCTACTAATTATGTGCACCTGGTGTGATATACCTGTGTGAGATCTGAGCCAATTTAAGAGGGAATACATGTGAGGGTGTCCTATCTTTTTCCTCAGTTAGAATAGGCATTTTTGTAGAATGACATTTACAGAAGATCTTGAAAAGACTTTTCTTCAGTTTTCTTTGTTTAGTTGGATTACTTTAATCTCTCTGTATTGTTGAAACGGAGATGAAATAACCTTTTATTAAAAATGTTACAAAAAACCACATGCTTTCAAAGGGTGTCCTAATTTTTTCACATGACTGTAAGTGGTGGGCAGTGGGGACAGTACAGTCTGTGTGGGCCTGACACACACGGGCTTGCAAATGTGATTATATCACAGAATTTTTTTAAAATAGATTTTCTATTTATTTGCAAGGTATTTAAGTGAATGACACCCTGTAACGGTATGAGTGGAGGCCTAGCCACTTGCCAGTGGCCACAATACAGTCTGTATGGGCCTGACACACACGGGCTTGCAAATGTGATTATATCACAGACATTTTTTAAATAGAATTATTTTTTATTTGCAAGATATTTGAGTGAATGACACCCTGTAACGGTATAAGTGGAGGCCTAGCCACTAGCCAGTGGCCACAATACAGTCTGTGTGGGCCTGACACACACACAGGCTTGCAAATGTGATTATATCACAGAAAAATGTTAAATATATATTTTTTTATCTGCAAGGTATTTGAGTGAATGACACCCTGTAACGGTATGAGTGGAGGCCTAGCCAGTGGCCACAATACAGTCTGTGTGGGCCTGACACACACGGGCTTGCAAATGTGATTATGTTACAGAAAAATATTTAATATAATTTTTTTTTATCTGCAAGATATTTTCTGTCACACCCTGTATGAATGGTGTGCACGTGCTGTCTGTGACTGAGCCTGCAGCCTCTCACATATGGGCAGCCAGGCAACTGCAATATATATATATATATATAAAAAAGCACACTGATGTACCAGCCCTGAAAAGGGCTTTTTGGGGTGCTATCAGGACGCTGTCCTTACATCAGATGAGTCTGTAGACACAGAACAATGCCCTAGCTAACGCTTTCCCTATTGAATCAGCAGCAGCAGCACTGTCCCTCCTCTCACTGTGAATGCAGCTTCTGAATAAATCTAAAATGGATGCTGTCCAGGAGGTGGGAGGGTCTGGGAGGGAGGGTCTGCTGCTGATTGTCTGGAATGTGTCTGCTGACTGTGAGGTACTTACTCAATGATGATGTATAGGGGGGGAAAAGAACATCGCATATGTTCGCCCGCCGCAGCTAACTCGAACAAGCTATGTTCAACGGGAACTGTTCGCCGGCGAATAGTTCGGGCCATCACTAAGGGTGGACACCAATACTGATTCGCTGTTCTTCTTCCTCCTTCATTGCCACCTATTGCATGAGCATCAGTGTCTCCTCAAAAAAAAAATGCATATAAAGGGGATGAGGGACAACTGAAGCATAAACGGCATGAGCTGATGCTGTCCGATCTGGAAGCAACACAGGCTCCCTGCTGAGATGGTCTGGTGCATGACCAGATGGTTGTACAGAGGCTCGGCATGTGCAATGTTGAATTCCATCAAGTTGGAACATAGCAGATAAAGTGGTGTAGCTGCAGACTATTCTGACACTGCAAATCCAGAAGAACGCTCTCTTCACCACGTGAGAATGGCTGACAGTGCCAGCACCTTGCACAAGTCAGTGCATTTTTTTAAAAGGCCATGCAGGAAACATGTGTTATTTCTTCCAGGTTCAGGGCAGCCAGGATGTTGTGCCCATTATTGCTGACCACCTTGCCCAGTTGGAGTTGGCGGGGTGACAGCCAGCAGGATGTTTGCTGCTTGGTGTACTTTAGCTGCAACTGCTTACCGGTATGGCGTTTCTGTGCGCGGCTGTTCCCCCGGCACCACATTCAGCGGTGATCTGCTGCCAGTGTTTCCTTTCAGCCCATGCCACAGCAGGCTTGCTGCTTGTTTCCTGCAGCATTTTCTTAAGGGACAGCGAGCATCGCTTCCATTGTTTTATGGGTTGGATCATGTGACCTAGCCAACCAATATGCTTGTGTTCCTGTGTTCCTGACTCATACTTGTGTTCCTGGACTCTGCTACCTGTTTGATCCCTGCCTGCTTGCCTTGACTCTCTTGTTGCTGCCCCAGATTGCCTGACCTGTACCTGTGCCGTCTGCCTTGACCTATTGCCTGTCTGACTTTGCCTCTTCCTCATACTTCCATCCTGCACTGTTGCTCCTGGTAATGACTCAGCCTGCTGACAATGCCTGTAGCTCTGGTACCTTTCTCAGGTACCTCCTGGTCCACCTGCCTTGTGTGTCTATCCTCCACAAGAGGTAGCGACCTGGTGTTCCCCACGGCAAAGTCTAACCCCACCATCAGGGGTACTGTAAAGATCAAGGGGTTCACTTAGACAATGTCCTTAGAGGAGGTAGGACACGTGACACAGTGGGTTCACACCTGGTGTGGCCAGATGGAGGTTCAACTTGTAGACAAGCTAATTGCCGTTGAAGTGTTTTCATTGCCAAATATTCAGTTAGAGATGTCTCACAATGAAGCCAAGGACAAGGAAGAGTATTAGCAGGAGAAGAAGAAGGTGATGATGATGATGGCAAAGATTTTGTGTTGCTTTGGGATGTGGGTTTGCTGCCACAAAGAGGACCAGAGAAGGAGGACATACTTGTTCTAATTGGGAATGCTGGCCAGTTGTATTTTCCCAAAGTGTATTTAGGCCTGAATTCGTTATCACTCACAGATACTTTTGTTTGCAGGTGCTGCCACTTGAGGGGGAGGAAGAAAAGTCAGAGTTGGGGGAAGAGGATGATGAAGTTGACACCGGTGATGACATCCAATCTTTTTAGTACGGGGCGGAGGTGGAAAGAACTGGCTCCTCGGGTACGCTGGCCGGAATGGTGACCTGTATGCTCGCCTGCTTGTGCAGTGACAGGCGGCTCATTTACATCAAGCAGTCTGCTGATTACTGAATAGCCATTGTAACAGCACCCTGGGCATAAAAGGGGTTAAAACCGTTTTCTTCCCTTTCCAGATGCAAAGGCAGCTACTAAATACACCAAACTCCCGAACGGCATACAAGGGAATGCTCCAAACTCCGAACGGAACCTGACGAATAGCTGCTAGCAGACGAATAGGAAACACACCCAAGCTGCTTACACTCCTAGCAATCAGTCTCTAAGCAAGTTAATCTCTGTTCAGATGTTCCAAACACATGCAAAAAAAATCCCAGTAGCTGCCTACCAATATGTGACGAACTGCGACCGTCACAGCGCCCCAGTGGTCAATCCGCAAACAGGCCTCCCAGCCACTTTCGGCACACCGACAGTCTAACTTGAGTCCGTACAGTTGCTAGGCTGAAAGCGCGGGGACTGCAAATTGACCACAAGTAAGGACCTGTCACGGCTGTTTAAGGGTAACCAGAGCATACACAGTAAGAAGAGCTACTGACCGGACCCCAAACTAGGGAAGAGAAAGGGTGACCCCTGTCAGACCCTCAACACTCTCCCTATGCTGCTAAAGCACATGCCCGGATCCAAATGGTGGAACGAGGCATGCCCGCGTACCTTAGACTGATGAGCCCTGTAACCCCTACAATAGTGGAAGGGGCACGGCCACCGATGCCCTGCTCAGAATATGGAGGGAACCGGGGCCACCTCAGATCCAGTCAGGAAATCACCAGGTATACAACAAAGTCTGCACACTTAGCTGATGAAGCTGCAACCGCAGAGAAGACGGATCCAAGGGCCACTGGCAATATCCGGAGTGCTTGCAGCAGCAGAACACAGGTCCAGGGAACTAGTAGCTAAAGAAGTGAAGATACTCAAGGCAGAGCTACAACTGAAAAGAGAAATATAATCCACGCCCTGCAATAGGAGGAGGGGTGATTTAAAGGCAGGGAAATCAGGAGAGACAGCTGGGAGTAAAGACCTCACAACAGGGGCGGAGAAACAGAACAGTGAGAACACCTCCAAACTCTAAGTGACATCATCACAGGGGTGGAGACACAGAGCTGTGAGAACGTCTCAAAGCTCTGGTAGTGACAGGACCAGACCGGAATCAACCACAGGGTAGTTTAACTGCCACCACCTTGCAATTTATGGGAGCAAGGAACCCACTATCTGGATAACAGAACCGAGTAGCTTTCTCTTTTTGCAGTGTTTGAAAGCAGGCATAAGGCTAGAGAAATGACTTGGAGGTCATTTATTATATATATATACAATACAACTTCTCAATATGTGCAGTGATTAAGGAAAGTATAGTCCAATGAACAAAAAGGGAGAAAAGAAAGAAAATACTTATTTTCCCCAGAAAAGATGTCCGTTGGTGAAATAGTCCGTTGCAGGGATAAAGTCCAAGAAACCTTTGTCCAGAGTATAATAATCCAAATATATGCCTACAGCCCACGGGTTCTCTGGCTGAGGCCCTCTTCAGGTGTTGTTAAAAGTGGAGAACTCTTTTAGCAGATTCTAGGCCCTTGTTATAAGGATCCCAGAATCAAGGTGGGCAATTGAGAGTCCGCCTGCTGGGGCCGGCTGTATTTCTCAGATGAATGCCAGTTCTGAAATATGGTATGTGCCATATCTCGGGATGTCTCTGCTGTACATAAGTAACGAGCACAGATTCACATTCCCCACAAAATATGGAGTTCAGGGATATCAAATAATACTATTATAACCTGTTTTATGATGGGGTAACGCCATAACTTTACCTGGGCATCTCCTAGAGTTATGTTTGTCATATGTAAATGTCCATAAGATGCATGGTCTCTCTTAAAAAGGGTAAAAATCATATCTCAGATCGCGGCGCCTGACTGTCTATAGTTTCACCCAGGTAACCTCCTTTTCAGGAAACTGACTTCACACTTCTTATTTACCAGGCATGCAGACGAATAGCCACAGTCTGATCAGTTAATTGTAGAGGACGCCGTAATGAAGTTAGCATTCGGTCCATTTCCAGTTTTAGCTGTGATAGACAGTCTGTAGGAAGTCTGAAGCATGCTGGCCTCTATTGACTGACTTGAACAAAAGGACTCTTTTGTTCTCTGGGTACATAGAAGGAGACGCTCTGAGTAATCAGATTGTAAGCACTGGGGCCCCTATGGAAATAAGGACTGTTTAATAGGCCCATTGATCGGTAAGGGATAGTAATATTGATAATATTGTGAGGATGGCTCAATATTCTCACGGATCATCCGTGACACTCCTCAGTGTACTTTGTGGTGAACGTGACTTGTTTTTGTTTAAATTCCCTGGGATGGCGTTTATTCAGTTTTTTGCATCAGTACATTACTAGGGAAAATAAGTGAATGCTTATGCAGGGTGGATGCCTGGTTAATAGCCCTTTGTACAGATTGTGCAGTATATTTTCTAAGGTACAATCACTTTTTTATGTTTTGCGCCTCCAATAGAAAGATTTTATTATTTGAACAATTACGTCTTGCCCTTGTAAGTTCCCCTTTTGGTATATTCTGCACAATATGTCGAGGGGGACATGTATATTCCATGCTGATTTTTTAAAGATGTTTTAAAGAAAGTTGTGTGAACTGGGCCTAAGACTGGCATCAGTGGGGTATCTATCAGGGAAGCAGGGAAAGCAGCTGTATCTGGCCTCAGGTACAGTACTAAATGATTTTGTTGCCAGGCCCCCTCAACATGTGGTAACATTGATACCTGGCCTCCTTAATTTGTGAAAGGAAGGGACCCCCAGCCCGATTTAATATGGTGCTGCATAGACCAAACAGAAGGACCAGAAGGAGAAGGCATGGCAGCCTTGTGAAGGTATGTGCCCTGCCTCATTGCAGAGAGAGGGCATCCTACAGGTTATGGGCATGAGGGAAAGGCAGCTGAGAAAGGAGAGGTATGTGTTAGAGTAACACCCCGGAGTGGTGCAATGATAATATCTTTATGCAGCTGTTTATTTCATGTAATATGCCTGGTTCACCAGCAGGTGGCAGTGCGAATGGCAGAGCTATCCTCATATAGAATGGAACTTACCATTCCATTCTCCCCCTTTGGGCTGAAGTGGGCCAGTTCTGCTTCCTGCCGAATGGGTGGGGCAGAAGTTAGAGTTAGGGCTTGTTCACACGACCGAATGTATTTTGCTGTCCGCAAACGGATCCGCAAAAAATACAGATGTCTGTATGCATTCTGTATTTTGCGGAATGGAACAGCTGGCCCTTCATAGAACATTACTATCCTTGTCCGTAATGCAGACAATAATAGGACATGTTCTAACTTTTTGCGGAATGGAAATATGGGCATACGGAAACGGAATTGTCATGGAGTACATTCCGTTATTTTTTCCGGACCCATTGAAATGAATGGTTCCGTATACGGTCCACAAAAAAACTGAACAGAAACAGAAAAAATATACGGTCGTGTCGAGTGTCAGGAGGGGAATAACAGTCGACAGCACCCCATCCAAGGACACCAGAACAGTCCTAAAGTACAATAACCAGACTTAAGTAGAATTTAGTGCAGCTTAAAGAAATAAAGCAAAGTATTCAACCAAGCCTGTCAGTACAGCAGCGAGAGAGAAAGCAAGCAGAGTTATTGAAGAAGCCTTCCAGTTTATTCCAAAGCCTGCTGGGACCAAGACAAAGCTTGAAGATTGTTTTGATGAACATTTATTTGGTTTGGACTCAATCTATCTTTTTCAAATCCCTCAATTATTCCCCCCTTTTATTGCTTTGGAGCCAAAGCCTGGGGTCCAGCAGTATCCAGGTAGGAGCACCGTGAAACATAAAGAGACATTTAGGCCGCACTGTTACACCACTAGACATTTCCTATTACACCTGGGTCGCAATACCCATTGCATTAGGCTATGGCGACACTTATCGCATGACAGCCAGGATCGCTGAGTAGTGGTGATCCCTTTGAAATGCATGATATCGCTGCGGCAGTCGCAAGAAATCCAACACGACTAGATTTCCTGTGACTGCCACAAGCCACAAGATTGGGGGTTGCATTGAATGTGGGGGTTGTGAAGGGGGTGCCCCATTTAAATATTTGCTGTGGGGCCCTGTCATTTCTAGCTACGCCACTAATATTCCCCCGTTTTGATTTGATAGTGAGGATCTAAAAGCATGGCTATGGCGAAACCAACCTCGCCACTGGGTGCTGGAGAAGCCTGGTTGCCAGCCTCTTGCCCCAGGACTATGAGCCCTCTCATCAGCCCATGCTAAACTTAAACTCCATGGCAATTGAACTGTATTCGTGTAGTCTGAGTGTCATTCACCTAATAATTGAATGCACTCAGACCGAAGCTATCTGGGGATATGTTAAATGTCTTGCCCCAGAACTATGGGCCCTCTCATCCGTCGCTCACATGCTTACTTGTGGTCATTCTGCGGTCCAATCCCCGCACTTTCAGCCTATCAACTGTACGGACTCAATCAAGTTAGACTGTCGGTGTGCTAAAAGTGTCTGGGAGGCCTGTTTGCGGATTGACCACAAGGGGCGCATAGTATAAGATATATGTGAGATAATAAGATGTCACTTACCTGTTTTGAACTTTGATAGAGATTGGGGGGGGGGGAGTTAGTATCAGATGGTATTAAGTATATCGCACTGAGAGCACCTAATTTAGGTCAACTATTGAGCCCACCTGGTTGAAATATTTTGGCAGCTATAAATGTGGTCAGAATAAATGCATTTGTTGTTCCCATA
Organism: Bufo gargarizans; assembly: GCF_014858855.1. Taxonomy (NCBI): domain Eukaryota; kingdom Metazoa; phylum Chordata; class Amphibia; order Anura; family Bufonidae; genus Bufo; species Bufo gargarizans. Next base: position 384,015,950 of record NC_058081.1, on the reverse strand, counting down.
TGCAAATGAGCAGGACATTTTGCTCTACAGAAAATGGGAATACACATAATATCAATTCATACTTGAATTGCAATTCACAATTTGCGATTTCTCTGGTTACATGTGTAGCTTGTAATCTCCAATACGTGGGTTGAACATCAAATGCGATCAAAACAAGAATACGTAAGCATATTTCAGATACACCACATCATATGACAAGAAATGTTTCTGCAGTAAGTCTACACTTTGCGGTAAAGCATCAAGGGAATACCTCTAGCTTTCGTGTTCAGGGGATTGGAAGGGTTACTCCACCAGTGAGGGGGGGAAATCACAGAAAAAAAATCCCGATTCATTAATTCTGGATGCATGAACTGGGTACCTGTGTCCCAAGGGGTTTAAATAAGAGATATGATCTGATTTCGCAATATTAATGAGCTACCCCTGACAACTGCCGTTTTCTGTTACAAAGATAAAAAGTTTTTTTTTTTTATTGCACATGCTGTTTTTTCTGTAGGTGAGTATGGTGAATGTCCAACCGCCCATTCCAGGTGAGCTTGCTTAGCCTGCCCGATGTTTGATGGGAGGCATGGGGGTTTATATGGAGTGGCATTTGTAAAGCACATTTATCATGAGTAAGGACTGTAATCTGTGAGTCCGAAACACGTAGATTGTGTATTACTGTCCTGTGTATGGTAAATTAATAACTGCTGGAATAAAGAATTGGATTTTAAAGCTGGACCTTTCAGTCTTTTTCTCACATTACAAGTTAGCAGCTGATCCAGGCTGGGTCTGTGCTTCTGGGAGTCGATTTTAGGTGAGCGGTGCAACTTTTGTATGTTCTACAGAGCAGTCTCTGTAGCAGAAGCTGGTATGTACTAATAGTTAGGAGAGGGAGGGGGAGACAGGATCTCCCTGTAGCACACTGCACTGAGCCCTGACTGCACTATTAAGCAGCCAGTCTCCTCTTTTAATGATCCGTGCTGATGGTAGGGTAGCCACCCGTACGGGAATGACCCGGACAGTCCGGGTTTGTAATCCTGTGCCAAGGTACAAGCCTTTCTCAGACCCAGGCACAGGATTCCATTTTAAACTGCAGACCAGTTGCCAGCTAGCCGTACCTGACAGCTGGCGGTGAGCGTGAGCAAGCGGCTGGCGCGCCAGTCAGTGGTGGCTGTGGCCGGGGTGTCAGCTCAGCAGCAGACGATCAGCTGAGCCTCATTTCTTTCTTGAGTGATATTTTCTTTATTTTCAGTGACAAAATAAAACAAAAGTGGAACAAGTGTTTTCCATGTGCAACACCCAAATACCAAACAGTATGTCAAAACTAGAGAAATTAATGTCGCAAGAAATCAGACTTTGGTGGGACCACACAACGCTTCTTAAATATTTTGAAAAAGACATGATTCCAAGAGGCTTGAGATTGAAAAAAATTCCCACCACAGTATTTTCGGAACATTTTGTTAAATCCTGGAATAATATCTTAAGTAATTGCTCAGCCAAGCTTATGACTCCTTTTGTGGAATATGAAGGAGTTAAAATTTCCTAGCTGCAAACAGATATAGACTCACATAGAAGTCAACTTGTGCAATTCAATACCCTGCCGAAATATGAACATCAACAACTCATTCAAAATCTAGAGCAAAGTATTATGGAGACTAAACATTAAAAATTCCAAAGGGATTTGTTCGATTACGAGAAAAACCAAGTTTATGAATGGGGCAGAAAAGACAATCCATACCAGACCCCAAGACCTATCTTGAAAAAATCACAAAAGAAAAAGAAAAATACAATAAAAAAAAAATAGACAGACACCCACTGTCAGCTTTGATACTTCGGATGGAGACTTTTCTGATACCAGCTATGAAAAAGTAATACAAAAACCTAGATAGATTCAGGGGAATCTCATGCGGACTCTCAAGTCTCCCAATCCTCATACTACAAAAAATCTAAAAATATGTCGGCCCCCACAACGAAACAAAAAAAAACGGTTTAGGAGAGGGGGGGAGAAAACACAACAAAAAAGAAAGCCCACAATATGGCGACCTGTCATAAAAAAAAAATAATAATAATTTGGATGTTGTCAATTTATCTAAAATGGTATTGACTGATAATCAATATAAGGTTCTGGGACACATCCTTATTTCACCTTAAGGGCCAGGCCATTTTTTGCAAATCTGACCACTGTCCCTTTAAGTGCTGATAACTTTAAAACGCTTTGACTTATCCAGGCTGTTCTGAGATTCTTTTTTCGTCACATATTGTACTTCATGACACTGGTATAATGAAGTAAAAAAAAAATTTTTTTTTTGCACAAAATAATACTTAATTTACCAAAAATTGGGAAAAATTGGCAAATTTCTAAGTTTCAGTTTCTCTACTTCTGTAATACATAGTAATACCCCCCAAAATTGTGATGACTTTACATTCTCCATATGTCTACTTCATGTTTGAATTATTTTGGGAATTATATTTTATTTTTTGGGGATGTTACAAGCTTAGAAGTTTAGAAGCAAATCTTGAAAAGCATTATAATGAAGAGAAGAGCATCCCAAGCTCATTTGAAGCACCCACCCTGACAACAGACAATGTTTTTTCAGGTCTTTTGTTTGAGGAATAGCTTGCTCTCACTAATCTTCAAGACTTACAGTCTGAATCAGGGACAAGGGACGTGGTTTCTGCAACATGCGGTTTCCACGCTCTTAATCTACGTTTCTACCCCCTAAAGTCACGTACTGCTGGGATGGACGTGTTCCAAGATATACTAGAAAAATAACTTTCCCTTATTAACAAACATAGGGACAGACCATCCAGTGAGAGCAGCCTCACCATAAAAATCAGAGAATTACGGGATAATAAGGGCGGTGCGGTGGTTGTTTTGGACACCGAAATGTATAGAAGCCAAATGATGGACATTGTATCTGACTCTTCTACCTACAGAAAATTAAGGTAAAATCCTACTACTATATACCAGAAAGAATACCTAGATATCTTAATAAAAGGTAGAGATTTGGGCTTTTTTTCACATAAAGAATTCTCTTATTTTAATATAGAGTCACCTATCATGCCCATCATACATGCTCTCCCCAAAATCCATAAAGGGGTCTCTCCTCCACCGCTCCGTCCTATAATTTCAGGTATCGGCTCCCTAACTGAAAGACTGAGCCAGTGGCTTGACTGTGTTACAGCCTTTGGTTAAACGGACACCTGGCTACTTCAAAGATACAGGAGATGTTTAAAAAAAAATAATAATATTTGACAAAAAATGGTGTTCTAATTTTACCTGGATCACATCAGATGTAATCAGCTTGTATCCATCTATGCCCCATTCAGTGCCGCTTCTGTCCCTGGAATATCACCTGCACAGATACAACCCTCACGGCAATGACTACATCTTGTTAGTGACATCATTTCTATTGTCGCACAATTTCTTTTGCTTTGATGACATGAATTATGTGCAGATAAAAGGTGTGTCCATGGGAGCTACATTTTCCCCCTCCCTCGCTAATATCACCATGTCATACTGGGAGGAACACTACATATATGACACAGACAATCCATTTTTGACAGACATTGAGTGGTATGGCAGATACATCAATGATTTGGTCCTTATCTGGAGCTGCGATGTATCTGCCATACCCTCATTTGAGCCCTACCTAAACCCCAACCCTTATAGCTTGCGGTTTACATGTTCCCATGATCCAGTCTCAGTCAATTTTCTGAATCTTGCTCTTAGAGGTACTATAGGAACTACTATTGAGACCAAGACTTACCGTAAATCTACTGCAGGGAATACTATTTTCCGGGCTAACAGCCATCACCCCATCCACACAGTGAAGGCTGTACCAGTCGGAGAATACATTTGAGCCAGATGCAATTGTAGTAATGAGGATTCTTTCCGAACTGAAAGTAAGATCATATTTGAACGACTTTCAACCAGAGGTTATCCTGGTTGGATGCTCAAACGAGCACAAACAATAGCACAAAAAAAGACCTGCAGGGAACTTCCCTTTGGTAAGGAATCTATATAAAAAAATGAATCCCAGAATAAGAATGTACCAACATTGGTCCTCACGTACAGTAACTAATTCAACAAGATTAAAAATATTTTCTCTAGGTGTATTTCGGTGTTATTTGAGGACCAAACTGTACTCTTTACTCAAGGATAGACACAGGGTGGACTCAAGACGACCTCCGTCTCTTGCGACCTCCTTGACTCTATTTCTCTATTTATCTGCAGTGTCCCAGGGGGTCAGTAGTGTAGCTTTGGGTATGCTGGGCTTTGTAGTGCAGAGTAACCCACTAACCTGGGATTCACTGTCGTCTTCAAATCTGGGCAGATACTGGAACAGGCAGTACGTAAATGTTCGTGACGCCAGTGTCAATTAAACGGTGACACGCCGTGTAATGTTATGTGGAATAATTGAGTAACCACGTGATAGCCAACCAAAACTGGAACTTTACTGATTGTCAGTAATAATCATGCATGGACATAATCGGAAGCGCAGTTCCATTGAAGACAGTTGGTTTGCATATGAAGACAGTTGGTTCATAGTAATTACAGACTGGCCGGTTATAGCACGGTTCTTTACAGAGTGTTAATCACAGGAGTTGCAGTACAGGCGGCTTGCACTCTATTCCTGACTGATCCTGAAACATGTGACTTATTCTCCAAGGTCTAATGCCCTATCTCTGGCGTATCCTTGAATCTGTCCTTATCGAGTACCTCCTCTGTTATCTTGAGTACCTCTTGCTTTATCCGGTTGGCCTCTGTTTACTCTGTGTCCCGGCTGGTTGATTATGACGTTTTGGCTAAAACGGCTGATGACTCAGGAGGGGAACCTTTTCCTTGGATCCGGAACCCGGTTACAGGGCCTATACTACCCTCTCCTAGTCGGCAGGCTTCAGGCCTGCTCTACTTTCACAGGCCCATGGCCTGGCCTTGACTCAGACACAGGATCATCTCTGACTCCTTCTCCCACTGTCTGCTGCTTTCTACTCCCTGACTGGGCCTTATATAAACTAGGGTTCCCTAGCTCCCTCTAGTGACTCAGAGCTGGAATGACACCCTAGCCGGCCTGCACATGCACATTTCACAGTAACAGGGAAGTACATAGCATTACATTAGCAAGATGTTTTATACCAACCTCCCCATAAATACAGGGGGAACGACAGCACACAAGTGACCCTTCTGTAGTGACGGGGTATTACTCTCCCGTACACTACATACCCCGCTGCTTTAAGCTGAGTACGACCTCGTACTCCATCAGGGCCCGCCCAACTGGAATCATTACCTGAAATAGAGAAAGACACATGCATGCATACAGATATGTCATTTATACTCATATCAGACCCAATTGGCAAAGGTGAAGTGCGGTGACAAGGGGCGTCGATCTCTTCTTCTCAGGATAGTGAGTGGAACTGGGGCGCTGACCTGGCACAGCGGATGTTTAAAGAACCAGGATAGTCCATGACAATAAATAAGTCCATAATAGAATCAACCTCTCAGAGGCTCGCACATAGGAAGTCCATCTCTGGGCACATAGACGTGAATAAAAAACGGTTATTAAATACTGTCAGCAGCACATATATAAAATGACAATACAGGACTCTAACAATACCAGGGCCATGTTATCCTGGCAAGTCCTGCTTACCCTTTAAAATAGTGCTGACATAAAAATGTCTTTTCAACCTGAAATGGGGGTAAAAAGGGGAAATTGGTGCAAACTTAAGGCACAACCGGGATATTTTAGCAGCAGGCCGGGTGTCCCAAACACAAAACGGGCGGCTGGAAGCAGTGGTATACAGTGGCACTTTCATTTGGTTAGAATGCCACCGGCCGTGTATAACTGGCAGCAAGCTTCACCAGCTCTGCCAACAGGAGGGACAACTCGGCCATGAAGGATATAGCAAGGCTTACTCACAGACGAGTATCATACTCCTCATCCGATGAAGATTCAACAAGAGGTCCTTGAAGCAAGTGTTCAGGTAGGGCAGGCCACATCTGAAATCCGTCCCCTCTGATGATTTTTAAAGGAGGAGGCTTATCTTTCATCGCCTCCATCTCTGCATCGGTTCTGGGAAACGGAATACACTGGACGCATCCTGCGTACCCGAGGTCCTCCACCCAGTAGATCCTTTTCCGCAGGGCCTCTATGTCTGCCTTTGTGCTGGTCAGCGGTTTCACCGGGGGTCCGGTAACAGTGGCCTCTAGTGTAACTGCGGCAGCTGCTGCTAGACGCCGGGCCTCAGCGCAGTCCTCCGCCCTCTGGTAGCTGTCTAGCCTCTCTTTCCCCACCTCCCGCTTCACCGCATCGGGAGGGGGGTATTGTTCAGCCGGCCCCTGCAAAACGATGGGCTCCCAAAAGACATCGGGGCCTAGGTAGATCTGGCTATGCAGGTGAGTGGATCGGGCCGGCCCAACTCTCGCCTCCTCTGCCTCACTCGGGTCAGCCTCTTCTTTTTCTTTGTCCCAAGTTTCGGGCGGCGCCCTGGGGCGGGTGATGGCGGTAGCATAGGGGCCCCTTAAGCTTTCTGCTGGGGTGTATTCGACTGTCTCCCCCAATGTTAAATTGTGGAGGCGCTCCGGGAGATAGTGCCGCTTCACCGAACGCCGGTTGACAAAGAAGTCCCGGCCAGTTCCCAGCTCCTGGATAAATCCAAAACCCCGCTCCTTATCGAAGGCCACCACGATCCCGCGGCGCCTTTCCAGCTGGGGCTTACCTGGGAAGGAGTCCCCTTGAATGGATTTGGCCATCTCCTCAAATCTCTTCTTCCGGTTGGTGTTTTTCCTCGCGACCGCGGCTTTCAATTCGGCCATTAGTGTCGGCCATTGCGCATGCCGGCGACGGGTCACTCGAAGGTCCACCACTGGTTCCTGATCCTAGAAACCGGCTGCCCAGGCTGGGGGGTCCCATGTCTCTAAAGCAGGACAGTCCGCTGGAGTGGCGCCCCACTCACATGTGGCATCAAATTCGGGCCTCTCAGCGTCCGCCATTGCCATCTCCTCTTCTGCTGTGTTCAGAGTCGACACTGGCTCCTCCCTCAAACTGGGCCGGTCTACCTCCATCTCAGGCCCGCCTCCCAGGCGTAACTCTCCAGGGAAGTCAGCCGCATCATCACTCATCAAGGTGGGTGGCGCTCCAGGGCATTCTCCTCCTCCCTCTTGGAGGGTTTTGGCGCCAAATATTCGCACCTCTGTACATCGTGATGGCGCAGTAAAAAGCTCCATGGCGTCGGCGGCCATCTTGGGTGTCCTGATGCCGCAATTCACTGACAGCAAGCAGGTTGATGAAGAGTTCAATAAAGCACAGTCTACAAATACTATTTTCTCTCTGGGGGTAGCGCAACACAGTACAGCGCCTCCAATTCCTCCCAGGCACAATTGTAATCCACTGGCTTGAAAATAAAGGGTACAGTCCTTGCAATACGGTGGTGGAATAGCTAAAGCACACAGTTCACACCTCTCTGCACTTCAGAAGTATGCGGATCCTGTTCGTGACGCCAAAAAGAGCGATGCAGTGTCCCAGGGGGTCAGTAGTGTAGCTTTGGGTATGCTGGGCTTTGTAGTGCAGAGTAACCCACTAACCTGGGATTCACTGTCGTCTTCAAATCTGGGCAGATACTGGAACAGACAGTACGTAAATGTTCGTGACGCCAGTGTCAATTAAACGGTGACACGCCGTGTAATGTTATGTGGAATAATTGAGTAACCACGTGATAGCCAACCAAAACTGGAACTTTACTGATTGTCAGTAATAATCATGCATGGACATAATCGGAAGCGCAGTTCCATTGAAGACAGTTGGTTTGCATATGAAGACAGTTGGTTCATAGTAATTACAGACTGGCCGGTTATAGCAAGGTTCTTTACAGAGTGTTAATCACAGGAGTTGCAGTACAGGCGGCTTGCACTCTATTCCTGACTGATCCTGAAACATGTGACTTATTCTCCAAGGTCTAATGCCCTATCTCTGGCGTATCCTTGAATCTGTCCTTATCGAGTACCTCCTCTGTTATCTTGAGTACCTCTTGCTTTATCCGGTTGGCCTCTGTTTACTCTGTGTCCCGGCTGGTTGATTATGACGTTTTGGCTAAAACGGCTGATGACTCAGGAGGGGAACCTTTTCCTTGGATCCGGAACCCGGTTACAGGGCCTATACTACCCTCTCCTAGTCGGCAGGCTTCAGGCCTGCTCTACTTTCACAGGCCCATGGCCTGGCCTTGACTCAGACACAGGATCATCTCTGACTCCTTCTCCCACTGTCTGCTGCTTTCTACTCCCTGACTGGGCCTTATATAAACTAGGGTTCCCTAGCTCCCTCTAGTGACTCAGAGCTGGAATGACACCCTAGCCGGCCTGCACATGCACATTTCACAGTAACAGGGAAGTACATAGCATTACATTAGCAAGATGTTTTATACCAACCTCCCCATAAATACAGGGGGAACGACAGCACACAAGTGACCCTTCTGTAGTGACGGGGTATTACTCTCCCGTACACTACATATCTGCTACTAAACAAAAATCCATTTGGCTTAAATATGCCGGATTTACCAAATGCGGAAGCCACCCTTGCAGAGCCTGCAGTTATGTTACCACTTAAGCTTTTTTATGATTCTACTTGTAAGGGGGGAATATTAATTACCAATATTTATGCAAATATCAATAATTAATATTCATAAATAGGAGGCGCCATCTATCGATGACTCCGCCTATTTATACATTTATATTATAACACTACTTTCACTTTGCCTTATGCTAATCACTAAGCTAGCTGCATGCGCCTCTATACAAATTAAACAAGATATTTATTAATACCTACAGTACATTACGCACACAATACACTAACAATACAGTACAATAAATACAGCACTAAACTCCACTACACGGTTCCCAAATTCCACCCACAATGCGATCTAATACAGTACACACACACATACAGTACAGACCAAAAGTTTGGACACCTTCTCATTCAAAGAGTTTTCTTTATTTTCATGACTATGAAAATTGTAGATTTACACTGAAGGCATCAAAACTATGAATTAACACATGTGGAATTATATACATAACAAAAAAGTGTGAAACAACTGAAAATATGTCATATTCTAGGTTCTTCAAAGTAGCCACCTTTTGCTTTGATTACTGCTTTGCATTCTCTTGATGAGCCTCAAGAGGTAGTCACCTGAAATGGTTTTCCAACAGTCTTGAAGGAGTTCCCAGAGATGCTTAGCCCTTGTTGGCCCTTTTGCCTTCACTCTGCAGTCCAGCTCACCCCAAACCATCTTGATTGGGTTCAGGTCCGGTGACTGTGGAGGCCAGGCCATCTGGCGCAGCACCCCATCACTCTCCTTCATGGTCAAATACCCCTTACACAGCCTGGAGGTGTGTTTGGGGTCATTGTCCTGTTGAAAAATAAATGATGGACCAACCAAACGCAAACCGGATGGAATAGCATGCCGCTGCAAGATGCTGTGGTAGCCATGCTGGTTCAGTATGCCTTCAATTTTGAATAAATCTCCAACAGTGTCACAAGCAAAGCACCCCCACACCATCACACCTCCTCCTCCATGCTTCACGGTGGGAACCAGGCATGCAGAGTCCATCCGTTCACCTTTTCTGTGTCGCACAAAGACACGGTGGTTGGAACCAAAGATCTCAAATTTGGACTCATCAGACCAAAGCACAGATTTCCACTGGTCTAATGTCCATTCCTTGTGTTCTTTAGCCCAAACCAGTCTCTTCTGCTTGTTGCCTGTCCTTAGCAGTGGTTTCCTAGCAGATATTCTACCATAAAGGCCTGATTCACAAAGTCTCCTCCTAACAGTTGTTCTAGAGATGTGTCTGCTGCTAGAACTCTGTGTGGCATTGACCTGGTCTCTAATCTGAGCTGCTGTTAACCTGCGATTTCTGAGGCTGGTGACTCAGATGAACTTATCCTCCGCAGCAGAGGTGACTCGTGGTCTTCCTTTCCTGGGGCGGTCCGCATGTGAGCCAGTTTCTTTGTAGCGCTTGATGGTTTTTGTGACTGAACTTGGGTACACTTTCAAAGTTTTGCCAATTTTTCGGACTGACTGACCTTCATTTCTTAAAGTGATAATGGCCACTCGTTTTTCTTTACTTAGCTGCTTTTTTCTTGCCATAATACATATTCTAACAGTCTATTCAGTAGGACTATCAGCTGTGTATCCACCTGACTTCTCCACAATGCTACTGATGGTCCCAACCCCATTTATAAGGCAAGAAATCCCACTTATTAAACCTGACAGGGCACACCTGTGAAGTGAAAACCATTTCAGGTGACTACCTCTTGAACTCATCAAGAGAATGCATAGAGTGTGCAAAGCAGTAATCAAAGCAAAAGGTGGCTACTTTGAAGAACATAGAATATGACATATTTTCAGTTGTTTCACACTTTTTTGTTATGTATATAATTCCACATGTGTAAATTCATAGTTTTGATGCGTTTAGTGTGAGTCTACAATTTTTATAGTCATGAAAATAAAGAAAACTCTTTGAATGAGAAGGTGTGTCCAAACTTTTGGTCTGTACTGTATATTAGCAGCCCACCCCACCTGGTTCTAATCCTATCCCTAAGGGAACAACGAGGGTTAACGGTGGCGCTGCAGGGGTGAATGCAGGCCACAGACACAGAAATACAGTCAGGGGTACAGAAGAGGGAGCAGGGATGCTCCTGCAGGGTTAGGGTAGGGGATTGGTGGTAACTGAAGGTTAGGGGTACAGCAATCCAAGGGTTAATACCCTGCAGGTGAATGCTGGGGTACAGGAGAATTAGGGTATATGAGGGTAATTCTGTTGAATCTGAGTTCTTTGTAGTCATAAGGATGACCGGACCTTAGTCCGGTCATTCTGATGCAATCAACCAGATTGCATCAGTGTGAATGCTTGGGGCACATTCACACCGATGCACCTGGTTTCAGGTACATATAATGGAGCCTATGGATATGGGGGATATAGGAATAAGAAGGGGACACATATATATACATATGGGACATATAAGGGGGCACATATTCCCCACAGGGGCCATGATGAGCCCCTGTGGACCACCAAGGGCAGATGTGCGCAGATCATCCTATAACGTGCCTATTAATGCATGTATATATATATATATATATATATATATATACACACACATGCATATATCTCAACCCCTCCTCAACAATCCCCCTGTTGTCAGGAATACGACAATATATATTGGGGGGAAAGGGTTGAGATATATCAACCCCATCCTTGGTGATAGTTCAGGAAGAACTGTAGTGCACAACAGATCCTTGGGCACCTAGATACCTCATACAAGCCAGTTCAATTTCCATTCCATGGGGTCTCAGGATAATTGGAGATTTTCCATCCTGAACCCCCCACATTGTAAATCAAGTCCTGAGCCTCTGACAGTTGTGTTTGTGAAGTGCTGTCTGGTTCTGGCTTAGTTCGTCCGCTAGTCTCTTGACCCTCCGGTACATCCACCATAGTCCTAGGTACATGAGTCCAACCAGAACCAGAAGCACTATCACCGAGTGTATCAATAAATTGAAAAATGAGGTTGCCTTAGGACTGTATCCAAAAAGACTCTCTCACCATGAAATCGTTGAGTCCTTGTCCAATGTTGTGGCAACCGCGATCATTTTCGACCGGTCAAGGGTAAGTTGGATGGTGGCCTGTTTCGCTGTCTCTCGAAGATGTTGTATAATTTCTTGCTCTTGGCTGGAGTCCAACAGGATCTGTTTAAGTTCTTTGCCGAAGCCAAGAGGAATCTTTTGGAGTCTCACAGGCACATCGGTGCAAATTTCGAGTCTTCTTTCTGGGGTAATTGGGGTTCTCCCTTGCTGTTCTGCGATGTTCAGACCTAGAACGGGGCTAAGGGTACAGTACGCTCCGGGGAGGAGTACTACTCGCTCGGTACAATTAAGTCCATAAATTGTATACGACCCATTATTCCCTTAGTACCAACACCAATACCCCAATGTCCCAAGTATTTTAAAGAGGATGAGGGTATTGCTGGGGATGAAGTACCATTCGGTTGTTCATCACCGTACCTAGATTGATGGCACTGTATCCCTATCTGAGGTGACCGGACACAGGTGCCAAGGATAAAGCAGTACAGGTAAAATTTTGACATCCATGCCACTGAACCACCCACCAGTTGGTATAATTGATAGCGAAAGGAGAGATCAGTGGACTTATTCCCTGGCTGAGGTTGAATGGGAAGTGGCCGCTGTGTAACGCTGAGACAATATGTTTAAGGTTGTCCGAGAGTTCGCTTTGGACCTGCGTACACGCCAGAGCAAGCTGAGCCCGATCCTGCTCCTCCAAGAGACCCACAACTAACCTCCTAAACTTCTCACGTATAGCAGAAGAGAGAGAGGTCGTGGCATCTATGTGCAAATGCTGTAAACCCTCTAAGATGTGGTTTACATCAAGCTGAAGTGGTTTACATCAAGTCTTGAATCCTTCCCCAGCGTGTCGCGCAACCTCCCCAAGCTTACTTCTCAGGACTTCCATATCCATAGTGTTCAGGGCGCCCACTCCCAAAGCACCTCCGCCAAGTCCCATGGCCACTAGATCTCCCCTCCCCCTGTTCTTCCTATGTCGGGAGTCATCTTTTCTTACCTCTTGCCCCTCCTCTATCCAACCTCTTACCATGTCAATTTGGTTCCTAACAAACTCCTCACACCTGTGATCCCAATGGTCAACTCGGAAGTCATCTACGGAAATTCTCCAGGTAAACAGGATGAATTTGGCATTTGTGATTATCTTCCAGGGGTTGACAGTTGAGGAGCTACAGGATCTGCCAATTGATGGATAGGGGCGGTGCAAGAGTCCGAATGCGTTTTTACCAGTTGGAGATATTCTGTATCGTAGGGGACCCTCACCACTGTTGCACAGATCTGCCCCCTTCCTTTGAACGGATACCACTGATCGTTTTCTCCAGTCTGTAACACTAACTTCCCTACAGGTTTGGTTTGGGACAGATAGACCCACTGAGTAAAGGTCTAGCATCCTTCGTCTACTGCCTCGCAAAAAGGCCACTTAAGCGAACCATCTATATTGATGTCAAAGTTAATATCTCTGCCCCTGGGGTCTTTCCAATCGGAAGACACATACCTACCCCGGTATTCTTCAGTTATAGGGGTACCATCCATCCATACATCCACCGTAGGGGTATCTACCCCGTTGCACACCAAATCCCACCTCCAGGGTGTCCAACATCACCATCTGGGTTTCTTGCTCCCGTGGGCATAGGTGACAAAATAGTATCCTGTCACCTCAGGAACACAATTGTCTCTCATGATCGTGATCATGAAAGACTGTATGGATGGAGATCCCTTTAACTGAACATTCCTAGGGTCCTTGGCATCGGTCCGTACCTTTAAAACTGTGGCTCGATATAAACCTCCCAGTTTTACCGGACCACTCTGATCGTTCCAGATGGCCTGACCAGAGTCACTGCAGTTTAACTTTAACAACATTATTCTAGTTCGTAAGTAATCAGTGGACACATGTACCTGAACATAACTGGATTCCCTGGTGATAATCATCTGGGAATCCCTCCACATGCAATAAGCCTTCAGGGTGCCTTTTACTGGAATGGGCCTATCAAAATATGTCCTAACCTTTAACCTGTCCTGGCTATCCTTTCCCAGGAAGTTAGCCTTCAGGATGTACCAACCGCTGTACTCTGCCCCAGTGACATCTTCAGGACTCAGCATTCCCTCCTTGGTGCACAACACCGTAGTAGTGTTGGCTCTCGCTTGCTGATAAGGGTGCAAGTGTGGGTCCCTAGACACTCATCTTAAGGATTTGATAGGTGTAGGGTCTGAGTCCTGAAAATGCCTGAATTCCTTGAGACAGAGGGCGTGTAAGTCATGTTGAATGGCAGACACATTTGGGGTATAGTGGTATAATGCTGAATTACACCGTTGGCAAAACCCTCTCTCTGGAAACCATACAGATACCACTGACCCGATGTAAAGGTGAAGTTCTCGTATGGTTTCCGGATTTTGCCACCCAAACATTCCACCATTAAAAGGCCGGGTCCATTAAGTGATATGTTAGCCATATCAGGCCCTCCCCTGAAGAGGCCGATCCTGCCATCAACAGGCTTACCACCAGTGTCACAAGCTGGAGACGTATCCCGTTCATAGGACGCCTAGCTCTTCCCTGGCCATGTGGTCCCATGGCGCATATCCCTCTTGTGTTCTGTAATTAGATAGAGTGTGATAAGTGCAATGGATTCGCCATCAACCCACCAATCCCTCTCCCCCCTTCACCCAACTCGGTACAGTATGCGTTATTGAGTTGGGGAAGCCCGGGTGGCTTTGGCCTGGTCAATGTGAATCCACAAGAGTTCCTGCCGTCTACGGGATTTCTTTTTGTTTGTGATTGGCCTTTGTACCTTCAGCATGGTGTCTCCCATTACTTCAAGGACCTTGTAGGGTCCTTCCCAGTTCCGTCCCATGGGCCAGCCCGACGAAAGACTTTCACCATCACAATTTCTCCTACAGCGGGCATTGGTGTTTCCCCCTGTAGATACAGTTTGTGCAACCGTATTGCTGCATGAGGCAGTAACTCCTTCAGATTCTGTTGAACCTGTTGGAGAAACATGTTTCTGGCGATGGCGTTCTTCGTGGGCTTCGACACTTGGGGTTCGTTAGGTAGACATAGGGGCATCTTACGTCCGGTCATCAGTTCAAACGGGATGATACCGGTACTGGAGACCTTGGTGGCTCGAATTCCTATTAGCATGGCTGGAAGATAGGTTACCCAAAAGGAACCCTTCTCCAGCAGTGCCTTGGAAAGCCAGGTTTTTATGGTCCGGTTCATCCGCTCCATGATGCCCGCTGACTGAGGGTGATAAGGCACATGAAACCTTTGCTTTATGTCTAAGAGACCACAAAGCGCTTTCATTACCCGTGAAATGGGTCCCTCTGTCTGATTCTATCACTCTGGGGATACCCCATCAAGACAAAGCCTGTTCCCAGAGAACACGGGCAGTGGTGGTAGCCGTATCATTGACCGTGGGGATGGCTTCTACCCATTTTGAGAAGACAGCCACTATTACCAGTGTGTAACGGCAGTTACGACTTCCGGTCGGCAATGGTCCGATAAAATCAATTTGTATCGCGGACCACGGACCATCAGCAGGAGGAACTCGCAACTACACTGGCTTCAGGGCTGACACCCTTGGGTTGACTTGAGCACACACCAGGCACTGTTGAGTAACCTCCTCTACTGAATTGGACATTCCTGGCCAGTATAATTTGTCTCTCAGGATAGGCAAGAGTTTATTCCAGCCGAGGTGTCCAAACAGTTGGTGGTTCAATTGCGTCAGCTCTGCTTGCAGATGCTGCGGGACCACTGGAAGAGGAATTTGCTGAGTACCGGTATCATAACATAGGATCCCTTGCTGTACAGACCAGGGATGTTGTGGTGATTTCATATGTGTCATTAGAAGAGTGTCTTTGGTTTGTTCCTCTTCAAATGACACTGGGCCTTCACTCAGATGGGTACGCGCTGCAATCTGGTGTGTTGGTAGTGGCCCAATGACTGGTTCCCGGAGGGTGCCAGACACTGACGCAAGTTTAGCCAGCTTGTCTGCCTTGTTGTTACCCATTATCATAGGTTCATCTCTTTTTGATGGGCTGGGATCTTGATAATGGCTGCTTCCGTCATGTGTGCCATGCCCCACTCCCACAGCTCCTTCAGGATCGACACATGAGCCAGAGGTTTGTTTTGACTGTCCACAAATCCTCTCCTCTTCTATATGTCAAGATGTAGGGTGAGGGAGTGAACTACATATAAGCTGTCACTATATATAGTTTGTTTCCCTGGGGGCTGAAGAAGCAGAGCTTCTTTAATAGCCTCTAGCTCTGCCCACTGTGCCGACATGTGACCTGGTAACCTGACAAGACTCTGGGTACCAGTGGTCTTATCCAGCACAGCAAAACCTGTGACATATTACCCCTCCAAATAGAATCGAGAGCCATCAACAAAGATGACTCTGGCATCTGGACGCCTGTCGGTCCTGAACATCTGTGGCGAGTTGTCCAGTTCTGGTTGGCCACAGTCATGTTCGGTTCCAGTCAGGTTTAGCAACTGGGACAGAACATACTTGGCCTTGCGGTCCATCTACAGATTCCGGCCACTGAGATCCATGATCCATCTCCCAAATCTCTGTTGGGAGACTCCAGGGAGAATATCATGGAGCAAGAGGGCTAAAGGAGAATGTGGAGTCTGCAAGGTGAGGGGTCTGAAGCCTACAATATGCTCGGTAGTCTTGATGGCATAGTGTAAGGCTGCCAGTTGCTTGGCACATTCATCGAACCCTCGTTTGACGGGCAAAAGTAGCCTGTAGAAATATCCCAGCGGTCTGGTCTCATACTCTACTTTCTGTAGAAGGACCGCTGCGCTAGACTCCATCCCTGCATGCGTCTGTATGGCCATTTCCCCATCTGGATGTGGAGTGGCCAAAACAGGTGCCGAGGAGCGATCCCTTTTCAAAGGACCAACCTTTGATAGAGGGTTCTTCTCCTCAAAGGAGCTCATAGAGAGGTTTCGCTTCGGCAGCGAAATCCTCTATGAATTCCCTCATGAAGTTGGCCACCCCCAGGAATTTCCTTATATCCTAAAGAGTGTCGGGCCTGGGTAACTTCACCATGGCTTCCACACGGGCTGTCATGATTCCTTTTGGACCCCAAGGAAGGTTACCTCCGCTTTGGCCAAATTTGCCTTATGGGGACTCAGCTTGAGTCCTGACTTTGCCAGGAGTCCCAGCAGCTCTTTCAACAGAACCAAATGTTCATCCATGGTTTCTCTATTGAAGAGCAGGTCATCCACGTATTGTAGAAGGCATTCCAGCCATGAGAACACACTCAGTACGGTTGCCAATGCCTGATGAAAATACATGGTGCTGCTGTGTAACCCCTGGGGCAGTACAGCAAACATGTACTGTTTGTCCCCCACTGTAAAGGCAAATTTGTACTGGCATGACTCAGTGAGTTCGATGGAGAAGAACCTGTTAGCAACATCTACGGTCGAGAATACGCTGCTTTTGCGTTGGGAGTCTGGACCACCACTGGAGCTGACATTGGGGTATATTTATTGAGGATCCGGAGGTCTATGGTAAGCCTCCATGCACTAGTGTCCTTTTTCTTGACTGGCCAGAGGGCATTGTTGCATTTTGAATTGCCCTCAATGACCACATTGCCCTCCGGGACCGTGTCCATAATTGAATGGGTGGGCTCTGGTGGAAATCGGTATTGGCGTTAAGGTGGAGGGTCAGGACCCTGTATGTCCACCTAAACGCCAATCAGTCTGCCACAGTCGTTTTTGCTCTGGGCCCACAGCTCGGGATGCTCATACACAATAGGCTCCAGGTCTAGATTGTGTGAGACCTCAGACCACTTGTGGTCAAGCATATCAGTAGAATTTTCTACTGCTTGCAAAGGTGGTCCCAGACACTGGCGTTGAATGACAAACACCTTAGCTCACCTGGGACCCTTCTACACAATGCAATTTGCCAGAACCAGGATCCACCCATTTTGTGTCATTACATCGGTTCCGATAATGTTATCAGAACCAAGGTAATACCACATGGGTATCCTGAGGGTCGTGCACCTGGTGATCTGGACGATTACCTCTTCAATTCTGTGGGCCATCACCCCCCCCCCCCCTTGTTGGTGATCAAATCCGATCACCACACATTGGGGGCTTTTGGGGTGTAAATTGTGCTTGACATTGGTGATGGAAATTTCCACACTGGTGTCAAGCATGATTTTTGTTTCTTGTTCTTTTATTGTGGCTTTTATGTGGGGTCTCCCTGAAGAGTCCAGTATGATGGGACATACTGGTGCCAATTCTTGAGGGACCCCTAACCCTCAGTCGATGTCCACCAGACTCCCAGTAGGTACCTGTGAGGTACCTACTGCCACTTGTGCCCTTTTCACCCTGAGTATTTGGTGTGGAATATTTGATTTATTCCACACCAGTTATTTTGTGGACAATTCCTTCTAATGAGTTATTTTGTGGACAATTCCTTCTAATGTGCCCGTATTGTAAACACAGGAAACACAGGCTTTTCCCATGGCGGGGCCGTGGGGGCGAACGGTTGATGCAGATCTTGTGTGCTGTACCCATTCATCTTGTGATCTAACGTGTACAGGCACACGCACCCTCACTTTAATGGACTTCTTATTGTGCAGTATATCCTGTCTATACTGCTCAATAGTCATGACCGCATCTGTGAGGGATGGCTCCCTAGCTGCACTTAGCCGGATTGCAATATCAAGGTATGGGAACTTTTCCACAAACATGCGCACCATGCATTGTGGAATCCTAATACTCTGATCCTTTGTAACCCTCCTGTACATCGCTTCAAACCGACTACACAATGACAAGGGTTCATCATGAATAGTAGGCTTGAACTTTGACAGGACCTCTGGGGTGATGTCCCAATGACAGGTGGCCAGTCTAGTGAGTATGGAGAGGCGTTCCTCCTTATCATGAAACTGGCAATTCGTGGGTTGCATCCTCCCGGTTACCTCATACCTTTGGTTAAGGTGTGTCGGTAACCACAGTTTTAACAGCTCCATACGATATTCCGGAGCCACTGAATATTTATTACAGTGACCCTCGAAAATATTGCATGAAGTGAACAGATCTACATTGGGATCGTATTCTGGGATCCCCTTGCAGATCCGTAACAGGAAGTTTATCCTTTCCATACTGGAATGGTTAGGATAAACCCCTTCCTGTTTCTCTGGACGTGTTGGTGTGTTGGAAGCGGAATATGGCCATCCACTTTACTCTTACCATCCGTTGTCCTGTTCCTTGAAACGGCTGCTACTCCTTATTCTCCCCAGGTGTCGGGGTGAATCGTAGCGACCGGTCCACCTGTCTCCTAGTGTCTACCACTGCGGATGTGTTATCCGCTGGAGACCTTGGCGCTGTCGCTGCTGTCTCCCCCTGTGCCGTTCCCGAAACGCAAACTTGTTTCGTGGGCACCATACCGTTGGTACTAGGCCTGGACAAATTGGAGATTGCCTGCTGCAAATCCGCAATGCTTTGCGTCTTTGCAGCCAGGTCCTCCCTCATTTGAACAATCAGGGCATCCGTAGATGCCGTATTGTTCCTGTACTGATTATTCTCAGTGTACAGCCGGAGTAGCTCTCTGTCCATGTCAGAGCAGAAACCCTCCTTGTCCGAGAGTCTCGACTCTAACACGCAGATCTCTCTGCCCCTGGGTTTCTTCTTGTATCTGAGCCTCTAGTGTGTATATTCTTCTAATGTTGTCAGCGCAACAATTGCAGTGGAAGTTTGCCTTATCAGTAACCTCCCCTGCCTTTCCTGTGTTGGCGAGTGTCTCTGTGTGTTCTGCCTTCCAAATGGTATCCTCAAAGGTGAGAACCAATTTGGCTAACATTTGGAGGTGTTTGTTTGTCTTGTTGAAGACACTCCTACTGATACAAATCCGGTCATGAGCGTATGCCTGGTCCAACAAAGCAGACCATAGCAGCTCAGCGGATTTGTATGTAGTGGGGACAATGGGATTAAAAGTGCTCTGTTTACTCAAGTGTTGCAGTGTGGAGAAGTTCATACTCATTTTTTGCTGCGCGTCCATCTTCTCGTTGGTGCCGTACTCCTTTGTCCTACGTAGCTGCTTTGAAGAAGTCCTTTTTCTACCGGATCACTTCTTCCCAACCAGCTGGACTTGTACACTGCTCCAATGAAGATGGATCTCCTCCAGTGACGCGGTGACCGTGTAAAGCAAATATAAAAATATTAAGAGAGAGATTATAGATTCTCTGCTAGAGATTTTGATCCGAATTATCAGTTCTTAGACGCTCAGACCGCTGACCGTGTCTCTCATGCCTGACAATTCACAGTATAAGCGACCTCTAGCCTCAAGACCAAATACAGATTTCAAAATCTAAGCAGTGGGCCTGGCTCGCCAATGTAAAGGGGGAATATTAATTAATATTTATGCAAATATCAATAATTAATATTCATAAATAGGAGGAGCCGTCTATCGATGACTCCGCCTACTTATGCCTTTATATTAATAACACTACATTCACTTTGCCTTACGCTAATCACTAAGCTAGCTCCATGCGCGCTTTACTGAACTAACTATCGCTAATAACCACACGTTACACAGATAGTTACAAATAAAACAAGATATCTATTAATACCTACAGTACACTACGCACGCAATACACTAACAATACAGTACTATAAATACAGCATTAAACTACACTACACGGTTCCCAAATTCCACCCACAAAGCTATCTAACACAGTACACACACACATATATTAGCAGCCCACCCCACCTGGTTCTAATCCTATCCCTAAGGGAACAATGAGGGTTAACGGTGGCGCTGCAGGGGTGAATGCAGGCCACAGACACAGAAATACAGTCAGGGGTACAGAAGAGGGAGCAGGGATGCTCCTGCAGGGTTAGGGTAGGGGATTGGTGGTAACTGAAGGATAGGGGTACAGAAATGCAAGGGTTAATACCCTGCAGGTGAATGCTGGGGTACAGGGGAATTAGGGTATATGAGGGTAGTGCGAATATGGGCAGGTATGGGTATGAGGGTAAAATGTGGGTGGTAATCATTGGTGGGATAGTGGTAGGGGTTAATCAGGGGGATCCGTTGGTGGGATAGGGTAGGTAGGGGTTAATATCGTTGGTGGTATAGGGGTTAAGGATACTCAACGCTCATTGTCCAGGGGGTGATTGTCCATCTAGGGGTGACCCTCTTCAGGCGGGGGAGCAGCTCTTCTCCCTAGTGAAGGGGCCGTCGGATATTTATATCCGGCGGCCCGCACTGCCGCACCGCCCGTCACTGCGCCAGCCAGCGAGTCCCTGGATGAGCGCATTGGGTCATGTCACTGCACCAGCCCACGCGTCCCTGGACGAGCGCATTAGGGCCGCGCCACTTGCTAACAGGCGGGAGAAGTCTTTGATCTCCCGCCTGTAGCATATTGCATTCCGGGCAGTGCGATGGTAAAATGCGCATAATAGAAGGAGGGGAGGTTTCTCCCTTCCTTCTATCATGCATAATTATCTCCAGCAGCGCTGGAGATAATTAAAACAAAGGACTCAGATTCTGTTGAATCTGAGTCCTTTGTCCGGTCATTCTGATGTAATCAACCAGATTGCATCAGTGTGAATGCTTGGGGCACATTCACACCGATGCACCTGGTTTCAGGTACATATAATGGAGCCTATGGATATGGGGGATATAGGAATAAGAAGGGGACACATATATATATATACATATGGGACATATGAGAAGGCACATATCCACGATGAGCCCCTGTGGACCACCAAAGGCAGATGAGCGCAGATGCTGGGCACATCTGCGCACATCATCCTATAATGTGCCTATTAACGCATGTATATATATATATATATATATATATATATATATACACATATATACATATACATATACATATACATATATGTATATATGCAGGGCCGGCGTCATAACCCGGCATCCCCGGGCAAGTGTCGGGGCCCAATGCTCCTGGGGGGGGCCCACTGAGCTGCTATGAGCACTTCCATCAATACAGATGGGAGCTCTCACTGCTGTCATTTCACTTAAGCAGTACTCCCCTGGTGGGCCCTCTGACTGCAGAGACTCAGGACACGCCCCCTCTACACAGGACACATGCTGCCTGAGGAGAGAGACCGGAGGGCTGGAGGCTGGAGCTGGAGCAGAGAAGTGTGTAGACAGTCTGTGAGTGAGTCTGCACTGTGACTGTCTCTTGTCTGTGGGATAGAAGGGGGGGGGACTCTTGGATTTGCTGCTTCATTCTATTTAGTTGTGTTACTGTTTCATTAAGCAGTTTGTTTCCATGACACCTGCCCCCCCCCCCCCACACATATCCTGTCCTATCTCATCCTCATGGGGCCCCTGCTGTCTCCTTTCCTCCCTCATGTATCCAGAGCTCCTGTTTCACCCTCCTATCTCCTGTTGCTGCCCTGCACAGACCTCCTGTCCCTACTTCTTGTATGAATCCCCCTCAGAGCCCCTTCACCTACTTGCTGTGTCCACCTCTCCTGTCCATCCAGGTCCCTGTGCAGTGTCCCAGGGGGTCAGTAGTGTATGCTGGGCTTTGTAGTGCAGATTTACCCACTAACCTGGGATCCACTGTCGTCTTCAATTCTGGTCAGATACCGGAACAGGCAGGTATTTAATGTTCGTGACGCCAGTGTCAATTAAACGGTGACACGCCGTGTATAGTAATGTAGAAGAATGAAGCAAGCACGGGTTAGCCAACCAAAATGGGAACTTTTTACTGAATGTCAGTGATAATCATACATGGATGCAGTTGGAAGCGCAGTTCCATGGAAGACAGTTGGTTTCTATTTGAATACAGTTGGTTCTTAGAAGTACAGAACGGCCGGTCATAGCGATGTTCTTTACAGAGTGTTAATTACAGGAGATGCAGTACAGGCGGCTTGCACACTATTCCTGACTGGTCCTGAAACATGTGACTTATTTTCCAAGGTCTAGTGCCCCATAGCTGGCGTACCCTTGAAGCTGTCCTTATCTAGTACCTCCTCTGTTATCTTGAGTACCTCTCGCTTTATCAGATCGGCCTCTGTGGTATTCTGTGTCCCGGCTGGTTGTATGCTTATGATGTTTCAGCTAAACGGATGATGACTCAGGAGGGGAACCTTTTCATTGGATCCGGAACCCGGTTACAGGGCTTACTCTACCCTCTCCTAGTCGGCAGGCTTCAGGCCTGCTCTGCTCTCACAGGCCCATAGCCTGGCCTTGACTCAGACACAGGATCATCTCTGACTCCTTTTCCCACAGTCTGTCCTGCTACTACTTCCTGACTGGGCCTTATATAAACTAGGGTTTCCTAGCTCCCTCTAGTGACTCAGAGCTGGAATGACACCCTAGCCGGCCTGCACATGCACCTTTCATAGTAACAGGAAGTACATAGCATTACATTTACAAGATATTTTATACCAACCTCCCCATAAATACAGGGGGAACGACAGTACCCAAGTGACCCTTCTGTAGTGACGGGGTATTACTCTCCCGTACACTACATACCCCGCTGCTTTAAGCTGAGTACGACCTCGTACTCCATCAGGGCCCGCCCAACTGGAATCATTACCTGAAATAGAGAAAGACACATGCAGGCATACATATATGTCAATTACACTCATATCAGACCCAATTGGCAAAGGTGAAGTGTGGTGACAAGGGGCGTCGTTCTCTTCTTCTCAGGATAGTGAGTGGAACGGGGGCGCTGACCTGGCACAGCGGCTGTTTAAAGAACCAGGATAGTCCATGACAATAAATAAGTCCATAATAAAATCAACCTCTCAGAGGCTTGCACATAGGAAGTCTATCTCTGAGCACATAGACGTGAATAAAAACCGGTTACTAAATACAGTCAGCAGCACATATATAAAATGACAATACAGGACTCTAACAATACCAGGGCCACGTTATCCTGGCAAGTCCTGCTTATCCTTTAAAATAGTGCTGACATAAAAATGTCTTTTCAACCTGAAATGGGGGTAAAAAGGGGAAAATTGGTGCAAAACTTTAAGGCACAACTGGGATATTAGCAGCAGACCGGATGTCCCAAACACAACAGGGGCAGCTGGAAGCTGTGGTATGCAGTGGCACTATCATTCGGTTAGAATGCCACCGGCCGTGTATAACTGGCAGCAAGCTTTACCAGCTCTGCCAACCGGAGGGACAAAACGGCCATTATGGAGACAGACAGGAAGAAAGGCCTACTCACAGACGAGTGTCATATTCCTCATCCGATGACGACTCCAGAAAAGGTTCCTGCAGCAACTGTTCTGGTAAGGCTGGCCACATCTGGAATCCATCTCCTCTGACGATCTTTAAAGGGGGAGGCTTGTCTTTCATTGCCTCCATCTCTGCATCCGTTCTGGGAAACGGGATACACTGCACGCATCCTGCGTACCCGAGGTCCTCCACCCAGTAAACTCTCTTGCGTAGAGCCTCTATGTCAGCCTTGGTGCAGGTCATCGGGGCTACCGGAGGTCCGGTGACAGTGGCCTCTGGGGTAACAGTGGCAGCCGCTGCTAGACGTCGGGCCTCAGCACATTCTTCCGCCCGCTGGCAGCTGTCCAGCCTCTCTCTCTCCTCTTCTCGCCTCACCGCATCGGGAGGGGGGGGGGGGGTATGGTTCCTCTGGCCCCTGCAAGATGATAGGCTCCCAAAAGACATTGCTGCTTAGATATATCTGACTGTGCAGGTGAGTGGTTCGGGCCGGCCCAGTACTCGCCTCCTCTGTCTCACTCGGGTCTATCTCCTCTTTCTCTGGGTCCCAAGTCTGAGCCGGCGCCTTCGAGCGAGTGACGGCGGTAGCGTAGGGGCCCCGTAAGCTTTCGGCTGGTGTATATTCCACTATCTCTCCCATTGTCAAGTTGTGAAGATGCTCCGGGAGGTAGTGACGCTTCACCGACCACCGGTTAACATAAAAGTCCCGGCCAGTTCCCAACTCCTGGATGAACCCGTATCCCCTCTCCTTATCAAAGGCCACCACGATCCCGCGGCGCCTTTCCAGCTGGGGCTTACCCGGGAAGGAGTCCCCTTGAATGGACTTGGCCATTTCTTCGAACCTTTTCTTCCGGCTGGTATTTTTCTTGGCCACCGCGGCTTTCAATTCGGCCATGATGGTCGGCCATTGCGCGTGCCGGCGACGGATCGGTGGGGACCGGGGACGGGTTATGCTCAAATCCATGGCTTGTCCCCAAGAGGTGGCCGTCCAGGCTAGAGGGTCCCATGCCTCCAACTCGGGATAGTCCGGTGGAGTGGCGCCCCACTCACACGTGGCCTCAACTTCCAGCTCCTCAGCGCACGCCATCGCCATCTCTTCTCTCACTTGGTGCAGAGTCGACACTGGCTCCTCCCACACACTGGGCCGGTCTACCTCCATCTGAGGCCCGCCTCCCAGGCGTAACTCTTCAGGGAAGTCAGCCGCATCATCACTTCTCAAGGTGGGTGGCGTTCCAGGACAATCTCCTCCTCCCTCTTGGAGGGTTTTGGCGCCAAATATTCGCGCCTCTGTACCTCGTGGTGGCGCAGCAAAAAGCCTCATGGCGTCGGCGGCCATTTTAGATGTCCTGATGCCGCAATTCAATGACAGCAAGCAGGTTGATGAAAAGTCCAATAAATCACAGTCCACAAATACGATTTTCTCTCTGGGGGTAGTGCAACACAGTACAGCGTCTCTGATTCCTCCCAGGCACAATTTTAATCCACCGGCTTGGAAATAAAGGGTACAGTCCTCGCAATACAGTGGTGGAATAGTTAAAGCACACAGTTCACACTTCTCTGCACTTCAGAAGTATGCGTATCCTGTTCGTGACGCCAAAAAGAGCGATGCAGTGTCCCAGGGGGTCAGTAGTGTATGCTGGGCTTTGTAGTGCAGATTTACCCACTAACCTGGGATCCACTGTCGTCTTCAATTCTGGTCAGATACCGGAACAGGCAGGTATTTAATGTTCGTGACGCCAGTGTCAATTAAACGGTGACACGCCGTGTATAGTAATGTAGAAGAATGAAGCAAGCACGGGTTAGCCAACCAAAACGGGAACTTTTTACTGAATGTCAGTGATAATCATACATGGACGCAGTTGGAAGCGCAGTTCCATGGAAGACAGTTGGTTTCTATTTGAATACAGTTGGTTCTTAGAAGTACAGAACGGCCGGTCATAGCGATGTTCTTTACAGAGTGTTAATTACAGGAGATGCAGTACAGGCGGCTTGCACACTATTCCTGACTGGTCCTGAAACATGTGACTTATTTTCCAAGGTCTAATGCCCCATAGCTGGCGTACCCTTGAAGCTGTCCTTATCTAGTACCTCCTCTGTTATCTTGAGTACCTCTCGCTTTATCAGATCGGCCTCTGTGGTATTCTGTGTCCCGGCTGGTTGCTTGCTTATGATGTTTCAGCTAAACGGATGATGACTCAGGAGGGGAACCTTTTCCTTGGATCCGGAACCCGGTTACAGGGCTTACTCTACCCTCTCCTAGTCGGCAGGTTTCAGGCCTGCTCTGCTCTCACAGGCCCATAGCCTGGCCTTGACTCAGACACAGGATCATCTCTGACTCCTTTTCCCACAGTCTGTCCTGCTACTACTTCCTGACTGGGCCTTATATAAACTAGGGTTCCCTAGCTCCCTCTAGTGACTCAGAGCTGGAATGACACCCTAGCCGGCCTGCACATGCACCTTTCACAGTAACAGGAAGTACATAGCATTACATTTACAAGATATTTTATACCAACCTCCCCATAAATACAGGGGGAACGACAGTACCCAAGTGACCCTTCTGTAGTGACGGGGTATTACTCTCCCGTACACTACACCTGTCTCACTCCTCTGCCTCTCATTATGGTGGCATCTGAACCGAATTTACCATAAGGACCTTCTAACGTCATGTGACTGTGCCCCCCACCCCGTACTGTGCCCCTTTATACCCTGCATTGTGCCCTCTTACCACACCCTGTGCAGTGCCCCTAGTCATTCCGTGTACTATGCCCTCTTATACCCTTTTATCCAGTCACTGTATGGTGGTTTTATCATTGTATTGCGGTGGTATCACTATATGGCGGTGGTATCTAATAACTGCATGGCCATAACTGTATCCTCTTCCATGTATCTTTAGACCTGGCATGAGCGGGAAAAGATACAGATTGCGGTGCTAAGGACCTTTGCGCCACATCTGTATCAGAAAAACGCCTAATATAGACATATTTCTATATAATAAATGACCCCCTAATTGTATTATTATTTGGGGGTAGGGCTAATATATTTATATTATATAGATTATAGTGTATTATACTGTGCCCTGTAATTCCCAGTAGAAAAATGATCCTTGGGAAACACAGTCCTCATCCCTGACCACCAGGACCAGGTAGCGCTCTGTCTGTACATGGCGGCCTCCCCTCTCCGCCACGCTGCTCCGCTGTGTACTGGGGCTTATTCTGACACTAGGGCTGGGTTCACATCCCATTTGTGCCATCCATTTAATGTATACCAAAAATGTATGCGTTACCAGATGCCTCAGACCGATGCCGTACAGTGGCGTCCGTTCACCATACAGTTCCATTGTAAAAAAACATATACGTTAACGTATGCATTTTTTACTTGACTCTGCAGGATACAAAAACGTGGAGTGCTGCACATTTGTATACATCAAACCGATAGGAAAAACGTGATGTGAACACACATTGGGGGGAGGGGGCGTACTAAAATTTGCTGTGGGGCCCAGTCAATTCTAGCTACATCACTGCACATCTCCTTCTCTCCTCCAGGCCTGGCTCACTGCTGCAACAGGCCGCCGGAGAGAAGGAGCGCAGGGAGCTGCGGTTAGTGATGGACAGGACCACCAGCTCCCCTGCAATGATAGGTATGTGAGGGGCCCACTGGGGGGTCATTCATCACACTGTGAGGGCCCCTTACACAGTATAATGACTCCCAGTGCCCCCAATTTAGTATAATGATCCCCATTGACCCTCTATTTAGCATAATGACCACCAGAGCCCCCATTAAATATAATAACCCCTTGTGCCCCCTCCATACAGTATAACCCCCAGTGTGGGGGCAACTGGGGGGTCATTATTCTGAATGGAGGGTCACTGTGGGGTCATTATACTGTGAGGGCCCTTTACATAGTATAATGACCCCCAGTGTCCCCCATTTAGTATAATGATCACCAATGACCCTCCATTCAGTATAATGACCCCCAGAGCCCCCTCCATACAGTATTCCACCAGTGGGGGCTACTGGGGGTCATTATTCTGAATGGGGGCGACTGGGGGTTATTATTCTGAATGCAGGGCCACAGGTGGTCATTATACAGTGGGGGGTGGGGGGGGGAATTGGGGGTTCATTATACTGTGTGAAGGGCCACTAGTAGTCATTATACTGTGTGAAGGGCCACTAGTAGTCATTATACTGTATAGGGGCCACTAGTAGTCATTATACTGTATAGGGGCCACTGGGGGGTCATTATACCGTGTGGGAGCCACAGGGAGATATGTCAATGTAAAAAAAATGCCTCATGGGGGCCCACTGGGATTTATCGCCCAAGGGTCCACATGAACCTGGAGCCGGCCCTGTATATATGCATGCATATATCTCAACCCCTCCTCAACACTACTAATATGGAACATTTTCCGATTAAAACATATATTAATTGCAATACCACCGGTGTAGTATATGTAATAGAATGTACAGAATTGAAACTACTATATGTGGGATGCAAATCTCGGAAATTTAAAACGCCATTATTAGAGCATGTAAATTACATAACAGTGCATATGTGAATGTCTCCAATGCAGCTAAACATTTCATTTATTTCCACAATAGAAGTCTAACAACCTTTTCAGCCTATGCTATAGAACGTGTTGTCCCCCCATACCGAGGTGGCGATCTAAAGAGATTGATTACACAAAGAGAAGCATACTGGATTAAATCTTAAAAAAGAACTGATGTACTTCTATTGAGCTGAGCTTATTTTGCTAAAAATTATGTACCATGTGTATATATTTCTGTCTGTTTTCACTATTTTTATTTTTCCATACTGAATTGATTGGAACCATGTTCACACCCAGCGTTTTTCTCATGGCCAAAACTATTGTATTTTTATTTCTCTTTAATATTTATATGAATATTTATATGGGAGAAACCATTCATGCTAGCAGTGCTCCAGCAGTTTTGTTAGTATTGCACATAAAACATGCCCCCATAAAAATATGCCACAGGTAACCAGTGACATGTTTTGTGGGGGCATCTTTTTTGTGCAATAATACATATCGTCCAATACAGACATCCAAATTTCATGTTAGTGCAAAATACAGTTTAATGATAGGGTTGAGCAAACCCGAACTTTAGGATTTTTCGGTGTTCAGCGAGTCAATGGGGCTTTTTGAAAGGCTGCAGAGCAGCCAATCAACAATCGTTTAACTTGTGTGCCCTTAGAAGCCATCACAGCCGTGCCTACTAATGGCATGGCTGTGATTGGCCAGTGCAGCATGTGACCCTGTCTCTATATAAGCTGGAGTCACGTAGCGCTGCACATCACTCTGCTCTGATCAGTGTAGGGAGAGGATGCTGCCGCTGTGAGGGAGAGAATGGGAAAGAATCTTTTATCAGAAGTGCTTGTTAACTCAGCGATCTACAGCGATTTTGTTTTGTGGGTGCAGTGCACAATTTTTTTTACCCTGCCCTGAGCCCAGTGACACAGAAAAATAACTATTATCCGTCTGTTAGTAAGGTGGGCGTTGGCGGCCATTTTATGCAAGTTCAGTGCACTAGCACAGCATGTGTGCATTTGTACAAGCTTGAAATACTGCAATTATATTCTGGGTTTAAAAAAATCACCCATTTTTGGCAGTACCCTACATCTGAGGGCTTTGCTACATTGGTCACTGTGAAATACAAGCGTGAAATACTGCAATAATATTCTGGGTTTAAAAAAACACCCATTTTTGGCAAGACCCTACATCTGGGGCCTTTGCTGCATTTGTCACAGTGAAATACGATATTAGATATTGCTGTTATATTCTGTGATTAAAAGAACACCCTTTTTGGGCAAGATACTATATTTGCAGCCTGTGTTGCATTTGTCACAGTGAAATACATGAAGAGGGCAATGGCAATACGTTCGGTCCACCACACCACTAACCCTACCTAATCTACCCCCCAATCCCCATAGAAATAAATACACTTCACCACTGCTTGGATTTAAATCGGCCACAGCAGCCGTTTATTAAATAAATACATAACATCATTAACATATAAATTAACCCATGACGAGGGAGGTCCTAGAAGCCCCAATAACTTCATAAACACCAACCAAACCTGCGTCTCCATCTTGCCCCCAGCCGTTGAACCCAGCTCGGAGGCAGCAACTGATGGACGCGTAGTTAATTACTACCAGCTCCTCAATGAGAGTCCAGCCCCTCCCGCGGGGCCCTCCCATCCTCAGGTACCACCAAATTCCCCCGCCTCCACGACTGCCGCGACAAACAGAAAAAGGAACCCAGTCCCCAACTCCGCAATCACCAAAGGGCCGGGAGAGTGGGCGTTCTCTTGCCCTGGCCGCAATGCTCACTCTCTCCTGCCTCCTCCCCCTCACTCACGCTAGCCACGCCCCCCGCTCCCCTGACAACTCGCGCCTAAGCTATCCCTACCTCCCCACTTAACCCCTGCCTTACCTGTCCCTTCACTGCCACCGCCTCTTCATGAACGGCCTCCCCCACCGCTGCGTTCCTCGTCCGGCCTGACTAGCGTTAGATACTGCTGTTATATTCTGTTATTTAAAAAAAAAACATTTTGGGCAAGATAATAAATTTGCGTCCTTTTCTGCATTTTCTGCAGTATATACCACTGTTATGTTCTGGTATTAACCACCTCCCGACCGCCTAACGCGCAGATGCGTCCGGGAGGTGGTTGATTTGTTCCTCCTGGACGCATCGGCGCGTCATCTCGCGAGACGCGAGATTACGTCACAGCCGGCCCGCGCATGCGCATCGCGGGCCGGCATTTTGCAGCAGAGTATTTCGTCAGCAACCTGCCGGCCACGATCATTGGCTGACAGGTTGCTGATTTAAAAAAAAAACAATCAGCAGCCATTTAACCCATCATATTAGTAAATATGATGGGGTTATATGGCTGCTGTGCTCCTCTGCTCCTTCTTTTGGTCGGTTGGTTCCAGCAGAGGAGCAGAGGAGCACACATCACTGTGAGTACCCACTACACCACACTTAGCCCCCAGATCACCCCTATTAACCCTTTGATCACCCCTTCTTGCCCCTGTCAATCACTAGTGAAAGGAAAAAAGTGATCAGTGCAAACTGTCACTTTTTTTTTTTCACTGGTATTGACCGTTAGGTTTCAGTATAGTTTAGGCCCCTTGTTTAGGTAGTTTAGGGATCGGTTAGCGCCCAGCCCACCGCACCGCAGTACGTTATTCGCTGATTAGCGTATCGCTAATCAGCATTTGTACTTTTATAGTATCTGGAAGTGATCAAAACTGATCACGGTCAGATCTATAATTGTATTAGTGTCACTTTAGTTCTCCCTCCACCCAAAACGCCGTGTTTGCCCGATCAGGCCTGATCGGTCGCCCACACGTGCGTTCGCCCACGCCCGCCCCACCGCAGTGACCAAAAAAATTTTTTTTTTTGATCGCTGCACATTCACTTTACACGCACTGCGGCGATAAAAAAATCAGTTTTGATATTTTTTATCAACCGCAGCGGCCTCCGGTACTTCGCTAGCCTCCCCTTTGTAAGACAGGCTTGCTTTTTTTTTCTTGGGTAGTCTCAGGGAATACCCCTAAATTTAGTTGCCCACATGTCAAACAGGGGGTATTCCTCTGAAGAGGCCTACAGGCTTCTGACCCAGTCGGATGAGGAGTGGGAACCCTCATCTAATAAATCCAGCGGGTCAGAATATGAACCTGTAGAAAGCAGTGGCTCTCTGACCCAAAGTTCGG
Source organism: Bufo gargarizans (assembly GCF_014858855.1). Taxonomy (NCBI): domain Eukaryota; kingdom Metazoa; phylum Chordata; class Amphibia; order Anura; family Bufonidae; genus Bufo; species Bufo gargarizans. The sequence goes on along the minus strand of NC_058081.1, from coordinate 383,984,435 downwards.
ACGAGGAGGCTGAGGTCCCTGATAGCAGCAGGCGTACCCGGCCCCGTGTCACTAGACCGCAGGTTGCGCAGGATCCGCTTCAAGAGCAGCAGAGTGGGGCTGGTGCTGTCGGATTACGTGGTGAGGCATACACCAGCAGCCCAGCCCTTCCTGGACCTAGTACCAGCACTGCCGTAGAACATGGTGAAGTAGCGAGCACCAGAAGGGCAGTTGAAGCTGGTACAGTGGCACGTGCAGTAGTAACCCCGTCGCAGCCACCGCAAAGACGTGCCCGTAGAGCCTCTAGAATCCCAGAGGTGCTGGCAAACCCTGATTGGCAGTCCCCAACTTCAGCCGCACCTGTAGTTCCCACTTTCACCGCCCAGTCTGGAGTTCGGGTTGAGACAGCTCAGATCGGTTCAGCCCTGGGATTTTTTGAGCTGTTCTTGACTGCGGAGCTCTTAGACTTAGTTGTGGCAGAGACAAACCGGTATGCCACACAATTTATAACCGCTAACCCGGGAAGCTTTTATGCCCAGCCTTTCCGGTGGAAACCAGTCCAAGTTTCCGAAATTAAAACTTTTTTGGGCCTCCTCCTCAACATGGGTCTAACTAAAAAGCATGAATTGCGGTCATATTGGTCCACAAACCCGATTCATCACATGCCCATGTTCTCTGCTGCTATGTCCAGGACACGATTTGAGACCATCCTGCGTTTCCTGCACTTTAGTGATAACAGCACCTCCCGTCCCAGAGGCCACCCTGCTTTTGACCGGCTCCACAAAATTCAGCCCCTCATAGACCATTTCAACCTGAAATTTGCAGATATGTATACCCCAGAACAAAAAATCTGCGTAGACGAGTCCCTTATACATTTTACCGGGCGCCTTGGCGCGCCCGGTATGGGGTCAAATTGTATAAGCTCTGTGAAAGGGCCACAGGCTATACACACCAATTTCGTGTCTATGAGGGAAAAGATCAGACCCTGGAGCCGGTCGGTTGCCCTGACTACCTGGGGAGCAGTGGGAAGATAGTCTGGGACTTGGTGTCACCCTTATTCGGCAAGGGGTACCATCTTTATGTGGACAATTTTTACACAAGTGTGGCCCTCTTTAGGCATTTGTTTCTAGAACGGATTGGCGCCTGTGGTACCACGCGAACTAGTCGCGCGGGCTTCCCCCAACGGCTCGTTAGCACCCGTCTTGCAAGGGGGCAGAGGGCCGCACTGTGTAACGAAGAACTGCTCACGGTGAAATGGAGAGACAAGCGTGACGTTTACATGCTCTCCTCCATTCACGCAGACACGACAATACAAATTGAGCGAGCAACCCGTGTCATTGAAAAGCCCCTCTCAGTCCACGACTATAACCTTCACATGGGAGGGGTGGACTTCAATGACCAGATGTTGTCTCCGTATTTAGTTTCCCACAGAACCAGACGCTGGTATAAGAAGGTGTCTGTATATTTAATTCAATTGGCTCTGTACAATAGTTTTGTTCTCTACAGTAAGGCTGGGAGAACTGGATCCTTCCTCAAATTTCAGGAAGAGATCATCGAGAACCTCCTGTATCCAGGAGGTTCTGTGGCCCCATCCACCAGTGTAGTTAGCCGTCTACACGAGCGACATTTCCCCAATGTCGTTGCTGGTACCTCAACCCACCCATCACTCCGAAAAAGATGTCGTGTCTGTAGCAGGAGTGGAATAAGGCGTGACACCCGCTATTTCTGTCCTGACTGTCCTGACCACCCTGCCCTATGCTTAGGGGAGTGTTTCCGGAAGTACCACACACAGGTACACCTAGCATAGGGATCATCTCACCAGGACAGGCACACAGGGCTATTAGGGCCCATTCACTCACAGCTGCTGCAAACGTCTCCTTTCACATGGGACAAAGTGCATAATGCACTTCGCCACATCTTTGGGCGATTTGCGCTTTGCACATTGACCCATGGGGAAGGAGAGGTTTGTTCTATAAAGGTAAAAAAAAAAAACACCAGTAAGCAAACACGTTAATGTTTAGTTCAAAAAGTTAAAGTTTACATGTTCTGTTCCAAAGTTAATAAAATTATTGAGTTGTGGCCTGTTTTTTTCTTTTTTTACCTTCCAGGTGGACCAACCGATCTACTAGCTGCAGCACCGATGTGCATTCTGACAGAAGCATTGCGCTGCTGTCAGATTACACGCAAGTCGGTGTATGCGGCGCTGCAAGACGAGATTTTCTCCTCTGCAGTGACAGATACGTTTGCCGAGGCATACGAGCTGAGGAGGAGGCGGCGTTCCTATGCTTTGGCAAACACTTTGTATATATATAAAAATAAAAAATAAAAAAAAATCCCGGCAATGATTTATTCATCCACATCGATTGATGCGAATGGAGAAATCTGGTTTGCCAGGGCATACGAGCTAAGTGGGTATGGATGTTGGGCGGAGCTCCTATGTCCTGGCAGACGCCTTTCCCCTCCTTTTTTTTTTTCATCCACATTGATCAATGCGAATGAAGAAATCTGTGCCGTTCATTTTTTTCTTTCAGCCCAGAGGCTGAACGGAAAAAAAAATCTCATTACCTGTATGCTCAATATAAGGAGAATAGCAGAAACTCCTAATGCTGGCCATACATGTAATGATTGCGGAGACCCTCAAATGCCAGGGCAGTACAAACACCCCACAACTGACCCCATTTTGGAAAGAAGACACCCCAAGGTATTTGCTGAGGGGCATATTGAGTCCATGAAAGATTTAAATGTTTGTCCTAAGTTAGCGGAAAGTGAGACTTTGTGAGAAAAAACAAGATATTTCTCTCACCCAGCATGGGTATATGTAAAATGACACCCCAAAACACATTCCCCAACTTCTCCTGAGTACGGCGATACCAGATGTGTGACACTTTTTTGATGCCAAGGTGGGCAAAGGGGCACATATTCCAAAGTGCACCTTTCGGATTTCACCGGTCATTTTTTACAGATTTTGATTGCAAAGTACTTCTCACACATATGGGCCCCTAAATTGCCAGGGCAGTATAACTACGCCACAAGTGACCCCATTTTGGAAGGAAGACACCCCAAGGTATTCCGTGAGGGGCATGGCGAGTTCCTCGAATTTTTTATTTTTTGTCGCAAGTTAGTGGAATATGAGAATTTGTAAGGAAAAAAGAGAAGAAAAAGAAATCATCATTTTCCGCTAACTTGTGACAAAAATAAATAAATTCTAGGAACTCGCAGTGCCCCTCACGAAATACCTTGGGGTGTCTTCTTTCCAAAATGGGGTCACTTGTGGCGTAGTTATACTGCCCTGGCAATTTAGGGGCCCAAATGTGTGAGAAGTACCTTGCAATCAAAATGTGTAAAAAATGACCGGTGAAACCCGAAAGGTGCATTTTGGAATATGTGCCCCTTTGCCCACCTTGGCAGCAAAAAAGTGTGACACATCTGGTATCGCCGTACTCAGGAGAAGTTGGGGAATGTGTTTTGGGGTGTCATTTTACATATACCCATGCTGGGTGAGAAAAATATCTTGGTCAAATGCCAACTTTGTATAAAAAAATTGGAAAAGTTGTCTTTTGCCAAGATATTTCTCTCACCCAGCATGGGTATATGTAAAATGACACCCCAAAACACATTCCCCAACTTCTCCTGAGTACGGCAATACCAGATGTGTGACACTTTTTTGATGCCAAGGTGGGCAAAGGGGCACATATTCCAAGGTGCACCTTTCGGATTTCACTGGTCATTTTTTACAGATTTTGATTGCAAAGTACTTCTCACACATATGGGCCCCTAAATTGCCAGGGCAGTATAACTACGCCACAAGTGACCCCATTTTGGAAAGAAGACACCCCAAGGTATTCTGTGAGGGGCATGGTGAGTTCCTAGAATTTTTATTTTTTGTCGCAAGTTAGTGGAATATGAGACTTTGTAAGAAAAAAAATAAAAATAAAAATCATCATCATTTTCCGCTAACTTGTGACAAAAAATAAAAAATTCTATGAACTCACTATGCCCATCAGCGAATACCTTAGGGTGTCTACTTTCCGAAATGGGGTCATTTGTGGGGTTTTTCTACTGTTTGGGCATTGTAGAACCTCAGGAATCATGACAGGTGCTCAGAAAGTCAGAGCTGTTTCAAAAAGCGGAAATTCACATTTTTGTACCATAGTTTGTAAACGCTATAACTTTTACCCAAACCATTTTTTTTTGCCCAAACATTTTTTTTATCAAAGACATGTAGAACAATAAATTTGGCAAAAAATTTATATATGGATGTCGTTTTTTTTGCAAAATTTTACAGCTGAAAGTGAAAAATGTCATTTTTTGAAAAAAAATCGTTACATTTCGATTAATAACAAAAAAAGTAAAAATGTCAGCAGCAATAAAATACCACCAAATGAAAGCTCCATTAGTGAGAAGAAAAGGAGGTAAAATTCATTTGGGTGGTAAGTTGCATGACCGAGCGATAACCAGTGAAAGGAGTGTAGTGCCGAAGTGTAAAAAGTGCTCTGGTCATGAAGGGGGTTTCAGCTAGCGGGGCTGAAGTGGTTAAAAAAACACCAATATTTGGCAAGACCCTACATCTGGGGCCTTTGCTGCATTTGTCAGTGTGAAATACAAGCTTGAAATACTGCAATAATATTCTGGGTTTAAAAAAACTGTGAAATCCAAGCGTTAGATACTGCTGTTATATTCTGTTATTAAAAGAACACCCTTTTTAGGCACGATACTAAATTTGCGGCCTTTGCTGCATTTGTCACAGTGAAATACAGTCAGTCAATACTGCAGTTACATTGTTGGTTGACAAATTAACAGTTTTTGTGACCGTGAAGTAATTGTATAAAATTTGCCTGTCACACTGTTGTCGGACCTCCAATTTTTTTTCCTCCTTATGAAACCGACACTGCCTTACTCTCAGTGAACTTAATTTTAGAACAGACACGGAGGCTTCGTATTGCTTTTCTCTTTCTTTACTAAAATTATAGCAGCAAAACACAGGAAGAGAAAAATGTGCCCCTGTAACCTAGGCAACCAGCCACTCCCCCGGACTAGCCGGTATAAGAGTCAGCTCCAACCCACAGTCCTCCTCTTTCTTGCTGCTCACAGGAAGATGAGTATCTGCTATATGTGTGTTGTGTTGGATTGTTATTTGTATATGTTTTTCACAGGTATTGCGTTTTAAACCTTGCCTTTTTTCTAGGTCTCGTCCCCCTGTGCGTTGTTTCGCCAGGGGGGATCTTTTCTTTCACTACCTGTGGCCCCTGTCTTTATCGGTTCCCTCTGCGGCCGTCTCCCTGCCCCAGCTTGGTCTCGCCGATGCTCCAGCGCTTACGCCGGAAGAAGCGCGCGCAAATCTTTGCCCCGTCCTCTCGCGTGACTTCGGCGGCCATTTTAGCTAGTCGCCTGCGACCTGCGGTACCCTGGGAACCTCGGTTCCGGCTGGTTAAGGTTTTTTCTCAGCGACCATATTAGAACCTTTTTCTTTATGTTCTGCCCAGCGATTAACCCCCCCTCTCCTGGGGACTCTGCCCCTCCACCGGCTCCGATCATTACCTGCCGCATCTCCCCATCATGTGGATCCGGCCCCTGATGCCGCATCCTTACTCCAAAAGGCAGTGGCAGAGGCCATTGCCTCTGCTATGGACTCCATGTCGGCCACCATTTCGCACACCTTGTCACAGGCGCTCCGGAATCAATCCGGTGACGCTCCAGCGCACAGCATGTGACAAACCCTGATCCCTCCCCATCCACCTCCATGGGCGAAGCCCTTCTAGATACTCAGGCCTCCAGAACCCCTTTGACTGGTGACTCTGTTCACCCACAGGATAGCGTGGCATTGACATGCAAAAGAGCCTTACCACGCCAGGCGGAACGGGCGCGGCAGTGGAAATGCGCCAGAGCGCAATTTGAGAGCGACTCCGACTCAGAAATCGGGTCTAGAGGGGAGGCTGAGGATGAGTACGTGTTTGAATCTGGGGACGCTACAGACACGGAGGGCCCGGGTCCGTCGGATCCCTCGCCCCTGGCCGCACGACCTTCTGGCGCATCAGGCACCCTTCCGGTTGCTCAGGATGGTGCGCTTCTAGACCCTTATGGAGACCCACTTTTTGATCCTGACGCATTACACCATCCCAGGTCGGCGGAATGGCTCCCCGCTGAGCATGTTTCCAGTTACCTTGAAAATTGGGTCCATCGCCCGCTTAGCAAAGCGGCGCGGAATAAACTTAAGGCTGAGTGTCCCAGGCCTATCATCCCTAATAAGGTGTGTGACACCCCCACAGTTGACCCCAAGATGACGCAATTTCTTGCGAAACTTGGTTGGAATCCGCGAAAAGGTCTGGAGTCGGCATTGAAAGCTTGCCAAGACAAGCTACTTGATATCTTTGGGCCCCTGGCTACGTTGTTCGACTTGGCGGAGTCCGCTCGGGCCGAGAATACGCAGGTGGACCCGGAAGATCTCCGAGGTTGGGTGCAGCGGTGATATGTATTGCGGGTAGCGTCAATACCTCGCTCTCCATAGAAAGGCGCAAGGCCATACTCTTTAAAATTGAGCCAAAATTGGCGAACCTCGCCCTTACTGAACCAGGCAAAGACGCCCAGGGCCTCTTGTTCGGGGACTCTTTTATAAAGGACCTGGAGCGTTAAGTAGGTGCCTTCACGGCCTTGGACAAGGCGCAGTCCTCTATGAGGAAGGTGTTTCAGGGACGGGTCTCTTCCAGGGCCGTCAGTGTCAGGGGCCACCTGTCCGGCCGTTCATCCTATCAGGCCCGTACTGGGGGCCGAGGCTCCTTCTCACAGCCAACGGGTTACCAGGGTACCTCCTACCAGGATTCGCGCCAGCCAACCCCGTTCTTCCCTTCCCGTGGAAGACCTTGGCGCTCCAGTAGCTTCCGAGGCACTCCCGGATCAAGACGGCCGTATGGTAAGTTTGCCACTTCCTCCTGTTTCTTTCAACCCACCTGTAGGGGGCAGACTCCATCATTTTTTCCCTGCTTGGCAGGCCATTACATCGGACAGCTGGGTCCTGTCAACGGTTCTGGGCTTCCAGATAGAATTGGTCTCCTCACCAAGCCGCATCCCCCGCCCCCACCCGCTAAGTCTAATCGCGACGGACCGCGCCTTGGTCCAGGAGGAGCTCTCTACCCTTTACAGGAAAGGAGCCGTAGAACCTGCGCTCGCCTCCTCCCCGGGAGTGATAAGCAATATTTTTCTAGTCGAGAAAAAGGGAGGTCAGATGTGTCCGGTTATCAACCTCCGAGCCCTGAACACCCTGGTGCGCTACAGACATTTCAAAATGGAGGGTATCCACCTCCTGAGGGATCTTCTTCTGCCAGGGGATTGGATGGTCAAACTGGACCTCCAGGATGCGTACCTTACGGTCCCAGTAGCGCCTCTCTCCCGGGACCTGCTCAGGTTTCTCTGGAACGGGGAGACCTGGCGCTTTACTTGTCTGCCCTTTGGTCTCTCTTCCGCCCCTTGGGGTTTTACCAAACTCCTGCGGCCGGTTGTGGCCTGGCTTCGGGCCAGGGGTGTCCGTCTCATTGTCTATTTGGATGACATCCTGCTAATGGCCCGGAGCAGGGACCTGCTCCTGTCCCACCTTCGTTTGGCGACAGATCCTGTCTCGGTTGGGTTTCCTGATCAATTGGGAGAAGTCTTGCCTGTTACCGTCCAGACGCATGGAGTTCCTGGGTTTCCTGGTAGATTCGGAGGCAGAATCTCTCAGCCTCCCTTTGCAGAAGGTGCGCGCCATTCGCAAGGAGTTGCAACGAACTCTGCGGCGCCCCCAGGTTTCCCCGCATAATTGGTCTCCTTGCGGCATCCATACAGGCGTTTTTTCCCGCACCCCTTCACTATCGGGCTTTTCAGCGCTTGAAAATCGCCCATCTTCGGGGGGGTGCCTCTTATGCGGATGTCATCTCGTTGGATGCCGAGACTCGGGACGAGCTCTCCTGGTGGATCCACAACCTGTCGGCCTGGAACGGCAGGGCCATCTTCGGTTCTTGTCCGGAGTTCACGGTGGATTCCGATGCCAGCCTTCTCGGTTAGGGCGCCCTCTGCGAGGGGGTGTCCACGGGGGGTCTTTGGTCCCTGGAGGAATCCAGCCTCCATATCAATGCCCTGGAGTTGCTGGCAGGGTCCTTTGCGATTCGGAGTTTCACGTGTGACAAGGTGAATATTTGCATTCACCTCCGTATGGACAACGTGTCCGCCATGCGGTACGTCAATCATCTGGGCGGCACTCGTTCCGCTCTGCTGGCGCGATTGGCGAAAGATTTTTTGAACTTTTGTTTCTCCAAGAATCTGGTGGTCCAGGCAGACTACCTTCCGGGCCTCCACAACACCGAGGCAGATTGGAGCTCGCGTCATTGGGCGGACTCCAGCGATTGGAAGCTCAACGTGGAGGTCTTCTGCGGTATCTGTTCTCTCTGGGGTTCTCCGTCAATCGACCTTTTTGCGTCTCGGCTCAATGCCCAGCTCCCGCGTTTCTTCAGCTGGAGACCGGATCCCGCGACGGAGGCCGTGGATGCGTTTCTCCAGGACTGGTCCAGCGAGTTCCTATACGCTTTTCCCCCCTTCGCTCTCATTCCCAGGGTGCTCCTTCAGGTCAGGCACCAGTCGGCCGAACTGGTGTTGGTGACCCCGCTGTGGAGATCTCAGGCGTGGTTCCCTCAGCTCCTTGGGCTGACGGTGGATGTCCCCAGGTTGTTGCCAGCCCTTCCGGACCTGGTACGGGGGCCCCTCGATCAGCTTCACCCACTTCTGACGGAGGGCTCTCTGTCTCTAATGGCCTGGAGGATCTCGCGATCTCCGGTGAACTCCAGGGTCTTCCGGGCTCGACTAGACGCCTACTGGCCAACGCTTGAGCCCCTGGTACTAGACGTGCATACCGTTCCGCCTGGAAGTCTTGTGCTGGTTGGTTGATCCCGTATCAGCACCTGTTGCAGCCGTCCTGAATTTCTTGACGTCCTTGTCTGAGCAGGGCCGGGCTTACCGGACCATCAATGTGTATCGGTCTGCCATTTCTTCTTCCCACCAGGGAGTTGGGGGTCGCCCGGTCGGGCAGCATCCTCTTGTGTGCCGCCTGTTGAAGGGCGCGCGCCTGTCCCGTCCCCCTAAGCCGAGGTATTCTTCTACCTGGGACGTGTCGTTAGTTCTGTCACTTTTCTCGTCCTGGCCTTCAAATACGGAGTTGTCCTTGCGCCACCTTTCGGCCAAGCTGGTTTCCCTGCTGTGTTTAGTATCTTGCAGGCGGGTTTCCGACGTCCAGGCCCTGGACATTTCGGCTTGGTCGTTTACGCCCGAGGGGGTGTCCTTTCGATTTGCAGGTGCACCAAATCCTCTTCTCACTCTATCTCTTACCCGGCGTTTGCGGCCCGACCGGATTTGTGTCCGGTCGCTTGCCTTCGCGAGTATGAGGTCAGAACTAGGGCTCACCGCTCGCCTGCCTGGCCGAATCTTTTTCTAGCCTGTCGCGCTCCCTTTGCCCCGGTTTCTTCCACCACGTTGGCTCATTGGGTCAAATGGGTGCTTTCGCTTGCGGGGGTGGACACCTCCACTTTCTTGGCTCATTCCACGCGCAGCGCTTCGGCCACCGCTATGTTGACCTCTGGGGCTAGGTTGCAAGATATCCTTAGGGCGGCTGATTGGTCGCGGGAATCTACGTTCCGGGATTTCTATTTCCGCCCGTCTCCTCATGCGTTTTCCGCGGTAGTCATGCAGCTTTGAACTTGCAATACGAAGCCTCCGTGTCGGTTCTAAAATTGTGGGATTTTACTAGTCATACGACGTAAAGTCATGATTTTAGTAAGACACGGAGGCGAGTATTGCCCTCCCTATATGTTCTGTTCCCGCCCTTGTTGGGTCTTGGGTATGGTAAGTACTTCTCTGCATGAGATATATGATTATTGATGTCATTGTCTGTATACCAATTGCATGCGTGATGTTTTTTCCTTCCATAGTAGGACGTTGAGGTTGTTCTTTGTTTACCGGTTGCATGCCTCAGACATTCCTTCCTTGGTGGGATAGTGTCGAGTCACCGTGTTTTGTGTCTTTTGCCTTAGGTTGATTCACCAGGACTTTGCAGTTCCAGAGGTACCTCCAGGATTCGCAGCTCCAGTTGTTCCGTTTGGTTTCGCTGTCTGGCGGTCGGTTTTTCTTCATTGACTGAGGTTCCAGGACTGTTCGTGTTCCGGTTGATGCGGTTCCGTGACTGGCACGATGAGTGGCATTCCGAGGTTCCAGTTCGTTTGGTTCTTCCTGTTCGCTATGAGGAGTTACAAGAAAGAGGAGGACTGTGGGTTGGAGCTGACTCTTATACCGGCTAGTCCGGGGGAGTGGCTGGTTGCCTATGTTACAGGGGCACTTTTTTCTCTTCCTGTGTTTTGCTGCCATAATTTTAGTAAAGAAAGAGAAAAGCAATACTCGCCTCCGTGTCTTACTAAAATCATGACTTTACGTCATATGACTAGTAAAATCCCACAATTGTTGACTATTTGCTGTTAAATTTTTGACATAAACCATCTGTTAGGGTACTTTCACACTTGCGTTGTTTGATTCCGGCAGGCAGTTCCGTCGCCTGAACTGACTGCCTGATCAGTCAGAAAAATACATTGCAATACCGGATCCGTTTTTCCGGTGTCATCAGGCAAAACGGATCAGTTTTGTTTTGTTTTTCGATTTTAAAGGTCTGCGCATGTGCAGACCGGAAGGACGGATCCGGCATTCCGGTATTCTGAACGCCGGATCCGGCACTAATACATCCCTATGGGAAAAAATGCCGGATCCGGCATTCAGGCAAGTCTTCAGTTTTTTTCACCGGAGATAAAACCGTAGCATGCTATGGTTTTCTCTTTTGCCTGATCAGTCAAAACGACTGAACTGAAGACATCCTGATGCAAACTGAACGGATTACTCTCCATTCAGAATGCATGGGGATATGCCTGATCAGTTCTTTTCCGGTATAGAGCCCCTGTGATGGAACTCTATGCCAGAAAAGAAAAACTCAAGTGTGAAAGTACCCTTAGGGCCCTTTCACACCTGCGTTATAGTCTTCCGGCATAGAGTTCCGTCGTCGGGGCTCTATGCCGGAAGAATACTGATCAGGATTTTCCTAATGCATTCTGAATGGACAGTCCGTCCTTCAGGATGCATCAGGATGTCTTCAGTTCCGGACTGGAACGTTTTTTGGCCGCAGCAAATAGCGCAGCATGCTGCGCTTTTTGCTCCGGCCAAAAATCCGGAACACTTGCCGCAAGGCCGGATCCGGAATGAATGCCCATTGAAAGGCATTGATCCGGATCCGGCCTTAAGCTAAACGTCGTTTCGGCGCATTGCCGGATGCGACGTTTAGCTTTTTCTCAATGGTTACCATGGAAGTCCTGGCAGCCATGGTAAACTGTAGTGGGGAGCGGGGAGCAGCATACTTACCATCCGTGCGGCTCCCGGGGAGCTCCAGAGTGACGTCAGGGCGCCCCAGGCGCATGGATGACGTGATCGCATGGATCACATGATCCATGCGCATGGGGCGCTCTGACGTCATTCTGGAGCGCCCCGGGAGCCGCACGGACTGTAAGTATACTGCTCCCCCGCTCCCCGCTCCTACTATGGCAACCAGGACTTTAATAGCGTCCTGGGTGCCATAGTAACACTGAAAGCATTTTGAAGACGGATCCGTCTTCAAATGCTTTCAGTACACTTGCGTTTTTCCGGATCCGGCGTGTAATTCCGGCAAGTGGAGTACACGCCGGATCCGGACAACGCAAGTGTGAAAGAGGCCTTAGTTTGGTGGGTGAATGCAAAGAATGAGGAGAGCGTCAAATAAGGGACGTGGCCCTGGTCGTGGTGCTGCTGGTGGAGCTCCTGTTGCAGTGAGAGGACGTGGTTGATCTGTGCCAGCTACACGCACAAGTGAAACCCCTTCCTCAGGTGCGACTAGGCGACAGAACCTTCAGCGTTATTTGGTCGGGCCTAATGCGGATCTATGAATGTTGAGGCCAGAACAAGTACAGGTCCTTCTCAAATAATTAGCATATTGTGATAAAGTTCATTATTTTCTGTAATGTACTGATAAACATTAGACTTTCATATATTTTAGATTCATTACACACCAACTGAAGTAGTTCAAGCCTTTTATTGTTTTAATATTGATGATTTTGGCATACAGCTCATGAAAACCCAAATTTCCTATCTAAAAAAATTAGCATATCATGAAAAGGTTCTCTAAACGAGCTATTAACCTAGTCATCTGAATCAACTAATTAACTCTAAACACCTGCAAAAGATTCCTGAGGCTTTTAAAAACTCCCAGCCTGGTTCATTACTCAAAACCGCAATCATGGGTAAGACTGCCGACCTGACTGCTGTCCAGAAGGCCATCATTGACACCCTCAAGCAAGAGGGTAAGACACAGAAAGAAATTTCTAAACGAATAGGCTGTTCCCAGAGTGCGATGGAAGTCCTCGACCCCACATGGAATCATCATCATGCGAGTCACCTATGTAGTTCGGAGGAATAGGCGGTGGTCGCACAGAGCCACCAGCACAGCAGAAGAGGGAGCAGGGTGCAAAAGCAGAGCGGCCATCCCCTAGACAGTACGCCTGCTATTGCCCACCGAAGCAAGGGACTAAGCACACCAAACCAGCTCCAAGAAGTTCCCTGGCATGGCAGTTCTTCAGACAATGTGTTGACGACAAGACACGAGTGGTTTGCACGCTGTGCAATCAGAGTACGGATACGTGGACCAGTAAGCATGGTACCCTTACAATGCTTACTGGTCCACATATCCACGTTATATCTCCCTAACAGCACACTGGGTAAATGCAGTGGCGGCTGGGCCTCAGGCAGATAGCAGTTTGGCGAATGTCCTTCCACCACGAGGATTGCAGGGCGCTTCAGTTTGCCTCCTGGTGCTTCCTCCTCCTACTCCGCTTCCTCATCCTCTGCAGCCTCCTCATCCGGTCAGCGTAGCACCTTCACCACCAACTTCAGCACAGCCAGGGATAAACGACGGCAGGCAGTTTAAAAACGTATCTGTTTGGGGAGGACAAACCCCACACCGCGCAGGAGCTGTAGACTGGCATGGAACAACATACCGATGAGTGGTTGGTGCCAGTGAGCCTCAAGCCCAGCCTGGTGGTGTGCGATAATGGGCAAAACCTCGTAGCAGCTCTGGGACTAGCCGGTTTGACGCACATCCCTTGACTGGTGCATGTGCTGAATTTGGTGGTGCAGAGGTTCCTTAAAAATTACCCCGATAGGTCAGAGCTGCTGCAGAAAATGCGGGCCGTCTGTGCGCGCTTTCGGCGTTCTCACCCTGCTTCTGCTCGCCTGTCGGTGCTGCAGTGTAACTTTGGCCTTCCCACTCACCGCCTCATATGTGACGTGCCCACAAGGTGGAACTTCACCTTGCACATGCTGACCAGACTGTGCAAGCAGCAGCAGGTGATAGTGGAGTTTCAGCTGCAGCACACACGGGTGAGTCGCTCTGCGGAACAGCACAACTTCACCACCAATGACTGGGCCTCCATGTGAGACCTGTGTGCCTTGTTGCGCTGTTTTGAGTACTCCACCAATATGGCCAGTGCCGATGACGCCGTTCTCAGCGTTACTTACCCACTTCTATGCCTCCTTGAAAAAACGCTTTGAGCGATGATGGAAGAGCATGTGGTACAGGAGGAGGAGGAGGAGGAGGAAGAGGTATGATTTCATAGGGTTTCAGGCCAGTCATTCACAAGTGGCTCTGACGGTGGGTTCCTGCACCCACAAATGCCAGGTGCACAATTGCTCGATACACCTTCCACAGAGGACAGCTTTTCGTTGTCTCTGGGCAGCCTGGCACACATGAGCGATTACATGCTGCAGTGTCTCCACAATGACCGCAGAGTTGCCCACATTCTAACTTGTACTGATTACTGGGTGGCCACGTTGCTGGATCCCCATTACAAGGACAACGTACCATCCTTAATTCCGTCACTGGAGCGCGATCGTAAGATGCGCGAGTACAAGCGCACGCTGGTAGATGTGCTGCTGGTGGCATTCCCACCTGACAGCGGGGGTACAGTGGAAGCACAAGGCAAAGGCAGAGGAGGAGGAAGAGGTTGTCAACGCAGCTGGGGCACCGCCAGCACCTCAGAAGGCAGGAATAGCATGGCCGAAATGTGGAAAAGCTTTGTCAGCACGCCACAACAACCAGCACCACCAGCTGATATGGAACGTCTTAGCAGGAGGCAGCATTTCAGCATTATGGAGCATTATGTGGTGCACACGCCTACACCTACTGAATGATGGGTCTTCCCCCTCCAACTTCTGGTTCTCCAAATTGGGCACATGGCCTAAGCTTGCCCTTTACGCCTTGGAGGTGCTGGACAGCCCTGCAGCCAGTGTATTGTCTGAACGTGTGTTTAGCACGGCAGGGGGCATTATCACAGAGAAGCGCAGCCACCTGTCCACAGCCAATGTGGACAAGCTCACGTTCATTAAAATGAACCAGGCATGGATCCCACAGGACTTGTCCGTACCTTGTGCAGAATAGACATGTATACTGGCCTTACCCAGCCATACTACAGCGCAATTGCCCATTGTTGTATTTTTGATATTTCCCACTCTTTTGGGGTGTACCCTAATTTAAACCCAAAAAATAAAAAATAAAATAAAACCAAAAACCAGTGTTGGCTTCCTCGTCCTCCTCTACCGCCGCGTCTACCTACACCGCTACATCCATCGCCTCTTCAACCTCCTACTCCATATGGATCTCCACCTCATTGATCAAGATTATTATTAAACAATTTTTTACGTATTTTATTTTAAGTCATTTCACAAATTTGTCTGTTACATTGTCGGGTGAAATTCACCAATTTTTGGCTGTGATATACCCCTGCTCTACCTAGTGGACAGGGTAATAAATTTCACTAATTTGTCTGTTACATTGTCTAGGGAAATTCACCAATTTTTGGCTGTGGTATACCCCTGCTTTACCTAGTGTACAGGTTAGTAAATTTGACTAATTTGTCTGTTACATTGTTGGTAGAGTTGAGCGTACACCTGGATGTTTGGGTTCGGCAGGTTCAGCCGAACTTGAAAAAAAAGTTTGGGTTCGGGACCCAAACTTGACCCCGAACCCCATTGAAGTCAATGGGGAACCAAACTTTTGGGCATTGAAATGGTTCTAAAGTAGTCCAGGAAAGGGCTAGAGGGTTGCAAAAGGCATCAAAATGTGCTTAAGAGCATGACAGCTGTTCTGCAAACAAATGTGGATAGGGAAATGACTTAAAATAACATAAAATACAGAAAAATAACTAAAAACAACAATCTGGATCTAGGAGTAGAAGGTTGAGGAGGCGGTGAATGGGTGTGTGTGGCGGTGTAGGTTGACGTGGCGGTGTAGGTGGAAGCGGCAGTGAAGGAGGAATATGTAGCGAACACTGATTTGAGTTATATATTATTTTTCAATTGCGGCATGCCCCAAAATATTGGGACATATAACAAAATAAAACTAAGAATAAGTCCACTTTATTACAAGAATGGATGGTTGAGGCTCGTATAAATGTCTATTCTGCTGTCGGGATTCGAACCACTAGGCTACCAACCCTTCTTGACTTTTCCTTCTACTGCACTCTTTGATCTACCTTGTTCTAGCCTTGCCTTGTTAATCTCTGTGATTTCTTGCACCTGCTACTTCCTCTTTATAAGCCCAGCCTCTTGCACCTGACCCCCGCTGGTTATTGTTCTTCTGAACCTGCTGTATCTATCGCTGTTCCTCTGTTGCTACTACTACCACCAACTCGACTGCTGCCAACCTCAGAATCGTCTCTGACTACTCTCTTGCCTGATCCTCTTCTACCGTCTACCTCTCTGCTGTCGACCCGGGCGCCTCCACCCCACTTCTCTCCTTGTAGTCTCCCGCTACTGGACTCCACCCGGTACACTGCCTGGTGCCCTCCCATGCAGGTGAGCTAGCACCCCTAACAGAATAACCAGCCCTGGCAAACAAATCTCCGAACTTCAGGAGTTTGGCGCCACTGCCCAAAAGGAAATGGCTCAACTTCAAGGTGCAATCCAGAGCCAACAGAGGGAAATTATCGACTTGCAGTGTCAACTACTGGACGTACACGGCGCGGTCACAGACACCTGCATTCCTCTACCGTCAAAGTTTAACGGCAATCAGCGCCAATTTCGGGGTACCTCAAACAGTTCCGTATCTAATTTCAGATGCAGACAGAAAGAAGATCCTGTTCATCATCAACCTTCTAACTGATGAGGCCCTGGCATGGGCATCCCCATATGTGGAATCCCACAGTCCCTTATTGAATAACCTAGACAACTTCACCGCAGCCATGAGCCAAGTCTTTGATGACCCTAACCGCTGCGTGACTGCCAAGGCTAGGCTGCACAGTCTACGGCAGGGAAGACGCTCTGTAGCCGAGTATACCTCCGAGTTCCGCCGCTGGGTCACCGACACCACTTGGAACCCAGCTGCCCAGAAAAGTCAATTTCGCCGCGGACTCTCCGAACCTAAAAAGGATGAGCTCGCCAGGGTAGACGTCCCTGGATGATTTCATCCAACTGTGCATCCGTATTGACCGGAGACTCGCGGAAAGAAGGAGAGAAAGACTCTGGTCCTTAGATAACAGGCCCTCGTACCCTTTCACTCCAACGACTCAGCCGGCTCACCAACCCTCCACCGAGCCAATGCAGGTCGACGCACTGCGCAAGACTTTATCGGCTGCTTAAAAGGAGAGACGACTGGCCGCAGGCCTCTGCCTTTACTGTGGCGAGCCAGGGCACTTCGCTATTAGGTGCCCCAATAAGACTCGCCGAACCATTGCTGTTCCTAAACTAAATTACGGGAATTACAACAAGCCACAATCTCACCTTTGGCCTCTGAAACCATGGACACTACAGGTACCGGGTCCCACTTCATTATATCCATCCTTATCACCATTGGGGAACGACAGCTTCCCTGCTCTGCAATGCTTGACTCGGGGGCTGGCAGAAATTTCATGGACTTTCGCCCATGAGAACAACATACCACTGGTAACCAGGGCAGCCCCCATCGATCTGGAAACCATCAATGGGACCCTGCTCTCTTCTGGGCCGGTTACGCACCAGACCGCTGACCTTCAACTCTTCATCAAACCCGATCATCAGGAGACCATTCACTTCTCCCTGTTCACCTCCCCTAAGTTTCCGGTGATCCTAGGCATCCCTTGGTTGGCCACCCACAACCCCTCAGTGGACTGGGATGCCCGCTGCATATGGTTCCGCTCTGACTTTTGTTCTCAGAACTGTGTACGTGAATCCGTCCCTCCTCCGCCCGAAGAACCTACCATATTCGGACTATCCACCAAGGAAATTTTACCCCCTCAATATCGGGTGTTCCAGGATGTCTGGGACAAGAGAAATGCGGACAAACTGCCCCCGCATCGGCCTTATGACTGCCCGATTGAGCTGCTTCCTGGAGCCGAAATACCCTTCGGCAGTATATACTCCCTCTCCGAGCCGGAACTCAAGGCCCTGAAGGAGTACTTAGATGAAAATCTAAAAAAGGGGCCCCCTTCTTTTTCGTGGAGGAAAAAAAGACTCTTCTCTATACCCTTGCATAGATTATAGAAAGCTCAACAACGTTAATGTGAAGAACCGGTACCCTCTCCCCCTGATTTCTGAACTCCTTGAGAGACTTCGGGCGGCAAAAGTCTTCACTAAGCTCGATCTCCGAGGAGCCTACAACCTGGTCCGAATTCGCCAGAGGGACGAGTGGAAAACCGCCTTCCGAACCGACTACAGTCACTTCGAGTATCTGGTCATGCCTTTCGGCCTCTGCAATGCCCCTGCTACCTTCCAACATTTTATCAACGACGTCCTCAGGGACATGCTTGACCAATTTGTGGTAGCATATCTGGACGATATTTAGATTTTCTCAGAAGACCTTGAACAACATCATGGTCATGTCCACAGGGTGATACAGAAAATGGAGGTGTGAATTTGTACAGACTTCCACCCAATTCCTCCGTTAAATTATTTCCCCGGAGGGCTTAAGGATGGATCCCCGGAAGATCCAGGCGGTGACTGAGTGGCCCGCCCCGAAGAACGAAATAGAGGTTTGTAGGTTTCGCAGACTTTTATCGGAAGTTCATCAGGAACTTTTCGAAAATCATGGCCCAAATCACTAAACTAACAAACAAAACTGTCCCCTTCGTGTGGACTCCAGAGGCAAAGGAGGCCTTTGCTAAACTGAAGTCCTTCTTCACCTCTGCCCCAATCATGGCCCACCCAAACTCTGAATTACCATTTACGGTCGAGATGGACGCCTCCGACGCTGCGGTGGGCACAATTCTGTCTCAACGTTCAGGAGAAAAGATGCTCCTACACCCTTGCTTTTCTCAAGGAGAAATAGAAGTGTTATTGTCGCAAGTGTTTTCTCAAGGAGACATAGAAGTGGTATTGTTACGCTGATAACGATGTCATCGCCACTGGCCATGTTGGTGGAGTACTCCAAACAGGGCACACAGGTCTCGCATGGAGGCCCAGTCATTGGTGGTGAAGTGGTGCTGTTCCGCAGTGCGACTCACCCGTGTGTGCTGCAGCTGAAACTCCACTATGACCTGCTGCTGCTCGCACAGTCTCTCCAGCATCTGCAAGGTGGAGTGGAGTTCCACCTGGTGGGCACGTCGCATATGAGGCGGTGAGCTGGAAGGCCGAAGTTACGCTGTAGAGCAGACAGCCGAGTGGCGGCAGGATGAGAACGCCGGAAGCGCGCACAGTCGGCCCGCACTTTATGCAGCAGCTCTGACATGTCGGGGTAGTTGTGAATGAATTTCTGAACCACCAAATTCAGCACAAGGCAAGGTATGTGCGTCAAACGGGCTAGTCCCAGAGCTGCAATGAGATTTCACCCATTATCTCACACCACCAGGCCGGGCTTGAGGCTCACTGGCAGCAACCACTCGTCGGTCTGTTCTATACCCCGCCATAACTACAGAGCGGTGTGGGGCCTGTCCCCCAAACACATCGGTTTCAGAACGGCCTGCTGACGCTTACCCCAGGCTGTGCTGCAGTTGGTGGTGAAGGTCTGTTGCTGACTGGATGAAGAGGTGGTATAAGAGGAGGAGGAAGCTGAGTAGGAAGAGGAGGCAACAGGAGGCAAAGAATGATGCCCTGCGATCCTTGGCGGCAGAAGGACGTGCGCCAAACAGCTCTCCGTCTGGGGCCCAGCCGCCAATACATTTACCCAGTGTGCAGTTAGGGAGATATAGCGTCCCTGGCCGTGCTTACTGGTCCACATATCTGAGGTTAGGTGGAACTTGCCACAGATGGCGTTGCGCAGTGCACACTTGGTTTTATCCGATACGGTTGTGCAGGGAGGGCACGGCACTCCTGGAGAAGTAGTGACGGCTGGGAACGACGTACTGTGGGACAGCAAGCGACATGAGCTGTTTGAAGCTGTCCGTCTCTACCAGCCTGAATGACAGCATTTCAAAGGCCAGTTTAGAAATGCTGCCATTCAGGGCCTGGGATCGAGGGTGGCTAGGTGGGAATTTACACTTTCTATCAAGGGTCTGTGAGATGGAGAGCTGAACGCTTCCGGGTGACATGGTGGAGATGCTTGGTGACGGAGGTGGTGTTGTTGGTGGCACATCCTCTGTTTGCTGGGTGGCAGGTGCCAACATTCCTCCAGAGGTGGAGGAAGAGGCCGAGGCAGCAGCAGAAGAGGGAGCAGGAGCCCTTTCTTGGTTTTGAAGGTGCTTACTCCACTGCAGCCCGTGTCTCGCATGTAGATGCCTGGTCATGCAGGTTGTGCTAAAGTTCAGAACTTTAATGCGTTGTTTCAGGCTCTTTCAGGTCTTGTCATCAGCACATTGTGTTAAGTGCCATGCCAGGGAACTCCTTGAAGCTTCCTTTGGTGTGCTCGGTCCCTGTTAATGGTTGCAAGTAGCAGGCAAACTGTTTTGGTGATGGCTGCTCTGCTTCTTGCATCCTGCTCCCGCTTTTGCTATGCTGTTGGCTCGATCTCACCACTGCCTCTTCCTTCGAACTCTGAAAGTCAGAGGCACGACCTTCATTCCATGTGGGTTCTAGGACCTCATCATCCCCTGCATCGTATTCCTCCCTGACCTCCTTTTCGGTCTGCACACTGCAGAAAGACGCAGCAGTTGGCACCTGCGTTTCGTCATCAGAGACGTGCTGAGGTGGTATTCCCATGTCCTCATCAGGAAACATAAGTGGTTGTGCGTCAGTGCATTCTATGTTCTGTCGAAGGGCTAGGTGGATGCCCTTGGGAAACCATGCCAGCAGAGTCTTTAAACAGCATAAGAGATTGCATGACTTGAGGCTCAGACAGGGGGTGATGTGACAGACTGATGGGCATGGGTTTCAGGCGCCACCTGTGCGCTTTCTGCAGAAGACTGGGTGGGAGATAATGTGAACGTGCTGGATCCACTGTCGGTCACCCAGTTGACTAGCGCCTGTACTTGCCCAGGCCTTAACATTCTTAGAACGGCATTAGGCCTGACCAAATATCGCTGTAGATTCTGGCGGCTACTGGGACCTGAGGTAGTAGGTTTAGTAGGACGTGTAGCTGTGGCAGAACGGCCACGTCCTCTCCCTGCACCAGAGGCTCCACCAACACCACGACCATGACCGCGTCCCTTATTAGATGTTTTCCTCATAGTTAGCGTTCACAAAGCAAAGTAAAAAGTGGTTAAGTATGTTAAAAATAATTTACCGCCAATATAAACCCTGATGTAGTGTATTGCACTCTATTTTTTTATTTTTATTTTACTCTATATGACAGCGGTATTTTTGGATTAAATGTGACATTCACTTATGCATGTCTTATCCCAGATGTGCAGTATATCAGAGGGTTTTTTCACCCCAGTAACCAAAAAGCGTTTTTCTGGCCTATATGTGACAGTCACTGATGCTTGTCTAATCCCAGATGTGCAGTATATTAGAGGGTTTTTTCACCCTAACAAAAAATCTGTATGCAGCACGCCAGACCTGCAGGGTATAGCGATAGTGAGGTCATGGTTGGGCAATCGAGGGTTACTCACTTTTCTGAGGAGAACCCTGGGCAGGCATGCGACAGTGAAGGAGAGGTAGACACTAGTTCCTCTGGGGCACACTCTGTAAATAGGGACCAGGCCTGATGGTGTGTGAGGTGCCCTGGATGTTGCAGGTATTTTGAGTGCATGAGGTAAGGTCCCTTTAAGAATCGTGACGCCAGTGCCTGTAATGGTGGCACACCGGTTTGCAGGAGGATTAATGGAGTACACGGATAGTAAACCAAACGTTGCTTAACTTTGGGAAACAGTCCAACTTTATACAAGCAATTGCAGTAGTATATAATGCAGTCCTTTACAGTACAAATGCACAGCAGTTTTACTTCACAGCACAGCAGGTTTCAATCTTGCAAGATACTTGGAGGGTATACAGTTAATGCTTTGCAGTACAATGCTGCTCTATCCCCACAGCTATTCTAGCTGGCTGGATCCCAAGGCCCGGATGCCTAATTGCTTGCTTGAATCCTTGATATATATAATCCTTCCTCCAGTATTGGCACTTGCTTTAAATACTACAGTACCTCTGCTTCTTAGCTGGATTCTCTGCTGGATTGGAAAGGTGGCTGCAGGTTTCTCCCAGGAGGTGCTCTCCTACTACTGGGGTGTCTCATCCGTATTTGCTGGATTACTGGTCTCCAGGCAGACTGTACTCCTTCTAGCCTCCTGGTGCAACTAGAAACCACGACTATCTAGCTGCATGTCAGGAGGAGGCCCTCAGCATATCTCGGGCTGGTGCCTTCTCACTTCTGTTTCCACAGACTCCAGACTAAGACCTAACCTCTAGTGTTGATCACGAATATTCGAATTTCGAATTTTTATCGCGAATATAGGTACTTCGAAAATTCGCGAATATTTCGAATATAGTTATATATATTCGTAATTTCGAATATTCGATTTTTTTTCCTATTTTTTTTTTTCCTATTTATTTTTTTTTTTTTAAATCAGTACACATGATCCCTTCCTGCTTCTAGCTTGTGGGCCAATAAGAAGGCTGCAATATACTTGACTTTAGGAGTAGTGATGAGCGGCAGGGGTCATATTCGAAAATGCGCAATTTTTTTTTCTTGAAAAAATCGGCAAGGTAATGATTGTGTAATATGCGAATTTTCGTAATTCAAATTTCCGGATTCGAATTTTTATTGCGAATTTTTCAACTTTTAGACAAAGAAGATTATAGCACTATATTAGCTAAATTGCTCTATATTCGTTTTTTTCGAATATTCGCTATATTGCTATATATTACGAATATTCGAAAAAACTGTTATAGCAATATAGCGAATATTCGAAAAAGCCGGAATTAGACTTACCGGTAATTCAATTTCCACGAGATCACCACGACGGCTACAAGGAGATTGACCCCTGACCTCTGTAGGGGCAGGAACAGAGAGAGGGTTTAAATCCCCCCCTCCCACCACCAACACCAGTGTGTCCAAAATTACAGAGACAGAAAAAAAGTGGTGAGAACAAAACATACTAAACCGAGGGTATTACTTCATAACCTCCCAGGTAAGGCTTAAGGAAGGGTAGGGAATATATGTGCCGTCGTGGTGATCTCGTGGAAATTGAATTACCGGTAAGTCTAATTCCGGCTTTCCACTTCATCACCACGACGGCTACAAGGAGATATAAAAAATTATAGCTTAGGGGGGGACGACCGCCTGAAGGACTTTCCGTCCAAAAGACAAGTCTGAGCTGGATAGGTCTAACCTATAGTGTTTTGTAAAGGTGTGGATGTTAGACCACGTAGCGGCTTTACAAATGTCTTCAAGGGAAGCTCCGGCCCGTTCTGCCTGGGAGGAGGACATGGCCCGGGTAGAGTGAGCTCTCAAATTTGAGGGGCAAGACAGGTCTTGGGACTCGTAAGAAATGGAAATGGAGTCTTTTATCCACCGTGCTAGAGAGGATCTGGAGGCTTTTAGACCCTTATTCTTCCCCGAGAAGAGGACGAACAGGTTATTAGATCTACGGAAACCCTTTGACACTTCAAGATACCGTAAGACAGAACGTCTTACGTCTAGAGAGTGGAAGTTCGATTCCCTATCGTTAGAGGGATTATTGCAAAAGGAGGGTAAGACTATCTCCTGGTTTCGGTGGAAATCTGATACTACTTTAGGCAGGAACCCCGGATCCAATTTAAGAATAATCCTATCATCGGTGATACGGAGATAGGGTTCCTGTATCGATAATGCTTGGATCTCGCCTATCCTTCTTGCGGACGTGATGGCCACCAAGAAAGCGGTTTTAAATGATAGATGTTTGATGGAACAATCAGATAGGGGTTCGAATGGAGCGAGAGTTAGGCCGGTTAGTACCACGTTAAGGTCCCAGCTGGGGATCCTAGATTTTAGAGAGGGACGTAGACGGGAGGCAGCTTTCATGAATCTCCTGATCCAGTGATGACTGGCTATATCTCGATCAAAGAAGCAGGCTAGTGCCGAGACCTGTACCTTTAGGGTAGAGGGTCTGAGACCTAGTTCAAGTCCCTGCTGGAGGAAGTCCAAGATCTTCAAGAAATTGGGCGGCTCTAAGTTTGGGGCTGGGTTCCCCATCCATGTACAGAATCGCTTCCAAATTTTTAGATAGATTGAGAAGGTAACCTTCTTCCTACTAGCTTTAAGGGTAGTTATCACTTGGTCCGAGAGCCCCTGTGACCTCAACTTCTGGACCTCAGGATCCAAGCTGACAACTTGAGGAAGCTTGGGTCTGGATGTAGTATTGGGCCTTGGTGAAGCAGGTCCCTCCTGGCAGGAAGAGGCCATGGGTCCTCTACTGATAGATTCCTTAGAGCAGGAAACCAGCTCCTCTTCGGCCAATAGGGAGCTATCAGGATTAGTGTCGTATCTTCTAGGTAGAGTTTCTGGATTACTCTGGGAAGTAGAGGCAATGGTGGGAACGCATAACTGAGATCCCAGTCCCAATGAATTGTGAGCGCATCCAACGCCCAGGGATTGTCCCGTGGGTTTAACGAACAGAACGTCGGTACCTTTGCGTTTCTTTTGGATGCGAATAGATCCACCTGTGGAGTGCCCCATCTTCCTGCCAGCAGCTGGAACACTTCTGGATTCAAGGACCACTCTGTCTGGTCTATCGACTGGCGACTGAGATAGTCCGCTTCTACGTTCAGTATCCCTTTTAAGTGGATTGCGGAGATGGAATTCACGTGGGATTCTGCCCAGTTGAAGATCTTCTTTGTAATAGACATCAGTTTCTCCGATCTCGTGCCTCCCTGGTGAGATAGGTACGCCACCGTCGTCGTGTTGTCTGAAAGAATCTTTACGTGTTGACCCCTCAGAAGTATCTCTGCGGTTTTCAGGGCTTTCCAGACCGCTTCTAGTTCCCTGAAGTTGGAGGACTGAGAGCGGATAGTTGGGGTCCAGGAACCTTGAAACCAACGGTCTCCCACTGTCGCTCCCCATCCTTTCTCGCTTGCGTCTGTAAGCACCTGAATGTAGGGGATTTTCTCCCAAACGACCCCCAAGGACAGATTGCTTGTGTTTTTCCACCAATCTAGGGAGGTTTTTACTGCCAGAGGGATCATGACCTTCTGATCCAAGGAGGCCTGCTGTCTGTTCCAAGCTCTCAGGATCCACGACTGGAGGGATCTGAAGTGGGACTGGCTCCATGGGACGGACGTGATGCAGGACGAGAGAAGACCCAGGAGACTCATAGCTTCTCTTATAGGACAGGACCTCCTGTGCTGGAATCGTCGGACCTTTAATTGAAGGTTTCTGACCTTGTCTGGCGGAAGGAAGGTACGTTGTGTTTGAGAATCCAGGATGACACCCAGGAACTGGATAGTGCTGGAGGGCACCAGGTTTGATTTCTTCAGGTTCACCAACCAACCCAGATCCTGGACAAGAGACAGAAAGGTTTGCAGATCTGTTCTGAGTTCTTCCTCTGAGTTGCCGACTAGGAGGAAATCGTCCAGGTACGGTATGATCACCAGTCCCTTGTGTCTCAAGAAGGCCATCATCTCCACTACCAGCTTTGTAAACACTCTGGGTGCAGATGATATCCCAAAGGGAAGGGCCGTAAACTGGTAGTGACGGATTACCCTCTTGTGGTCCTGGATGGCGAACCTCAGGAACCTTTGTGACTCTGGATGAATCGGGACGTGATAGTATGCGTCCTGAAGGTCTACTGAGCACATCAGGGCATTCCTCTTTATTAACGGAATCAGGGATTTCAGGGATTCCATCCTGAACTTTCGATAGATGACAAATCTGTTCAGGGCTTTCAGATTTATGATTGTACGGAAAGAGCCTTCTTTTTTCTCTACCAAAAACAGGTTTGAATAGAAACCTTGTTTTTGCTGTGTTGGCGGGACTTGTACTATTACGTCCGTTGCCAGAAGGTTTTGAATTCCATCCAGAATCTTTCCGCGTACTTTGGGGGAAAGTGGGTTGGTAACAATGAAGCGGTTTGGGGGAGATGAAGAGAGTTCGATCCGGTACCCGGATCTTATGATGTCCCGGACCCAAGGGTTCGGGGTAATGGACTCCCAAGGAGTCAGAAAATTCTTCAATCTCCCCCCCACTCTGACGTCATTGTTTATCCGAGGGTTTACTCTGGGAGGAGGAGGGGTTGTTCCTACCCCTGCCCCCTTTGGGGTAACTCCAGCGTCCTGACTTCCCTTTACCCTTAAAGGGATTGTTCTGGCTAGTGGGGGCCCGAAAGGGATATTTCCTTTTGTAGGGTCTCTCTTCTGGGAATCCCTTTTTCTTGTCAGCCGCTTTCTCCAGGATACGGTCTAGGACAGGGCCAAAAACGTATTCCCCTGAGAACGGGATGGAGCAAAGCTTCATCTTTGATGTGTTGTCGCCCGACCAGCTTTTCATCCATAGGGCGCGACGGGCCGCATTGGAGAGTCCCGCGTCCTTTGCGGCGAATCTGACCGATTCCGCTGAGGCGTCAGCCATAAATGCTGTGGCAGATTTTAACAGGGGGAGGGATCTCAAGATCTCATCCCTAGGAGTATTATCTGTGATACGAGATTCCAGTTCCTCTAGCCACAGTTTCATGGATCTTGCCACTGAGGTAGCTGCGATGTTTGATTTTAAGATAAGCATCGCTGCTTCCCATGATTTTTTTAAGAGGCTATCTGCCTTCCTGTCCATGGGATCACGCAGTTGAGAGGTGTCTTCAAAGGGCAAGGCAGTCTTTTTATTGACCTTTGCGACCTGAACATCAATTTTTGGTGTTTCGCTGAAGATTTTGACTTCGTCCGTGTCAAACAACAGCCGGTTTCTAAAGGACCTGGATACGCCCAACCTTTTTTCCGGGTTGGACCACTCGTCCAGCACCATATCCCGTATGTTCTCATTGATTGGGAACACCCGGGTTTTTTTAACCCTGAGTCTCCCAAACATCTCATCCTGGACTGAGTGTGCTTTAGGGGTTTCTTCGACCCCCATAGTGGCCCGGACTGCCCTTAATAGGTCTGGCATCTCGTCCAAGGAGAAGCAGAATCTTTGTTCTGATTCTGAAGTCTCAAGATCAGAGAAGACCGCCTCGTCCTCCCGTGTTCTGGAGGACGAGGCCTCCTTCTCTATAATCTCTGGATCAGATAGAGAAGGGGATGGGCCCCTATGTCTTTTTGAAGGGGGTTCATCCCTAGGTAAAGGTATCTGAGATAAGGAGGTTTTGACTTCCTCATGGATCATGGACCTTAGATCTTTAAGGAAAGAAGGCTGTTCCTCGGCAATCACATTAGATATGCAGTCCTTACAGAGTTTTTTACGGTAGTCGTCCGGTAGCCGTTTGAGGCAGGACACACATTTGGACTGTTTTTTGATTTTTCTCTGAGCCTCCTTAGTGACCTGGGGAGAACAACCCTAATTAGCTATGGTAAGTACACATGCTAACAGCAGGATATAGCCCCAAGCCAGAGATGTGGAGGAGGAGGAACAAGTAACCTGGTACAGTGTATAGACAAGTACAGGGTAAGGAAAAAAGCGCTTCCCCACAGGGGACTTACTACAGGCGGCACAGAAGGGTCTCCAGGGGAGCGGGGTTCAGCCGACATGACTGCACACTGGCTCCGGTACACTGACAATCGGCGCTGCTGCGCGCGAAAATTTGAACTCGGAGACGCCTCTGAATGACGTCACTTCCTTTCGGCACCCGGAAGTGACGACGGCCGTTATCCTGAAGCGCTTAGGCGCGCACCCGGCGATAGCCGAACAGGCCCGGCGGGAGATCGCGACCGGGAGCAGGCTCACATATAATAATGGAGCGAGGCCTCCCTCCTTCGCCCCTGCCCAGCGTTAGTACGGAGACCGCAGGAGGGCAGGGGGAACACCCGGTAGGTGTCAGGAAGTTCTTGCTTACATCTTCATCTCCCCGCAGGGAGACTCTCTCTGCCCCTGTCCTCTGTAGGGACAGGAAACACTGGTGTTGGTGGTGGGAGGGGGGGATTTAAACCCTCTCTCTGTTCCTGCCCCTACAGAGGTCAGGGGTCAATCTCCTTGTAGCCGTCGTGGTGATGAAGTGGAAATCGAATATAGAGCAATTTAGCTAATATAGTGCTATAATCTTCTTTGTCTAATTAATTTGTCTGTTAAAAAATTCGCAAAAAAAAAATCGAATCCGAAAATTCGAACTACGAAAATTCGCATATTACACAATCATTACTTTGCCGATTTTTTTCAAGAAAAAAATCGTGAATTTTCGAATATTCGACGAATATTCTAAAAAATATTCGCGAAATATCGCGAATTCGAATATGACCCCTGCCGCTCATCACTACTAACCTCTCCCTGTCTGGGCCTGGGCATTTATACTAGGGGCTCCCTATCTCCCTCTAGTGTCTGGGATCTCTAATTGCACCCAACTAGGCCTGCTAAGCATTTACAGGGGAAACATACCAATGTAAAAACACACAGAAAATACATTACAATGCATGGATGAATATAATATCACTGTCCCTTGTGAGCAGGAGTAACACGTTACCCAATTGACCCTTGTGTAGTGCCCACTCCTAACTAGTGGGACACTGCATGTATTTCTGTCCTAAATGTGACAGTGACTTATGCACGTGTATTCCCAGATGTGCAGTATATTAAAGGTTTTTTTCACCCTAACCAAAATGCTGTATTTCTGTCCTAAAATGTGACAGTGATTTATGCAAGTGTAATCCCAGATGTGCAGTATATTAGAGGGTTTTTTCACCCCAGTATGCCAAAGCCGTATTTATGGCCTAAATGTGACAGTAATTTATGCAAGTGTAATCCCAGATGTGCAGTATATTAGATGTTTTTTTCACCCTAACCAAAAAGCTGTATTTCTGTCCTAAATGTGACAGTGAATTATGCTCTTTTAGGCCTCTTTCAAACTACCTTTTTTTTTTCCGTTTTGCGGTCCGTTTTTTGCGTTCCGTATACGGTCCGTATACGGAACCATTCATTTCAATGGTTCCGCAAAAAAACGGAATGTGTTCCGTATGCATTCCGTTTCCGTATTTCCGTTTTTCCGTTCCGTTGAAAAGATAGAACATGTCCTATATTTGGCCGCAAATCACGGTCCGTGGCTCCATTAAATTCAATGGGTCCGCCAAAAAAACGGAACACATACGGAAATGCATCCGTATGTCTTCCGTAACCGTTCCGTTTTTTGCGGAACCATCTATTGAAAATGTTATGCCCAGCCCAATTTTTTATATGAAATTACTGTATACTGTATTTGCCATACGGAAAAACGGAACAGAACAACGGAACGGAAACGGAACCACAACGGAAGCAAAAAACGGAACAACGGATCCGTGAAAAACGGAACGCAAAACACTGAATTCAACATACTGTAGTGTGAAAGAGGCCTTAATCCCAGATGTGCAGTATATTAGAGGGTTTTTTCACCCTAACTAAAAAGCTGTATTTCTGCCCTAAATGTGACAGTGAGTAAGGCACGTGTAATCCCAGATGTGCAGTATATTAGAGGGTTTTTTCACCCTAACCAAAAAGCTGTATTTCTGTCCTAAATGTGAGAGTGATTTACGCATGTGTAATCCCAGATGTGCAGTATACGAGAGGCGTTTCTCACCCCAGTATGCCAAAAACGTATTTATGGCCTTAATGTGACAGTGATTTATGCATGTGTAATCCCAGATGTGCATTATATTAGATGTTTTTTCACCCTTACAAAAAAGCTGTATTTCTGTCCTAAATGTGACAGTGACTTATGCACGTATAATCCCAGATATGCAGTATATTAGAGGTTTTTTTCACCCTTTCCAAAAAGCTGTATTTTTGTCCTAAATGTGACAGTTACTTATGCACATGTAATTACAGATATACAGTATATTGGAGGGTTTTTTCACCCTAACCAAAAAGCTGTATTTCTGTCCTAAATGTGACTGTGACTTATGCATGTGTAATCCCAGATATGCAGTATATTAGAGCAGTGTTTCCCAACCAGTGTGCCTCCAGCTGTTGCAAAACTACAACTCCCAGCATGCCCGCACAGCCAAGGCTGTCCAGGCATGCTGGGAGTTGTAGTTTTGCAACAGCTGGAGGCACACTGGTTGGGAAACACTGTATTAGAGGTTTTTTTCACCCTTTCCAAAAAGCTGTATTATTGTCCTAAATGTGACAGTGATTTATGCATGTGTAATCCCAGATGTGCAGTATATTAGAGGGTTTTTTCACCCTAATAAAAAAGCTGTATTTTTGTCCTAAATGTGACAGTGATTTATGCATGTGTAATCCCAGATGTGCAGTATATTAGAGGGTTTTTTCACCCTAATAAAAAAAAGCTGTATTTTTGTCCTAAATGTGACAGTAACTGTCACATTTAGGACAAAAATAACAGCTTTTTGGTTAGGGTGAAAAAACTCTCATATACTGCACATCTGCGATTATACGTGCATAAGTCACTGTCACATTTAGGACAGAAATACAGCTTTTTGGTTAGATTGAAAAAACCCTCTAATATAATGCCCATCTGGGATTACACATGCATAAATCACTGTCACATTTAGGCCATAAATAAGGCTTTGGCAAACTGGGATGAAAAAAGCCTCTCATATACTGCATATCTGGGATTACACGTGCATAAGTGACTATCATATTTAGGACAGAAATACAGCTTTCTGGAAAGGGTGAAAAAACCCTCTAATATAATGCTAATTATGCACGTGTAATCACAGATGTGCAGTATATTAGAGGGTGTTTTCACCCTAACGAAAAAGCTGTATTTTTTTTGTCCTAAATGTGACAGTTACTTATGCATGTGTAATCACAGATGTGCAGTATATTAGAGTTTTTTTTCACCTTAACCAAAAAGCTGTATTTCTGTCCTAAATGTGACAGGGACTTATACATGTGTAATCCCAGATGTGCAGTATATGAGAGGCTTTTTTCACCCCAGTATGCCAAAGCCCTATTTATGGCCTAAATGTGACTGTGACTTATGCACATGTAATCCCAGATGTGCATTATATTAGAGGTTTTTTCACCCTAACCAAAAAGCTGTATTTTTGTCCTAAATGTGACAGTCACTTATGCAAGTGTAATCCCAGATGTGCAGTATATTAGAGGGTTTTTTCACCCCAGTATGCCAAAGCCGTATTTATGGCCTAAATGTGACAGTGACTTATGCATGTGTAATCCCAGATGTGTTGTATATTAGATGTTTTTTTCACCCTAACCAAAAAGCTGTATTTCTGTCCTAAATGTGACAGTTGTGGCGAAACCAACCTCGCCACTGGGTTTTGGAGGGGGCTGTTTGAAGGCCTCTTGCCTCAGGATTATGGCCCATGCTAACTTTTGAACCCCTGAACCTATTCCAGTGAATTTTGGATAGGTTTGTCCCCCAAGTTATACTGTTTAAATTGATGTAAGTTATATGTATGGACAATGTAACCTCACAAAGTTGTAACAACTTATAATAAGTCAGCTTGGGAGGAATATGCTGGGTGTGGTTCTATTGTCCCATTGTCCCATTGTGTGTTTAAATGGTGATGTCTGCCCTGTTGTCTCCACACGTGTATTGGTGATCTCCCCTTTGTCCTGAGAGATAATTGGATTGTCTTCGGTCGTCTCCCAGGCAGAGAGGAGGAAACCATGATGCATTGTGGGGATATGTTGTATCTGTTCTGTGTCGCAGTCTCCCTTCTGGTCCTCTAGGGGGCGGGAACGATTGGTTGCTGTATTTACATTGTGTGTTGTGAATTACTGATTGGTTGGATTTCAAAACCCTGTGGGCAGTACTATGTTTGGTTTTTATCAATAAAAGAGGCTGTACTTGAAGTACAGTCAGAGCACTGCTTGACCCTCAACACGGAGCCTTGTCTCGTTATTGGGGGGATTCCCTGTATGCTGTTGGAGACTGATTGCCAGGAGGGTAAGCCGACTGTACGCTTTTCCTGTTCGTCTGACTGACAGCTATTTGCGAGGTTCCAGTTTGGAGTGCTATTTTGTATCCAGTTCGGGAGGTTGGTGTTCTGCAGTTGCTGTGCCTGTCTCTCGGAAAGGGGCATATCGCCTAAACGGATTTTAACCCCTTGTCTGCTGAAACGGTCCGTTACAACAGTGATTTATGTACGTGTAATCCCAAATGTCCAGTATATTAGAGGGTTTTTTCACCCTAACCAAAAATCTGTATTTTAGTCCTAAAAGCGATTTATGCACGTGTAATCCCAGATGTGCAGTATATGAGAGGCTTTTTTTCACCCCAGTATGCCAAAGCCGTATTTATCACCTAAATGTGACAGTGATTTATGCATGTGTAATCCCAGATGTGCAGTATATTAGAGTTTTTTTCACCCTAACCAAAAAGCTGTATTTCTGTCCTAAATGTGACAGTGATTTATGATCTGTAATCCCAGATGTGCAGTATATTAGAGTGTTTTTTCACCCTAACCAAAAAGCTGTATTTTTGTCCTAAATGTGACAGTGACTTATGCTTGTCTAATCGCAGATTTGCAGTATATTGGAGGGTTTTTTCACCCCAGTATGCCAAAGCTGTAATTCATGACTTGCAGATAGCCTATGCTGGTGCACTATCGTTGCATAAAATGGCTGCCGATCCTGTATTGATATTGACTAACTGAAGAAAAAAAAGTTTGTTTTCAGCACTAGTTGGCTCAGGGCAGGCTTAAAAAAATTGTGCACTGCACCCACAACACTTTTTTCTATAGATCGCTGAGTACATAAACCAGTTCTTGATCATTTTTCTCTCTAATCTCTCCCTGACAGCAACTGCAGCCTCTTCCTACACTAATCCGAGCAGAGTGACGGGCGGCGCTACGTGACCCCAGCTTAAATAGAGGCTGGGTCACATGCTGCAGGTGGCCAATCACAGCCATGCCAATAGTAGGCATGGCTGTGATGGCCTTTTGGGGCAAGTAGTATGACGCTTGTTGATTGGCTGCTTTGCACCGAACCCGAACTTCTACGTTAATGTTTGG
Source organism: Bufo gargarizans (assembly GCF_014858855.1). NCBI lineage: Eukaryota > Metazoa > Chordata > Amphibia > Anura > Bufonidae > Bufo > Bufo gargarizans. The sequence continues at coordinate 383,952,008 of NC_058081.1, read as the reverse complement.
GTCTGGGTGCCGAAAACCCTAAAGTTTACAGTTCGGGTTCACTAAACTCTAATTGTCGGGTGAAATTCACCAATTTTTTGCTGTGATATACCCCTGCTCTACCTAGTGGACAGGGTAATACATTTCACAAATTTCTCTGTTACATATTTGGGTGACATTCACCAATTTTTGGCTGTGATATACCCCTGCTCTACCTATTGGACAAGGAAATACATTTCACTAATTGTCTGTTACATTCTTGGGTGACATTTTACCATTTCTGGCGTGAATAAACCCCTGCTCTGCATAGGTGACAGTGACCTAATTAAAAAAAAATCGTCTGTTACATTGTCAGGTGACATTTTACCAATTTTGCCGTGTACAAACCCCTGCTCTGCATAGGTGACAGGGACTTAAATTTGTAAAATTCGTCTTTAATTGGCCCTTTCATTCGATCCTTCCACTTTAATAACCCACATTTCAGCTCGATCACATTGCAGCCATTGACCTCCCTTGGATGTGGTGTCCCTTTCTCACGCTCTCTCTCCGGCGTGGAACCCTGATTCGCCGCTAACCATGATCAATATGGTAGGCGCAGAAAAGAACATCAAAGGTTTATAGAGGAGATATCCAATTGGATATCAGTCAGAAGTTATCTAGAGTCAACAAAGTGGCAGCAGGGCCTCTCCTGTCAAACGTTTCCAAATCCAAAATACCCAAGTGACATTCCCTATAATTTTTTATTAATCATTCCAATACAGGGCATCTTAAGAGTCCTGTATTGTTATTTATCGTCACTACCCTCCTGAGTTGGGAGTGGGTTATTGTCGCGCACCCCCTCCTTTAGTTGGAAGCGTTGGCTTCAATAATTTGTCCCACATTTCCGCTCGATCACATTAAATTTCGTACATGTGGTATGTGGTATCCCTTTCTCACGCACCCTCTCTGGCGTGGAACCCTGATTCGCCGTCAACCGTGATCAACATGGTTGGCGCAGAAAAGAACATTGAAAGTTGATAGAGCAGATATCCAATTGGATCGTGGACATCACGGGGACATGCGACATGGTGGAACAGTATGTGTGCACATGCCTACATGTACTGACTGATGGGTCTGCCCCCTTCAACTTCTGGGTCTCCAAATTGGGCAAATGGCCTGAGCTTGCCCTTTATGCCTTTGATGTCATTTGCAGCCCTCTAGCCCTTTCCATGACTTTTTTAGTTCCATTTTAATACTCCAAAGTTCGGACACCCTTCAATGGAGTTTTTTGTGAAGTTCGGCCGAACCTGTCAAACCCGAATATCCAGGTGTCCGCTCAACTCTAGTTGTCGTCCAATCGACAAGTGCTTTTGGGGCCGTGCAGAGTCCCCTTCATCAGGGCCAGAAATGTGCTTGTCGTTTCAATGACAACTATCAATAAAATGGATTTGCACTGACGATACAGAGTATTTGGGTGAGTATTTGTACTCACCCCAAATGCTACTATACCTTCCCCGATTTTGGAACTTCCGGTCGGAGGGAGATGTCCCTCTGACTGGCAGCGCCAAGGGAGCATACAACCAACTTCCTTTCCAATCAGTAAGCCGGGAGGTGGGTTATCATCTGCCTCCTGGCTTTCTGATTGGCTAGGAAGCCTGCTTCACTTGTTGCTAGGCAGCCTGGCTTCTTAACCAATCAGCAAGCTGGGCAGTATGTCATGACTCACGTTCCAGCCTCCTGATTGGTCAGGAAGGTACGCTGCCTAGAAAAAATTGAATTCGGCTTCCTAGCCAATCACGAAGCAGATTGAAATCATGACTCGCCGCCCCTCTTCTTGATTGTTCAGGAAGCTAGGTTGCCTTTGAAGCCAGTGTTCTTTCAGTTGAACGCTGTCTTCGCTGGAAAGCAGGAAGCCAGGTGATAGGTCATGATCCGCCACCCGCGTGCATAGTGTATACTTTACCCAAAAAATTGCAGCTAGGTGCTAAATTGTTCGGGTTTGGCTTGAAGAAAAGTTGGCATCCCTAGCTGATGGGCTGGGCTTATCTCCCTGCTCTGCTCTGAGGACATTCTAGAGCAGAGAAGTGAGTGTAGAGGGGGGAGTGGCCAGACTGAGACTGTTTACTACTGCTTCGGGCCCCTTGTCAGCTCAGGCCCCAAGGAGCTACTTTCCCTGCTTCCCTGGTAGCTACAGTACACCACTGGGGAATATTTTTGTCCCTCCTAAAGGGAAGACAAATTACATTATACCCAGGAAATACTCTGTACGTAGCTTGCCGTAACTTACAGCGAGCAGCCGCCTGCTGCCAGCGTGTCTGAAAGGGAGGCCCTCTCCACCTCCCACTTAGTCACCCCCCCCAGCAGCAGAAGCCTCAGCAGCAGCATTTTCAGTCTCCTCAACATGATGCAGCAGTTTTCCCACTGCTGCGACCTGCCAACCATCAGGTTCTATACAGCTGATGCTGCTGCCTCCATGATGCCTCCACCGCCATCATTCCACTGCTGTGGCCTGCTGACCATCATCTTCCGTAAGGGTACTGCTGCCTCCATCCTGCGGCTGCTTGCCTGCCAATATGGCTGCTGCAGTCGCTGCCTTAACTGATGCTGCTCCTTGCTGCTGATCCCCAACTGCCGCCGCTATTAATGCAAATCATCTGCCACTACTATCACTACCACCACTACTATTACTACTACTACCCATAGACACCCTAGTATGTTCCATGCTAAGCTGATTCTGCTCCCGCTACTATTGCGACCACATGCCACTATATCCGCACTGCACCCTTTCCAAATCCACACTGCATTGTTGCTGCTCACAATTAAAAGGCAGATTTTTTTTAGGCTTGTTCAAAACGAGCCACTTTTTGCTCTGAGAATAAACATTTGTGCTTGTCATAACGGCAAGTATTCTGACCCTATCAAGGCATAATGTTTGGATGCTTGGTTCCCCCCCAAGCCACTTTATTTATTTATCCCATAACACCATGTGTGTTTAAACATCATCTGCCCCCGATAAGGGACAATATTTGGAAGCTTTAGAATATGAAAAAGCATAACACACGTGCCAGTGCGGTGTGTTTTAAACATGCTGTAGTCAAACAAGCATTAACCCTTAGCTATGTATGTCAGTGTCACTCAGGCATAATTTGCTATTGCTTTCATTGCCTTCGAATAATTGAAAAAAGATACGTTTTCCTAAAAATTCCTAGGAGGCTAGAAGGGGTTGTATACCATATTTCAGGGCAATTGAAGCAACTTCGGTTCGGTCAACCAAACATTTAAAAAAATTCATCGAACCTGAACTGAACTAAGAGTACTTTCACACTTGCATTTTTGGATTCCGGCAAGCAGTTCCATAGCCGGAACTGCCTGCCGGATCTCGAAATCCGTATGCAAATGGATAGCATTTGCAGACGGATGTGCATCCGTCTCACAAATGCATTGCAGTACCGGATCCGTCTCTTTGGTGTCATCCGGAAAAACGGATCCGGTTTTTATTTTTATTCACATTTTTAAAAGGTCTGCATATGTGCAGACCGGGAAACCGGATCCATTTTTCCGGAACACTTCTATGAATGCATTTCAATGGAAAATAATGCCGTATCCAGCATTCCGGCAAAAGTGTTCATGCTACGGTATTTTCTCTGGCCAAATACCATAACAGTGACTGAACTACATCCTACGAACTCAATACCAGAAAAGAATAACGCTAGTGTGAAAGTACCGTAAATCTCGAGTGGTTCGCTTATCTCTAATCTGAACAATTTCAAATAGTACTAGTTACTTTTTTCCTCTCTATAGCTATATCTCTTGTAAATCTGGATTGTTGAATCACATTTTACTAAGTGCCTGTGCTTAAACATTTTGCTAAAATGCAGCAAAATTTTGAGTATTTTGTGCACAATTGAATGCATCTAGCTTTAGAAAAATCCACTGGAGCTAGCATGACAATTGGTGTGGCTTTAGTGGGAAAAACATGGCTAAGGCTGGGTTCACACAGCGGTCATGCGTCCCGGGTGCATTTCGGCAAACCCACGCGAGTAGGTACGCAATTGCAGTCAGTTTTGACTGCGATTGCGTTCCATTCAGGTTTTATTGCTCGGGTGCAATGCGTTTTGCATGCGCGTGATAACAAACTGAATGTGGTACCCAGACCCGAACTTCTTCACTGAAGTTCGGGTTTCGGTTAGGTGCTGTGTAGATGTAATTATTTTCCCTTATAACATGGTTATAAGGGAAAATAATTGCATTCTTTAATAAAGAATGCTCAGTAGAAGGTGAATTGAGGGTTAAAAATAAAAAATAAATGAACTCACCTCCTCCAATTGATCGTGTAGCTGCCGTTCTCCTTTTCATTTTCAGGACCTGTCAAAGGACCTGTGGTGATGTCATTGTGCTCATCACATGGTCCATCACCACGGTGATGAACCATGTGATTGGACCATGTGATATGACTTCACCACAGGTCCTGCATTCGCCAGCTCATAATTAAAGAAGTAAGAAGAGATCGGCAACTACGCGATCAAGAGGAGTAGGTGAGTTAATTTTTTTATATTTTTTAAACCTCAATTTACCTTCTACTAAGCGTTCTGTATTAAACAATGCTATTATTTTCCCTTTTTAACCATGTTATAAGGGAAAATAATACAGTGAATAGACTTTCATCTTAGCAACCATGCGTGAAAATCGCACCGCATCCGCACTTGCTTGCATTCACTTCTATTGAGCCTGCGTTGCATGATAAACGCACAATATAGAGCATGCTGCGATTTTCACGCAACGCACAAGTGATGCGTGAAAATCACTGCTCATGTGCACAGCTCCATAGTGAATGGGTGAATGGGTCCAGATTCAGTGCGGGTGCAATGTGTTCACCTCACGCATTGCAACCGTGCGGAAATATTGCCCGTGTGAACTCCTCCTAAGGAATCAGGATGCAACATTTTGTGCCAAAGTTTACTGCAAAATTCTGTTAAGTAAAGTAAAAAAATATAGAGGTGGTATAAAGTTAAATAAAAGCATGGGCCACTGTGGCACTTTTGGCACATCTTCAGACTACCTGTCTAAATCAATACTGTCTACAGCATTTTGCTTTAATGTGGGTATGCTAGTAGCATGAATATTGTTTATTTTAGTAATCCCAAGAACTTGTGTATCAGAGCTCCAGGAGATGCGTGAGTTTTATTTTCAGAGAATGCCCAGAACCTTGCATTGCTGATCATTTTGTTTGCTTTCCTGTATATCTGCATATACTGTAAGTAGCATTTCAATTTAGTTATAACTCTATGAGATTAGAAACAAATTCACTTCTTAGATCTAAGTCATTATTATAGATGGTCTGAAAGATATTACAGTCTTAGCCTACATGCACACGAACGTTTGTGCTTTGCGGTCTGAAAGTTGCAGATCCTCAAAACAAACAGATGTCGTCCGTATGGCTTCGTTTTTGTGCGGATCCATTGTAACAATGCCTATCCTTGTCCGCAAAATGCACAAGAATAGGATATGTTCTATTTTGCGGGGCTTCGGAACGAAGCAACGGATGTGGACAGCACACGATGTGCTGTCCGCATCTTTTGCGGCCCCATTGAAGTGAATGGGTCCGCACCCGAGCCGCAAAAAATGCAGCTCTGATGCAGAACCAAACCACGTTTGTGTGCATGTAGGCTTAGAGAGATAAAACCTATTATGCCACCTTCCTAACAGCATATTTTTGATCATACATCGCACATAACTGCACTCACTTGAAGTCTCTCACATACAGTATGTGAGGTTTCTAGGCCAGGCTTCAGAACAATGAGGATGCCTGACCATGTGGAGGAGAGAGAGTTGCAATGCGGAAGTGTTATGGCAGCAGCTTGTTCACACCATCACTCTGCTTTCCCTGGTGGCATGGTTGACATTCTGCTCACCAGAGCCTCCTCCCTTTCCTTCCTGGCAGTTCTGGTCGCAGTTTACGGCCTACTTCCCACAACACAGCCTCTCATTGCCATAGGGTGCCAAGCACTCTCTCCAGCTCTTAAATGGTATCTGTATAGTGGTTAAAGGGTGAAGACAAGTGGGGGCACTTAAATAAAGCCCTGGACATAGTCCCAAGCCAGTAGGTCCACACTCAGTGCATAACAGAGAGAGGACTACAATTGGTGCTCTGTGCACCTCTTTAGTATATTAATAAAAGTTAGGATTTCTCTGCTGCCGAAGATATGATTGCAGATAGGAAGCTAGTGCCGGGCTCACCATGATAAATTCTTCCAGTCAGCAAGCCTAGGTTAATAGGGGGTATCATGGTGACAGATGCTCTTTAAAGCAATTGGTTTTACAACTAGGTGCAGTTTTCAAACTGTTTTAACAGCCATAAGGTTTTGCAGGTAGAACTGCTGTTTACTTGCAAAACCACACGGTCATTAATTAGTTTGAAAACCATGCTGATTTGTAGTAAAACTACATGTTGGTGCAGTTTTTGTTTGTATCCCAGGCACACCTCAGCCACTTTGTGCATTTCTGCTCAAACATATGGCCTTGTTTAGGTTCCATGAGGAACGTTTGGGAAATTCTGAGGAAATTAAAGGTAAATTGTAGTACAGATCAGTCATGGTTAACATTCATTTGAGTTTTACATACAGGATAAATTCTGCTGTAGTAAGTCCTCAGATATGTGATTTGTGGCAAGAGGTTACATTGGACCATCGGCACTATTTTGCCTGGCAGAATGATGGACACCTTAACAGAAATCTGAGAGACCCCTTTAATATTCAATAGGATCTGTCAGGCGCCGTTAATGTCCAACCTATGTCAGATCCAGGGCATCTATTTTGTTTTTCTGCTGATCTTTTTGTTCTTGCACCATAACAAAAAATGCGCTGCAGATGTGAACTTAGCCTGAAACCCAAATGTCTTCTAAACATCGGTTTAAGAAAATGATATAAATGATGGCTACAACTGCAAAGGCTTGGACTGAAAACATATTACCCGCCATGTTTGTATGTTCCAAATTGACTTAAAATAAATTCAGAAGGTCAGTAAGGGATTACACTGGTGTACCACATGAACTACTGGCAGCTGTGATCATTATTGTCAAGAGCATAGGAGTTGTAGTGGAGCATTGCCAGCTGCTTATCATTGGCCTCACGCTTTCAGTTATTTTTTCGTATACTCTTGTAGGACTGGTTAATCCTTTAGACACTGAACAGCTCTCAAGATCAATATTTAGACTGCATGAGCTTGATTTTTATACATATCATAATGTTCAGCTGCTTCCAGACGCTCTGAATACAAAGCATGTTGTGAAGGGAAACAGCTGGAACTGCCCATTTTGTTGACTATGTAAACATTACATGGGTTTAGATATGGATTGTCTGCAGATTTTGACTATGTTGAAAGGAAGATGAGTAATTTTTATTAATACCATCACCACAATGTTCTCATTATTGGCCCAAATAATGAGGGGTCTGTGTAAGCTGTAAGGCTACTTTCACACAAGCGTTCTGCTGTCCGCTCGTGAGCTCCGTTTGAAGGAGCTCACGAGCGGAGCAGAACGCTTCCGTCCAGCCCTGATGCAGTCTGAATGGATGCGGATCCGCTCAGACTGCATCAGTCTGGCGGCGTTCAGCCTCCGCTCCGCTCGCCTCCGCACGGCCAGGCGGACACCTGAATGCTGCTTGCAGCGTTCAGCTGTCCGCCTGGCCGTGCGGAGGCGTGCGGATCCGTCCAGACTTACAATGTAAGTCAATGGGAACGGATCCGCTTGAAGATGACACCATATGGCTCAATCTTCAAGCGGATCCGTCCCCCATTGACTTTACATTGAAAGTCTGAACGGATCCGCTCAGGCTACTTTCACACTTTTTCTAAGTTATTAATGCAGACGGATCCGTACTGAACGGAGCCTCCGTCTGCATTAATATGATCGGATCCGTTCAGAACGGATCCGATCAAGCGCTAGTGTGAAAGTAGCCTAATACACAGAACAAGCTTTATCATTCACTGATAAACAAAGCAATGTCCTCAAACAATGTCTTACATGTTGCCACATTATTCAGTCTGTACACTAATATACAATGAGAAAAGAAAGGGAAATGTAGGAAACCAAGAGCAACCTAAGTCAAAATTATTCAGCCCTTCTAGGAATTTTGGTATAATAGTAGGCAAGGGTATAGAAATATTTTATAGGCTTTCCTGAGGCAATGAAAGGACTGACCACGATTAGGAAAACATGGCTTCTTTCTGCAGCTTGGCTCCAGTGAAGTGAATGGAGCTGATCTGCAGTATCACACATACGCTGTGGACAAGTATAGCAAGGTATCTGGAAGACAATGACCATGTGTTTGTGGAGACCACACAAACTCAAAATGGGCTATTGAGTGATGAAGTGCATGGTGTCAAAATCCCCTATACTCTGTTGCATCACTGACTGCAGAGTTCCAGTTTCTGGATGTGACATAAGGAAAATTACTGAAGTAAACACCACTCCCAGAGCCTGCTGCAGTTTGAAAAAGCAAAAGGGAACCAAAAATGCCTTAAAGGGCATCTGTCAGCACATTTGTCCCTATGAAGCTGGCTGACCTGTTACATATGCGCTTGGCAGCTGAAGGCATCTGTGTTGGTCCCATGTTCATATGTGCCCGCATTACTGAGAAAAATGTGTTTAATATTGGGCAGTCTTTAATATTGATTGGGCCCCTGGATCCCGCCTTCCCACACCCTAGCATGCAATCACGCCCTCCACCACAACACACACACAAAAAAGTCCACACACCTCGTAGAGTGGTAAACTTTAATAATGATGAGTGGCAACTAGAGGTGTTCCTTGGCAGTAATGTAAATACTGCCTTTTTTCTGAAAAGGCAGTGTTTACATTAAAAAGCTTGCAGAGACATGCTATAGAAACCAGAACTACTACATTTAGCTGTTGTGGTTCTGGTAACTATAGTGTCCCTTAATATATGGAATAAAAAAAAAAGAATCAGCACAAAAGTATCAAATAAAATGTCTGTATCATTATTCTAAAAATTAAAAAAGCACAACTTCTGACACAGTATTTTGCAGATTACATTATTCATTTTTTTTTACAATGTGCAGATAGTACTGTACTACTAACCCCTCCATCCACCCCTACATACAGGGTAATACAGCGCCACATACCTATTACATCCTGTGACGTCTCTTTGATGTAGATGTTCTCTTTCCTCATCATCTCCTTTCAGACCAGACCACAATTTTTCAGCCATTTCTCGTCTCTGCAGTTTGACAAACAAAATCTTAGTTTACTACTTTCCCATCATCCTCCCATCTTCTAGACAAATCATCCTACCACCCCTAATACTGTGCTACTGTGCTCCCCAATACTATACTGCAGAAACCCCCTGATAATAGTAGTGCCCTTCAATAATTATTGGCACACAGTGCCCTAAAATAACTGCGCCCAGCAAATGCCCCTGACACTAATAGTGTAAACATAACGTCCCCCAAAAATAAGTGTGGTAAGCTGATACTGTGCCAATGTGCCCCCACAGTAATAGTGCTCCCAAACGTCCCACCAATAGGAATAATTCTCTGCTAGAGCACACATGGTAGTAATAGTGCTCCTACAGTGCCCCCAACATGTCCCCATTGTGCCCCAGAAGTAATAATGCTCCCATAGTTTCCATACTAGTAATCATGTTCCCCATAGACCCCAGTAGTAATAAAGCCCATCATAATGCCCCCAGTTATAATAATTCTCATTATAATGTGCCAGTGCAAAAAATACCCCTTTTTAATGCCCCCAGTTGAATTAATGTCCAATAGTGCCCCCATAATGTGCCAGTATAAAATACCCCTATATAGTGCCCCCAGTAAATGCTCCTCTACCCCCTTCTTCCCAGTGCCCCCAATAATGTACAAGTATAAAATACCACTTCTTAGTGCCCCCCATAGATGAGCCTATAGTACTCCTCTCTCCCCTTCGGTACCCACCATAATGTGCCCCAGTATAAAATGCCCCTATACAGAGCCCCCCATATAAAATACCCCTTCTTTGTGGCCTCAATAGAAGCCCCCATAGTGTTCCTCTCTCCCTTCCCCCATATAAAATACCCCTTCTTTGTAGCCACAGTAGCTGCCCCCATAGTGCCCCCATAAATGTGCCAGTAAGAAGTGCCCCCCATAGATGCCCCCACAGTGCCCCCCAATAATGTGCCAGTAAGATGTGCCCCCATAGATGCCCCCTAATCATGTGCCAGTTACAAGTGCCCCCATAGATGCCCCACAATCCTGTGCCAGTAACAGGAACCCCATATATGCCCCTAACCATGTGCCAGTAACAAGTGCCCCCATAGATGCCCCCCAATCATGTGCCAGTAAGTAGTACCATATAAAAGAATAAACACTTATACTTGGCAGCGATGTGATGCAGGCCTCTTCCAGCCTGTGTCCAACGCTGTATTGCTCAGGCCTAGTGCCTGCAGCCTATCAGAGGAACGGTGAAGGGAGACGCCTCTCCTTCCCCTGTACCACCGCAGCGCATCTATCTGTATTGCTGTCCTGAGGATGGTGATACAGATGACTATGGAGATGAGCACTTCCACAATGGAAAGGCTCATCCCCCTGTGCCCTGCCACCGCCCCCACTGCTAGCGCACCCTGGAATTTTGCGCCCGCACCCCACGCTACGCTACTGGCCAGCGGGGCTCAAGAGGCAGCTGTCTTGGGCCCCCCAGGAGCAACTGGGCCCAAAGTCATATTGCTGTGATGGTCAGGTATCCACATACATTTGACTGTTTATTGTATCTTATTATAGGAAGATCCTGCTCATTGGAGAAAACTATAAGGCATGGAAGAGTAGTTAAGATTAGAAATAGAGTAAGTATTTACTGGATAAATCGTTACATCTACCTGACATCTTAAAGGGGTTAGCCCCCCACCCAACACTGGTGGCATATTGCTAGGATATGCCACCAATGTCAGATAGGTGCATGTTCCACCTCTGTGTCCCGCACCTATCTCTAAGACAGAGCTCCCAAAGTGAACAGGAGCACAAAGCGCATGTGAGGCCACCCTCAATTAATTTCTATGGAAGTGCTGAAAAGTGCAGAGCGCTAGCTCGGCTATTTCTAGCAGCTCCATAGAAGTGAACTGCGAAGTGTGCTCTCTATTCTTGTCTATGGGACTTTCTAAAATAACCAAATGTGCCACTTGGCTATTTATGGCACTGCCATAGAAATCAGTGGAGGGCAGCCGCACATGCGCAGTGAGCTCCTGTTTGGGAGCTCCGTTCTAGAGATAGGGTTGCAGGTCCCAGAGGTGGAACCCATAGCTATCTGATTGGTGGAATATCCTGGCCATATGTCACCAATGTTGGAGCTGAGACAACCCCTTTAAATAATAAAGTAAATAAGTAAAATCAGATGACAGTTTTAGTGACACTCTACTAAGCAAAGGTCTGTGGCAGAGATTATGTAGGAAGGGAGCTAGTTAAAGAATGTGTATTTCCACAAAGTAGCTACAAACAGGTCTCTCCCATCTCAGAAATAGAATCACAGTATTCATGAATAGTGGGAAGAGGATGTGCAGTACGCAGCCCTGCGGGGTGAGCGATTGTGAGGTCACAGGGGTAGTTACTAAACCGAGGGTGTTCTTGGTACTCACAGTTTTTATATACCCTGGGCAGGCGTACAGCAGTGATGGAGAGGCTGGCACATGGATCCTCTGGGGCACTCTCTATGTATAAGGACCAGGCCGGGTGGTAGGTGAGGTGCCTTGGATGTTGCAGGTTTAATGTGCCGGTGGCAAGATCCCTTTAAGTTCGTGATGCCAGTGCCGGTAATGGTGGCACACCGATTTATTGTAGTAATAATTGAGGAACACAAGTTGCAGTGAACCAGAACTTCCTTTTACTGAACAGTTCAACTATTTGCAGTCTTTAGTCAGTTCCACATGTAAAAGGTTGTAACAGGCAGGCTTTATATGAAACGGCAAGCAAAGTCCTGGCAAAATACTCAGAGGGAATAACACTTACAGATCAGGCTGTATTTTCCTCAGTTCCTGTCTGGCTTTCTCCAAGGCCCGTATGCCCTATTGCTGGCTTTATCCTTGGGTAGGGAAATCTTCCTCTGGTATATGTCTCCTTGCTCTAGAATATCCTTCTGCCCTTCAGCTCTCTGTTTGGCTGGCATAAGCTTGGCTCTTGCATTGTACTTTTATAGGAACTTCAGGAGGCAAACTCTCCCCCTGGATTACTTTTGCTCAGGAAACTCAGGCAGGCTAGACTGCACTAACTGGCCTCCTGGACTATACTGCACTGACTCTTTCCTGTCTGGGCCTAACTATATATACTAGGGGTTCACTAGCTCCCTCTACTGTCTAGGAGGAGGAACTACCCCTAACAGGCCTGGTACAGGAGATAACAGGAAAATACACACTATAATGCAATACAAAATACCGTATAAAATACAATGACCATGTTCCACAGGAGGTGGAGAATAACGTGGTCATATTGACCCTTGTGTAGTGTCCACATTTATCTAGTGGGACACTACATACCCCGCTGCTTTGAGGTTGCCTGTCCTCGGCACAACACAGGGGGCCCTCCCAGCTGGAGACTGCAACCTGAAAGACAAAAAATGCAAAGCAGGCATATACAATAATCCCTACTTTTGCAGTATAAATATATCAGGCAGATCCACTGGCAAAGGAACAAGTGCGGTGAAAAAGGGGCATCGTTCACTTCATGCAGGATAGAACAGGGACAGCGTATCAGCAATAACCAGGATAGTCCATAATAATGAAAATTGTAACAATAACATAAGTTGCTGGAGGCTCAAAAGCACAAAATGAGTCCGTACCCGGGTCTTGTAGACATTTAAACAGGGGTTTCCCGGGAGATGCTACTCTGGTCCACAATGTAGTCTCCGAATCTCACAGGTGGGTGCCCCTTAGTAGGCCACGTGGACCTTCTTACTGGCAGAGGCTCTTCCTGCCTTGGTTCAGGGGGGCCAGAGGAATCCACAGGCTCTGGAGCCCTTTCAAGTACACCCTGGGACCAGTCATCCTGGGTTTGAGGACTAGCAGGAACTGGAGCCGGTACCACCAAGTTCAACCAGGGTGTGAGGAACCAATGAAGTGGCTCCTTGTCATGTAACAGGTTTTCAGCGGCCTGGATAGGATCAACAGGTTGGGCTGACAACTCGGGTTCAGAAGACTCTGGCTCAATGTCCCCTGCTGCAGTTTCTTCTTCTATGCAGGGTTTTAAACGATTCCAGTGTACAATTTGGGAGCCTTTACCTTCCCTGTAAATTTGATAAATGTGGGCCTCAGCATTAGAAATAGCAGTTATGATGTAGGGAGTCCTTTCCCACTTACTGTCCAGTTTACTGGTTCGGTGGTTATTCTTCAACCACACCACATCTCCTATAGCCAGGGGTCCCGCATGGGCAACCAGGTCATAGTCTCTCTGTTGCCGCTCCCGGGCACTTTCCATGCGCTCCTGAACAATCTCTTAGGCATTAAGAAGACTTCTTTGATGCTCACCACCCAATCAGTCTTTGGTAGTGGGTTGATGACGTTGGGTACTTGCACGTCCAGGGAGTGGTCGGCAGGCAGCCTCCCTTGACGGCCGATCATCAAATAGAAAGGGATGTACCCGGTGGATCAGTGGATTGTATTGTTGTACGTGTACATAAGCTGTGGCAGCAGAGTAGGCCAATCATCCCTCGTCTCAGGGGGTACTGCTCTCAACATTTCAATAAGTTTGATTCATCTTTTCACAGAGTCCGTTACCTTGCGGATGATAGGACGTTGTCCAGACTTTCTGGCAATTGTGGAGCAGGCACATCTCCTGGAACAGCTGGGATTGAAACGCAGACCCCTGATCGGTGAGGATTCTCTCTGGGCAGCCGTAGAGCAGGAGGAAATGCTTCCAGAATGCTTCCGCCGCAGTCTTGGTTGTCAGGTCCTTCACGGGCACTGCGACAACAAACTTAGTAAAGTGATCAATAATGGTGATGGCATAAGTATAACCTGAGCGACTTGGCTCGAACTTCACATGATCAATGGCAACAAGCTCCAGAGGAGTTTTACTCACAATAGGATGGAGAGGCGCTCTCTGGTCATGGCGCTCACTTTTCCCGACGGTACAGGCAGTACTTTCCCGCCACCATTTTTCTATGTCTTCTCTCATCCCAATCCAATAGAACCTTCTACGAATGGTGGCCTCAGTTTTCTGCACGCCGAAATGTCCGGACCGGTTGTGGTACATCTCTAATACCAGACTTGTGTCTCGACGTGGTATGAGGATCTGGTACAATAGTTCTGGGTCTGGACTCTTCCTTTCAGGAGTTCTTCTGCTGGTAAGGAAGTCAAGCAGTTCACAAAGGACTCTACTTTCTGACTGCAGCTTAATCCACCTTTCTTGTTCGCCTCTGGATTCAGGATTATTTGGTAGAGAGGGATCAGCAGCTGAGTTGTGTTCAGTGTGAACATTATCTTGCTGAGCAAACTTGGCATCTCTACTTCTTCCCAGGCATCCTTTGGTTCGTCTGGGGCCTCTGTAGTGGGAAGCCGAGATAGAGCATCAGCATTATCATTTGAACGGCCTGCCCAGTATTTCACAGTGAAGTCATAGTTGGCAAGGCGGGAGGCCCACCTTTGCTCCAGAGCCCCTAACTTGGCCGTATTCAGATGCGCCACAGAATTGTTGTCAGTGAAGGCGATAAATGGAGTGGCTGCAAGGTAGTCCTTGAATTTTTCAGTCACAGCCCACACTAAAGCAAGGAACTCTAGCTTAAAGGAACTATAGTTCTGATAGTTTTCTCAGCTCCCCTCAGGCATCTGCTGGCGTAGGCAATCACCCTCTCTTTGTTGTCTTGCACTTGAGCCAACACGGCTACCAGGCCTCTCTTGCTGGCATCCCTGTAGAGGTGGAATGGCTTCTGATAATCCAGGTAACCCAGGACAGGGGGTTCTTTCAGCTTCTTCATTAGGAGCTGGAAGGAAATCACCTTTTCTTCATTCCATTCAACAGGGATAGGAGTCTTTGGACTCTTTTTGGGATGCCCCCTCAGGAGTTCCTGGATCGGATCCGCAATCTTCGCAAAATGCGGGATGAAGCGTCTATAATATCCTGCAAAACTGAGGAAACTTCTTACCTCCTTCACGGTGGTAGGAGTAGGCCAGTTGCGGACAGAAGCAAGTTTATCAGGATCAAGCTGGACTCCTTCTGCGCTAACATGTCCCAGGTACTTTACGGCTGGTTACAGCAGATGGCACTTTGACGGCTTGACTTAAAGGGAACCTGTCATCGGCATTTTGTGTACAGAGCTGAGGACATGGGTTGTTAGATGGCCGCTAGCACATCCGCAATACCCAGTCCCCATAGCTCTGTGTGCTTTTATTGTGTAAAAAAAACCGATTTTATACATATGCAAATTAACCTGAGATGAGTCCTGTATGTGAGATGAGTCAGGGACAGGACTCCTCTCAGGTTAATTTGCATATGTATCAAATCAGGTTTTTTTACACAATAAAAGCACACAGAGCTATGGGGACTGGGTATTGCGGATGTGCCAGCGGCCATCTAGCAACCCATGTCCTCAGCTCTGTACACAAAATCCCGATGACAGGTTCCCTTTAAGGCCATATTTAGTGAGGACTTGAAACACTTCAGCCAGATGCTTTAAATGATCCTCATATGTCTTGTAGTAAATAATAGAGTCATCCAAGTATAGCAATACAGTTTCAAAGTTCTTATGGCCTAAACAACGCTCCATCAACCGCTGGAACGTTCCTGGAGCGTTACACAGTCTGAAAGGCATGTAGTTGAATTCAAACAGGCCCATAGGCGTAGTGAAAGCAGTCTTTTCCCGGTCTTCCGGGGCCATATTACCTGCCAGTATCAACTGGTTAAGTCCAAAGTTGAGAAGTAGGCTGATGACCCCAAAGACTCTTCTATGCGTGGCAACGGATAAGCGTCTTTGTGGGTAATTAGATTTTTTATATAGTCCACACAGAACCTAATGCTGCCATCTTTTTTACGAACAAGAACTAGGGGCGCAGACCAGTGACTATGACTGTCCCGGATTATATTAGAGTCCTTCGTTTCCTGTATCATCTCTTTTACACATTGGTAGATGGTAGGTGGTATGGGTCTGTATCTCTCCTTGATAGGAGGATGAGAGCCAGTGTGTATGGAGTGTTTGATTACACTGACCTCTCCATAGTCCGTGGAGTGCTTGCTAAAGGCCTTGTGGTGCTCTTTCACCAGATTTGGGACTCCCTCTATTTGATCCTTCGGGGTGGATTCGTTCCCCACATGAAGTTCCTCCCACCAGGATACTGAAGAGGCGCTGGTAGGTTTAAGACGTCTCCGTGGCAGACAGACGGATAACATCCTGGAAGGATACCTGGAGAAGCTGGTCAACAGGGCAGTGCTTAGGAAGAGTAACAGGGTGATCACTGAAATTAATCAAACGGACAGGCACTTTACCTTGAGATACAGTTACCATGCTCTTGGCTGCTCGCACAAAGCGATGATTCTCAGTTTGGATAGGCTCCACCAGGGCTTGATAGTCTTGGCCCTGGATCCCTAGTACAGCACGGCACCACAGAATGATCTGGGAATTCGGTGGCAGGATTACCGGTCGGTTATCCCGGATCCGGGCAGTACAGATTTCTCCTTTTCCATTCGCTAAGCACACTGAATGTCTTTTGAATGAATCTTTAGCAATCTGCCAGAAATGATATCCAGCCAGGATTCCAGTGGCTGGGTGAGGAGACTTAAATCCCAGAATTTATCAAAGGTGGGTCGTTGGATCGTTGGATGGTGGTGACCTGAGACCCAGTATCCAATAGGGCTTCAAAAGGTATCCTGTTAATGCATATGTTAATTTTTGGGCGAGATCCCACGTATTTGGGCATCCAACTTGGATCCTTTGGGCCTAATGTTCTACCTCCCGAGGGGCGGTCCTCGGGGGTGGCCCATTTAACTGCCAACACGTTGTTTCGTGATGGCCATATTTCTTACAACAGGTGCAGACAGGCTGTTTCCGATTCCTAGACCGGTAACTCGGTCTTCCATCGGGTTATTTATGGTAGACCTCTTTATATGCAGGCGGGAGGAGCCTTTGAGGTAGGGGGCTCTCGTCTTCCAACAACAATGGTTTTTCCCATTCCTCTATTTTCCTGCACACCTTTTCCAGGCTCTTAGTGAGATGGTTAACTTGCTCCATTAATGCCGCCATCACATTTGTTACTGAGCCTGGGCGGCTTGACTAGCTCTGGACGTTTTCACATGAATAATTTTTGGCTGGCAGGCCTGAGGTTCAAGGGAGGCCGCCGGCCCTGTGGGTGGACTTTGACCCAGGATACTGATGGCCAGCTCTTTAAAGTCCAAAAACGCACAATTGGGGTGTTGGGCCGACAGCATCCTCAGCTGGCCCTTTAAGTTCTCAGTGTTTACACCCGCAATGAACTGCTCTCTCAGAGTCCGGTCCTGGTCCTCAGCCTCCCGGGGGTCCACCTGGACCACAGCCCTCAAAGTCTCTTGCAGGGACAAAGCAAAATCACAGAGCGTCTCACAGGCTGTTGCTTCCTGCTGAAATATCACATCTTAACTTCTGACACCGTCCTGGCCTCAAACGTTGTGCTGAGGTGATCAAAGATCTCTTCCAGGCAACTCTTTTCGGAACTGGGCCATGACATGACTTCCCTGTGGGCGGCCCCTTCTAAATGTGCTAAGATGATCTCCATTTTTTGCTCAGCGGAGATGGGATAGAGCCGGAATAAGGCCAGGATCTGGTCTCTAAAGTTTTTCAATTTGTGGGCTTCCCCGGAATATCACGGGAACCAGGGGGCCCCGTAATAATATGGCATGGTCAGTGGCATCAGGCTAGATGCTGCCGCAGTGGCGGGCGCCCTGTTATCAGCTGCGTGCATTTCAGAAGGTTCGTCAGGGGCCACCTGCTCCGCTTCTTCAGGTGCGGACATGGAGTGGTCTCTGGAGGCAAGTTCTGTAGACAGACACATGCTGGACTTCTCTCGTTCAAGCGTTGCTACGGGTGACCACGGAGTGGGTATGGCCCTTTAAGGAGCGGCGGAGCAGGCCAAATCTGAATTGGATGTACTTCCCCCAGATTAAGTCCTTTGTTACTAACGAGGGATCTCCCCCAGACTCCCAGCAAGGATCGGAATCTTCCCGGTACTTGTATACAAAGGGGCCGGTGAATACAAACGTTTTTACTCACTCCGGTGATGCGCAGTCCAAGTCTTGCGAGGTACGTGGTTACGTCGTGCGGAGGTCCCACGCGCAGCGTCAAGAGATGGGCGCAGCATCTCTGAGCTTCCAGATTCGTGGTAGGCGGTATCTTTTTCCTTTTTCAGGCTGGGCGGTACCTTCTCTTCTTCTTTTTCACGCCAAACAGACACAACGAGACGCGCCGATAATCCAGTCAGCTTAGGCGGCCATCTTTAAGCATAAGGCTGTCCATTCACTGACAGCAAGCGGTGACTTAGGACGCAGCAAACAGTCCACAAAATACAGTTTTCACACCGCAGTTTTTCAGTTGTTTGGCCCAAGAATTTTCAAATAAACATATAGGGCATTTATCACTTTAATGGCGCACATTTCAGATTCCACTATGGCGCAGGAAGATTCGTATCCTGTTCGTGACGCCAAAATATGCAGTACGCAGCACCGCGGGGTGAGCGATTGTGAGGTCACAGGGGTAGTTACTAAACCGAGAGTGTTCTTGGTACTCACAGTTTTTATATACCCTGGGCAGGCGTACAGCAGTGATGGAGAGGCTGGCACATGGATCCTCTGGGGCACTCTCTATGTATAGGGACCAGGCCGGGTGGTGGGTGAGGTGCCTTGGGTGTTGCAGGTTTAATGGGGGAACACTAGAGATGTTGTTCCCTAAACAACAGATTATTTACAAAGGGATTTTGTAGACTGAAGCTCAGCTGACTTGGACTCACTGTACTACAGTGATCTACAGTCAGGTCCATAAATATTGGGACATCGACACAATTCTAACATTTTTGGCTCTATACACCACCACAATGAATATGCAATGAAACTAATGTAACTAGATGTGCTTTAACTGCAGACTGTCAGCTTTAATTTGAGGGTATTTACATCCAAATCAGGTGAACAGTGTAGGAATTACAACAGTTTGCGTATGTGCCTCCCATTTGTTAAGGAACCAAAAGTAATGGGACAATTGGCTTCTCAGCTGTTCCGTGGCCAGGTGTGTGATTCCCTCATTATCCCAATTACAATGAGCAGATAAAAGGTCCAGAGTTCCCTATTTGCATTTGGAATCTGTCGCTGTCAACTCTCAAGATGAGATCCAAAGAGCTGTCACTATCAGTGAAACAAGCCATCATTCGGCTGAAAAAAAACCACAAACCCATCAGAGATAGCAAAATCATTAGGCATGGCCAAAACAACAATTTGGAACATTCTTAAAAAGAAGGAACGCACCGGTGAGCTCAGGAACACCAAAAGACCCGGAAGACCACGGAAAACCACTGTGGTGGATGAAGAAAACACCCTTCACAACAGTTGGCCAGATCAAGAACACTCTTCAGGATGTAGGTGTATGTGTGTCAAAGTCAACAATCAAGAGAAGACTTAAAGGGAACCTGTCACCGGGATTTAGGGTATAGAGCTGAGGACATGGGTTGCTAGATGGCCGCTAGCACATCCGCAATACCCAGTCCCCATAACTCTGTGTGCTTTTATTGTGTCAAATAAACGATTTGATACATATGGAAATTACCCTGAGATGAGTCCTGTACGTGAGATGAGTCAGAGACAGGACTCATCTCAGGGTAATTTGTATATGGATCAAATCCGTTTTTTTTTTTACACAATAAAAGCACACAGAGCTATGGGGACTGGGTATTGCGGATGTGCTAGCGGCCATCTAGCAACCCATGTCCTCAACTCTATACATCAAATCCTGGTGACAGGTTCCCTTTAACCAGAGTTAATACAGAGGGTTCACCACAAGATGTAAACCATTGGTGAGCCTCAAAAACAGGAAGGCCATATTACAGTTTGCCAAACGATATCTAAAAAAGCCTTCACAGTTCTGGAACAACATCCTATGGACAGATGAGACCAAGATCAACTTGTACCAGAGTGATGGGAAGAGAAGAGTTTGGTGAAGCATGGTGGTGGTAGTGTCATGGCGCGGGCATGTTTGGTTGCCAATGGAACTGGTTCTCTTGTATTTATTGATTATGTGACTGCTGACAAAAGCAGCAGAATGAATTCTGAAGTGTTTCAGGCAATAATATCTGCTCATATTCAGCCAAATGCTTCAGAACTCATTGAAAGGCGCTTCACAGTCCAGATGGACAATGACCCAAAGCATACTGCAAAAGCAACCAAAGAGTTTTTTTAAGGGAAAGAAGTGGAATGTTGTGCAATGGCCAAGTCAATTACCTGTCCTGAATCCGATTGAGCATGTATTTCACTTGTTGAAGGGAAAAAGCCCCAAGAACAAGCAGGAACTGAAGACAGTTGCAGTAGAGGCCTGGCAGAGCATCGCCAGGGATGAAACCCAGCGTCTGGTGATATCTATGCATTCCAGACTTCAGGCTGCAATTGACTGCAAAGGATTTGCAACCAAGTATTAAAAAGTGAAAGTTTGATTTATGATTATTATTCTGTCCCATTACTTTTGGTTCCTCAACAAGTGGGAGGCACATATGCAAACTGTTGTAATTCCTACACCGTTTGCCTGATTTTGATGAATTAAAGCTGACAGTCTGCAGTTAAAGCACGTCTTGTTCGTTTCATTTCAAATTCATTGTGGTGGTGTATAGAGCAAAAAATGTTAGAATTGTGTCGATGTCCCAATATTTATGGACCTGACTATATGATGCTGTGAGTTCCAGCCTGACCTCGGGTCTACTTTCCATGCTCACATGATGCAGTGAGTAGAGGACAGTAGACCCACAGTCAGGCTGTAAATAACAGTATCATAAATCATTATGATAGAGTGAGTTTAGGTCAACTAAGCATTAAAAGGTTGCGGAAATATGGTGTCACACAGCTCAGATTTACCAGACTATACAACTTTGTGTGAAATTGGTCTAGGCAAATAATAATGTAGATGACAGAAGGATGTATACAGATATCTCTAATAGGAACACTTTATAAGCTGGGCCCACTTTAAGTGATTCATGTGCAAAAAAAAATGCATAAGTCAAGTACAGGTGTAATATATAAAACAATCTATAGCAACAATTTCTGAATTTCTAGGAACTTTAGAAAATAATATGGAAAAATACAGTCATTTTTCATAAGTGTTTCAAAGATGAAATAATGTAAATTCAAATACTATCACAAGCATAAAATTAATCCACAGTAGTGTTAATATTAATAACCAGAAAATCATAGATCCAAAAACTAATACCACTCCTCTCAGTAAATCTGCATATGATAGAAATGCTAAAGTGCATCCAATACAATACATGCCAAAGTGCATCCAATGACAAATGTGCAAAGTAATCCACACAAATTCATAACTTAATTAGCTCATATGAATAAGTAAAAAAAAATGGTTACTCAAGTTAACAATATTACGTAATAAGGATAACATAAATCTAGCATAATAGAGGGAGAAAGAGAGGAAATAGAGAGAAAGAGTAAAGTAGATTGTAGATGAGATGTAGGCCCACACTTATATTTGCAACTTCCTCAGGGACGGCCAAATGTAAGTAAGCCTAAAAACATGAAAAGTCAATTAGACAACAGTAAAATAGTAAAAAAATAAAATAAAATAAAATCATTGCAATAATCAGTACACAGACAGGTTATATTAAAGTTATCGGGGAATTGCCCAGGGGCCTATACCAGAACAGGCCTTACATTCCCAGTAGCCAGACAAGAGGGACTGAACAATTTAACAGTGGTAAAGCAGCACAGTCACTACTATGTTTGTGGTCAGGACCTGACGAGTGGAAGATGCCCAACCACCACCCCCCTACCTAATTGGCCTGAGGTGTGCCTTGGCCTCACTAGATCGGTATGCCTGAAAAAGGGGGCATACCCTGAATGTGATGGTTGAATGACTGAATGAAGAATGGGAATGGGTGGGCAGGGGACGTCTGAATGCAGACGTGCTGCCTGGGAGAGCCGGACCGCTTAAGACAGGTACTGGCCCCTCCCACAATCCAGGCTAGCCTGCGGCCAGCCTTAACACTTGTGGTCAGGACCTGACGAGTGGAAGATGCCCAACCACCACCCCCCTACCTAATTGGCCTGAGGTGTGCCTTGGCCTCACTAGATCGGTATGCCTGAAAAAGGGGGCAAAACCCACCAGTGAGGGAAGGATTGGCCTGACGTGCTACTCTGCCAACGTACTGAATGCTTGGACCAGCTCCGCTTGTGGCTCCGGGATATACCGCACAAAGCACCCCGAGCGCCAGCGCCCCAAGTGTTTGATGATATGCGCAGGAACTCCATGCTTAGACGCTGCGGATACCAATGCGGAAAGAATGCCCCGAGAATTGAGCCGGATTCAATCCTACACTGGACCACAGGATGCGAATATGTTTGATGAACTGGCTGGACGTCAGTGGACCAACAGGAAATGGAAGTAACGGGTCGGTGGGGCTGTGAAGACTAAGGGCCAGCAAGAGGTTGTCCAAGACTGTCACTGGACACCATGCGTTTGTGGTCTGGAAGAACTTAACTACATGGCCGGGACCTACCTACCTTGTTTTGTTGTGAGGCAACTGCAAACGAAAGTTACTGCCCATCCTGACTAAATCTCCCTTGCGGAGAGCCACTGCCCCTTGTCTGGCCTGTGTCACTTCACCTGGTCTTAAAAACCCATAAAACGCTAAGTACATTGCTGCCTTGATCACCAGGCTGGGAAGGACTCCGAATGGTGACAATGTGAGGACTTCCGACAGGCTACGAAACGTGTCCCCCGTAATCGGTTGACGGACCGACTTGACCATGACCTGGCTTTTCTGAATGCCTCTGAGGATGGCCTTGATCGGGTGAGCTGAAAATATAGAGGGTCTGTCTGGCTCTTGAAGTGCCAAAAAATGCTGCACCCCAGCCAAATATAGCCTAATGGTATTGTAGGATAAAGCCAATACCGAGTGACAATAAGACACGAAAGCTACCATATACTTGACCTGACCAGTGTCACCCCTAGGATATACCACTGGAAGTCTAAGAAAACCACCCACGCTTGGCGGTATGACCTCAATGTACTGGTCGACAAAGACTTTGTAATGAGTGAACTGGCGACCACCATCAGAGAGTCTAGTCCAAGACCAGCAGCCGCCAGTCCGGTACCGGGGTGCCCACTGAGTCTGCTTCTGGGTTCTGTAAGAAAAAGCGTGAAAAATCAAAACGAGATAAAGCATCAGCTGCAATATTGCTCACCCCGTCCAAAAACAGGGCATGAAAATGAAACCCCTGTTCCAGGGCTATCCAGGTCAACCTACGCATGAAAGACATGATTAGTAATGATTTAGATCTACCCTTGTTAATGATCTCTGCAGTCGCCATGTTGTCAGTGTGGAAAACCACTGTGTGACCCGACCACCTATGCCCCCAAACTATAGCAGCTGCTACTATAGGATAGATCTCGAACAATGCCGACGTCTGAGAAAACCCCGGCATCTGTAGTACATGCGTGGGCCATGAGCCGGCGAACCAATGTGAGCCAAATATGGCCGCAAAACCTATCGAGGCAGCTGCGTCTGAAAATACGTGTGGAGAATCAGACGTGGCCCTTGGA
This sequence comes from Bufo gargarizans, assembly GCF_014858855.1. Taxonomy (NCBI): domain Eukaryota; kingdom Metazoa; phylum Chordata; class Amphibia; order Anura; family Bufonidae; genus Bufo; species Bufo gargarizans. The sequence goes on along the minus strand of NC_058081.1, from coordinate 383,928,304 downwards.
ATAAACATGGAAATGCCATTCCAATCGCTGAGAAATCTGTCCCACATGAACAGATCTGCTCGGGCGTTGGCATTAAGATGCACTGATGCGTCCAAATCACTGGTCTGTTGGAGTAAGACTAACAATCTTGAAATAAATGATCTACCCTGAGGAATGATCCTCATGGCAAAGTTTAACATGCCCAACAGAGACTGCAATTCTCTCTTGGTGCAAACCTGAGACATGAGCAAGGAACGGACACCTGACTTGATCCTGTCGAGTTTGTCTTGTGGCAGACTGGCCGACATGTCACGTGAATCCAGGGAGATCCCCAAGAACGTGACAACCTGCGCAGGCCCTTCTGTTTTGTGGGCAGCCACCGGAATGTTTAACTCCTTGAAAACTTGCAAGAGAACCTGCAAGTCAACAGGCGCCCGTGAGGGTTCTTCTATCAACAGAAAATCATCCAGGTAGTGAATGACATTCTGGCAACCCCGTAGTTCCAACAAAATCCATTCCAGAGCCTGCGCTAACTTATCAAACAGACTGGGGCTGCTCTTGGAACCAAACTTTAACTTGGTGGCGAAATAGTAAGCATCTCTCCATTTGATGCCATGCCACCGCCAGAGAGATGGGCTAATGGGCAGCAGTTTGAACGCATCAGAGACATCTGCTTTGGACAGCCAAGCACCCCTGCCTGTCTGTAGAATGACCTGGATAGCCTGGTCCACGGAAGTATACTTCAACGAAAATTCCTCAGACGGAATCAATGAGTTAAGACTTGGAACGTGGGAAGAATGTGGAGCAGACAAGTCATAAATCAAACGACATTTATTGGAGTATTTTCCCTGCACCACCCCCACTGGGCTCACCCTCCATGTGCAAAAAGGAGAGGACTGGAAAGGACCAATTATGAAGCCCTTCTCCAGCTCACTTGCCAACAGCAGATCCACCAGACCAGCATGTTTAGAAGCCGACTGCAGGTTGGGGCATTCATGAGTCTGCTGTGGCAAAGTGATGAGCCCAGTGTGGAACCCCCGGGAAAACCCTTCCACCAGAAAAGCGCGGAACGGCTGAACCGGATGAAGCCGCAGCAGCTGGTCTAGTACCTCGACATTCACCCGGCTCAGTCATGCCGGCTTCACGGTGCAGACAGTGACCGGATGTGCCCTGAAACATGTGGCACAGATATACAGGAGCCTGCAATGGCTGAAATTGCAGACAGCATAGTTAAAGTTATTGCAGAGCTGGGCTTTTCCCAAGTAATGAATGGGTCTCCCCAGCTTGTCAAACTGGGTTGACTGCTGGCTAGGACCCGGGTTGATCCCACCTCTGGAGGTACTGGGGGCAGCTGTGAGGTCAGCCAATGGGCACCAGGCGGTAGTATGAGCAGGAGACTGACATGTGGCGCACACTCGGGACTTCAAGCTAGCGAAGTGCCTACAAAATAACTCCATATCAATATTGCTCCAGTCCGTGACTACCTGGAACTGGGCCCAAATGGCTGCCGCTTTGGCCGAGAAGGACCTATGATAATCATAGAACGCTGTACCTCCGTACTTGTGCGCCAAATCTACCACCCTGTAGAGGTAAATGTCCAACTCCTCTCTCCTGTTGGGGCTGGCAGAACACAAAACGTCTCTGAATAGGCTGAAAGCCAGGACGAACTCGGTCAGGGTCAGCTTGCGACTGAGCCTGGGGTCTTTGGACTTAAGTACCACCGATAACTCGCTACAGCCGAAGGACTTGTTTTCTGTTACGTCGTGGGACGCAATTAACAAGGATGCCAAGTTGACATCCTTGCCCTCTAAGATGTCCTTTTTAATACTGGACCTGACAAAATATACCGGCGCCACTGAAGGTACTCCCCCGCCCTGTGACAGGTTACCTGTCGATGGTAGAGTAGGCACGGTACTTGTGACCACAGCCGGAGGTGCCGCGCCACCAGCTGGCCCAACTGCTGGGGGAGGGGTCGCGACGCTGTTCCATGACCAAAATTTTGCTGTACTATACTTAGTACTAATGGTATGATGATCAGATGAAGACTAAAAGTGTAAAGTCCAAAAACTTAAAATTAGCAGCATCCTGATACACAGCCTATAGAATTATCCCAAAAGAAAGAGCTAGTCTGCATATTGTTTTTCCCAGGGAGCATTGCCTGGCCATAAGACTTCCTGCACAAGTTCTGGCACTCTCCACAAAAAGAACACGTTACAATAGTGTGCTGTCTATAGTGATTTCTCTGCAGGCATTTCTTCAGCTAATTGGTCTACTCTGAGAATGAAGGGAGTAGTTTTGGTTGTTGTTTATATTACAGTGCCTAACGCTTCCTGAAATATAAATCCTGCACCAATTTTAGCAGGCAAACTATGGACTTCCTAGAAAAGTGGAACTTGTTTGCCTTTAGAACTAGAATTTATGGCCTGTGACCTTGAACATGTGACTTCTGGAAAGCACCTGGCATGTGGCGATGACAGTGGTTTTGATCATCACATCATGTATTTGTGATGCTAGACAGACTAGCAGAATGGAAACTGGTGTTGTCACCTCTCGAAGCTCTGAAATGTACGAGGATGAATAAAGCATTGTGCTCTCATTGGCAAAAGGTATACAGTGGTTATATATCTGTGTAAACGGCTAGCAAAGCAGACGAATACAATAATACAGATTGGATAATTACGCCCTATTATTTTTGGATAATAGCCTTTGTGTGAGTACTTGCAGCGAATCCCTAAGCAAAAAGGAACATACAGATGGTATTTTAAGAAGGTAATGTCTCTTTAAGTGGTAACAACCTACTCTCCCCATTGGCCTACTGTGTATCAGAATATTATCTTTTATTTATATACCCCATCATATTCCACAGCGCTTTACAGACATTATCATCACTCACTGTCCCCAGTGAAGCACACAATCTAGATTCCTTATCCAGAAGGAAACCAGAGTATCCAGAAGAAACCCACACAAACACAGGGATAACATACAAACATCATGCAGATGTAGTTTTTGTTCAGATTTGAACCTAGGACCCCAACATTGCAAGGCACAAGTGCTAACCACTGAGCCACCATGCTACCCACACTGTGCTACCATCTGAGGGTGTACTGCAGGATATCATCATCAGAATATTGCAGGCAATTATTATTATCTTAGGGTGTGCTGCAGGATATAATGATCTGTATTGGAATTTATGTCTAAATCCGTGAGCAGGTGGTCAGTGATGCATCCGTGAAGCTGTCCGTGAAGGATCCGTGTTGGGTCCGTGTGTCTGTTTTTTGCTATCCATGTAGCATCCATCTTTCACTGACACTGAACAGCTGAAAAATTATTTTCAAAGCATCTCTCCTTAATGGTCCGTGAAACTGAAAAATACAGCATGCATCTGTGCGAAAAACATGTACCTACGGACAGTGCTAAAACACTGATGTGTGAATATACACATTAAAATGAATGGGGACGTGTGCTGTCCGTGGAGAACACATACAGCATACGTCCGTGGAACACTGATGTGTGAATGAGGCTTTAACAGCTGAGGGAGTATTGCTGGCCTCCTGATTAGCTAAAAGAATATTGCTGAATATTACCAGCTAACGTAGAGAAGTGATCATTGATGACTCCTTGGTTTTAGGGATCCTGCAGATGACAAAACTGTTGAGTATAGACCCTATGCAGCTAGTACATAATCCCAGATTTAGGCCTCATGCACATGACCGTTGTTTTATTCCGTGTCTGTTGCGCTATTTTTCGTGATTTTCTGTGGACCCATTGATTTTCAATGGATCCATTGAAAACTCTCCTAATGCACCGTTTGCTATCTGTGATTCGTGGTTCCAGTCCGTCAAAAAAAATATAACCTGTCCTATTATTTTAACGGAAAACGGTTTGCGGACCCATTCAAGTCAATGGGACCGCTAAAAAACGCAGAGGCACATGCGATTGTCGTCCGCATCCGTTTTATTTCAATAATTTGCTATGGCAAAACTGTCTGCCAGAACTTGTGCCAATAAAATAAAAAACAAATAAGATGCAGGAAGTTTAAGGTCACAGGTTATGCAAATTGCTAGGCACCTATTGTGAAAATCCATAGTGTTGTGTGGCAGTGAGTGGCTTGCTAGTATATTTCTTGCCTACTAAGATACCCCTCTGGAATGTGGAGAAACTTATTTGTGTCCCTTTTGTAATTGAGCATCCTATAGTTATGGGAGAGGCTTAGACTGTGATGAGGGGGGAAGCGCTTCCCCTCGCTGAACTAGCTGGCTGTGTTGTGCCGTAAGCCAGGAGCGAGGGTAAGCCTAGTAGTGGGCAAAAATAGACGAGGAGAGCAGAGTAGTGACCAAAAGCCTTTAATTCCTCTCAGAGAGCAAGATTACAAAACGCCTGGGAAATCTCTACATTAGGGTTCGGGATGTACCTCGTGAAGCAAGAAGAGCGCCAACGACCCATGCATTTAATTACGTGCGCCGGGACCCCGTTTTTGATGCTGAGGACGCGGCCCCGATTCGGAGCAAGTGTCCTGTGATGGCCAGCGGGTTATAACCGAGACCTGAGGCCAGCGTTCTGATGTGGGACACGAACTGGATTGATGTCAGGGGCCCCCCATGCCAAGGAAGCAGCGGGCCATCTAGGGGGGCATCTTGCAACAGGGCTAACAATTGACGGAGGACCATGACCGGGCACCAATCGTTCAATGTTTTGAAAAACCTGACCTCCGAGGGAGGCCCATGCTGATTGGCCTTCGTGGGAGGGAGACAGAGGACAAAATGGTCATGGGCCCATGTGTTTCCAGAAGGGGAGGGACCCAGTGGGGACAGAATTAACCCAGGCTGGAGCCACCGCACTGGAGCCGCCATGTCGCATAAATCTGCCGGGCCTGAATGAAGATTACGGCGTGCGCTCCAAGTTGGAACGCACGCCGAATACGTGACCAGGCCCAGGCCTGGCGGAGGGATTCTGGCGTGGGCTCCAAGCTGGAACGCACGCCGACCACGTGACCTGGAGCTCATGCCTGGTGGCGGATTTCCGGCGTGCGCTCCATGCTGGAACGCATGCCGGGCTGCAGCGGTGCCCTAAGTAAGGACGGGACGGGGGAGGCTTTGTGGAGGGGGGAACCCGCGGGCCGGACCCTGCCCCCCCCCTGCCGCCTCGGGAGGGAAGTGGGAAGGGCAAAAGAGGAGACAACAAAAACAAAAAGAAAAATAACGTGGGCCAGAAATGTGTATCGGCATGCGTTCCACGCTGGAACGCACGCCGACTCAGGAAGCCGGAAGTAAGTGACCGCGCCTGGAGGAGCCCTTGTGGAGCATTGTTGCACAGAATTTACCTCTCCTGAAGACGTGAACGGCAGTGTATGAAAAAACTAAACGAAGCAGGTGAAGCAACTCACGACGTGCACAGATGTAGTACCAGAGCAAGCGACTCCCTATCCAGCTATGAACAGAAGCGCCCTGAGGAGCTGGGGGCTGGAGCTTAAGAAGGTAAGATGCCCCTCCCACAAATTCAGGCTGACTTTTTAGCCTTCCACTTGTCTCCATGTCATATTATAAATACTTTTAGTCAAAATGGCTTGCACGACTATTCTCCTCCTTCCTGAACATTAGTATCCCCACACCTGCAGTACAGTACCATGTTCTGTATAATCCGGCCAATTCATACATTTATCAGAGTTGGCACTTGATTTTGCTTTTACTTTTCCCTTTGCTATTTCTACTGATATAATTATTTTTTTTTTGCTTACCTTTGTTTACAGTAATTGCTATATTTCATTTCTTTACAGTGACACAGACAAAAACAAGGTGGAACAGCTGCCGGGACCAATTCCGCCGGGATCTAAATAGTCAAGGCTGGAGTGGGGAAGGCAGCTCCAAAAAGAGGCCATATCTGTACGCTGCTCAATTGCAGTTTTTGCGTCCGGTGATGGATTTGAGGCCGTAAGTATTTTTGTTGTGCTAAAAATCCTTTTTCCTGGCAATTATTAGTTCCTAATTTTGGTTTAGCCATAGTGGTCAAGAATGTAAGGGGTTGTGTGGCATTGTACAATTGTTGACCTATCCTTTGTGTCGGTGAACCAAATAATTTTTGTGGGGTAGTAACACCGGCCACCACCGATGATGAGACGACACGTGCAGAGCGCACATGCCTTCTCCTGTATCTTTTTATTTCCTGAGTGGCACTATTTTCTTGAACAAGTCACATAAATTAGAGCAGGAATCGAGAAGGGAAATGGCCCGTGCACACTGCACACATTGTCTCCTCATACAGTTGATCATCATGGTGGGTGGCTGTTGTTCCCCTGCCAATATGATCTTGTGTACTTATCCTGTGGATAGGTAATAAATGTGAAAAGTTATGAAAAAGCCTGTTGCCTTTTTGTGGCCCTGAATAGCGTACCCATTTGTGTATGTTTTGTTATGTTCATAATTTCTAGAACATACACGCTAATTTTATTATGGTGGTTTTAGGATTTGGTACCTCTTCTGTACTGTAATTGACATTTACATAGTTTTAATATTTGCTTATAAACCTCAACATGGAGTCATCAAAGTTCAACTATATAAAAATGACACGTACAGATTCCGCTTTTAAAAGAGTATAATGATGCTCCAACAGTGTCCGTACAGCAGAATAGTAACTACTCCTTCCACCATGGCCTTGTGATGCGTGCTCCATGTTATTTATTAGGAAAAGATATTCTTTTTGTACAGAAGAGACGGACAGTATATCAGCACTGCTTTTGTCCTTGTGTATACTTCGTTTTGTGCTTGACTGATCCAAACATCAATCAATTTTTTATAACTAGTTTCACATTTGGCGTTGTGGGCAAATTTTCATGAAATATGTAATTTATTTATATTTTAAAATTGGATAATTCACATTGAAGGAGATAATCCAAAATTATGATTAAATCTGTGATGTATGCATGCTCAACGTATATGTAGTTCACACACAGTTGATGATGTAATATATGTTGTCATGACATTTTTCTATACAGTACTGTGGACAGTCTTTTTTCCCTGGCAGGTAGTCCTGCCCCAACACCCGCTGAGGAGCCAGACCAGCCATCCCAGGCTGAGCCCACCCGTTCTCCACGGAGCCCTTCACCAGTCCAGCATCCGCAGCCCGGGCATCGCCGCAATGTCCCTCAATCTTCCTCTGGGCAACCGACTCGGGATATTATAGATGCCCGAGTCATAGAATTCCTTGCCCAGAGGAGGAGTGATGGCATTGAGGAGTCAATGCTGAGGGGCCTTGCTCTTTTATTGAAGCAACTGCCCATTGAAATGCATCACGAATGTGTGGCTTCAATAGCCCTTGTTATTAAAATGTATGCCTCCACTTACCAGGGCGGCATACACTCCCAAATTAATGATCTGCGCAAGCAGATCTTGAATATCCCCCCACAGCAACATGGACGCAGCTATCACCTCCACACCCACCTCAAGGGGCATCTTTTCCCCCCCAACCAAATTGCCAACGGTCCCAAGACCCGATAGCACCTACTTTCCAACAAAGTATTGCAACTCGGGCCACTGATCCTGGCCATGTACAGCCACAATCATCTTATGGGCATGGCTCGTTTACACAAGACCTTTTTGATCTTTAATGTCGTATGCTCTGAAAATGTGATTTTTTTTTTATTGTTGTTGTTTGTGTATCCTTTATTTCATTACATGTTTCTAAAAGAAAATTTTGATCTCAAAATTTACATTGGCTTGTGTGAATTTTTTAAAAACACCAAACTTTTACAGTTCTTCAACACATTTCATAAACACATATAGACGCACACCAGTTGACAATGTACATCAATTTTTATTTGGAGGAATATAAACCGTATTTTGGTATAATGAGAACATGAGGTATTAGAAGATTTTTTGGACCATTATGCTAAATACTAATGATGTTAATGTCATTGACATTTTGTGGAAAACATCATTAGTATTGATATTTACTTTTAACTAGGTGATGGCCAAAAAACCTCAGTCCGCAAGCCCACGTCAAGGGTCCTCATTCTCTCACTCAACTACCACAATAAATTAACATAATCTATATACAGAATAATGAAAAACTAAAGAGCCCAGAATATTTCAAAAACTGCCACGAATAGCGTCCCTCTGCCATGGCAAGGACCCCTCTGGGCTGTAAAAGTAGTCTGCATAGAGTTCCCGAACTGCAATGCCTGCAGTCCCAGGTCGTCTATGCAGGGTCCTTTCCAAACCCAAACCTGATGACGTAGGAAAATCTTTCATATCAACAGAAGAGGAAGCCTCATTAATCCTGGTGAAGTTGTGTAAAACACAAGCTTCAATCACCAGGGTAGCATTCTCCGGATCCATCTGTATGGATGACAAGAACAGCTTCCATTTGCTAGAGAGTATTCCAAAAGTGCACTCAACATACCGATGGGCACGAGTCACCCGGTAGTTGAAAATACACCTCCTGACATCCAATCCACGCTTTGGAAAGGGCCGCATAACATGTGGAGTCAATGCAAACCCTTCATCCGCCACAATGACAATTGGAGCCGGCGGACAAGCAGATCCGGGCAGTCTTCTTGACTCAGGCAGGGCAAGCTGGTTGGCACAAAGCCGCTCACCCATTGTAGAAGCACTAAAGATGCGAGCATCTGCTATTCTTCCATAGGCCCCAATATCAACCATTATAAACCGGTAGTTACTGTCAGCAACAGCCATAAGAACTACCGCAAAATATTGCTTATAATTGAAGAATCGGGACCCTTAGTGAGGAGGCTTCTTCACACGGATGTGCTTGCCATCCATTGCCCCAATGCAGTTGGGAAACTGCGCCGAAAGATTGAATCCCTCAACGATCCGAACCCAATCGTCTGTCTTGGGCTGTGGCATCACCGTCTCTTGGAGTTGATGCCAGATGACAGGGCAAGTGTGACGCACAATCCAAGAAATTGTTGAGGTTCCCAAAAGAAACTCAAAATGCAGGGATGCAAAAGAGTTCCCAGTTGCAAGGAATCGGTAGGAAAAAGAAAATAAAAACATATCAATGAGCAGCAAATAAAAGGGAACATGCCATACATGAGTCACCAAAAATGTTGCATACGAGACATGTGTTTAAACAATCTATGTCCATTCACGTATTTATATAAATATATCATGTAAAGCCTCCGATCAGGAGGTACTGGAGAAAGGTACCAGAAGTACAGGCGATGTCAGCAGGCGGGGTCGTTGTCAGGAGCAACAGTGCAGGACCAAAGGATGAGGCAGAAGCGTAGTCAGACAGTCAAAAGGTCAGGGGAGGCGGCACAGGTACTGGTCAAGCAATCCGAGTCAGCAACAGGAGAGTCAAGGCAAACAGGCAGGGAACAGATGGGTAGACAGAGCCCAGGACTGCATCAGTGAAATAGGAAGCATCGGTCGCAGATCACTGCTGAACACGGCACCCAGAACCACAACGGTAAGCAGGGGGACAGCGGCGCATAACAGCGGCTGTTACAATAGCTCAGACTGGATGAAAAATCTGGTGTATAACTCCATGCCAATTATTAAACAGACATCACAGAGAAAAATGACTTTTCATATAAAACATAACTTTTACTGTTGTTGGTTAAAATAGTACCCCATCTTAGTATATATGTTAGGATACGTCAAATGAATAGACAAGGCCTTACTTGGACTTATCAGGATTATGAATTCCGATGTATAGAAAATTTTTACGGGAACTTATATTTGCCGTAAAAAATTTCTATACATCAGACTTCATTATCCTGATATTAACTCTCATTCACATGCTGTGTAATAAAACCACATTTACATACTGAAATTGATATGTGATGTGGATTTTAAATCTGTAGCATATCAATTTATGTTGTGGATTTTCATTGTCAAAATCCACAACAAATGCGTATTTTGCTGGGGACGTATCACAGAATTATTGTATTCACTTTCCAACATCTCTAAAAGAACTGATATCTGTAAGTTACATGTATTTTTTCATATATGTTTTATTGTTCTTTTTCCATCTGTCTTTTTAATGATCAGTATAGATTCAGTACTAGTGTTGGGTGAGCATGCTTGGCCAAACACCATTTCGAGTCTCCTCCCTGCATGTTTGTTGGCTGCTATGCAGCCAATAAACATGCAGAGAAGTACTGGCACTCACTGTAATGCCGTAGCCATGTTGGTTACAGGCATTACAGTGATTGGCTGGCACCCGATGACACGTGGTTCGGCTCAGTCTTAGTAAGGGAGAGCTGAAGCAGAAGGAAAAGATAGTGTAGGGACAGGATTTTTTTTTTTTTTTTTAGGCAGGGTTTAGTCTTAAAAGACTAGAGATCCAAAAGTCCTTTTTACTGTTGTTGGTTAAAATAGTACCCCATCTTAGTATATATGTTAGGGTACGTCAAATGAATAGACAAGGCCTTACTTGGACTTATATCTGGCTGCAATATATATTATTAGCACAACCTGCTCTAAATTACGTGCCTCGGGTTTGTAGGAGCGGGGTGGAAAGAAAGAAAAGCACTAAATACTAGAGGCTGCTCTGGGTTTGTCAGGTCGACAAGAGTGTCTGCCTGTAAAGGATATGGGAGTGTCCCAACCATGGGGGACTGGTGGGTACTGGCACCATCCCAGTCTCGCCTGTTCTTGGATAAACCCTTTTTAGCGCCAGTAGTGGTAGGTCAGTGTCAAGCTACTCAGCTATATAGTAGCATTTGTAGAAGAGTATATTAAAGGATGTGTGGATATATATAGTTAAGGATGCGTGCAGCCTGTAATTGTGGGTGGAGAGACTTACCCTATTTAAACCCCCTGGTCCAAGCAGGAGGGCGCCTGTTCTTTGCTGTTCCGCCCGTCTGTGACGCCACTTCCGGTTTCGATACCTGCTGTGGCGTCATTTCTGGTTTCGCGTCCTCGTGGAATCCAGGTCACGGCGCCTCCGGTAAGCTGGGTAGCCGAGCCCTGTTGGCAGTGCGACGCACCCCCGCTTCTCTCCCTGCAGCCTAGCAGAGTATCCGGGCAGACGCGCCTGCCACCGGCACCTCGTGTTACACCGATTCACAGCCCGGCCGGTAGCCCCCTGCCTCACGCCGGCTGCCGGAGCATGCATCGCCCAGTCGCCTCCCCCCTCCAGGTACCAGGCACCTCTGGCGCATGAGCCGCAAGTTGGTGCGGTGCGGCCCGGGAAAAAGGGGGGCAGGCGGGGATGGCACCGCAGGTGTGAATGTTGGGGCCGTTGTTGTAGGCTCTATACTGCAAGACCTTGCAGACGCCTGCAAGCGGCACTATGGTTAAGTGATCTGTTTGACCAGTTTGGGTTGTTGTGGCTGCCAGGGAAGGTTGGCACTATGGCAGTCATGCCTACTTCCTGATTGTCTTACCCAGTGCGGGTGGTCCCGGGGGGCAGGACTAGCAGCACAGCCGCCCTGTCTGCAGTGGGCGCCACTTCTCCGTGCGGGTGAGTCACTGGCTGCCTGGCTGTTGGCCTGCTGCCCTTAACCCCCAGACTGCTGAGAGAAAGGAGGATTGTGATTTACTGCCAGGTGCAGGCCCCGGTCACCCTGGGCTCCTATGCCAATCACGCTATTACATTTATAAATCTTCACCCCCTGGGGGCTGGGGTATTCCTTGAATTCAGGGGCCAGGTTCCCTGAACCTCTCAGGATTACGGCTGCCCTAAAATTGCCCAGGGGTCCCGTCTTCCCTGAATCGCTCAGGTGTGATGTCATTCCTGATACCGCTCAGGTGTCACTTGTTCCCCGATCCGCTCTGATGTTATGTTGTCCCTGTAACCACCGGGTGTCATATGTTCCCTGAATCGCTTAGGGTATTGTCTTCCCTAAAGTCGCTCAGGTGTAATGTCTTCCCTAAAGTCGCTCAGGTGTAATGTCTTCCCTGAACCGCTCAGGTGTAATGTCTTCCCTGAATCGCTCAGGTGTAATGTCTTCCCTAAATCGCACAGGTGTAATGTCTTCCCTGAATCGCTCAGGTGTAATGTCTTCCCTCAATCGCTCAGGTGTAATGTCTTCCCTGAACCGCTCAGGGGTAATGTCTTCCCTGAATCGCTCAGGTGTAATGTCTTCGCTGAATCGCTCAGGTGTAATGTCTTCGCTGAAGCGCTCGGGTGTAATGTCTTCCCTGAAGCGCTCAGGTGTAATGTCTTCCCTGAAGCACTCAGGTATAATGTCTTCCCTGAATCGCTCAGGTATAATGTCGTCCCTGAATCGCTCAGGTAGTATGGCTCCTCGGATCGCAGGTGTAATGTCTTCCCTGAATCGCTCAGGTAGTATGGCTCCTCGGATCGCTCAGGTGTAATGTCTTCCCTGAATCGCTCAGGTATAATGTCGTCCCTGAATCGCTCAGGTAGTATGGCTCCTCGGATCGCAGGTGTAATGTCTTCCCTGAATCGCTCAGGTAGTATGGCTCCTCGGATCGCTCAGGTGTAATGTCTTCCCTGAATCGCTCAGGTAGTATGGCTCCTCGGATCGCTCATGTGTTATGTCTCCCCTGATTGCTCATGTGTTATGTTTCCCCTAAACCACTCAAGTGTTATGTCTTCAGGTGTCATGTTTTTCCCCGAGTCACAGGTGTCATGTTCCCGGAATCGCAGGTCATGTCTTCCCAGAATCACTGAGGTTTTGGTTCCCTGAATCGCTCAGGTGTCATGTTTTTCCTCAATTTGCATGTGTCATGTTCCCGGAATCGCAGGTGTCATGTTTTTCCCCAAATCGCAGGTGTCATGTTCCCGGAATCGCAGGTGTCATGTCTTCCCTGAATCATTCAGGTTTGTCTTCCCTGATTCGCTCAAGCGTCGTGTTTTTCTCCAAATCACAGGTGTCATGTTCCCAAAATCGCATGTGTCATGTCTTCCCTGAATCGCTCAGGGTTATGTTTTCTCCAAATTGCAGGTGTCATTTACCCAAGAATTGCATGTGTCATATCTTCCCTGAATCGCTCAGGGTTATGTTTTCTTCAATTCACAGGTGTCATGTTCCCAAAAATTGCATGTGTCATGTCTTCCCTAAGTGACTCAGGGGTCAGGTCCCCTGAATTTCTCTGGCGTTATGCCTCCCCTTAGTCACTTAGGGGTAATGTTCCCTGAATCGCTCAGGTCTTGTGTGTTCCCTGAATCGCTCAGGTCTTGTGTGTTCCCTGAATCGCTCAGGTCTTGTGTCTTCCTTGCATCGCTCAGGTCTTGTGTGTTCCCTGAATCGCTCAGATCTTGTGTGTTCCCTGAATCGCTCAGGTCTTGTGTATTCCCTGAATCACTCAGGTGCCATGTTCTCCCTGATTAGAGTTTCGTTTTTCCTACCTCTTCTAGGTCGGTTGTTTCCCAGGTTGCATATTTTACTGAACAGCCTGGTTATGTATTCCCCTGATTCACTCAGGTCAGGTTGGCCTGATTCGCCCAGGCTTCTGTCTTTCCCTGGTCTCCCAGTGGGTAGGCAGTGGCCAGGTCCAACCAGGTTCAAGGTACTGCCCGACCCACCCAGGTGTCTGTCCTCCTTATGAAGGTCTATGTAATTGCCTGCTTTGCTTAGGATTCCATGTTGCCTGAACCGCTCAGGATTCGGTGTATCACCCGAATTACGCAGGTTCCATGCATCAGCCTGCAAACTTGGGGGTTTGTTCAGCAGCGTCCGGCTGGTTCCTGGTTACCCGAATCTTGTGTCCGGATTCCTGTTTTCCGCAGGTTTGTTCCATGCGGTGCAACTTCGGGCTCTTATTCTGGCTGTCTAGGGTCACCCAGTAGTTGGCCATGGCGCCCAGGCTGCATCCTGGTTCTCCGTCGCCTCTTTCCAGTGCCACCAGATCACACCTCTCTCCGGGTCTGGTGCCAACGCAAGCTTATTTTTCATGGGAGCAGGGCCTCAGGCCACCGGAATTTTGATCCATCCTCAATTGTGTCGCAGTGCTCCTCCATGCTCGGTCACTCCACGGTGCCGGGTTTCACGTAAGTTCCAGCTGAGTGGCGGCGTGACGCTTCTCCGCAGCTCAGAGCCTTCCTTCATTCATCACGAGCCTCCATTCCTAGGTCTTCAGTATCGCCGGAGAGTTGGCAGCACTGTCCGTTGATTCGGTTAGGTTGCGATCCTTTCGTTCCTGTTTCCTTCTGATTCTCAGGTTTCATGTATTTCCCGGATTAGCCCAAAATTCACGTATTTAACCATTCACCCAGGTCTAATTTCCCAGAGTCGCACAGGTTTTACGTGTTTCCTGGATCGCTCGGGTTCATGCATTTCCCTGAATCGCTCGGGTTCATGTGTTCACCTGAATCAATCGGGTTTATGTTTCCAGAATCGCCCGGGTTGATGTTTCTGGATCGCTCAGGATATGTATGTGCCCAAGTCACTCAGGTTTTACGTATTTCCCTGAATCGCTCAGGTCAGGTATTTCCCTGAATCGCTCAGGTTTATATTTCCTGTCTTCAGGTTGCCGGTATTTCCAGGCGGTATGTTTTTCCTGATTCACCCAGGTTACGTATTTCCCTGAATCACTCAGGTTTTGTATTTTCCTGTCTTTCAGGTTGGCGGTATTTCCAGGTTGTGTGTATTTTCTTGATTCACTCAGGTTATGTATTCCCTGAATCGCTCAGGTCTTTTTTTCCCACAGGTTGTTCGCATTTGCCTGATTCGCTCAGGTCTTTTTCCTGCAGGTGTTCGCATTTGCCTGAATCACTCAGCTCTTTTTCCCACAGGTTGTTCGCATTTGCCTGAATCGCTCAGGTCTTTTGTCCCACAGGTTGTACGCAGTTGCCTGAATTGCTCAGGTCTTTTCCCACTGGTGGTACACATTTGCCTGAATCACTCAGGATCCGATATATTTCCCTGAAACGCTCGGGGTTTTCCAGCAGTATCCAGTGGTTCCTGTTTACCCGGTTCGGGTTCCGCATGTTTGAATCCCTGATTGCATTGGATCCGGGTTCATCACGGGGGTTTGGACATGGTCATCCATTATCTCGACAATTGTTGTTACATCAGGTATTGTACTCTGCTCCCACTCAAGCGGCATTCGCCTGTTCATTGCTACGTCATGGTTTTGCTCAATCTCACCTGGGCAGTCTGCACCCTAATTCCTGATCATCAAGGGACCTCAGGGTGTCCCCTCCGGCTGGGCTAGTTGCTCCAGCTTTTCGCCAGGCTTGAGGCCCCCATGGCGGCCGCCAAGTTGGCTAAGATCCAGGCCGCCGTTTCATCCGCGGCTTATTCCAGGGTCCTGTCCAAGTGGGAGCTCCAGTCCCTGTTAGGGTTCCTCAACTGTGCATTTACGATCATGCCCAGGGCAGGTCTTTCACTTCCTGGCTCCTCAGTCTCCAAAAAAAAAAAAAACATCCTCGGGGGGAGGTGGACGAGGTCATGTTTTTCATGGCTGTATAGCCCATTGCCACTCGCACCGCCACCTGTCATTTAACACCATCAAGCTGTATTTGGCCGGCATTCAACACCATCGGATGCTCGGCGACCCCTCTGCCAAATCCATTTTTCGTATCAGGCCATCAAAGCCACCCTCAGGGTTAGCGCGGCGGTCCAGGTGCGTAGGCAACCAGTATCAGGCGAGCTTTCCGCAGATTGTCCGTAGCCCTAGACGGTCTCCCTTTTGGGCACTCAGCAAGCATCATCACCAAAGCAGCCATGTACCTAGGGTTCTATGGGTTCTTAGACCCGGGGAGTTCACCTGCGGCACGGTCAACCGAGCGACCCTGCTCAGGCGACATCTCGCCTGGCATTCGGTCCATTTTATACTGTCCATCCCAGCCACTAAGTCCAATCAGGCTGGTCCTCCCACCGAGGTAGAGTTCTTCCCCAAGGCCAACTGTTGGTGTCCCGTCAAGGCTCTCCAAGAGCTTCTGGCCTCACTCCAGTCTCCCGCGTTATATGACCCGTTGCTCCCGATTAATGGTAGGCCCCCCTTCTTCGGCCGAGTTTGTCTCCAATATCCGCACCCTGGCGGCAGGGTTGGGGTTCAACCCTAGCACGGTATCCGGGCACTCCTCTCGCGTAGGGGCTGCTTCCGCAGCATCCAGCCATCAGGTACCAGCACACGTTATCCGCAAGGTGGGTCATTAGCGGTCGTCCTGCTACGCAAGGTACATTCCCAATTCGCGATTTGAGATTGCCAGAGCCTTTCGTTCTTTGGGCTTCATGGGTTCTATGATGCTCCAATAAATACATTGCACCCTACTCCGGGCCGGTTCTCTTTGCCCACTTATCTAGGCCTTACCTCGTCACTGGCACTGGGCACACTCCAGCCAGTTGGTTCAGGGCAGTACATAGGCATGCCAACTCTGTTCCTCGATTAGCTCCTACCACAAATAGTTAAGGCTGCGTGCAGCCTGTAATTGTGGGTGGAGCGACTTACCCTATTTAAACCCCCTGGTCCACACCTTCTCATTCAAAGAGTTTTCTTTTTTTTCATGACTATGAAAAATTGTAGATTCACACTGAAGGCAACAAAACTATGAATTAACACATGTGGAATTATATACATAACAAAAAAGTGTGAAACAACTGAAAATATGTCATATTCTAGGTTCTTCAAAGTAGCCACCTTTTGCTTTGATTACTGCTTTGCACACTCTTGGCATTCTCTTGATGAGCTTCAAGAAGTAGTCACCTGAAATGGTTTTCACTTCACAGGTGTGCCCTGTCAGGTTTAATAAGTGAGATTTCTTGCCTTATAAATCGGGTTGGGACCATCAGTTGCGTTGTGGAGAAGTCAGGTGGATACATCAGTCCTACTGAATAGACTGTTAAAATTTGCATTATGGCAAGAAAAAAGCAGCTAAGTAAAGAAAAGTGAGTGGCCATCATTACTTTAAGAAATGAAGGTCAGTCAGTCCAAAAAATTGGGAAAACTTTGAAAGTGTCCCCAAGTGCAGTCACAAAAACCATCAAGCACTACAAAGAAACTGGCTCACATGCGGACCACCCCAGGAAAGGAAGAGTCACCTCTGCTGTGGAAGATAAGTTCATCCGAGTCACCAGCCTCAGAAATCACAGGTTAACAGCAGCTCAGATTAGAGACCAGGTCAATGCCACACAGAGTTCTAGCAGCAGACACATCTCTAGAACAACTGTTAAGAGGAGACTGTGTGAATCAGGCCTTCGTGGTAGAATATCTGCTAGGAAACCACTGCTAAGGACAGGCAACAAGCAGAAGAGACTTGTTTGGGCTAAAGAACACAAGGAATGGACATTAGACCAGTGGAAATCTGTGCTTTGGTCTGTGTTGGTGTTTCTTTGTTTTTCTGTGTTTTTCCATATATATAAATATATACATATATATTCTCACCCTACATAATCCACTTCCCTCACAGTTTTTCAGTTATATTATGGTGCTCAATAAATAAATTGATAAATAATGTGGGATCAGTTCACTCTATCTGTGTTGCTGTTTCTTTGTTTTTCTGTGTTTTTCCATATATATAAATATATACATATATATTCTCACCCTACATAATCCACTTCCCTCACTGTTTTTCAGTTATATTATGGTGCTCAACCTTTTTATGTTGTTTTTTTTTTCAACTTTTTTTTTTTGTTTTTTTGGGGGGAGATTTATTAGATGTTTCGGTCTGAATGCGTCTAGAGGTTTGGATGGGACATGTATGTTAGCAATATAGGGCTGAGGGGGAAGAGAGTAAAAGGGGGAGAGAGAGAGAGAGAGAGAGAGAGAGGTGAAGGGGTTCTTTTTGGGCTCTGGAATGAGTAGGGGGAAGAATAATGGGGGTCGTTTTTGGGTATTAGATGTGACTTTAGCGATAATTGATAATCAGTAGTTGGTGTGTTCTAGTGTTTCATTGAGGCCAAATGGAGTGAGGGTGTTGAGTTAGAAAATCCAGAACATTTCCTTCCTACAAAGTTGTTGGTAGGAAGGGGTTTGTACTAGGGGGGTGACTTTAAGATCAAGTCACCCCCCAGCATTTGTGTCGTTCGGCCTACATAGTAAATGTTACAGGGACATTGAAGTAGGTAGATGATGTTTCTGCTTGCACATGTCATTTGTTGTAGGAATTAAATTTTGCCTATGGGATGTGGGATGTCCATCTCTCTACCTGCTGTTTTTATCATTTGGCAGCATTTGCATTTTTTCGTGCCGCATTTTGAAGATCCCTTGAATTCTGGTGTTTGTTTGTTAATTTTTGTCTGTTCTGTTGTTTTTGGGGTGTATTTGTTTGAACATGATGGGGCTGGAATGTTTTTTAGGGTTTTGGCTCTTCGGAAGGTGAGTCTTGGTGTTTTCAGTATTTTTTTACCTAGTATGGGGTCTTTGAGTAGTACGGACCAGTGTTTGGTTAAAATATATCTGATTGTTTGGTGATTTTTATTGTATCTTGTGATTAACCCTGGTCTGAAGGGGGTTTCTTTTGTTGCTTTTGGTCTGGGTTGGAGGCTTTCTTTCTGATCTATTTGGGAAATTTTATTTTTCAAATTTTTGATGAGTTGTGTGGGGGGGTAGCTCTTTTCCAGGAATCTTTGGCTTAGGGTCTCTATTTGTGTTTTCATTGTGTCTGTATTTGTGCAGTTGCGTCTTATTCTTTTCATCTAGCTAAAGGGTATGTTGGTTTTCCATTTATGGTAGTGACAGCTATTGAAGTCTAAGAAGCTATTGGCGTCTTTACTGTTGAGGTGAAGGTCTAAGAAAACTGCATTTGTTGGGTCTGATTCTAGTGTAAGATTAATGTTCCAATCATTTTGGTTGAGAGTCTGTACGAATGTTTTGAGATATTTGTTATTTCCTTGCCAGATGAAGATGATATCATCGATATATCTTTTATAGAATTTAAAGGGACACTGACAGGCCCAATAACCATAATTAGCTGTACATATCCATGCACAGGTCTTCTAATGTGCATTTAAAACATATAAGTATCCCCCCTGTCCACATTATGAATACTGCAAACTCGTGTTTTATAACCTGAACTAATCCCTGTTCTTTCTGCCCAAGGGGCGGGGTTTCAGCTTCTCTTGTGCCCAGAGAAGCTGAAACCCCGCCCCTTGGGCAGAAAGAACAGGGATTACTTCAGGTTATAAAACAGGAGTTTGCAGTATTCATAATGTGGACAGGGGGGATACTTATATGTTTTAAATGCACATTAGAAGACCTGTGCATGGATATGTACAGCTAATTATGGTTATTGGGCCTGTCAGTGTCCCTTTAATGTTGGGGTGCTTTAGTAGACCATGTTGGTTCTCAAAAGCCGCCATGAAAAGGTTCGCATAGGAGGGTGCAAATTTGGTGCCCATTGCTGATCCTTTGTTTTGGATATAGAATTTTTCTTTGTATGTAAAATAATTGTGGTCTAGGATGAATTCTATGGATCTCAAAATGAATTCTTTTTGGACTGATGTCATGATGGTGTCGTTGTCTAGAAATGTTTTTGTGTCTTTGAGGCCTAGTGAATATATGATGTTGCTGTATAGTGATGTTACATCTAGCGTGGCCCAGATGTAATCATCTTGCCACGTGACTTCATCCAGTGTCTGGATGAGGTGTGCCGAGTCTTTAAGGTGGGATGGGAGCATGATAACGTATCTCTGGAGGATGCCATCAATGTATTCTGAAAGGTTAGAGGTAAGGGAATCTATGCCTGAGGGAATTTGTCTACCGTGCATTTTGGGGGGGTAGTAGAATCGGGCAATGGCTGGATGGGATATTTTGAGGTATTTCTGTTCTTTTTTTATCTAGGATTCCTTGTGATGTTCCATGTTCTATTAGGTCGTGAAGTTGGGTTTTGTAGTTTTTAGTGGGATCTTCTGTGATAGGTCTGTAGTAGTTGGTGTCTGATAGGATTCTCTGGGCCTCTTTTTCGTACTGGTCCGTGTTGAGGACAACTATTCCTCCTGTTTTATAGGCTTATTATTGAGGTTATCTGGTTTGTTTGGTTTTGGTTTGGATATGTCTGGTCGTGTTAGATCTTTGCCTTTCTTGAGGGGGGGGGGGGGGCTTTGGTTAGTGAGAATGCACTTTTGAGGTCATCTAGAACCATGTTGTAGTAGCTTTCTAGGTGTGGGCCTCTGCTTTCCAGTGGATAGTAGGAGGATTTGTTTTTTAGTGGAGGTTTTATGGTGATAGTGGGTTCTAGGGTCTGTGTCCTGTTGTGTGTTGTATTTAATGTTGATGAGGTGGAGGCTATTGCATCGTTCGTACTATCACTGTTGGGACTTTTGTTTGTATTTGTTACATAATTTTTGATACAGAAGTGGCGCTGGAGGGTTAGTCTTCTAATGAATTGATTGAGATCTACGAATAGCTTGAAAAGGTCTGGTTTGTTAGTGGGGCAAAAAGATAGGCCTTTGCTTAGTAGTTCTATTTCTGTTTTGTTTAGGCTATATCTGGAGATATTGGTTTTGTTTCCTGCCACCTCTACATCCTCTGTAACAGGGTTTTGTCTTTTTTGGGGTTCGGGTGGGGCTGTAAAAGTTGGTGATTTTTAGTGGTTCCTGTAGTTTGGATTGAGTGGGGTGTGAAGGGCCTGGTGTGAAAATGAGTGTGTTTAGGATTTGTGTGCTTGATAGGTTTAAGCGGGGTGGTGGTATTGTGAGTGAAGGAGAGCCCCCCGTTGGTCCTGTCTTGTTGAGCGTGGATAGTTGCTCTAGGAGAGGACTTTCTGTTAGTGGGGGGTAAGTCTAAAAAATGTTGGTCCGGGCTTGAGTGGGATGAGCTAACTGAGTGGGTGGTAATATTAAGTGGGGATAGTTGTCATGGTCTTACCTTCTTGCTGTTCTCCTTCGTTTGACATGTGCTGGCGGCCATCTTGGTTTCTGGGTTTCTTGTAGCCTCCCACCCTGCGGCTTCTCCTTCCCACTGGGAGGAGCTGGATGCCTAGCTCATATATATAGGAGGTCTGTGGCTTCAGTTCCTTGCTTGGTCCTCCTGTGTTCACATGCTTATAAGACTGCTGCTGCTTCTGGTTCCTGATCCTGGCTTCGTCTGACTACCCTGCTGGTTCCTGATCCAGGCTTCGTCTGACTACCCTGCTGGTTCCTGATCCAGGCTTCGTCTGACTACCCTTCTGGTTCCTGACCTCTGGCTTCGCAAGACCCTGCTTCGGTTTAGCCATCCGTTTGGACTTTTGCCTTACAGCTTGATTTTCAATAAAGCCTTCTTATTTCCACTTATCTCTTGTTGTACGTCTGGTTCATGGTTCCATGACAATAGTGGGCGTAGTGAGTCGTCCTCTGTATCTGTTTGTGGTTCTGCCGCGACTGGATTTTGGAAATGGAGTTGATGGGCATGCGGGGAAATATGTGCGGGTGTGTTTTTGGGTTGTGTAGCTCCCAGTGTGTAATGTGACAGGGTGTTGGATCCTAGTTTGTTGGTTGCCTGAGGTGTGGTCTAAATAGATAGGTCTGGGTTGCATTCGTATGTTGGGGTTAGATTCTTTGGGGTGTTGGTGGTGGGGAGGTTTCTTTGTTGTTGCTGTTCTCTCCTATTGATGAGGCATGGGATGGTTGGTAGTGGTTTGGGTGGGTTTGGTGGGGCGTTGTATTTGCCCCACTTATTGTTTTGTGTTATATTTCTTTTGATTTCCTGTCTGCTTACAGCCTCGGCATAAGTTTTAGGTTTCCCTTTTATTTCTGTATTGTTGTTGAATCTTGTATGTTTGGAGTTTTGTCTAGTTTCCGGGGGGAAGGTGCTAGATGGGGGCTTTTTTTCTGGGAGGGTATGGTGTGTAGGAGCTCTTCTGTGGGGTTTCCTTTCCCAGGTTCTTACTAGGTTGTTGCTATAGTCCCTAAGGTCTCTGAGGAGTTTGGTGCATTTGGATCGTACTAGATTGCATTCATATATTCTTAGGTGTTCTTTTAGGTTGTTAAGAGGTGGAATTGTGTTGGGGCTAGCTCTGTTCTTCTTGAAGTGGTAGTCGAGATTAGTGGCAAGGTTTCTTCTTGTGTTTCTCCGTTTCGCTATAAGAATCTTCATGAGGGACTGGGAACAGTTGTCACTGATGTGCAGCCAGTCTGTGTTAAAGATGTGATCGTTGGGGAATGTGGGTTTGAGTTATAGTCTTAATCCTCTAAGGGATGAGGTTTAGGGCCAGGTAGATCCTCAGAAAAAAATTGTCTATTTCATTACGAATGTAGTTTTTTGTGTCGTTGAGGATAGTGTTGTGGGAGTGGTTATCCAATTCTGCTGGGTGGGCGTTGACGTGTGTGGTCCATGGGTTAATCTCGATGTTTCTAATAGTCTTATAGTCATTTTGGGTTAGTAGTAGGGATACTTCTTTTTTAACTCTCGGTATGATATTTCGGATGTCGTCTCAAAGGTAGCTCCATCCCGTGTCAGCCTCTTTTCCTTTGATCATTGGGGGCAGTGTCCTTGAATGATCCATAGGGGGTATAGGAGAGAGAGAAAGTTTTGAGGGTCAGACGGATCTATTGGAAGGGATTCCACTAGATCTGAAAAACTTGAGGCGCCTCGGGTTTGTAGGAGTGGGGTGGAAAGAAAGAAAAGCACTAAATACTAGAGGCTGCTCTGGGTTTGTCAGGTCGACAAGAGTGTCTGCCTGTAAAGGATATGGGAGTGTGCCAAACTAGGGGGACTGGTGGGTACTGGTACCATCCCAGTCTCGCCTGTTCTTGGATAAACCCTTTTTAGCGCCAGTAGTGGTAGGTCAGTGTCAAGCTACTCAGGTATATAGTGGGTCTTACAGTCATGTGAAAAAATTAGGACACCCTTTGAAAGCATGTGGTTTTTTGTAACATTTTTAATAAAAGGTTATTTCATCTCCGTTTCAACAATACAGAGAGATTAAAGTAATCCGACTAAACAAAGAAAACTGAAGAAAAGTCTTTTCAAGATCTTCTGTAAATGTCATTCTACAAAAATGCCTATTCTAACTGAGGAAAAAGATAGGACACCCTTGCCCCTAATAGCGAGTGTTACCTCCTTTGGCTGAAATAACTGCAGTGAGACGGTTCTTGTAGCCATCTACCAGTCTTCGACATCGGTCTGAGGAAATTTTACCCCACTCCTCAATGCAGAACTTTTTCAGCTGTGAGATGTTTGAGGGGTTTCTTGCACGTACAGCCCTTTTCAAGTCACCCCACAGCATCTCAATGGGATTCAAATCTGGACTTTGACTTGGCCATTCCAGGACTCTCCATTTCTTCTTTTTCAGCCAATCTTTGGTTGATTTACTAGTATGTTTTGGGTCATTGTCATGTTGCATGGTCCAGTTCCGCTTCAGCTTTAATTTTCTAACTGATGGTCTCACATGTTCTTCAAGCACCTTCTGATACACAGTAGAATTCATCGTGGATTCTATGATGGTGAGCTGACCAAGTCCTGCTGCAGCAAAGCAGCCCCAAACCATGACACTTCCACCTCCATGCTTCACAGTTGGTATGAGGTTCTTTTCTTGGAATGCTGTGTTTGGTTTACGCCAAACATGTCCTCTGCTGTTGTGTCCAAATAATTCAATTTTGGACTCATCTGTCCAAAGAACATTATTCCAGAAGTCCTGGTCTTTGTCAACTTTATCTCTGGCAAATGTCAGTCTGGCCTCGATGTTTCTCTTGGAAAGCAAAGGTTTCCTCCTTGCACACCTCCCATGCAAGTTAAACTTGTACAGTCTCTTTCTGATTGTAGAGGCATGTACTTCTACATCAACAGTAGCCAGAGCCTGCTGTAGTTCTCGAGATGACACTTTAGGGTTTTTGGAGACCTCTTTTAGCATCTTGCGGTCTGCTCTTGGGGTGAACTTGCTGGGGCGACCAGTCCTGGGCATGTTGGCAGTTGTTTTGAAAGCCCTCCACTTGCAGACTATCTTCCGGACAGTGGAATGTCTGATTTCAAAATCTTTTGAGATCTTTTTAAATCCCTTCCCAGACTCATAGGCTGCTACAATCTTTTTTCTGAAGTCCTCTGACAGCTCTTTTGCTCTCACCATGGTGCTCACTCTCACTTCAACAGTCAGGAGCACACCAAACTAAATGTCTGAGGTTTAAATAGGGCAAGCCTCATTCAACATGCAGAGTAACGATCTACTAATTATGTGCACCTGGTGTGATATACCTGTGTGAGATCTGAGCCAATTTAAGAGGGAATACATGTGAGGGTGTCCTATCTTTTTCCTCAGTTAGAATAGGCATTTTTGTAGAATGACATTTACAGAAGATCTTGAAAAGACTTTTCTTCAGTTTTCTTTGTTTAGTTGGATTACTTTAATCTCTCTGTATTGTTGAAACGGAGATGAAATAACCTTTTATTAAAAATGTTACAAAAAACCACATGCTTTCAAAGGGTGTCCTAATTTTTTCACATGACTGTACATCAACATAACATTTGTAGAAGAGTATATTAAAAGATGTGTGGATATATATAAAAATAATAATAATGATAAAATATAGGATTTTTTTATTTTTATATATATATATATAAAAGATTCACATAAAAGATTTATACACAGATAGGAACACTACATAACGTCTCAAGTCCCTGAGAGACCGTATTTTGCAGTGTCATACACGATTTGGTTATATCAATTTGGTAAAATCTGTTTAAAAGGATACCAGTACATATAATAAAATACTGTGGTATCGTAGGTTCATTTACTCACTTCACGAGGGGGGCGGTTTACCAGGATAAGTATAATACACCTGTAAACCAAACACGGGGGCCTAGATCGCCCACCCAGCAGACATGGATAACCACTCCCACAACACTATCCTCAACGACACAAAAAAACTGCATTCATAATGAAATAGACCATTTTTTTCTGAGGATCTACCTGGCCCTAAACCTCATCACCAGAGGATTAAGACTATCACTCAAACCCACATTCCCCAACGATCACATCTTTAACACAGACACACATCAGTGACAACTGTTCCCAGTCCCTCATGAAGATTCTTATAGCGAAACGGAGAAACACAAGTAGAAACCTTGCCACTAATCTCGACTACCACTTCAAGAAGAACAGAGCTAGCCCCAACACAAGTCCACCCCTTAACAACCTAAAAGAACACAGATTATATGAATACAATCCAAATGTACCAAACTCCTCAGAGACCATAGGGTGCCTCATCAATAGGAGAGAACAGCAACAACAAAGAAACCTCCCCACCACCAACACCCCAAAGAATCTAACCCTAACATATGAATACAACCCAGACCTATCTATTTACACCACACCTCAGGCAACCAACAAACTAGGATCCAACAAGCGGTCACATTACACACCGGGAGCTACACAACCCAAAAACACACCCGCACATATTTCACTGCATGCCCATGAACTCCATTTCCAAAATCCAGGTGCGTCAGAACCACAAACAGATACAGAGGATGACTCACTACGCCCACTATCCCCACTTAATATTACCACCCACTCAGTTAGCTCATCCTACCCAAGCCCGGACCAAATTTTTTTAGACTTACCCCCCACTCTAACAGAAAGTCCTCTCCTAGAGCAACTATCCACGCTTAACAAGATAGGACCAACTGGTCCTAAACACACTCATTTCCACACCAGACCCTTATCTTTAATCTCTCCAGATATAGCCTAAACAAAACAGAAATAGAACTACTAAGAAAAGGCCTATCTTTCTGCCCCACTAACAAACCAGACCGTTTCGAGCTATTCGTAGATCTCAATCAATTCATTAGAAGACTAACCCTCCAGCGCCACTTCTGTATAAAAAATGATGTAACAAATACAAACAAAAGTCCCAACAGTGATAGTACCAACGATGCAATAGCCTCCACCTCATCAACATTAAATACAACACGGGACAACGGGACACAGACTCTAGAACCCACTAAACCCACTATCACCATAAAACCTCCACAAAAAAACAAATCCTCCTACTATCCCCTGAAAAGCAGAGGCCCACACCTAGAAAGCTACTACAAACCAGATAACCTCAATAATAACCAGAAAAAAGCCCTAAAAAGCCTAAAAGACAACCCCAACATCATCATAAAAAGCTAGTACTTGTAGCCCCTGGATTCAATGAAGGCCATTTTGGCTCCACATAGACATAAATCAAGGGGGCCCAGCATGCATGTGGGACCTGCACTTCCTGGATTCATGGTCGCTGTTATGGCACCCAACAGGTGAACTTTAGTGTTAGGACTAGGGATGAGCGAACTCGAACTGTATAGTTCGGGTTCGTACCGAATTTTGGGGTGTCCGTGACACGGACCCGAACCCGGACATTTTCGTAAAAGTCCGGGTTCGGGTTCGGTGTTCGTCGCTTTCTTGGCGCTTTTGTGACGCTTTCTTGGCGCTTTTTGAAAGGCTGCAAAGCAGCCAATCAACAAGCGTCATACTACTTGCCCCAAGAGGCCATCACAGCCATGCCTACTATTGGCATGGCTGTGATTGGCCAGAGCACCATGTGACCCAGCCTCTATTTAAGCTGGAGTCACATAGCGCCGCCCGTCACTCTGCTCTGATTAGCGTAGGGAGAGGTTGCGGCTGCGACAGTAGGGCGAGATTAGGCAGATTAACTCCTCCAAAGGACTTGATTAACTGATCGATCTGCAGCTGTGGATCATTGAGCTGCTGATCCTCAATTGCTCACTGTTTTTAGGCTGCACAGACCGTTTGTCAGTCTCATTTTTCTGGGGTGATCGGCGGCCATTTTGTGTCTTGTGGTGCGCCAGCACAAGCTGCGACCAAGTGCATTTAACCCTCAATGGTGTGGTTGTTTTTTGGCTAAAGCCTACATCAGGGTGAAGCTGTCACACCAAGTGCATTTAACCAGCAATAGTCTGTTCATTTTTTGGCCATATACAAAATCAGGGGCAAGCTGCGCCTGTCACCAAGTGCATTTAACCCTCAATGGTGTGGTTGTTTTTTGGCTAAAGCCTACATCAGGGTGAAGCTGTCACACCAAGTGCATTTAACCAGCAATAGTCTGTTCATTTTTTGGCCATATACAAAATCAGGGGCAAGCTGCGCCTGTCACCAAGTGCATTTAACCCTCAATGGTGTGGTTGTTATTTGGCTAAAGCCTACATCAGGGTGAAGCTGTCACACCAAGTGCATTTAACCAGCAATAGTCTGTTCATTTTTTGGCCATATACAAAATCAGGGGCAAGCTGCGCCTGTCACCAAGTGCATTTAACCCTCAATGGTGTGGTTGTTATTTGGCTAAAGCCTACATCAGGGTGAAGCTGTCACACCAAGTGCATTTAACCAGCAATAGTCTGTTCATTTTTTGGCCATATCCCAGTCTAATTCTGTCACTAAATCCATACCGGTCACCCAGCGCCTAAATACTAGGCCTCAAATTTATATCCAGCTAAATCTGTCCCTAGTGCTGTAGCTGGGCGAGTTATTTAGTGTCCGTTCAAGCACATTTCTTGTTCTGGGTTGAAATACAATTCTCAATTTAGCAATTTCATAATTTAGTGGTTCCTGCTATATCAGAGCTCTTTGAAATCTATCCCAAAAAGGGTATATAATATTGAAGGTGCACATAGGGTCATTCAGAGTAACTTCACACACACCCGCTACTGTGTATTTCCAAGTCTAATTCTGTCACTAAATCCATACCGGTGACCCAGCGCCTAAATACTAGGCCTCAAATTTAATTCCCTCTAAATCTCTCGTTACCCACCGCTGTACTGTTGTTGCTGGGCAAGATATTTAGTGTCCGTCAAAGCACATTTTTTGTTCTGGGTTGAAGTACAATTCCCAATTTAGCAATTTCATAATTTAGTGGTTTCTGCTATATCAGAGCTATTTGAAATCTATCCCAAAAAGGGTATATAATATTGAAGGTGCACATAGGGTCATTCAGAATAACTTCACACACACCCGCTACTGTGTATTTCCAAGTCTAATTCTGTCACTAAACCCATACCTGTCACCCAGCGCCTAAATACTAGGCCTCAAATTTAAATCCCTCTAAATCTCTCGTTACCGTTGTCCTGTTGTAGCTGGGAAAGTTATTTAGTGCCCGTCAAAGCACATTTTTTGTTCTGGGTTGAAGTACAATTCCCAATTTAGCAATTTCATAATTTAGTGGTTCCTGCTATATCAGAGCTATTTGAAATCTATCCCAAAAAGGGTATATAATATTGAAGGTGCACATAGGGTCATTCAGAATAACTTCACACACACCCGCTACTGTGTATTTCCAAGTCTAATTCTGTCACTAAATCCATACCGGTGACCCAGCGCCTAAATACTAGGCCTCAAATTTAATTCCCTCTAAATCTCTCGTTACCCACCGCTGTACTGTTGTTGCTGGGCAAGATATTTAGTGTCCGTCAAAGCACATTTTTTGTTCTGGGTTGAAGTACAATTCCCAATTTAGCAATTTCATAATTTAGTGGTTTCTGCTATATCAGAGCTATTTGAAATCTATCCCTAAAAGGGTATATAATATTGAAGGTGCACATAGGGTCATTCAGAATAACTTCACACACACGCTTCTGTGCATTTCCAAGTCTAATTCTGTCACTAAATCCATACCGGTGACCCAGCGCCTAAATACTAGGCCTCAAATTTAAATCCCTCTAAATCTCTCGTTACCCACCGCTGTACTGTTGTTGCTGGGCAAGATATTTAGTGTCCGTCAAAGCACATTTTTTGTTCTGGGTTGAAGTACAATTCCCAATTTAGCAATTTCATAATTTAGTGGTTTCTGCTATATCAGAGCTATTTGAAATCTATCCCTAAAAGGGTATATAATATTGAAGGTGCACATAGGGTCATTCAGAATAACTTCACACACACGCTTCTGTGCATTTCCAAGTCTAATTCTGTCACTAAATCCATACCGGTGACCCAGCGCCTAAATACTAGGCCTCAAATTTAAATCCCTCTAAATCTCTCGTTACCCACCGCTGTACTGTTGTTGCTGGGCAAGATATTTAGTGTCCGTCAAAGCACATTTTTTGTTCTGGGTTGAAGTACAATTCCCAATTTAGCAATTTCATAATTTAGTGGTTTCTGCTATATCAGAGCTATTTGAAATCTATCCCTAAAAGGGTATATAATATTGAAGGTGCACATAGGGTCATTCAGAATAACTTCACACACACCCGCTACTGTGTATTTCCAAGTCTAATTCTGTCACTAAATCCATACCGGTGACCCAGCGCCTAAATACTAGGCCTCAAATTTAATTCCCTCTAAATCTCTCGTTACCCACCGGTGTACTGTTGTTGCTGGGCAAGATATTTAGTGTCCGTCAAAGCACATTTTTTGTTCTGGGTTGAAGTACAATTCCCAATTTAGCAATTTCATAATTTAGTGGTTTCTGCTATATCAGAGCTATTTGAAATCTATCCCTAAAAGGGTATATAATATTGAAGGTGCACATAGGGTCATTCAGAATAACTTCACACACACGCTTCTGTGCATTTCCAAGTCTAATTCTGTCACTAAATCCATACCGGTGACCCAGCGCCTAAATACTAGGCCTCAAATTTAAATCCCTCTAAATCTCTCGTTACCCACCGCTGTACTGTTGTTGCTGGGCAAGATATTTAGTGTCCGTCAAAGCACATTTTTTGTTCTGGGTTGAAGTACAATTCCCAATTTAGCAATTTCATAATTTAGTGGTTTCTGCTATATCAGAGCTATTTGAAATCTATCCCTAAAAGGGTATATAATATTGAAGGTGCACATAGGGTCATTCAGAATAACTTCACACACACGCTTCTGTGCATTTCCAAGTCTAATTCTGTCACTAAATCCATACCGGTGACCCAGCGCCTAAATACTAGGCCTCAAATTTAAATCCCTCTAAATCTCTCGTTACCCACCGCTGTACTGTTGTTGCTGGGCAAGATATTTAGTGTCCGTCAAAGCACATTTTTTGTTCTGGGTTGAAGTACAATTCCCAATTTAGCAATTTCATAATTTAGTGGTTTCTGCTATATCAGAGCTATTTGAAATCTATCCCTAAAAGGGTATATAATATTGAAGGTGCACATAGGGTCATTCAGAATAACTTCACACACACGCTTCTGTGCATTTCCAAGTCTAATTCTGTCACTAAATCCATACCGGTGACCCAGCGCCTAAATACTAGGCCTCAAATTTAAATCCCTCTAAATCTCTCGTTACCCACCGCTGTACTGTTGTTGCTGGGCAAGATATTTAGTGTCCGTCAAAGCACATTTTTTGTTCTGGGTTGAAGTACAATTCCCAATTTAGCAATTTCATAATTTAGTGGTTTCTGCTATATCAGAGCTATTTGAAATCTATCCCTAAAAGGGTATATAATATTGAAGGTGCACATAGGGTCATTCAGAATAACTTCACACACACGCTTCTGTGCATTTCCAAGTCTAATTCTGTCACTAAATCCATACCGGTGACCCAGCGCCTAAATACTAGGCCTCAAATTTAAATCCCTCTAAATCTCTCGTTACCCACCGCTGTACTGTTGTTGCTGGGCAAGATATTTAGTGTCCGTCAAAGCACATTTTTTGTTCTGGGTTGAAGTACAATTCCCAATTTAGCAATTTCATAATTTAGTGGTTTCTGCTATATCAGAGCTATTTGAAATCTATCCCTAAAAGGGTATATAATATTGAAGGTGCACATAGGGTCATTCAGAATAACTTCACACACACGCTTCTGTGCATTTCCAAGTCTAATTCTGTCACTAAATCCATACCGGTGACCCAGCGCCTAAATACTAGGCCTCAAATTTAAATCCCTCTAAATCTCTCGTTACCCACCGCTGTACTGTTGTTGCTGGGCAAGATATTTAGTGTCCGTCAAAGCACATTTTTTGTTCTGGGTTGAAGTACAATTCCCAATTTAGCAATTTCATAATTTAGTGGTTTCTGCTATATCAGAGCTATTTGAAATCTATCCCTAAAAGGGTATATAATATTGAAGGTGCACATAGGGTCATTCAGAATAACTTCACACACACGCTTCTGTGCATTTCCAAGTCTAATTCTGTCACTAAATCCATACCGGTGACCCAGCGCCTAAATACTAGGCCTCAAATTTAAATCCCTCTAAATCTCTCGTTACCCACCGCTGTACTGTTGTTGCTGGGCAAGATATTTAGTGTCCGTCAAAGCACATTTTTTGTTCTGGGTTGAAGTACAATTCCCAATTTAGCAATTTCATAATTTAGTGGTTTCTGCTATATCAGAGCTATTTGAAATCTATCCCTAAAAGGGTATATAATATTGAAGGTGCACATAGGGTCATTCAGAATAACTTCACACACACGCTTCTGTGCATTTCCAAGTCTAATTCTGTCACTAAATCCATACCGGTCACCCAGCGCCTAAATACTAGGCCTCAAATTTATATCCCGCTGATTTTGAATACAATACATTGGGCCAAATAATATATTTGTTGTTGTGGTGAACCATAACAATGAGAAAAACATCTAGTAAGGGACGCGGACGTGGACATGGTCGTGGTGGTGTTAGTGGACCCTCTGGTGCTGGGAGAGGACGTGGCCGTTCTGCCACATCCACACGTCCTAGTGTACCAACTACCTCAGGTCCCAGTAGCCGCCAGAATTTACAGCGATATATGGTGGGGCCCAATGCCGTTCTAAGGATGGTAAGGCCTGAGCAGGTACAGGCATTAGTCAATTGGGTGGCCGACAGTGGATCCAGCACGTTCACATTATCTCCCACCCAGTCTTCTGCAGAAAGCGCACAGATGGCGCCTGAAAACCAACCCCATCAGTCTGTCACATCACCCCCATGCATACCAGGGAAACTGTCTCAGCCTCAAGTTATGCAGCAGTCTCTTATGCTGTTTGAAGACTCCGCTGGCAGGGTTTCCCAAGGGCATCCACCTAGCCCTTCCCCAGCGGTGAAAGACATAGAATGCACTGACGCACAACCACTTATGTTTCCTGATGATGAGGACATGGGAATACCACCTCAGCATGTCTCTGATGATGACGAAACACAGGTGCCAACTGCTGCGTCTTTCTGCAGTGTGCAGACTGAACAGGAGGTCAGGGATCAAGACTGGGTGGAAGACGATGCAGGGGACGATGAGGTCCTAGACCCCACATGGAATGAAGGTCGTGCCACTGACTTTCACAGTTCGGAGGAAGAGGCAGTGGTGAGACCGAGCCAACAGCGTAGCAAAAGAGGGAGCAGTGGGCAAAAGCAGAACACCCGCCGCCAAGAGACTCCGCCTGCTACTGACCGCCGCCATCTGGGACCGAGCACCCCAAAGGCAGCTTCAAGGAGTTCCCTGGCATGGCACTTCTTCAAACAATGTGCTGACGACAAGACCCGAGTGGTTTGCACGCTGTGCCATCAGAGCCTGAAGCGAGGCATTAACGTTCTGAACCTGAGCACAACCTGCATGACCAGGCACCTGCATGCAAAGCATGAACTGCAGTGGAGTAAACACCTTAAAACCAAGGAAGTCACTCAGGCTCCCCCTGCTACCTCTTCTGCTGCTGCCGCCTCGGCCTATTCTGCTGCTGCCGCCTCGGCCTCTTCCTCCGCCTCTGGAGGAACGTTGGCACCTGCCGCCCAGCAAACAGGGGATGTACCACCAACACCACCACCACCACCTCCGTCACCAAGCGTCTCAACCATGTCACACGCCAGCGTTCAGCTCTCCATCTCACAAACATTTGATAGAAAGCGTAAATTCCCACCTAGCCACCCTCGATCCCTGGCCCTGAATGCCAGCATTTCTAAACTACTGGCCTATGAAATGCTGTCATTTAGGCTGGTGGACACAGACAGCTTCAAACAGCTCATGTCGCTTGCTGTCCCACAGTATGTTGTTCCCAGCCGGCACTACTTCTCCAAGAGAGCCGTGCCTTCCCTGCACAACCAAGTATCCGATAAAATCAAGTGTGCACTGCGCAACGCCATCTGTAGCAAGGTCCACCTAACCACAGATACGTGGACCAGTAAGCACGGCCAGGGACGCTATATCTCCCTAACTGCACACTGGGTAAATGTAGTGGCAGCTGGGCCCCAGGCGGAGAGCTGTTTGGCGCACGTCCTGCCGCCGCCAAGGATCGCAGGGCAACATTCTTTGCCTCCTGTTGCCACCTCCTCCTTCTCGGCTTCCTCCTCCTCTTCTTCCACCTGCTCATCCAGTCAGCCACACACCTTCACCACCAACTTCAGCACAGCCCGGGGTAAACGTCAGCAGGCCATTCTGAAACTCATATGTTTGGGGGACAGGCCCCACACCGCACAGGAGTTGTGGCGGGGTATTGAACAACAGACCGACGAGTGGTTGCTGCCGGTGAGCCTCAAGCCCGGCCTGGTGGTGTGTGATAATGGGCGAAATCTCGTTGCAGCTCTGGGACTAGCCAATTTGACGCACATCCCTTGCTTGGCGCATGTGCTGAATTTGGTGGTGCAGAAGTTCATTCACAACTACCCCGACATGTCAGAGCTGCTGCATAAAGTGCGGGCCGTCTGTTCGCGCTTCCGGCGTTCACATCCTGCTGCTGCTCGCCTGTCTGCGCTACAGCGTAACTTCGGCCTTCCCGCTCACCGCCTCATATGCGACGTGCCCACCAGGTGGAACTCCACCTTGCACATGCTGGACAGACTGTGCGAGCAGCAGCAGGCCATAGTGGAGTTTCAGCTGCAGCACGCACGGGTCAGTCGCACTACAGAACAGCACCACTTCACCACCAATGACTGGGCCTCCATGCGAGACCTGTGTGCCCTGTTGCGCTGTTTCGAGTACTCCACCAACATGGCCAGTGGCGATGACACCGTTATCAGCGTTACAATACCACTTCTATGTCTCCTTGAGAAAACACTTAGGGCGATGATGGAAGAGGAGGTGGCCCAGGAGGAGGAGGAGGAGGAGGAGGAAGAGGGGTCATTTTTAGCACTTTCAGGCCAGTCTCTTCGAAGTGACTCAGAGGGAGGTTTTTGGCAACAGCAGAGGCCAGGTACAAATGTGGCCAGCCAGGGCCCACTACTGGAGGACGAGGAGGACGAGGATGAGGAGGAGGTGGAGGAGGATGAGGATGAAGCATGGTCACAGCGGGGTGGCACCCAACGCAGCTCGGGTCCATCACTGGTGCGTGGCTGGGGGGAAAGGCAGGACGATGACGATACGCCTCCCACAGAGGACAGCTTGTCCTTATCCCTGGGCAGCCTGGCACACATGAGCGACTACATGCTGCAGTGCCTGCGCAACGACAGCAGAGTTGCCCACATTTTAACCTGTGCGGACTACTGGGTTGCCACCCTGCTGGATCCACGCTACAAAGACAATGTGCCCACCTTACTTCCTGCACTGGAGCGTGATAGGAAGATGCGCGAGTACAAGCGCACGTTGGTAGACGCGCTACTGAGAGCATTCCCAAATGTCACAGGGGAACAAGTGGAAGCCCAAGGCCAAGGCAGAGGAGGAGCAAGAGGTCGCCAAGGCAGCTGTGTCACGGCCAGCTCCTCTGAGGGCAGGGTTAGCATGGCAGAGATGTGGAAAACTTTTGTCAACACGCCACAGCTAACTGCACCACCACCTGATACGCAACGTGTTAGCAGGAGGCAACATTTCACTAACATGGTGGAACAGTACGTGTGCACACCCCTCCACGTACTGACTGATGGTTCGGCCCCATTCAACTTCTGGGTCTCTAAATTGTCCACGTGGCCAGAGCTAGCCTTTTATGCCTTGGAGGTGCTGGCCTGCCCGGCAGCCAGCGTTTTGTCTGAACGTGTATTCAGCACGGCAGGGGGCGTCATTACAGACAAACGCAGCCGCCTGTCTACAGCCAATGTGGACCAGCTGACGTTCTTAAAAATGAACCAGGCATGGATCCCACAGGACCTGTCCGTCCCTTGTCCAGATTAGACATTAACTACCTCCCCATAACCATATATTATTGGACTCCAGGGCACTTCCTCATTCAATCCTATTTTTATTTTCATTTTACCATTATATTGCGAGGCTACCCAAAGTTGAATGAACCTCTCCTCTGCCTGTGTGCTAGGCCTAAATATATGCCAATGGACTGTTGCAGTGGTGGCTGACATGAAGCCTGATTCTCTGCTATGACATGCAGACTAATTCTCTGCTGACATGAAGCCAGATTGTCTGTTACGGGACCTCTCTCCTCTGCCTGGGTGCTGGGCCTAAATTTATGACAATGGACTGTTGCAGTGGTGGCTGACGTGAAGCCTGATTCTCTGCTATGACATGCAGACTGATTCTCTGCTGACATGAAGCCAGATTGTCTGTTACGGGACCTCTCTGCTCTGCCTGTGTGCTAGGCCTAAATATATGCCAATGGACTGTTGCAGTGGTGGGTGACGTGAAGCCTCATTCTCTGCTATGACATGCAGACTGATTCTCTGCTGTCATGAAGCCAGATTGTCTGTTACGGGACCTCTCTGCTCTGCCTGTGTGCTAGGCCTAAATATATGCCAATGGACTGTTGCAGTGGTGGGTGACGTGAAGCCTCATTCTCTGCTATGACATGCAGACTGATTCTCTGCTGTCATGAAGCCAGATTGTCTGTTACGGGACCTCTCTGCTCTGCCTGTGTGCTAGGCCTAAATATATGCCAATGGACTGTTGCAGTGGTGGGTGACGTGAAGCCTCATTCTCTGCTATGACATGCAGACTGATTCTCTGCTGACATGAAGCCAGATTGTCTGTTACGGGACCTCTCTCCTCTGCCTGTGTGCTAGGCCTAAATATATGCCAATGGACTGTTGCAGTGGTGGGTGACGTGAAGCCTCATTCTCTGCTATGACATGCAGACTAATTCTCTGCTGACATGAAGACAGATTCTCTGTTACGGGACCTCCCTCCTCTGCCTGGGTGCTGGGCCTAAATATATGCCAATGGACTGTTGCAGTGGTGGGTGACGTGAAGCCTCATTCTCTGCTATGACATGCAGACTAATTCTCTGCTGACATGAAGACAGATTCTCTGTTACGGGACCTCTCTCCTCTGCCTGTGTGTGTGCTGGGCCTAAATATATGCCAATGGACTGTTGCAGTGGTGGCTGACGTGAAGCCTGATTGTCTGTTACGGGACCTCTCTCCTCTGCCTGGGTGCTGGGCCTAAATATCTGACAATGGACTGTTGCATTGGTGGCTGACGTGAAGCCTGATTCTCTGCTATGATATGAAGACTGATTCTCTGCTGACATGAAGCCAGATTGTCTGTTACGGGACCTCTCTCCTCTGCCTGGGTGCCTGGGCCTAAATATATGACAATGGACTGTTACAGTGGTGGCTGACGTGAAGCCTGATTCTCTGCTATGACATGCAGACTGATTCTCTGCTGACATGAAGCCAGATTCTCTGTTACGGGACCTCTCTCCTCTGCCTGTGTGTGTGCTGGGCCTAAATATATGCCAATGGACTGTTGCAGTGGTGGCTGACGTGAAGCCTCATTCTCTGCTATGACATGCAGACTGATTCTCTGCTGACATGAAGCCAGATTCTCTGTTACGGGACCTCTCTCCTCTGCCTGTGTGTGTGCTGGGCCTAAATATATGCCAATGGACTGTTGCAGTGGTGGCTGACGTGAAGCCTCATTCTCTGCTATGACATGCAGACTAATTCTCTGCTGACATGAAGACAGATTCTCTGTTACGGGACCTCCCTCCTCTGCCTGGGTGCTGGGCCTAAATATATGCCAATGGACTGTTGCAGTGGTGGCTGACGTGAAGCCTGATTCTCTGCTATGACATGCAGACTGATTCTCTGCTGACATGAAGACAGATTCTCTGTTACGGGACCTCCCTCCTCTGCCTGGGTGCTGGGCCTAAATATATGCCAATGGACTGTTGCAGTGGTGGCTGACGTGAAGCCTCATTCTCTGCTATGACATGCAGACTAATTCTCTGCTGACATGAAGACAGATTCTCTGTTACGGGACCTCTCTCCTCTGCCTGGGTGCTGGGTAGTGTTGAGCGCGAATATTCGAAAAGCAAATTTTTTTCGCGAATATCGCAACTTCGCGATTTCGCGAATATTTCGAATATAGTGCTATATATTCGTAAAAACGAATATTCGTTTTTTGTTTCCCCCCCCCCCCCACAAAATTACAGTACACATATAATTGATTGTTTCCCAAAGGTCCAACAGCTCAGATCTTACTCACATTGCCTAGAAAGTGATTGAGGCGCGAATCTTCGTAAGGCGATTTTATTAGCGCACATGCGAATATCGGCACGTCCCAGAACAGAGGCAAAGGGCTTTGCATTCATACATTAGTGAATTGAGTTGCGAATCTTCGTAAGGCGATTTTATTAGCGCACATGCGAATATCTACACTTGTCCCAGAACAGAGGCAAAGGGCTTTGCATTCATACATTAGTGATTGAATTGAGCTGCGAATCTTCGTAAGGCGATTTTATTAACGCAAATGCAAATATCTACACTTGTCCCCAGAACAGAGAGGCAAAGGCCTGTGCATTCATATAGTA
Organism: Bufo gargarizans; assembly: GCF_014858855.1. Classification (NCBI taxonomy): domain Eukaryota; kingdom Metazoa; phylum Chordata; class Amphibia; order Anura; family Bufonidae; genus Bufo; species Bufo gargarizans. Next base: position 383,891,019 of record NC_058081.1, on the reverse strand, counting down.
TAGCACCATATTCGCGAATACGTAGAACTTCGTAAAATTCGATTTACGAATATTCGTATTTTTTATTTTACTTTCCACCTTACAGATTACATTGATCTGTACTCTGTCAACTACTGTCATCACCCCCCACTGTATCTCGATTGATTCCCAAAAGTCTCACATTCCCTAGAAAGTGATTGAGGTGCGAATCTTCGTAAGGCGATTTTATTAGCGCACATGCGAATATCTACACTTGTCCCAGAACAGAGGCAAAGGGCATTGCATTCATACATTAGTGATTGAATTGAGTTGCGAATCTTCGTAAGGCGATTTCATTAGCGCACATGTGAATTTTGCATAGCATATGTATTATGCGATGCGAAAATTCGAATTATCGCATATGCGAAATAATAACGAATTTGAATAATCGCGAATATTTTACGAATATTCTTTCGAATATTCACAAAATTTCGCGAATTCGAATATGGGACATGCCGCTCAACACTAGTGCTAGGCCTAAATTTATGACAATGGACTGTTGCAGTGGTGGGTGACGTGAAGCCTGATTCTCTGCTATGACATGCAGACTGATTCTCTGCTGACATGAAGCCAGATTCTCTGTTACGGGACCTCTCTCCTCTGCCTGTGTGCTGGGCCTAAATATATGCCAATGGACTGTTGCAGTGGTGGCTGACGTGAAGCCTCATTCTCTGCTATGACATGCAGACTGATTCTCTGCTGACATGAAGCCAGATTCTCTGTTACGGGACCTCTCTCCTCTGCCTGTGTGTGTGCTGGGCCTAAATATATGCCAATGGACTGTTGCAGTGGTGGCTGACGTGAAGCCTCATTCTCTGCTATGACATGCAGACTAATTCTCTGCTGACATGAAGACAGATTCTCTGTTACGGGACCTCTCTCCTCTGCCTGGGTGCCGGGGCCTAAATATCTGAGAATGGACTGTTCCAGTGGTGGGTGACGGGAAGCCAGATTCTCTGCTATGGAACCTCTCTCCAATTGATTTTGGTTAATTTTTATTTATTTAATTTTTATTTTAATTCATTTCCCTATCCACATTTGTTTGCAGGGGATTTACCTACATGTTGCTGCCTTTTGCAGCCCTCTAGCTCTTTCCTGGGCTGTTTTACAGCCTTTTTAGTGCCGAAAAGTTCGGGTCCCCATTGACTTCAATGGGGTTCGGGTTCGGGACGAAGTTCGGATCGGGTTCGGATCCCGAACCCGAACATTTCCGGGATGTTCGGCCGAACTTCTCGAACCCGAACATCCAGGTGTTCGCTCAACTCTAGTTAGGACCCGTCTTATAGAGATTGCCTTGGCGTACGGCAGACGGGCTCAAATGATTTTGTACAAAATGTATTTGCTAAGCATCTCTAAGTTATTAGCATAGCATTTGCAATGTAATATACTTTTGTACTCTACTTTTGGTTTGTAGAGTGCTGTTGCACCATGTGTTTGTCAGATGTATATTTGCAGCCACAAGCAACGTGCACCTGTGCATTGGGATGTGCTGACCCCCCCCCTTTTGTGTTTCTAGTATTATGTATAGGAGTTGTGGCTGACTCCTATGGTCGTGCACTCCCTCCTGCCCCTCCCCTGCCTCGTAGGCTGATTTTAATTAGATTGAGTACATGGTCTGCTCAGCATGCATGCTGGTACTTGTAGCCCCTGGATTCAATGAAGGCCATTTTGGCTCCACATAGACATAAATCAAGGGGGCCCAGCATGCATGTGGGACCTGCACTTCCTGGATTCATAGTCGCTGTTATGGCACCCAACAGGTGAGCTTTAGTGTTAGGACCCGTCTTAAAGAGATTGCCTTGGCATGCGGCAGACGGGCTCAAATGATTTTGTACAAAATGAATTTGCTAAGCATCTCTAAGTTATTAGCATAGCATTTGCAATGTAATATACTTTTGTACTCTACTTTTGGTTTGTAGAGTGCTGTTGCACCATGTGTTTGTCAGATGTATATTTGCAGCCACAAGCAACGTGCACCTGTGCATTGGGATGTGCTGACCCCCCCCCCCCCCTTTTGTGTTTCTATGTGCAAGCAGAAACGTCATCTACCTACCTGTAACATTTACTATATAGACCGAACGACACAAACGATGAGAGAGCAGATGAATGAACATAGATCAAACATAAAAAGAAAAATCCCAACACACAGTGTATGGCGCCATTTCGCACTAGCGCATGAAGGCAACCCCCTCAATCTAAAAGTCATCCCCCTAGAACAAACCCCTTCCTACCAACAACTTTGTAGGAAGGAAATGTTCTGGATTTTCAAACTCAACACCCTCACTCCATTTGGCCTCAATGAAACACTATAACACGCCAACTACTTATCACCACCAGATCTTTGAGAAGTTCTGATAGACGTTCTTCGGTACCTCCTTATTTTGTTTTGCTTTAGTTTTGACATCTCTCCTCCCTCTCCCAGCTGTCATCTATTAGCAGTGATTGCCTCCGTATATATCTCCTGCCCTTACTGCCTCACCTTGCGGTTTTTACATCTTTCTGGAGTGTGCTCATGCTGCAAGCTGCTACTGATGCTTTTACAGATAAGTCTGTTTATTTATTTGTGTTTTCCTGTTGCCTTGATCCTAGGTGACCCTGACTCCCTCCGTATTAAGTGTAGGGAGCCGGTGGTCGTGTCCCCTCACTATTATAGGGTGTTCAGGTGTCATACAGTCGAGGCACGAGGGCATGCAATTATCTATCATAGAGATCTGTGCATAAAGGAGAGCTTCAGGGCTTTAATAAGGGTCACCCTTTTGTTCCTTAGTTTTGGATCAAGCCAGTCAGATCCTTATTTGTAACTTCTAGTTTTCTGTTACACCATCCGTGACATTATAAACCGCCAAAACCGTCCTAAGCATGGATCTGGTTTCAGCCTTGATTGACCGCATGCATGGTCTTTCAATAGAGGTCGCAGAGCTCCGTAAAACTGTATCTCAGTTTTAGGTGACCGGTTCTGCTTGCGTTCCTGGAGTTTGTTCTGAGCCTAAGATCTCGCTTCCGGATACCTTTTCTGAGAAGTAGTGAGAATTTTGTTTGTTTTAGAGAGGCTTGCAAACTCCATTTTCACCTACGTCCCCATTCCTCTGGTGATGAGGAGCAGAGGGTGGGGATCATCATCTCACTGCTCAGGGATAACAGTCAGTCTTGGGCCCTTTCGCTGCCGTTGGGGGCACGGCCCCTCCGATCAGTGGATGAATTTTTTGTAGCCCTGGGTCAGATATATGATGATCTGGATCGTATTGCTCTGGCTGAATCTAAATTGCATCTTTTATGCCAGGGTAAACAGTCCGCAGAGATATACTGTTCAGAATTTCGGAGATGGGCAGCTGATACTGGTTGGAATGATGCTGCACTCCAAAGTCAATTTTGCCATGGTCTTTCAGAGGGATTGAAAGATGCATTTGCCTTTCATGAGAGACCTACCTCCTTGGAGTCTGCCATGTCTCGGGCCGTTCGTATTGACAGGCGTCTCAGAGAGAGAGGAGAGATCACTCCTTCCTGTCATAGTCCAGGGACAGTGGGGCGGTCTCTTTCAGTGCGCAGGGGTCTCAGTCTCTCTCAATCCCCTCTGAGCAGGAGCCCATGCAGCTGGGTTTGCTTGCTTCTGACAATAGAGGATTCAGCTCTCAGAGGAGGGTTTGTTTCTGTTGTGGAGGTATAAATCATTTGGCAAATGTTTGTCCCTCTAGGAGATTCAGGCAGTTTTTTTAGAGTAATAAAGAAACAAAAAGAAAAAAATCCTCTAAAAACGTTCCATCTGTTACTATTGGCAAGGTTGATGCGGAAATTGAAGGTGTGCTTGTAGTTACCGTTTTGTCCTACCTGCCAGGGTGGCGCTAGAGAGCAAGAACATTCTTTGTGAGATTTTTGTAGATAGTGGAGCAGCTGTCAATCTCATTGATAATCAATTTGCTATAACACATGGTTTCCAGGTATGCACTTTGGGAAAGGATATACCTGTTTTTGCTATTGATTCCGCTCTACTTTCTCAGAAATTGTTAAAGGGCATAGTTCACAATATCCGTTTGATTGTGAGTGATACTCATATTTAGGATGTGTCATGTTTCGTCCTAAGCGGGTTGCCTACTCCTCTAGTGTTGGGGCTACCCTGGCTCACTAAACATAACCCCACCATTGATTAGCAAGCGAGGCAAATAAGTGGTTGGAGTGACTTTTGCAGAGAGAATTGCCTCTCGACATCTGTTTCAGAGGTTTCTACTAAGGCTGCTTTCACACTAGCGTTCGGGTGTCCGCTCGTGAGCTCCGTTTGAAGGGGCTCACGAGCGGACCCGAACGCAGCCGTCCAGCCCTGATGCAGTCTGAATGGAGCGGATCCGCTCAGACTGCATCAGTCTGGCGGCGTTCAGCCTCCGCTCCGCTCGCCTCCGCACGGCCAGGCGGACACCCGAACGCTGCAAGCAGCGTTCAGCTGTCCGCCTGTCCGTGCGGAGGCGTGCGGATCCGTCCAGACTTACAATGTAAGTCAATGGGGACGGATCCGTTTGAAGATGCCACAATGTGGCTCAATCTTTAAGCGGATCCGTCCCCCATTGACTTTACATTGAAAGTCTGGACGGATCCGTCCCAGGCTATTTTCACACTTAGCTTTTTTATGCTAATATAATGCAGACGGATCCGTTCTGAACGGAGCCTCCGTCTGCATTATTATGAGCGGATCCGTTCAGAACGGATCCGCCCGAACGCTAGTGTGAAAGTAGCCTTAGACTGTACCATCTTTTCTCTCTGAATTTTCAAAACTCATAAGGACCACCTATGTCAGGTCTTGCTCATTCTGCGGGAGAATAAATTGTACGCTAAACTGGAAAAATTTGTGTTTGCGGTTCCAGAAATTCAATTTCTGGGGTTTCTTCTCTCCGCTTCTGGTTTTCGCATGGACCCCGAGAAGGTCCGCGCTGTGCTTGAGTGGGAACTTCCTGAGAATCAGAAGGCGCTGATGCACTTTTTGGGCTTTGCCAATTATTACAGGAAGTTCATTTTGAATTATTCCTCTGTTGTTAAACCACTCACTGATATGACTAGAAAGGGGGTAGGTTTTTCCTCCTGGTCGGTAGAGGCGCGTAGGGCCTTTTCTAGTATCAAGGAGAGTTTTGCTTCCGCTCCCATCTTGGTACAACCTGATATTTATCTGCCTTTCATAGTTGAGGTGGACGCTTCTGAAGTGGATGTGGGTGCGGTCTTGTCTCAGGGTCCCTCTCCTGCCAAATGGCGACCGTGTGCCCTTTTCTCGAAGAAACACAGTCAGTTAAAAGCAAAGAGAGTCAATAGGTGTTCAATGTTACACATGTAAGGCCACTCTTGGACCCAGTAGTGTCTTATAAATTCTGCTAGCATAAAATTGTGTACTCCAGTGTGTCTTAGATGAACTACGGTTTTAAAATGGGTGAATAGATACGGCATGTAGGGAAAACTTGGTGTCCCTAGTGTGGTGTTTGTATGGTGGCGTGTATAGTTGTGATGTGTATTGAAGTATATTATGGGAAAGTGTGGAGGACAGAGGAAAGTTTACCTTGGGGGCGTCGGCAACAAGAGTGGCCAGATGGCTGTAGGTAAAAGACACAACAAAATGAATGAACGGAGAAGGTACAATAAAGCATTGGTGTATATATGTGTGGTGTTTGTAAAATGAAATAAGGGAAAAAAGCTGATGGCTGGCGGCAGGGTGTGGAGGGGGGGATGAACAACCTGTAGTGGGTATGGTATGATAAATGTAATAATATAATAACATTTTGGCCGTATGGAGTAGTTGGATGGAGATAGGAGTGGGTGGCCGGAGATGGCAAAAAGGTTTGTGGTGGGTGCAATGTATAATAATATCATTGCGCTGCTGGTGTATGCCGGTGAGCCTCTTACCTGGAGCCTCTTCTGGTACGTCTAGTTGCTTGGAGCGCCGCTCTCCACGTGTGTGAGCGCGCACTATTTAAAGATCTGGTGACGGGGGCAGGGTTATGACGTCAGGCGGGAAAGGTTCTCTCTGCTCATGGCGCCGATTAGCTGGTCTGGTGGAGGCGGGGTGGTGACGTCAGAGGATACCACTCACTGGACAGGGGGTGTGTTTGTGTGATGTGACGGGGATAATGGGACAGCGCAGGAGGGGAAGGGGACATGAAGGGCTGGTACTGTGTACTAATGTGTGGTGTTGTGGTTGGTATTATGGGACGTGTTATGGGACGTGATGTGATATGAGGGCTGGTGTGTAATCAGATTGTATGGCTAGGCTAGGGCATGCACATAGGATTTGGTAGTGCTGTGTGGCAGGATGGGTGACAAACGGGTAGTTGGGGTGGTAGGGTGATAGGAGTGGGAGGAAGTGGGATATGGTGTGATATGGTGTTGTGGTTGGTGTGTGGATACTGTGTGGTATGGCTAAACCATGCAGAAGGGGATAAGATCGACCTGAATGGCATAGTGGTTGGCAGGCGGGCAGATTGGATATTATGGTGGAAGGGGGTGGGGATATGGATGGAGCTTGATGGACTGTGGTTGAGAGGTGGCGGTGGGGTGACGGGCGGGAATGGGTGATGGTGAGTGTGGTGGCAAGGTGGGGAGGATAGGAAGAGAGACGGATTAGTACTGGGGGCGGGGAGGTATGTGTGGTTTGTATGGACATGGCTTGATGTGGTAGGGGAGGGTGGAGCTGCTGTGGAGGGAATAGAGAGGGATGGGGGTGGACATGTTGGAGCTGCGGTGTATTCATCGGGGGAGTTAAGGATTGGGCAGGTGTGCGTGTGTAAAAATTATGGGGAGGAGAGTGCGGGTGGAGTGAGTTGTAAGGTTGAAGGACAGCAATCTGGGTTTTAGAAACTGTTGGTTTCTAGCGATTCGTTTAGGCCATATGGTTCTAAAGTTTGTAGTTTGAATATCCAGTACATTTCTTTTCTCCTCAATTTCTGGTAGCGGTTTCCATGGGTGGCTGTGATTTCTTCGATGGGTAATAGGGAGAGATCCCCTGGATCTTTGTTGTGTGCCTGCAAAAAATGTCGGGACACCCCTATGTTTGAGAAAGCCGTTTGTGATGTTCCAGCGGTGCTTGTTCATCCTCTCTCTGAGTGAGGGTGGCCCGGCCAACGTATTGAAATCCACAGGTGCATTCCAGTAAATAAATTATGTATGTCGATGAACAATTTAGGAAGTGTTTTATTTCAAAATTCTCTCCTGTCACATTACTGGAGAACTTGGTGGTCCGATTTGAGATGTTTAGGCAGCACTTAAATCTATGGTGTATTTGTAACTGCCCAGCATTTTGGGGAAACAGGCTCAAAGTAGGTGAAGGATGTTTCTTCTGAGTGCGCAAGCGACTGGGGGCAATGAGATTTTTAATTGTTTGGGCTCTTCTAAAGGTTATGTGTGGCTCCGGTTGTATTATATTTTGTTAGGAAGGGATCCGCTTGTAGTATCTGCCAGTGTTTCTTGAGTATATTTCTCATGGTCGTGTGGTTGGTATTGTACGTGGTTATGAAGGACGTCTTGTATTTCCTAGTGGTGTCTAGATCAGTTTGTTTGATGATTGGTAATTTAGTTTCTGACGGTAGGCAGCCCTCCTGGGTATATTTCTGTGCTTGCCGTAGTGCTGCCATGACGATGACGCATGAGTACTAGGGATGAGCGAACCCGAACTGTATAGTTCGGGTTCGTACCGAATTTTGGCGTGTCCGTGACACGGTCCCGAACCCGGACATTTTTGTAAAAGTCCGGGTTCGGTGTTCGTCGCTTTCTTGGCGCTTTTTGAAAGGCTGCAAAGCAGCCGATCAACAAGCGTAATACTACTTTCCCCAAGAGGGCGTGACAGCCATGCCTACTATTGGCATGGCTGTGATTGGCCAGTGCAGCATGTGACCCAGCCTCTATTTAAGCTGGAGTCACGTAGCGCCGCACATCACTCTGCTCTGATCAGTATAGGGAGAGGTTGCAGCTGCGACGTTAGGGCGAGATTAGGCAGTGATTAACTCCTCCAAAAGACTTCATTCAGAGATCGATCTGCAGCTGTGGATGATAAAACTGCTGCTATTGAATTGCTCACTGTTTTTAGGCTGCCCAGAGCGTTTTTCAGTCACTTTTTTCTGGGGTGATCGGCGGCCATTTTGTGTATTGTGGTGTGCCAGCACAAGCTGCCACCAAGTGCATTTAACCTCAATAGTGTGGTTGTTTTTTGGCTATATCCTACATCAGGGTGAAGCTGTCACACCAAGTGTTTTTAACCATCAATAGTGTGGTTATTTTTTGGCCATATACTACATCAGGGGAAAGCTGTCACCAAGTGCATTTAACCTCAATAGTGTGGTTGTTTTTTGGCTATATCCTACATCAGGGTCAAGCTGTCACACCAAGTGCATTTAACCATCAATAGTGTTGTTATATTTTTGGCCATATCCCAGTCTATTTCTGACTGTAAACGTATACCTGTCACCCAGCGCCTAAATAGAAGGCCTCAAATTTATATTTATCCAAATCTGTCATTATTGCTGTAGCTGGTCAAGTTATTTAGTGTCCGTCAAAGCACAGTTTTTGTTCTGGGTTGAAATACAATTCCCAATTTAGCAATTTCCTAATTTAGTGGTTTCTGCTGTATCAGACCTACATTAAATCTATCCCTAAAAGGGTATATAAGATTCAAGGTGCACATAGGGTCATTCTCAATAACTTCACACACACGCTACTGTGCATATCCCAGTCTAAATCTGACTGTAAACGTATACCTGTCACCCAGCGCCTAAATAATAGGCCTCAAATTTATAGTCATCCAAATCTGTCATTATTGCTATAGCTGGTCAAGTTATTTAGTGTCCGTCAAAGCACAGTTTTTGTTCTGGGTTGAAATACAATTCCCAATTTAGCAATTTCCTAATTTAGGGGTTTCTGCTGTATCAGACCTACATTAAATGTATCCCTAAAAGGGTATATTAGATTCAAGGTGCAGATAGGGTCATTCTCAATAATTTCACACACACACGCTACTGTGCATATCCCAGTCTAATTCTGTCTGTAAACGTATACCTGTCACCCAGCGCCTAAATAATAGGCCTCAAATTTATAGTCAGCTAAATCTGTGGTTATTGCTGTAGCTGGGCAAGTTATTTAGTGTCCGTCAAAGCACAGTTTTTGTTCTGGGTTGAAATACAATTCCCAATTTAGCAATTTCCTAATTTAGGGGTTTCTGCTGTATCAGGCCTACTTTAAATTTATCCCTAAAAGGGTATATTAGATTCAAGGTGCAGATAGGGTCATTCTCAATAACTTCACACACACGCTACTGTGCATATCCCAGTCTAATTATGACTGTAAACGTATACCTGTCACCCAGCGCCTAAATAATAGGCCTCAAATTTATATTCATCCAAATCTGTCATTATTGCTGTAGCTGGTCAAGTTATTTAGTGTCCGTCAAAGCACAGTTTTTGTTCTGGGTTGAAATACAATTCCCAATTTAGCAATTTCCTAATTTAGGGGTTTCTGCTGTATCAGACCTACATTAAATGTATCCCTAAAAGGGTATATTAGATTCAAGGTGCAGATAGGATCATTCTCAATAACTTCACACACACGCTACTGTGCATATCCCAGTCTAATTCTGTCTGTAAACGTATACCTGTCACCCAGCGCCTAAATAATAGGCCTCAAATTTATAGTCAGCTAAATCTGTGGTTATTGCTGTAGCTGGGCAAGTTATTTAGTGTCCGTCAAAGCACAGTTTTTGTTCTGGGTTGAAATACAATTCCCAATTTAGCAATTCTCTAAATTAGTGGTTTCTGCTGTATCAGGCCTACTTTAAATTTATCCCTAAAAGGGTATATTAGATTCAAGGTGCAGATAGGGTCATTCTCAATAACTTCACACACACGCTACTGTGCATATCCCAGTCTAATTCTGTCTGTAAACGTATACCTGTCACCCAGCGCCTAAATAATAGGCCACAAATTTATAGTCATCCAAATCTGTGGTTATTGCTGGAGCTGTTCAAAGTTATTTAGTGTCCGTCAAAGCACAGTTTTTGTTCTGGGTTGAAATACAATTCCCAATTTAGCAATTCTCTAAATTAGTGGTTTCTGCTGTATCAGGCCTACTTTAAATTTATCCCTAAAAGGGTATATTAGATTCAAGGTGCAGATAGCGTCATTCTCAATAACTTCATACACACGCTACTGTGCATATCCCAATCTAATTCTGTCTGTAAATGTATACCTGTCACCCAGCGCCTAAATAATAGGCCTCAAATTTATAGTCATCCAAATCTGTCATTATTGCTGTAGCTGGTCAAGTTATTTAGTGTCCGTCAAAGCACAGTTTTTGTTTTGGGTTGAAATACAATTCCCAATTTTGCAATTTCCTAATTTAGTGGTTTCTGCTGTATTAGACCTACAGTCATGTGAAAAAATTAGGACACCCTTTGAAAGCATGTGGTTTTTTGTAACATTTTTAATAAAAGGTTATTTCATCTCCGTTTCAACAATACAGAGAGATTAAAGTAATCCAACTAAACAAAGAAAACTGAAGAAAAGTCTTTTCAAGATCTTCTGTAAATGTCATTCTACAAAAATGCCTATTCTAACTGAGGAAAAAGATAGGACACCCTCACATGTATTCCCTCTTAAATTGGCTCAGATCTCACACAGGTATATCACACCAGGTGCACATAATTAGTAGATCGTTACTCTGCATGTTGAATGAGGCTTGCCCTATTTAAACCTCAGACATTTAGTTTGGTGTGCTCCTGACAGTTGAAGTGAGAGTGAGCACCATGGTGAGAGCAAAAGAGCTGTCAGAGGACTTCAGAAAAAAGATTGTAGCAGCCTATGAGTCTGGGAAGGGATTTAAAAAGATCTCAAAAGATTTTGAAATCAGACATTCCACTGTCCGGAAGATAGTCTGCAAGTGGAGGGCTTTCAAAACAACTGCCAACATGCCCAGGACTGGTCGCCCCAGCAAGTTCACCCCAAGAGCAGACCGCAAGATGCTAAAAGAGGTCTCCAAAAACCCTAAAGTGTCATCTCGAGAACTACAGCAGGCTCTGGCTACTGTTGATGTAGAAGTACATGCCTCTACAATCAGAAAGAGACTGTACAAGTTTAACTTGCATGGGAGGTGTGCAAGGAGGAAACCTTTGCTTTCCAAGAGAAACATCGAGGCCAGACTGACATTTGCCAGAGATAAAGTTGACAAAGACCAGGACTTCTGGAATAATGTTCTTTGGACAGATGAGTCCAAAATTGAATTATTTGGACACAACAGCAGAGGACATGTTTGGCGTAAACCAAACACAGCATTCCAAGAAAAGAACCTCATACCAACTGTGAAGCATGGAGGTGGAAGTGTCATGGTTTGGGGCTGCTTTGCTGCAGCAGGACCTGGTCAGCTCACCATCATAGAATCCACGATGAATTCTACTGTGTATCAGAAGGTGCTTGAAGAACATGTGAGACCATCAGTTAGAAAATTAAAGCTGAAGCGGAACTGGACCATGCAACATGACAATGACCCAAAACATACTAGTAAATCAACCAAAGATTGGCTGAAAAAGAAGAAATGGAGAGTCCTGGAATGGCCAAGTCAAAGTCCAGATTTGAATCCCATTGAGATGCTGTGGGGTGACTTGAAAAGGGCTGTACGTGCAAGAAACCCCTCAAACATCTCACAGCTGAAAAAGTTCTGCATTGAGGAGTGGGGTAAAATTTCCTCAGACCGATGTCGAAGACTGGTAGATGGCTACAAGAACCGTCTCACTGCAGTTATTTCAGCCAAAGGAGGTAACACTCGCTATTAGGGGCAAGGGTGTCCTATCTTTTTCCTCAGTTAGAATAGGCATTTTTGTAGAATGACATTTACAGAAGATCTTGAAAAGACTTTTCTTCAGTTTTCTTTGTTTAGTTGGATTACTTTAATCTCTCTGTATTGTTGAAACGGAGATGAAATAACCTTTTATTAAAAATGTTACAAAAAACCACATGCTTTCAAAGGGTGTCCTAATTTTTTCACATGACTGTACAAGTTTCAGTTTCCCAGTCTATATCTGGGTAGTTGAAGTCCCCCATAATAACCACCTCATTATGATTTGCCGCCTCATCTATCTCATTTAGTAGTAGATTTTCTGTGGACTCTGGTATGTTAGGTGGTTTATAGTAAACTCCTATTAGTAATTTAATATTGTTTTTAGCTCCATGTATCTCTACCCACAGTGACTCCACATGTTCATGTCCCTCACTTATATCTTCACGGAGTGTGGTCTTTAGACCGGACTTTACATAAAGGCAGACCCCTCCCCCTCTCCGATTTTGACGATCTTTTCTAAACTGACTGTAACCCTGCACATTAACCGCCCAGTCATAGCTATCATCCAGCCATGTCTCAGTTATTCCCACTATGTCATAGTCCTCCTCACACATCACTAATTCCAGTTCACCAGTTTTATTAGTCAGGCTTCTGGCATTAGTATACATACATTTGAGAGGTTTATGTATATTTTTTGCTCTACAATTTTCCTTCTGAACTGTTCTAGTCCCTCCTTCCATTCCTCCCCCAGTCTCACTACCTTGCCCCCGGTCTCTATCTGCACTATCTTCCCATTCTATAACATAATTACCCTCCCCCCCAGTCCCTAGTTTAAACACTCCTCCAACCTTCTAGCCATCTTCCTCCCCAACACAGCTGCCCCTTCCCCATTGAGGTGTCACCCAGCGCCTAAATAATAGGACTCAGATTTATAGTCAGCTAAATCTGTGGTTATTGCTGTAGCTGGTCAAGTTATTTAGTGTCCGTCAAAGCACAGTTTTTGTTCTGGGTTGAAATACAATTCCCAATTTAGCAATTCTCTAAATTAGTGGTTTCTGCTGTATCAGGCCTACTTTAAATTTATCCCTAAAAGGGTATATTAGATTCAAGGTGCAGATAGGGTCATTCTCAATAAATTCACACACACGCTACTGTGCATATCCCAGTCTAATTCTGTCTGTAAACGTATACCTGTCACCCAGCGCCTAAATAATAGGCCTCAAATTTATAGTTAGCTAAATCTGTGGTTATTGCTGTAGCTGGGCAAGTTATTTAGTGTCCGTCAAAGCACAGTTTTTGTTCTGGGTTTAAATACAATTCCCAATTTAGCAATTCTCTAAATTAGTGGTTTCTGCTGTATCAG